>NC_061076.1:10967929-11567929 GCF_021917145.1 Hypomesus transpacificus
AACTTCCTGTTTGATGGCTTAATTGCACATTTTGATTGCCTGTACCGGGCAAACGGTTGTGAAAATCAAACAATCATGTGATGGCCTTTGTGAGGCTTGGTCTGAAGATAATCTCTGCGAAATTTGGTGAAGATTGGACAACATGTGTAGGAGGAGTAGAGAAAAAACATTTTTCAATGAATTCAAAATGGCGGCCGCATCAATTCGGCTATTATCACAAATGATGATGGGTCACACACGGGACGTCCCAAGATATCATGAAACAAAGGAATCACTTAATAAAGGCAAACAAATCAACAGTTATTGGCCAAAACACATTTTTGCTTCCTGCGGCCACGCCCAGTAATGACATGACACCAAATTCATTGGACAGCCTCAGAAGAGGGTTCCGAGTCATCACACCAGGTTTGGGGTTGATTTCTTAAAGATTAGCTGAGATATGATCCAACTTCCTGTTTGGTTGCTTTGTTGCCAATTTTGATTGGCTGTACCGGACAAACGGTTTTGAAAATCAAATATCCTTTGATAACTTCTGTGAGGGTTGGTCTGATGATGATGTGTGCCAATTCTGGGGAAGATTTGACAAAAATTGAGGGAGGAGAAGCAAAAAAACGTTTTTTCACAAAATTCAAAATGGCAGAAAATCTATATAACCGGAAATTGACGCCATGGTGTGCGTTGAACTCGTCTCGATCCAGGGAATCCAACGGTACCTCATTTTTGAAAATCGGTCATACGGTTCAAAAGTTACGTGTGTAAACACAAGTCCAACTTTGACCAGTTGGTGGCGCTAGAGTACTCCAATGGGAGACATGAAACTTGGTGAATATAAAGAAGGGACTGTGCTTAATGAGTGTGCCAAATTTCACAACTTTTTACCATACGGTTCTAGGGGCTGCCATAGACTCCAATGACAGAAGAAGCGTAATAATAAATATAGCTGCAAGCAGCAATGTGGTGGCCAAGCAGTCAAATGACCCATAAAACACTTTAGAAATCCTCAGAACAGGGTTCCGAGTGCATGCAGCAAGTTTGGTGTGAATCCATCAAAGATTTGCTGAGATACGACCCAACTTCCTGTTTGATGGCTTAATTGCACATTTTGATTGCCTGTACCGGGCAAACGGTTGTGAAAATCAAACAATCATGTGATGGCCTTTGTGAGGCTTGGTCTGAAGATAATCTCTGCGAAATTTGGTGAAGATTGGACAACATGTGTAGGAGGAGTAGAGAAAAAACATTTTTCAATGAATTCAAAATGGCGGCCGCATCAATTCGGCTATTATCACAAATGATGATGGGTCACACACGGGACGTCCCAAGATATCATGAGACAAAGGAATCACTTAATAAAGGCAAACAAATCAACAGTTATTGGCCTAAACACATTTCTGCTTCCTGCGGCCACGCCCAGTAATGAAATGACACCAAATTCATTGGACAGCATCAGAAGAGGGTTCCGAGTCATCATACCAAGTTTGGTGTTGATTTCTCAAAGATTAGCTGAGATATAATTCAACTTCCTGTTTGGTTGCTTTGTTGCCGATTTTGATTGGCTGTACCGGACAAACGGTTTTGAAAATCAAATATCCTTTGATAACTTCTGTGAGGGTTGGTCTGATGATGATGTCTGCCAATTTTGGGGAAGATTTGACAAAAATTGAGGGAAGAGAAGCAAAAAAACGTTTTTTCACAAAATTCAAAATGGCAGAAAATCTGTATAACCGGAAATTGACGCCATGGTGTGCGTTGAACTCGTCTCGATCCAGGGAATCCAACGGTACCTCATTTTTGAAAATCGGTCATACGGTTCAAAAGTTACGTGTGTAAACACAAGTCCAACTTTGACCAGTTGGTGGCGCTAGATTACTCCAATGGGAGACATGAAACTTGGTGAATATAAAGAAGGGACTGTGCTTAATGAGTGTGCCAAATTTCACAACTTTTTACCATACGGTTCTAGGGGCTGCCATAGACTCCAATGACAGAAGAAACGTAATAATAAATATAGCTGCAAGCAGCAATGTGGTGGCCAAGCAGTCAAATGACCCATAAAACACTTTAGAAATCCTCAGAACAGGGTTCCGAGTGCATGCAGCAAGTTTGGTGTGAATCCATCAAAGATTGGCTGAGATACGACCCAACTTCCTGTTTGATGGCTTAATTGCACATTTTGATTGCCTGTACCGGGTAAACGGTTGTGAAAATCAAACAATCATGTGATGGCCTTTGTGAGGCTTGGTCTGAAGATAATCTCTGCGAAATTTGGTGAAGATTGGACAACATGTGTAGGAGGAGTAGAGAAAAAACATTTTTCAATGAATTCAAAATGGCGGCCGCATCAATTCGGCTATTATCACAAATGATGATGGGTCACACACGGGACGTCCCAAGATATAATGAAACAAAAGGAATCACTTAATAAAGGCAAACAAATCAACAGTTATTGGCCAAAACACATTTTTGCTTCCTGCAAACACGCCCAGTAATGACATGACACCAAATTCATTGGACAGCCTCAGAAGAGGGTTCCGAGTCATCACACCAGGTTTGGGTTTGATTTCTTAAAGAATAGCTGAGATATGATCCAACTTCCTGTTTGGTTGCTTTGTTGCCAATTTTGATTGGCTGTACCGGACAAACGGTTTTGAAAATCAAATATCCTTTGATAACTTCTGTGAGGGTTGGTCTGATGATGATGTGTGCCAATTCTGGGGAAGATTTGACAAAAATTGAGGGAGGAGAAGCAAAAAAACGTTTTTTCACAAAATTCAAAATGGCAGAAAATCTATATAACCGGAAATTGACGCCATGGTGTGCGTTGAACTCGTCTTGATCCAGGGAATCCAACGGTACCTCATTTTTGAAAATCGGTCATACGGTTCAAAAGTTACGTGTGTAAACACAAGTCCAACTTTGACCAGTTGGTGGCGCTAGAGTACTCCAATGGGAGACATGAAACTTGGTGAATATAAAGAAGGGACTGTGCTTAATGAGTGTGCCAAATTTCACAACTTTTTACCATACGGTTCTAGGGGCTGCCATAGACTCCAATGACAGAAGAAGCGTAATAATAATAATAATAGCTGCAAAATATAGCTGCAAGCAGCAATGTGGTGGCCAAGCAGTCAAATGACCCATCAAACACTTTAGAAATCCTCAGAACAGGGTTCCGAGTGCATGCAGCAAGTTTGGTGTGAATCCATCAAAGATTTGCTGAGATACGACCCAACTTCCTGTTTGATGGCTTAATTGCACATTTTGATTGCCTGTACCGGGCAAACGGTTGTGAAAATCAAACAATCATGTGAAGGCCTTTGTGAGGCTTGGTCTGAAGATAATCTCTGCGAAATTTGGTGAAGATTGGACAACATGTGTAGGAGGAGTAGAGAAAAAACATTTTTCAATGAATTCAAAATGGCGGCCGCATCAATTCGGCTATTATCACAAATGATGATGGGTCACACACGGGACGTCCCAAGATATCATGAAACAAAGGAATCACTTAATAAAGGCAAACAAATCAACAGTTATTGGCCAAAACACATTTCTGCTTCCTGCGGCCACGCCCAGTAATGAAATGACACCAAATTCATTGGACAGCCTCAGAAGAGGGTTCCGAGTCATCATACCAGGTTTGGGGTTGATTTCTTAAAGATTAGCTGAGATATGATCCAACTTCCTGTTTGGTTGCTTTGTTGCCGATTTTGATTGGCTGTACCGGACAAACGGTTTTGAAAATCAAATATCCTTTGATAACTTCTGTGAGGGTTGGTCTGATGATGATGTGTGCCAATTTTGGGGAAGATTTGACAAAAATTGAGGGAAGAGAAGCAAAAAAACGTTTTTTCACAAAATTCAAAATGGCAGAAAATCTGTATAACCGGAAATTGACGCCATGGTGTGCGTTGAACTCGTCTCGATCCAGGGAATCCAACGGTACCTCATTTTTGAAAATCGGTCATACGGTTCAAAAGTTACGTGTGTAAACACAAGTCCAACTTTGACCAGTTGGTGGCGCTAGATTACTCCAATGGGAGACATGAAACTTGGTGAATATAAAGAAGGGACTGTGCTTAATGAGTGTGCCAAATTTCACAACTTTTTACCATACGGTTCTAGGGGCTGCCATAGACTCCAATGACAGAAGAAGCGTAATAATAATAATAATAATAAGAAAAGGTAGAATCACTTATGTGGCTTCGCCGCTTCGCGGCTTGGCCAAAATATAGCTGCAAGCAGCAATGTGGTGGCCAAGCAGTCAAATGACCCATAAAACACTTTAGAAATCCTCAGAACAGGGTTCCGAGTGCATGCAGCAAGTTTGGTGTGAATCCATCAAAGATTTGCTGAGATACGACCCAACTTCCTGTTTGATGGCTTAATTGCACATTTTGATTGCCTGTACCGGGCAAACGGTTGTGAAAATCAAACAATCATGTGATGGCCTTTGTGAGGCTTGGTCTGAAGATAATCTCTGCGAAATTTGGTGAAGATTGGACAACATGTGTAGGAGGAGTAGAGAAAAAACATTTTTCAATGAATTCAAAATGGCGGCCGCATCAATTCGGCTATTATCACAAATGATGATGGGTCACACACGGGACGTCCCAAGATATCATGAAACAAAGGAATCACTTAATAAAGGCAAACAAATCAACAGTTATTGGCCAAAACACATTTTTGCTTCCTGCGGCCACGCCCAGTAATGACATGACACCAAATTCATTGGACAGCCTCAGAAGAGGGTTCCGAGTCATCACACCAGGTTTGGGGTTGATTTCTTAAAGAATAGCTGAGATATGATCCAACTTCCTGTTTGGTTGCTTTGTTGCCAATTTTGATTGGCTGTACCGGACAAACGGTTTTGAAAATCAAATATCCTTTGATAACTTCTGTGAGGGTTGGTCTGATGATGATGTGTGCCAATTCTGGGGAAGATTTGACAAAAATTGAGGGAGGAGAAGCAAAAAAACGTTTTTTCACAAAATTCAAAATGGCAGAAAATCTATATAACCGGAAATTGACGCCATGGTGTGCGTTGAACTCGTCTCGATCCAGGGAATCCAACGGTACCTCATTTTTGAAAATCGGTCATACGGTTCAAAAGTTACGTGTGTAAACACAAGTCCAACTTTGACCAGTTGGTGGCGCTAGATTACTCCAATGGGAGACATGAAACTTGGTGAATATAAAGAAGGGACTGTGCTTAATGAGTGTGCCAAATTTCACAACTTTTTACCATACGGTTCTAGGGGCTGCCATAGACTCCAATGACAGAAGAAGCGTAATAATAATAATAATAAGAAGAAAAGGTAGAATCACTTATGTGGCTTCGCCGCTTCGCGGCTTGGCCACCAAATATAGCTGCAAGCAGCAATGTGGTGGCCAAGCAGTCAAATGACCCATCAAACACTTTAGAAATCCTCAGAACAGGGTTCCGAGTGCATGCAGCAAGTTTGGTGTGAATCCATCAAAGATTTGCTGAGATACGACCCAACTTCCTGTTTGATGGCTTAATTGCACATTTTGATTGCCTGTACCGGGCAAACGGTTGTGAAAATCAAACAATCATGTGATGGCCTTTGTGAGGCTTGGTCTGAAGATAATCTCTGCGAAATTTGGTGAAGATTGGACAACATGTGTAGGAGGAGTAGAGAAAAAACATTTTTCAATGAATTCAAAATGGCGGCCGCATCAATTCGGCTATTATCACAAATGATGATGGGTCACACACGGGACGTCCCAAGATATCATGAAACAAAGGAATCACTTAATAAAGGCAAACAAATCAACAGTTATTGGCCAAAACACATTTTTGCTTCCTGCGGCCACGCCCAGTAATGACATGACACCAAAATCATTGGACAGCCTCAAAAGAGGGTTCCGAGTCATCACACCAGGTTTGGGGTTGATTTCTTAAAGATTAGCTGAGATATGATCCAACTTCCTGTTTGGTTGCTTTGTTGCCAATTTTGATTGGCTGTACCGGACAAACGGTTTTGAAAATCAAATATCCTTTGATAACTTCTGTGAGGGTTGGTCTGATGATGATGTGTGCCAATTCTGGGGAAGATTTGACGAAAATTGAGGGAGGAGAAGCAAAAAAACGTTTTTTCACAAAATTCAAAATGGCAGAAAATCTATATAACCGGAAATTGACGCCATGGTGTGCGTTGAACTCGTCTCGATCCAGGGAATCCAACGGTACCTCATTTTTGAAAATCGGTCATACGGTTCAAAAGTTACGTGTGTAAACACAAGTCCAACTTTGACCAGTTGGTGGCGCTAGATTACTCCAATGGGAGACATGAAACTTGGTGAATATAAAGAAGGGACTGTGCTTAATGAGTGTGCCAAATTTCACAACTTTTTACCATACGGTTCTAGGGGCTGCCATAGACTCCAATGACAGAAGAAGCGTAATAATAATAATAATAAGAAGAAAAGGTAGAATCACTTATGTGGCTTCGCCGCTTCGCGGCTTGGCCACCAAATATAGCTGCAAGCAGCAATGTGGTGGCCAAGCAGTCAAATGACCCATCAAACACTTTAGAAATCCTCAGAACAGGGTTCCGAGTGCATGCAGCAAGTTTGGTGTGAATCCATCAAAGATTTGCTGAGATACGACCCAACTTCCTGTTTGATGGCTTAATTGCACATTTTGATTGCCTGTACCGGGCAAACGGTTGTGAAAATCAAACAATCATGTGATGGCCTTTGTGAGGCTTGGTCTGAAGATAATCTCTGCGAAATTTGGTGAAGATTGGACAACATGTGTAGGAGGAGTAGAGAAAAAACATTTTTCAATGAATTCAAAATGGCGGCCGCATCAATTCGGCTATTATCACAAATGATGATGGGTCACACACGGGACGTCCCAAGATATCATGAAACAAAGGAATCACTTAATAAAGGCAAACAAATCAACAGTTATTGGCCAAAACACATTTTTGCTTCCTGCGGCCACGCCCAGTAATGACATGACACCAAAATCATTGGACAGCCTCAAAAGAGGGTTCCGAGTCATCACACCAGGTTTGGGGTTGATTTCTTAAAGAATAGCTGAGATATGATCCAACTTCCTGTTTGGTTGCTTTGTTGCCAATTTTGATTGGCTGTACCGGACAAACGGTTTTGAAAATCAAATATCCTTTGATAACTTCTGTGAGGGTTGGTCTGATGATGATGTGTGCCAATTCTGGGGAAGATTTGACGAAAATTGAGGGAGGAGAAGCAAAAAAACGTTTTTTCACAAAATTCAAAATGGCAGAAAATCTATATAACCGGAAATTGACGCCATGGTGTGCGTTGAACTCGTCTCGATCCAGGGAATCCAACGGTACCTCATTTTTGAAAATCGGTCATACGGTTCAAAAGTTACGTGTGTAAACACAAGTCCAACTTTGACCAGTTGGTGGCGCTAGATTACTCCAATGGGAGACATGAAACTTGGTGAATATAAAGAAGGGACTGTGCTTAATGAGTGTGCCAAATTTCACAACTTTTTACCATACGGTTCTAGGGGCTGCCATAGACTCCAATGACAGAAGAAGCGTAATAATAATAATAATAAAAAGAAAAGGTAGAATCACTTATGTGGCTTCGCCGCTTCGCGGCTTGGCCACCAAATATAGCTGCAAGCAGCAATGTGGTGGCCAAGCAGTCAAATGACCCATCAAACACTTTAGAAATCCTCAGAACAGGGTTCCGAGTGCATGCAGCAAGTTTGGTGTGAATCCATCAAAGATTTGCTGAGATACGACCCAACTTCCTGTTTGATGGCTTAATTGCACATTTTGATTGCCTGTACCGGGCAAACGGTTGTGAAAATCAAACAATCATGTGATGGCCTTTGTGAGGCTTGGTCTGAAGATAATCTCTGCGAAATTTGGTGAAGATTGGACAACATGTGTAGGAGGAGTAGAGAAAAAACATTTTTCAATGAATTCAAAATGGCGGCCGCATCAATTCGGCTATTATCACAAATAATGATGGGTCACACACGGGACGTCCCAAGATATCATGAAACAAAGGAATCACTTAATAAAGGCAAACAAATCAACAGTTATTGGCCAAAACACATTTTTGCTTCCTGCGGCCACGCCCAGTAATGACATGACACCAAAATCATTGGACAGCCTCAAAAGAGGGTTCCGAGTCATCACACCAGGTTTGGGGTTGATTTCTTAAAGATTAGCTGAGATATGATCCAACTTCCTGTTTGGTTGCTTTGTTGCCAATTTTGATTGGCTGTACCGGACAAACGGTTTTGAAAATCAAATATCCTTTGATAACTTCTGTGAGGGTTGGTCTGATGATGATGTGTGCCAATTCTGGGGAAG
The DNA here is from genome assembly GCF_021917145.1 of Hypomesus transpacificus. NCBI lineage: Eukaryota > Metazoa > Chordata > Actinopteri > Osmeriformes > Osmeridae > Hypomesus > Hypomesus transpacificus. Next base: position 10,976,275 of record NC_061076.1, read on the forward strand.
ATTTGACGAAAATTGAGGGAGGAGAAGCAAAAAAACGTTTTTTCACAAAATTCAAAATGGCAGAAAATCTATATAACCGGAAATTGACGCCATGGTGTGCGTTGAACTCGTCTCGATCCAGGGAATCCAACGGTACCTCATTTTTGAAAATCGGTCATACGGTTCAAAAGTTACGTGTGTAAACACAAGTCCAACTTTGACCAGTTGGTGGCGCTAGATTACTCCAATGGGAGACATGAAACTTGGTGAATATAAAGAAGGGACTGTGCTTAATGAGTGTGCCAAATTTCACAACTTTTTACCATACGGTTCTAGGGGCTGCCATAGACTCCAATGACAGAAGAAGCGTAATAATAATAATAATAAGAAGAAAAGGTAGAATCACTTATGTGGCTTCGCCGCTTCGCGGCTTGGCCACCAAATATAGCTGCAAGCAGCAATGTGGTGGCCAAGCAGTCAAATGACCCATCAAACACTTTAGAAATCCTCAGAACAGGGTTCCGAGTGCATGCAGCAAGTTTGGTGTGAATCCATCAAAGATTTGCTGAGATACGACCCAACTTCCTGTTTGATGGCTTAATTGCACATTTTGATTGCCTGTACCGGGCAAACGGTTGTGAAAATCAAACAATCATGTGATGGCCTTTGTGAGGCTTGGTCTGAAGATAATCTCTGCGAAATTTGGTGAAGATTGGACAACATGTGTAGGAGGAGTAGAGAAAAAACATTTTTCAATGAATTCAAAATGGCGGCCGCATCAATTCGGCTATTATCACAAATAATGATGGGTCACACACGGGACGTCCCAAGATATCATGAAACAAAGGAATCACTTAATAAAGGCAAACAAATCAACAGTTATTGGCCAAAACACATTTTTGCTTCCTGCGGCCACGCCCAGTAATGACATGACACCAAAATCATTGGACAGCCTCAAAAGAGGGTTCCGAGTCATCACACCAGGTTTGGGGTTGATTTCTTAAAGAATAGCTGAGATATGATCCAACTTCCTGTTTGGTTGCTTTGTTGCCAATTTTGATTGGCTGTACCGGACAAACGGTTTTGAAAATCAAATATCCTTTGATAACTTCTGTGAGGGTTGGTCTGATGATGATGTGTGCCAATTCTGGGGAAGATTTGACGAAAATTGAGGGAGGAGAAGCAAAAAAACGTTTTTTCACAAAATTCAAAATGGCAGAAAATCTATATAACCGGAAATTGACGCCATGGTGTGCGTTGAACTCGTCTCGATCCAGGGAATCCAACGGTACCTCATTTTTGAAAATCGGTCATACGGTTCAAAAGTTACGTGTGTAAACACAAGTCCAACTTTGACCAGTTGGTGGCGCTAGATTACTCCAATGGGAGACATGAAACTTGGTGAATATAAAGAAGGGACTGTGCTTAATGAGTGTGCCAAATTTCACAACTTTTTACCATACGGTTCTAGGGGCTGCCATAGACTCCAATGACAGAAGAAGCGTAATAATAATAATAATAAGAAGAAAAGGTAGAATCACTTATGTGGCTTCGCCGCTTCGCGGCTTGGCCACCAAATATAGCTGCAAGCAGCAATGTGGTGGCCAAGCAGTCAAATGACCCATCAAACACTTTAGAAATCCTCAGAACAGGGTTCCGAGTGCATGCAGCAAGTTTGGTGTGAATCCATCAAAGATTTGCTGAGATACGACCCAACTTCCTGTTTGATGGCTTAATTGCACATTTTGATTGCCTGTACCGGGCAAACGGTTGTGAAAATCAAACAATCATGTGATGGCCTTTGTGAGGCTTGGTCTGAAGATAATCTCTGCGAAATTTGGTGAAGATTGGACAACATGTGTAGGAGGAGTAGAGAAAAAACATTTTTCAATGAATTCAAAATGGCGGCCGCATCAATTCGGCTATTATCACAAATAATGATGGGTCACACACGGGACGTCCCAAGATATCATGAAACAAAGGAATCACTTAATAAAGGCAAACAAATCAACAGTTATTGGCCAAAACACATTTTTGCTTCCTGCGGCCACGCCCAGTAATGACATGACACCAAAATCATTGGACAGCCTCAAAAGAGGGTTCCGAGTCATCACACCAGGTTTGGGGTTGATTTCTTAAAGAATAGCTGAGATATGATCCAACTTCCTGTTTGGTTGCTTTGTTGCCAATTTTGATTGGCTGTACCGGACAAACGGTTTTGAAAATCAAATATCCTTTGATAACTTCTGTGAGGGTTGGTCTGATGATGATGTGTGCCAATTCTGGGGAAGATTTGACGAAAATTGAGGGAGGAGAAGCAAAAAAACGTTTTTTCACAAAATTCAAAATGGCAGAAAATCTATATAACCGGAAATTGACGCCATGGTGTGCGTTGAACTCGTCTCGATCCAGGGAATCCAACGGTACCTCATTTTTGAAAATCGGTCATACGGTTCAAAAGTTACGTGTGTAAACACAAGTCCAACTTTGACCAGTTGGTGGCGCTAGATTACTCCAATGGGAGACATGAAACTTGGTGAATATAAAGAAGGGACTGTGCTTAATGAGTGTGCCAAATTTCACAACTTTTTACCATACGGTTCTAGGGGCTGCCATAGACTCCAATGACAGAAGAAGCGTAATAATAATAATAATAAGAAGAAAAGGTAGAATCACTTATGTGGCTTCGCCGCTTCGCGGCTTGGCCACCAAATATAGCTGCAAGCAGCAATGTGGTGGCCAAGCAGTCAAATGACCCATCAAACACTTTAGAAATCCTCAGAACAGGGTTCCGAGTGCATGCAGCAAGTTTGGTGTGAATCCATCAAAGATTTGCTGAGATACGACCCAACTTCCTGTTTGATGGCTTAATTGCACATTTTGATTGCCTGTACCGGGCAAACGGTTGTGAAAATCAAACAATCATGTGATGGCCTTTGTGAGGCTTGGTCTGAAGATAATCTCTGCGAAATTTGGTGAAGATTGGACAACATGTGTAGGAGGAGTAGAGAAAAAACATTTTTCAATGAATTCAAAATGGCGGCCGCATCAATTCGGCTATTATCACAAATAATGATGGGTCACACACGGGACGTCCCAAGATATCATGAAACAAAGGAATCACTTAATAAAGGCAAACAAATCAACAGTTATTGGCCAAAACACATTTTTGCTTCCTGCGGCCACGCCCAGTAATGACATGACACCAAAATCATTGGACAGCCTCAAAAGAGGGTTCCGAGTCATCACACCAGGTTTGGGGTTGATTTCTTAAAGAATAGCTGAGATATGATCCAACTTCCTGTTTGGTTGCTTTGTTGCCAATTTTGATTGGCTGTACCGGACAAACGGTTTTGAAAATCAAATATCCTTTGATAACTTCTGTGAGGGTTGGTCTGATGATGATGTGTGCCAATTCTGGGGAAGATTTGACGAAAATTGAGGGAGGAGAAGCAAAAAAACGTTTTTTCACAAAATTCAAAATGGCAGAAAATCTATATAACCGGAAATTGACGCCATGGTGTGCGTTGAACTCGTCTCGATCCAGGGAATCCAACGGTACCTCATTTTTGAAAATCGGTCATACGGTTCAAAAGTTACGTGTGTAAACACAAGTCCAACTTTGACCAGTTGGTGGCGCTAGATTACTCCAATGGGAGACATGAAACTTGGTGAATATAAAGAAGGGACTGTGCTTAATGAGTGTGCCAAATTTCACAACTTTTTACCATACGGTTCTAGGGGCTGCCATAGACTCCAATGACAGAAGAAGCGTAATAATAATAATAATAAGAAGAAAAGGTAGAATCACTTATGTGGCTTCGCCGCTTCGCGGCTTGGCCACCAAATATAGCTGCAAGCAGCAATGTGGTGGCCAAGCAGTCAAATGACCCATCAAACACTTTAGAAATCCTCAGAACAGGGTTCCGAGTGCATGCAGCAAGTTTGGTGTGAATCCATCAAAGATTTGCTGAGATACGACCCAACTTCCTGTTTGATGGCTTAATTGCACATTTTGATTGCCTGTACCGGGCAAACGGTTGTGAAAATCAAACAATCATGTGATGGCCTTTGTGAGGCTTGGTCTGAAGATAATCTCTGCGAAATTTGGTGAAGATTGGACAACATGTGTAGGAGGAGTAGAGAAAAAACATTTTTCAATGAATTCAAAATGGCGGCCGCATCAATTCGGCTATTATCACAAATAATGATGGGTCACACACGGGACGTCCCAAGATATCATGAAACAAAGGAATCACTTAATAAAGGCAAACAAATCAACAGTTATTGGCCAAAACACATTTTTGCTTCCTGCGGCCACGCCCAGTAATGACATGACACCAAAATCATTGGACAGCCTCAAAAGAGGGTTCCGAGTCATCACACCAGGTTTGGGGTTGATTTCTTAAAGAATAGCTGAGATATGATCCAACTTCCTGTTTGGTTGCTTTGTTGCCAATTTTGATTGGCTGTACCGGACAAACGGTTTTGAAAATCAAATATCCTTTGATAACTTCTGTGAGGGTTGGTCTGATGATGATGTGTGCCAATTCTGGGGAAGATTTGACGAAAATTGAGGGAGGAGAAGCAAAAAAACGTTTTTTCACAAAATTCAAAATGGCAGAAAATCTATATAACCGGAAATTGACGCCATGGTGTGCGTTGAACTCGTCTCGATCCAGGGAATCCAACGGTACCTCATTTTTGAAAATCGGTCATACGGTTCAAAAGTTACGTGTGTAAACACAAGTCCAACTTTGACCAGTTGGTGGCGCTAGATTACTCCAATGGGAGACATGAAACTTGGTGAATATAAAGAAGGGACTGTGCTTAATGAGTGTGCCAAATTTCACAACTTTTTACCATACGGTTCTAGGGGCTGCCATAGACTCCAATGACAGAAGAAGCGTAATAATAATAATAATAAGAAGAAAAGGTAGAATCACTTATGTGGCTTCGCCGCTTCGCGGCTTGGCCACCAAATATAGCTGCAAGCAGCAATGTGGTGGCCAAGCAGTCAAATGACCCATCAAACACTTTAGAAATCCTCAGAACAGGGTTCCGAGTGCATGCAGCAAGTTTGGTGTGAATCCATCAAAGATTTGCTGAGATACGACCCAACTTCCTGTTTGATGGCTTAATTGCACATTTTGATTGCCTGTACCGGGCAAACGGTTGTGAAAATCAAACAATCATGTGATGGCCTTTGTGAGGCTTGGTCTGAAGATAATCTCTGCGAAATTTGGTGAAGATTGGACAACATGTGTAGGAGGAGTAGAGAAAAAACATTTTTCAATGAATTCAAAATGGCGGCCGCATCAATTCGGCTATTATCACAAATAATGATGGGTCACACACGGGACGTCCCAAGATATCATGAAACAAAGGAATCACTTAATAAAGGCAAACAAATCAACAGTTATTGGCCAAAACACATTTTTGCTTCCTGCGGCCACGCCCAGTAATGACATGACACCAAAATCATTGGACAGCCTCAAAAGAGGGTTCCGAGTCATCACACCAGGTTTGGGGTTGATTTCTTAAAGAATAGCTGAGATATGATCCAACTTCCTGTTTGGTTGCTTTGTTGCCAATTTTGATTGGCTGTACCGGACAAACGGTTTTGAAAATCAAATATCCTTTGATAACTTCTGTGAGGGTTGGTCTGATGATGATGTGTGCCAATTCTGGGGAAGATTTGACGAAAATTGAGGGAGGAGAAGCAAAAAAACGTTTTTTCACAAAATTCAAAATGGCAGAAAATCTATATAACCGGAAATTGACGCCATGGTGTGCGTTGAACTCGTCTCGATCCAGGGAATCCAACGGTACCTCATTTTTGAAAATCGGTCATACGGTTCAAAAGTTACGTGTGTAAACACAAGTCCAACTTTGACCAGTTGGTGGCGCTAGATTACTCCAATGGGAGACATGAAACTTGGTGAATATAAAGAAGGGACTGTGCTTAATGAGTGTGCCAAATTTCACAACTTTTTACCATACGGTTCTAGGGGCTGCCATAGACTCCAATGACAGAAGAAGCGTAATAATAATAATAATAAGAAGAAAAGGTAGAATCACTTATGTGGCTTCGCCGCTTCGCGGCTTGGCCACCAAATATAGCTGCAAGCAGCAATGTGGTGGCCAAGCAGTCAAATGACCCATCAAACACTTTAGAAATCCTCAGAACAGGGTTCCGAGTGCATGCAGCAAGTTTGGTGTGAATCCATCAAAGATTTGCTGAGATACGACCCAACTTCCTGTTTGATGGCTTAATTGCACATTTTGATTGCCTGTACCGGGCAAACGGTTGTGAAAATCAAACAATCATGTGATGGCCTTTGTGAGGCTTGGTCTGAAGATAATCTCTGCGAAATTTGGTGAAGATTGGACAACATGTGTAGGAGGAGTAGAGAAAAAACATTTTTCAATGAATTCAAAATGGCGGCCGCATCAATTCGGCTATTATCACAAATAATGATGGGTCACACACGGGACGTCCCAAGATATCATGAAACAAAGGAATCACTTAATAAAGGCAAACAAATCAACAGTTATTGGCCAAAACACATTTTTGCTTCCTGCGGCCACGCCCAGTAATGACATGACACCAAAATCATTGGACAGCCTCAAAAGAGGGTTCCGAGTCATCACACCAGGTTTGGGGTTGATTTCTTAAAGAATAGCTGAGATATGATCCAACTTCCTGTTTGGTTGCTTTGTTGCCAATTTTGATTGGCTGTACCGGACAAACGGTTTTGAAAATCAAATATCCTTTGATAACTTCTGTGAGGGTTGGTCTGATGATGATGTGTGCCAATTCTGGGGAAGATTTGACGAAAATTGAGGGAGGAGAAGCAAAAAAACGTTTTTTCACAAAATTCAAAATGGCAGAAAATCTATATAACCGGAAATTGACGCCATGGTGTGCGTTGAACTCGTCTCGATCCAGGGAATCCAACGGTACCTCATTTTTGAAAATCGGTCATACGGTTCAAAAGTTACGTGTGTAAACACAAGTCCAACTTTGACCAGTTGGTGGCGCTAGATTACTCCAATGGGAGACATGAAACTTGGTGAATATAAAGAAGGGACTGTGCTTAATGAGTGTGCCAAATTTCACAACTTTTTACCATACGGTTCTAGGGGCTGCCATAGACTCCAATGACAGAAGAAGCGTAATAATAATAATAATAAGAAGAAAAGGTAGAATCACTTATGTGGCTTCGCCGCTTCGCGGCTTGGCCACCAAATATAGCTGCAAGCAGCAATGTGGTGGCCAAGCAGTCAAATGACCCATCAAACACTTTAGAAATCCTCAGAACAGGGTTCCGAGTGCATGCAGCAAGTTTGGTGTGAATCCATCAAAGATTTGCTGAGATACGACCCAACTTCCTGTTTGATGGCTTAATTGCACATTTTGATTGCCTGTACCGGGCAAACGGTTGTGAAAATCAAACAATCATGTGATGGCCTTTGTGAGGCTTGGTCTGAAGATAATCTCTGCGAAATTTGGTGAAGATTGGACAACATGTGTAGGAGGAGTAGAGAAAAAACATTTTTCAATGAATTCAAAATGGCGGCCGCATCAATTCGGCTATTATCACAAATAATGATGGGTCACACACGGGACGTCCCAAGATATCATGAAACAAAGGAATCACTTAATAAAGGCAAACAAATCAACAGTTATTGGCCAAAACACATTTTTGCTTCCTGCGGCCACGCCCAGTAATGACATGACACCAAAATCATTGGACAGCCTCAAAAGAGGGTTCCGAGTCATCACACCAGGTTTGGGGTTGATTTCTTAAAGAATAGCTGAGATATGATCCAACTTCCTGTTTGGTTGCTTTGTTGCCAATTTTGATTGGCTGTACCGGACAAACGGTTTTGAAAATCAAATATCCTTTGATAACTTCTGTGAGGGTTGGTCTGATGATGATGTGTGCCAATTCTGGGGAAGATTTGACGAAAATTGAGGGAGGAGAAGCAAAAAAACGTTTTTTCACAAAATTCAAAATGGCAGAAAATCTATATAACCGGAAATTGACGCCATGGTGTGCGTTGAACTCGTCTCGATCCAGGGAATCCAACGGTACCTCATTTTTGAAAATCGGTCATACGGTTCAAAAGTTACGTGTGTAAACACAAGTCCAACTTTGACCAGTTGGTGGCGCTAGATTACTCCAATGGGAGACATGAAACTTGGTGAATATAAAGAAGGGACTGTGCTTAATGAGTGTGCCAAATTTCACAACTTTTTACCATACGGTTCTAGGGGCTGCCATAGACTCCAATGACAGAAGAAGCGTAATAATAATAATAATAAGAAGAAAAGGTAGAATCACTTATGTGGCTTCGCCGCTTCGCGGCTTGGCCACCAAATATAGCTGCAAGCAGCAATGTGGTGGCCAAGCAGTCAAATGACCCATCAAACACTTTAGAAATCCTCAGAACAGGGTTCCGAGTGCATGCAGCAAGTTTGGTGTGAATCCATCAAAGATTTGCTGAGATACGACCCAACTTCCTGTTTGATGGCTTAATTGCACATTTTGATTGCCTGTACCGGGCAAACGGTTGTGAAAATCAAACAATCATGTGATGGCCTTTGTGAGGCTTGGTCTGAAGATAATCTCTGCGAAATTTGGTGAAGATTGGACAACATGTGTAGGAGGAGTAGAGAAAAAACATTTTTCAATGAATTCAAAATGGCGGCCGCATCAATTCGGCTATTATCACAAATAATGATGGGTCACACACGGGACGTCCCAAGATATCATGAAACAAAGGAATCACTTAATAAAGGCAAACAAATCAACAGTTATTGGCCAAAACACATTTTTGCTTCCTGCGGCCACGCCCAGTAATGACATGACACCAAAATCATTGGACAGCCTCAAAAGAGGGTTCCGAGTCATCACACCAGGTTTGGGGTTGATTTCTTAAAGAATAGCTGAGATATGATCCAACTTCCTGTTTGGTTGCTTTGTTGCCAATTTTGATTGGCTGTACCGGACAAACGGTTTTGAAAATCAAATATCCTTTGATAACTTCTGTGAGGGTTGGTCTGATGATGATGTGTGCCAATTCTGGGGAAGATTTGACGAAAATTGAGGGAGGAGAAGCAAAAAAACGTTTTTTCACAAAATTCAAAATGGCAGAAAATCTATATAACCGGAAATTGACGCCATGGTGTGCGTTGAACTCGTCTCGATCCAGGGAATCCAACGGTACCTCATTTTTGAAAATCGGTCATACGGTTCAAAAGTTACGTGTGTAAACACAAGTCCAACTTTGACCAGTTGGTGGCGCTAGATTACTCCAATGGGAGACATGAAACTTGGTGAATATAAAGAAGGGACTGTGCTTAATGAGTGTGCCAAATTTCACAACTTTTTACCATACGGTTCTAGGGGCTGCCATAGACTCCAATGACAGAAGAAGCGTAATAATAATAATAATAAGAAGAAAAGGTAGAATCACTTATGTGGCTTCGCCGCTTCGCGGCTTGGCCACCAAATATAGCTGCAAGCAGCAATGTGGTGGCCAAGCAGTCAAATGACCCATCAAACACTTTAGAAATCCTCAGAACAGGGTTCCGAGTGCATGCAGCAAGTTTGGTGTGAATCCATCAAAGATTTGCTGAGATACGACCCAACTTCCTGTTTGATGGCTTAATTGCACATTTTGATTGCCTGTACCGGGCAAACGGTTGTGAAAATCAAACAATCATGTGATGGCCTTTGTGAGGCTTGGTCTGAAGATAATCTCTGCGAAATTTGGTGAAGATTGGACAACATGTGTAGGAGGAGTAGAGAAAAAACATTTTTCAATGAATTCAAAATGGCGGCCGCATCAATTCGGCTATTATCACAAATAATGATGGGTCACACACGGGACGTCCCAAGATATCATGAAACAAAGGAATCACTTAATAAAGGCAAACAAATCAACAGTTATTGGCCAAAACACATTTTTGCTTCCTGCGGCCACGCCCAGTAATGACATGACACCAAAATCATTGGACAGCCTCAAAAGAGGGTTCCGAGTCATCACACCAGGTTTGGGGTTGATTTCTTAAAGAATAGCTGAGATATGATCCAACTTCCTGTTTGGTTGCTTTGTTGCCAATTTTGATTGGCTGTACCGGACAAACGGTTTTGAAAATCAAATATCCTTTGATAACTTCTGTGAGGGTTGGTCTGATGATGATGTGTGCCAATTCTGGGGAAGATTTGACGAAAATTGAGGGAGGAGAAGCAAAAAAACGTTTTTTCACAAAATTCAAAATGGCAGAAAATCTATATAACCGGAAATTGACGCCATGGTGTGCGTTGAACTCGTCTCGATCCAGGGAATCCAACGGTACCTCATTTTTGAAAATCGGTCATACGGTTCAAAAGTTACGTGTGTAAACACAAGTCCAACTTTGACCAGTTGGTGGCGCTAGATTACTCCAATGGGAGACATGAAACTTGGTGAATATAAAGAAGGGACTGTGCTTAATGAGTGTGCCAAATTTCACAACTTTTTACCATACGGTTCTAGGGGCTGCCATAGACTCCAATGACAGAAGAAGCGTAATAATAATAATAATAAGAAGAAAAGGTAGAATCACTTATGTGGCTTCGCCGCTTCGCGGCTTGGCCACCAAATATAGCTGCAAGCAGCAATGTGGTGGCCAAGCAGTCAAATGACCCATCAAACACTTTAGAAATCCTCAGAACAGGGTTCCGAGTGCATGCAGCAAGTTTGGTGTGAATCCATCAAAGATTTGCTGAGATACGACCCAACTTCCTGTTTGATGGCTTAATTGCACATTTTGATTGCCTGTACCGGGCAAACGGTTGTGAAAATCAAACAATCATGTGATGGCCTTTGTGAGGCTTGGTCTGAAGATAATCTCTGCGAAATTTGGTGAAGATTGGACAACATGTGTAGGAGGAGTAGAGAAAAAACATTTTTCAATGAATTCAAAATGGCGGCCGCATCAATTCGGCTATTATCACAAATAATGATGGGTCACACACGGGACGTCCCAAGATATCATGAAACAAAGGAATCACTTAATAAAGGCAAACAAATCAACAGTTATTGGCCAAAACACATTTTTGCTTCCTGCGGCCACGCCCAGTAATGACATGACACCAAAATCATTGGACAGCCTCAAAAGAGGGTTCCGAGTCATCACACCAGGTTTGGGGTTGATTTCTTAAAGAATAGCTGAGATATGATCCAACTTCCTGTTTGGTTGCTTTGTTGCCAATTTTGATTGGCTGTACCGGACAAACGGTTTTGAAAATCAAATATCCTTTGATAACTTCTGTGAGGGTTGGTCTGATGATGATGTGTGCCAATTCTGGGGAAGATTTGACGAAAATTGAGGGAGGAGAAGCAAAAAAACGTTTTTTCACAAAATTCAAAATGGCAGAAAATCTATATAACCGGAAATTGACGCCATGGTGTGCGTTGAACTCGTCTCGATCCAGGGAATCCAACGGTACCTCATTTTTGAAAATCGGTCATACGGTTCAAAAGTTACGTGTGTAAACACAAGTCCAACTTTGACCAGTTGGTGGCGCTAGATTACTCCAATGGGAGACATGAAACTTGGTGAATATAAAGAAGGGACTGTGCTTAATGAGTGTGCCAAATTTCACAACTTTTTACCATACGGTTCTAGGGGCTGCCATAGACTCCAATGACAGAAGAAGCGTAATAATAATAATAATAATAAGAAAAGGTAGAATCACTTATGTGGCTTCGCCGCTTCGCGGCTTGGCCACCAAATATAGCTGCAAGCAGCAATGTGGTGGCCAAGCAGTCAAATGACCCATCAAACACTTTAGAAATCCTCAGAACAGGGTTCCGAGTGCATGCAGCAAGTTTGGTGTGAATCCATCAAAGATTTGCTGAGATACGACCCAACTTCCTGTTTGATGGCTTAATTGCACATTTTGATTGCCTGTACCGGGCAAACGGTTGTGAAAATCAAACAATCATGTGATGGCCTTTGTGAGGCTTGGTCTGAAGATAATCTCTGCGAAATTTGGTGAAGATTGGACAACATGTGTAGGAGGAGTAGAGAAAAAACATTTTTCAATGAATTCAAAATGGCGGCCGCATCAATTCGGCTATTATCACAAATAATGATGGGTCACACACGGGACGTCCCAAGATATCATGAAACAAAGGAATCACTTAATAAAGGCAAACAAATCAACAGTTATTGGCCAAAACACATTTTTGCTTCCTGCGGCCACGCCCAGTAATGACATGACACCAAAATCATTGGACAGCCTCAAAAGAGGGTTCCGAGTCATCACACCAGGTTTGGGGTTGATTTCTTAAAGAATAGCTGAGATATGATCCAACTTCCTGTTTGGTTGCTTTGTTGCCAATTTTGATTGGCTGTACCGGACAAACGGTTTTGAAAATCAAATATCCTTTGATAACTTCTGTGAGGGTTGGTCTGATGATGATGTGTGCCAATTCTGGGTAAGATTTGACGAAAATTGAGGGAGGAGAAGCAAAAAAACGTTTTTTCACAAAATTCAAAATGGCAGAAAATCTATATAACCGGAAATTGACGCCATGGTGTGCGTTGAACTCGTCTCGATCCAGGGAATCCAACGGTACCTCATTTTTGAAAATCGGTCATACGGTTCAAAAGTTACGTGTGTAAACACAAGTCCAACTTTGACCAGTTGGTGGCGCTAGATTACTCCAATGGGAGACATGAAACTTGGTGAATATAAAGAAGGGACTGTGCTTAATGAGTGTGCCAAATTTCACAACTTTTTACCATACGGTTCTAGGGGCTGCCATAGACTCCAATGACAGAAGAAGCGTAATAATAATAATAATAAGAAGAAAAGGTAGAATCACTTATGTGGCTTCGCCGCTTCGCGGCTTGGCCACCAAATATAGCTGCAAGCAGCAATGTGGTGGCCAAGCAGTCAAATGACCCATCAAACACTTTAGAAATCCTCAGAACAGGGTTCCGAGTGCATGCAGCAAGTTTGGTGTGAATCCATCAAAGATTTGCTGAGATACGACCCAACTTCCTGTTTGATGGCTTAATTGCACATTTTGATTGCCTGTACCGGGCAAACGGTTGTGAAAATCAAACAATCATGTGATGGCCTTTGTGAGGCTTGGTCTGAAGATAATCTCTGCGAAATTTGGTGAAGATTGGACAACATGTGTAGGAGGAGTAGAGAAAAAACATTTTTCAATGAATTCAAAATGGCGGCCGCATCAATTCGGCTATTATCACAAATAATGATGGGTCACACACGGGACGTCCCAAGATATCATGAAACAAAGGAATCACTTAATAAAGGCAAACAAATCAACAGTTATTGGCCAAAACACATTTTTGCTTCCTGCGGCCACGCCCAGTAATGACATGACACCAAAATCATTGGACAGCCTCAAAAGAGGGTTCCGAGTCATCACACCAGGTTTGGGGTTGATTTCTTAAAGAATAGCTGAGATATGATCCAACTTCCTGTTTGGTTGCTTTGTTGCCAATTTTGATTGGCTGTACCGGACAAACGGTTTTGAAAATCAAATATCCTTTGATAACTTCTGTGAGGGTTGGTCTGATGATGATGTGTGCCAATTCTGGGTAAGATTTGACGAAAATTGAGGGAGGAGAAGCAAAAAAACGTTTTTTCACAAAATTCAAAATGGCAGAAAATCTATATAACCGGAAATTGACGCCATGGTGTGCGTTGAACTCGTCTCGATCCAGGGAATCCAACGGTACCTCATTTTTGAAAATCGGTCATACGGTTCAAAAGTTACGTGTGTAAACACAAGTCCAACTTTGACCAGTTGGTGGCGCTAGATTACTCCAATGGGAGACATGAAACTTGGTGAATATAAAGAAGGGACTGTGCTTAATGAGTGTGCCAAATTTCACAACTTTTTACCATACGGTTCTAGGGGCTGCCATAGACTCCAATGACAGAAGAAGCGTAATAATAATAATAATAAGAAGAAAAGGTAGAATCACTTATGTGGCTTCGCCGCTTCGCGGCTTGGCCACCAAATATAGCTGCAAGCAGCAATGTGGTGGCCAAGCAGTCAAATGACCCATCAAACACTTTAGAAATCCTCAGAACAGGGTTCCGAGTGCATGCAGCAAGTTTGGTGTGAATCCATCAAAGATTTGCTGAGATACGACCCAACTTCCTGTTTGATGGCTTAATTGCATATTTTGATTGCCTGTACCGGGCAAACGGTTGTGAAAATCAAACAATCATGTGATGGCCTTTGTGAGGCTTGGTCTGAAGATAATCTCTGCGAAATTTGGTGAAGATTGGACAACATGTGTAGGAGGAGTAGAGAAAAAACATTTTTCAATGAATTCAAAATGGCGGCCGCATCAATTCGGCTATTATCACAAATAATGATGGGTCACACACGGGACGTCCCAAGATATCATGAAACAAAGGAATCACTTAATAAAGGCAAACAAATCAACAGTTATTGGCCAAAACACATTTTTGCTTCCTGCGGCCACGCCCAGTAATGACATGACACCAAAATCATTGGACAGCCTCAAAAGAGGGTTCCGAGTCATCACACCAGGTTTGGGGTTGATTTCTTAAAGAATAGCTGAGATATGATCCAACTTCCTGTTTGGTTGCTTTGTTGCCAATTTTGATTGGCTGTACCGGACAAACGGTTTTGAAAATCAAATATCCTTTGATAACTTCTGTGAGGGTTGGTCTGATGATGATGTGTGCCAATTCTGGGTAAGATTTGACGAAAATTGAGGGAGGAGAAGCAAAAAAACGTTTTTTCACAAAATTCAAAATGGCAGAAAATCTATATAACCGGAAATTGACGCCATGGTGTGCGTTGAACTCGTCTCGATCCAGGGAATCCAACGGTACCTCATTTTTGAAAATCGGTCATACGGTTCAAAAGTTACGTGTGTAAACACAAGTCCAACTTTGACCAGTTGGTGGCGCTAGATTACTCCAATGGGAGACATGAAACTTGGTGAATATAAAGAAGGGACTGTGCTTAATGAGTGTGCCAAAT
Organism: Hypomesus transpacificus; assembly: GCF_021917145.1. Lineage (NCBI taxonomy): Eukaryota > Metazoa > Chordata > Actinopteri > Osmeriformes > Osmeridae > Hypomesus > Hypomesus transpacificus. Next base: position 10,991,317 of record NC_061076.1, read on the forward strand.
TTCACAACTTTTTACCATACGGTTCTAGGGGCTGCCATAGACTCCAATGACAGAAGAAGCGTAATAATAATAATAATAAGAAGAAAAGGTAGAATCACTTATGTGGCTTCGCCGCTTCGCGGCTTGGCCACCAAATATAGCTGCAAGCAGCAATGTGGTGGCCAAGCAGTCAAATGACCCATCAAACACTTTAGAAATCCTCAGAACAGGGTTCCGAGTGCATGCAGCAAGTTTGGTGTGAATCCATCAAAGATTTGCTGAGATACGACCCAACTTCCTGTTTGATGGCTTAATTGCATATTTTGATTGCCTGTACCGGGCAAACGGTTGTGAAAATCAAACAATCATGTGATGGCCTTTGTGAGGCTTGGTCTGAAGATAATCTCTGCGAAATTTGGTGAAGATTGGACAACATGTGTAGGAGGAGTAGAGAAAAAACATTTTTCAATGAATTCAAAATGGCGGCCGCATCAATTCGGCTATTATCACAAATAATGATGGGTCACACACGGGACGTCCCAAGATATCATGAAACAAAGGAATCACTTAATAAAGGCAAACAAATCAACAGTTATTGGCCAAAACACATTTTTGCTTCCTGCGGCCACGCCCAGTAATGACATGACACCAAAATCATTGGACAGCCTCAAAAGAGGGTTCCGAGTCATCACACCAGGTTTGGGGTTGATTTCTTAAAGAATAGCTGAGATATGATCCAACTTCCTGTTTGGTTGCTTTGTTGCCAATTTTGATTGGCTGTACCGGACAAACGGTTTTGAAAATCAAATATCCTTTGATAACTTCTGTGAGGGTTGGTCTGATGATGATGTGTGCCAATTCTGGGTAAGATTTGACGAAAATTGAGGGAGGAGAAGCAAAAAAACGTTTTTTCACAAAATTCAAAATGGCAGAAAATCTATATAACCGGAAATTGACGCCATGGTGTGCGTTGAACTCGTCTCGATCCAGGGAATCCAACGGTACCTCATTTTTGAAAATCGGTCATACGGTTCAAAAGTTACGTGTGTAAACACAAGTCCAACTTTGACCAGTTGGTGGCGCTAGATTACTCCAATGGGAGACATGAAACTTGGTGAATATAAAGAAGGGACTGTGCTTAATGAGTGTGCCAAATTTCACAACTTTTTACCATACGGTTCTAGGGGCTGCCATAGACTCCAATGACAGAAGAAGCGTAATAATAATAATAATAAGAAGAAAAGGTAGAATCACTTATGTGGCTTCGCCGCTTCGCGGCTTGGCCACCAAATATAGCTGCAAGCAGCAATGTGGTGGCCAAGCAGTCAAATGACCCATCAAACACTTTAGAAATCCTCAGAACAGGGTTCCGAGTGCATGCAGCAAGTTTGGTGTGAATCCATCAAAGATTTGCTGAGATACGACCCAACTTCCTGTTTGATGGCTTAATTGCATATTTTGATTGCCTGTACCGGGCAAACGGTTGTGAAAATCAAACAATCATGTGATGGCCTTTGTGAGGCTTGGTCTGAAGATAATCTCTGCGAAATTTGGTGAAGATTGGACAACATGTGTAGGAGGAGTAGAGAAAAAACATTTTTCAATGAATTCAAAATGGCGGCCGCATCAATTCGGCTATTATCACAAATAATGATGGGTCACACACGGGACGTCCCAAGATATCATGAAACAAAGGAATCACTTAATAAAGGCAAACAAATCAACAGTTATTGGCCAAAACACATTTTTGCTTCCTGCGGCCACGCCCAGTAATGACATGACACCAAAATCATTGGACAGCCTCAAAAGAGGGTTCCGAGTCATCACACCAGGTTTGGGGTTGATTTCTTAAAGAATAGCTGAGATATGATCCAACTTCCTGTTTGGTTGCTTTGTTGCCAATTTTGATTGGCTGTACCGGACAAACGGTTTTGAAAATCAAATATCCTTTGATAACTTCTGTGAGGGTTGGTCTGATGATGATGTGTGCCAATTCTGGGTAAGATTTGACGAAAATTGAGGGAGGAGAAGCAAAAAAACGTTTTTTCACAAAATTCAAAATGGCAGAAAATCTATATAACCGGAAATTGACGCCATGGTGTGCGTTGAACTCGTCTCGATCCAGGGAATCCAACGGTACCTCATTTTTGAAAATCGGTCATACGGTTCAAAAGTTACGTGTGTAAACACAAGTCCAACTTTGACCAGTTGGTGGCGCTAGATTACTCCAATGGGAGACATGAAACTTGGTGAATATAAAGAAGGGACTGTGCTTAATGAGTGTGCCAAATTTCACAACTTTTTACCATACGGTTCTAGGGGCTGCCATAGACTCCAATGACAGAAGAAGCGTAATAATAATAATAATAAGAAGAAAAGGTAGAATCACTTATGTGGCTTCGCCGCTTCGCGGCTTGGCCACCAAATATAGCTGCAAGCAGCAATGTGGTGGCCAAGCAGTCAAATGACCCATCAAACACTTTAGAAATCCTCAGAACAGGGTTCCGAGTGCATGCAGCAAGTTTGGTGTGAATCCATCAAAGATTTGCTGAGATACGACCCAACTTCCTGTTTGATGGCTTAATTGCACATTTTGATTGCCTGTACCGGGCAAACGGTTGTGAAAATCAAACAATCATGTGATGGCCTTTGTGAGGCTTGGTCTGAAGATAATCTCTGCGAAATTTGGTGAAGATTGGACAACATGTGTAGGAGGAGTAGAGAAAAAACATTTTTCAATGAATTCAAAATGGCGGCCGCATCAATTCGGCTATTATCACAAATAATGATGGGTCACACACGGGACGTCCCAAGATATCATGAAACAAAGGAATCACTTAATAAAGGCAAACAAATCAACAGTTATTGGCCAAAACACATTTTTGCTTCCTGCGGCCACGCCCAGTAATGACATGACACCAAAATCATTGGACAGCCTCAAAAGAGGGTTCCGAGTCATCACACCAGGTTTGGGGTTGATTTCTTAAAGAATAGCTGAGATATGATCCAACTTCCTGTTTGGTTGCTTTGTTGCCAATTTTGATTGGCTGTACCGGACAAACGGTTTTGAAAATCAAATATCCTTTGATAACTTCTGTGAGGGTTGGTCTGATGATGATGTGTGCCAATTCTGGGTAAGATTTGACGAAAATTGAGGGAGGAGAAGCAAAAAAACGTTTTTTCACAAAATTCAAAATGGCAGAAAATCTATATAACCGGAAATTGACGCCATGGTGTGCGTTGAACTCGTCTCGATCCAGGGAATCCAACGGTACCTCATTTTTGAAAATCGGTCATACGGTTCAAAAGTTACGTGTGTAAACACAAGTCCAACTTTGACCAGTTGGTGGCGCTAGATTACTCCAATGGGAGACATGAAACTTGGTGAATATAAAGAAGGGACTGTGCTTAATGAGTGTGCCAAATTTCACAACTTTTTACCATACGGTTCTAGGGGCTGCCATAGACTCCAATGACAGAAGAAGCGTAATAATAATAATAATAAGAAGAAAAGGTAGAATCACTTATGTGGCTTCGCCGCTTCGCGGCTTGGCCACCAAATATAGCTGCAAGCAGCAATGTGGTGGCCAAGCAGTCAAATGACCCATCAAACACTTTAGAAATCCTCAGAACAGGGTTCCGAGTGCATGCAGCAAGTTTGGTGTGAATCCATCAAAGATTTGCTGAGATACGACCCAACTTCCTGTTTGATGGCTTAATTGCACATTTTGATTGCCTGTACCGGGCAAACGGTTGTGAAAATCAAACAATCATGTGATGGCCTTTGTGAGGCTTGGTCTGAAGATAATCTCTGCGAAATTTGGTGAAGATTGGACAACATGTGTAGGAGGAGTAGAGAAAAAACATTTTTCAATGAATTCAAAATGGCGGCCGCATCAATTCGGCTATTATCACAAATAATGATGGGTCACACACGGGACGTCCCAAGATATCATGAAACAAAGGAATCACTTAATAAAGGCAAACAAATCAACAGTTATTGGCCAAAACACATTTTTGCTTCCTGCGGCCACGCCCAGTAATGACATGACACCAAAATCATTGGACAGCCTCAAAAGAGGGTTCCGAGTCATCACACCAGGTTTGGGGTTGATTTCTTAAAGAATAGCTGAGATATGATCCAACTTCCTGTTTGGTTGCTTTGTTGCCAATTTTGATTGGCTGTACCGGACAAACGGTTTTGAAAATCAAATATCCTTTGATAACTTCTGTGAGGGTTGGTCTGATGATGATGTGTGCCAATTCTGGGGAAGATTTGACGAAAATTGAGGGAGGAGAAGCAAAAAAACGTTTTTTCACAAAATTCAAAATGGCAGAAAATCTATATAACCGGAAATTGACGCCATGGTGTGCGTTGAACTCGTCTCGATCCAGGGAATCCAACGGTACCTCATTTTTGAAAATCGGTCATACGGTTCAAAAGTTACGTGTGTAAACACAAGTCCAACTTTGACCAGTTGGTGGCGCTAGATTACTCCAATGGGAGACATGAAACTTGGTGAATATAAAGAAGGGACTGTGCTTAATGAGTGTGCCAAATTTCACAACTTTTTACCATACGGTTCTAGGGGCTGCCATAGACTCCAATGACAGAAGAAGCGTAATAATAATAATAATAAGAAGAAAAGGTAGAATCACTTATGTGGCTTCGCCGCTTCGCGGCTTGGCCACCAAATATAGCTGCAAGCAGCAATGTGGTGGCCAAGCAGTCAAATGACCCATCAAACACTTTAGAAATCCTCAGAACAGGGTTCCGAGTGCATGCAGCAAGTTTGGTGTGAATCCATCAAAGATTTGCTGAGATACGACCCAACTTCCTGTTTGATGGCTTAATTGCACATTTTGATTGCCTGTACCGGGCAAACGGTTGTGAAAATCAAACAATCATGTGATGGCCTTTGTGAGGCTTGGTCTGAAGATAATCTCTGCGAAATTTGGTGAAGATTGGACAACATGTGTAGGAGGAGTAGAGAAAAAACATTTTTCAATGAATTCAAAATGGCGGCCGCATCAATTCGGCTATTATCACAAATAATGATGGGTCACACACGGGACGTCCCAAGATATCATGAAACAAAGGAATCACTTAATAAAGGCAAACAAATCAACAGTTATTGGCCAAAACACATTTTTGCTTCCTGCGGCCACGCCCAGTAATGACATGACACCAAAATCATTGGACAGCCTCAAAAGAGGGTTCCGAGTCATCACACCAGGTTTGGGGTTGATTTCTTAAAGAATAGCTGAGATATGATCCAACTTCCTGTTTGGTTGCTTTGTTGCCAATTTTGATTGGCTGTACCGGACAAACGGTTTTGAAAATCAAATATCCTTTGATAACTTCTGTGAGGGTTGGTCTGATGATGATGTGTGCCAATTCTGGGGAAGATTTGACGAAAATTGAGGGAGGAGAAGCAAAAAAACGTTTTTTCACAAAATTCAAAATGGCAGAAAATCTATATAACCGGAAATTGACGCCATGGTGTGCGTTGAACTCGTCTCGATCCAGGGAATCCAACGGTACCTCATTTTTGAAAATCGGTCATACGGTTCAAAAGTTACGTGTGTAAACACAAGTCCAACTTTGACCAGTTGGTGGCGCTAGATTACTCCAATGGGAGACATGAAACTTGGTGAATATAAAGAAGGGACTGTGCTTAATGAGTGTGCCAAATTTCACAACTTTTTACCATACGGTTCTAGGGGCTGCCATAGACTCCAATGACAGAAGAAGCGTAATAATAATAATAATAAGAAGAAAAGGTAGAATCACTTATGTGGCTTCGCCGCTTCGCGGCTTGGCCACCAAATATAGCTGCAAGCAGCAATGTGGTGGCCAAGCAGTCAAATGACCCATCAAACACTTTAGAAATCCTCAGAACAGGGTTCCGAGTGCATGCAGCAAGTTTGGTGTGAATCCATCAAAGATTTGCTGAGATACGACCCAACTTCCTGTTTGATGGCTTAATTGCACATTTTGATTGCCTGTACCGGGCAAACGGTTGTGAAAATCAAACAATCATGTGATGGCCTTTGTGAGGCTTGGTCTGAAGATAATCTCTGCGAAATTTGGTGAAGATTGGACAACATGTGTAGGAGGAGTAGAGAAAAAACATTTTTCAATGAATTCAAAATGGCGGCCGCATCAATTCGGCTATTATCACAAATAATGATGGGTCACACACGGGACGTCCCAAGATATCATGAAACAAAGGAATCACTTAATAAAGGCAAACAAATCAACAGTTATTGGCCAAAACACATTTTTGCTTCCTGCGGCCACGCCCAGTAATGACATGACACCAAAATCATTGGACAGCCTCAAAAGAGGGTTCCGAGTCATCACACCAGGTTTGGGGTTGATTTCTTAAAGAATAGCTGAGATATGATCCAACTTCCTGTTTGGTTGCTTTGTTGCCAATTTTGATTGGCTGTACCGGACAAACGGTTTTGAAAATCAAATATCCTTTGATAACTTCTGTGAGGGTTGGTCTGATGATGATGTGTGCCAATTCTGGGGAAGATTTGACGAAAATTGAGGGAGGAGAAGCAAAAAAACGTTTTTTCACAAAATTCAAAATGGCAGAAAATCTATATAACCGGAAATTGACGCCATGGTGTGCGTTGAACTCGTCTCGATCCAGGGAATCCAACGGTACCTCATTTTTGAAAATCGGTCATACGGTTCAAAAGTTACGTGTGTAAACACAAGTCCAACTTTGACCAGTTGGTGGCGCTAGATTACTCCAATGGGAGACATGAAACTTGGTGAATATAAAGAAGGGACTGTGCTTAATGAGTGTGCCAAATTTCACAACTTTTTACCATACGGTTCTAGGGGCTGCCATAGACTCCAATGACAGAAGAAGCGTAATAATAATAATAATAAGAAGAAAAGGTAGAATCACTTATGTGGCTTCGCCGCTTCGCGGCTTGGCCACCAAATATAGCTGCAAGCAGCAATGTGGTGGCCAAGCAGTCAAATGACCCATCAAACACTTTAGAAATCCTCAGAACAGGGTTCCGAGTGCATGCAGCAAGTTTGGTGTGAATCCATCAAAGATTTGCTGAGATACGACCCAACTTCCTGTTTGATGGCTTAATTGCACATTTTGATTGCCTGTACCGGGCAAACGGTTGTGAAAATCAAACAATCATGTGATGGCCTTTGTGAGGCTTGGTCTGAAGATAATCTCTGCGAAATTTGGTGAAGATTGGACAACATGTGTAGGAGGAGTAGAGAAAAAACATTTTTCAATGAATTCAAAATGGCGGCCGCATCAATTCGGCTATTATCACAAATGATGATGGGTCACACACGGGACGTCCCAAGATATCATGAAACAAAGGAATCACTTAATAAAGGCAAACAAATCAACAGTTATTGGCCAAAACACATTTTTGCTTCCTGCGGCCACGCCCAGTAATGACATGACACCAAAATCATTGGACAGCCTCAAAAGAGGGTTCCGAGTCATCACACCAGGTTTGGGGTTGATTTCTTAAAGATTAGCTGAGATATGATCCAACTTCCTGTTTGGTTGCTTTGTTGCCAATTTTGATTGGCTGTACCGGACAAACGGTTTTGAAAATCAAATATCCTTTGATAACTTCTGTGAGGGTTGGTCTGATGATGATGTGTGCCAATTCTGGGGAAGATTTGACGAAAATTGAGGGAGGAGAAGCAAAAAAACGTTTTTTCACAAAATTCAAAATGGCAGAAAATCTATATAACCGGAAATTGACGCCATGGTGTGCGTTGAACTCGTCTCGATCCAGGGAATCCAACGGTACCTCATTTTTGAAAATCGGTCATACGGTTCAAAAGTTACGTGTGTAAACACAAGTCCAACTTTGACCAGTTGGTGGCGCTAGATTACTCCAATGGGAGACATGAAACTTGGTGAATATAAAGAAGGGACTGTGCTTAATGAGTGTGCCAAATTTCACAACTTTTTACCATACGGTTCTAGGGGCTGCCATAGACTCCAATGACAGAAGAAGCGTAATAATAATAATAATAAGAAGAAAAGGTAGAATCACTTATGTGGCTTCGCCGCTTCGCGGCTTGGCCACCAAATATAGCTGCAAGCAGCAATGTGGTGGCCAAGCAGTCAAATGACCCATCAAACACTTTAGAAATCCTCAGAACAGGGTTCCGAGTGCATGCAGCAAGTTTGGTGTGAATCCATCAAAGATTTGCTGAGATACGACCCAACTTCCTGTTTGATGGCTTAATTGCACATTTTGATTGCCTGTACCGGGCAAACGGTTGTGAAAATCAAACAATCATGTGATGGCCTTTGTGAGGCTTGGTCTGAAGATAATCTCTGCGAAATTTGGTGAAGATTGGACAACATGTGTAGGAGGAGTAGAGAAAAAACATTTTTCAATGAATTCAAAATGGCGGCCGCATCAATTCGGCTATTATCACAAATGATGATGGGTCACACACGGGACGTCCCAAGATATCATGAAACAAAGGAATCACTTAATAAAGGCAAACAAATCAACAGTTATTGGCCAAAACACATTTTTGCTTCCTGCGGCCACGCCCAGTAATGACATGACACCAAATTCATTGGACAGCCTCAGAAGAGGGTTCCGAGTCATCACACCAGGTTTGGGGTTGATTTCTTAAAGATTAGCTGAGATATGATCCAACTTCCTGTTTGGTTGCTTTGTTGCCAATTTTGATTGGCTGTACCGGACAAACGGTTTTGAAAATCAAATATCCTTTGATAACTTCTGTGAGGGTTGGTCTGATGATGATGTGTGCCAATTCTGGGGAAGATTTGACAAAAATTGAGGGAGGAGAAGCAAAAAAACGTTTTTTCCCAAAATTCAAAATGGCAGAAAATTTATAAAACCGGAAATTGACGCCATGGTGTGTGTTGAACTCGTCTCGATCCAGGGAATCCAACGGTACCTCATTTTTGAAAATCGGTCATACGGTTCAAAAGTTACGTGTGTAAACACAAGTCCAACTTTGACCAGTTGGTGGCGCTAGAGTGCTCCAACGGGAGACATGAAACTTGGTGAATATAAAGAAGGGACTGTGCTTAATGAGTGTGCCAAATTTCACAACTTTTTACCATACGGTTCTAGGGGCTGCCATAGACTCCAATGACAGAAGAAGCGTAATAATAATAATAATAAGAAGAAAAGGTAGAATCACTTATGTGGCTTCGCCGCTTCGCGGCTTGGCCACCAAATATAGCTGCAAGCAGCAATGAGGTGGCCAAGCAGTCAAATGACCCATAAAACACAAGAAATCCTCAGAACAGGGTTTTGAGTGCATGCAGCAAGTTTGGTGTGAATCCATCAAAGATTTGCTGAGATACGACCCAACTTCCTGTTTGATGGCTTAATTGCACATTTTGATTGCCTGTACCGGGCAAACGGTTGTGAAAATCAAACAATCATGTGATGGCCTTTGTGAGGCTTGGTCTGAAGATAATCTCTGCGAAATTTGGTGAAGATTGGACAACATGTGTAGGAGGAGTAGAGATAAAACGTTTTTCAATGAATTCAAAATGGCGGCCGCATCAATTCGGCTATTATCACAAATGATGATGGGTCACACACGGGACGTCCCAAGATATCATGAAACAAAGGAATCACTTAATAAAGGCAAACAAATCAACAGTTATTGGCCAAAAAACATTTTTGCTTCCTGCGGCCACGCCCAGTAATGACATGACACCAAATTAATTGGACAGCCTCAAAAGAGGGTTCCGAGTCATCACACCAGGTTTGGGGTTGATTTCTTAACGATTAGCTGAGATATGATCCAACTTCCTGTTGGGTTGCTTTGTTGCCGATTTTGATTGGCTGTACCGGACAATCGGTTTTTAAAATCAAATATCTTTTGATAACTTCTGTGAGGGTTGGTCTGATGATGATGTGTGCCAATTCTGGGGAAGATTTGACCAAAATTGAGGGAGGAGAAGCAAAAAAACGTTTTTTCACAAAATTCAAAATGGCAGAAAATCTATATAACCGGAAATTGACGCCATGGTGTGCGTTGAACTCGTCTCGATCCAGGGAATCCAACAGTACCTCATTTTTGAAAATCGGTCATACGGTTCAAAAGTTACGTATGTAAACACAAGTCCAACTTTGACCAGTTGGTGGCGCTAGAGTGCTCCAATGGAAGACATGAAACTTGGTGAATATAAAGAAGGGATTGTGCTTAATGAGTGTGCCAAATTTCACAACTTTTTACCATACGGTTCTAGGGGCTGCCATAGACTCCAATGACAGAAGAAGTGTAATAATAATAATAATAAGAAAAGGTAGAATCACTTATGTGGCTTCGCCGCTTCGCGGCTTGGCCACCAATAATAATAAGAAGAAAAGGTAGAATCACTTATGTGGCTTCGCCGCTTCGCGGCTTGGCCACCAATAATAAGAAAAGGTAGAATCACTTATGTGGCTTCGCCGCTTCGCGGCTTGGCCACCAAATATAGCTGCAGGCAGCAATGGCGGGTTCCTCCATAACATTTCAAACCATTACCAAATTGACATGACACAGACATGTATTTCATACATGTACACAACATTACAAGACAACTGGATCAATGGCTGATTTTAAGTCATTTTCTGATATTCTTCACAAATTGTCACTCTAGAGAAATATCCATGCTGCCGACGTTATGGGTTCCTGACACTCTTTTTTTCCCCATGAGCAATATAAGGCATGAGTACCAACTTTTAGACATTTTGGACAAACAGGGTTAAAATGCCACCCTTTTCAATGTGACAACTTTGAAGCGTGTTCTGTCAGGCCACCCGTGCTCTGGTTAGTCCCACCATGCAGAGATCCATTCTTTAAAAGCTTTGATTACAACAATAACTTTATGAAAGGGAAGATACACTTTAGTAAAGGACATGAATGTAATGGTAGGACGACAACTACATTAAGGCCTATAAGTATAGTTATATATGTATTATATGTAAAGTAGCCCAATATTTGTTGGGTGTACAACAAAGGAGTTACCACTAGTTCCAATAGATGCCTCCATATTTAAAATGTAAAAATGACTGGTGGATTAATATTTTCCTTGTTTTCTGCTGTTTTTGGGGACTTTCCACATCAGCACCCATTTCCCAGTGTCATGTAACTGGATCTAGTTAATGGCGTAATGTTATGGGCATGGAGATGAGGCTACTACAAGGGGCCGGGGAGCAGAGCGGTAGGATAAAGCAGGGCGAGATGTTATATACTGGACACACACCACGAATAAAGGGAGCCTTCTCAAGTTTTATAAAACATGTCACGGAGCATTCATTCCGCAAGCAGAAGCTTGTACACCCAGTTCCTCTATTCTACGCTACTACACTTTGACTTTGAAACATTCATGTAGTCCCATACTATACCAGTTACAGATATACAACACAGATGAGAGTGAATAAGAGATAATGGTAGTGGGATGGTGTTCCACTGTTCTGCTTCTCTTTTTCGCCACTCCTACGAAACATTTCTGGACACCACTGCTTTTATTAGTGCCTGCAATGCTGGGAAGAAAACTCTATGACAACAATAATGTTTAATGTAACTGGCCTTTCTAACAGTACAACTGGGCCCAGCTTGGCACCCCATAGTTGCATTGCAAATCAAAACAAGAGCCTTTTCAATAGGCCCAGTGGCAGACTCATGCTGTTTGAGGTTGTCAAATATCTCCAGACATGGACTTCTGCCTAAATTGACATGCACCAACTCAGAGCAATGAGTTTCAACAACCATTAGCACAGTTATTCAATTTGTTGACTCTACTCTTAATGCAAGACTATGTTTAAGTTATTGTCTGAAATTCTTTGTCACCAACTGTTTATGTAGGAACCCGCCCTCACCAAATTGCTTTGGTCATGCTTTCTTAAAAGTCTAGTCCTTAGTTTAGATGTGCCAAAGAAGGTGATAACATGACCAAGCTGTGTTTGGTTGATTCAACTGTATAGTTCTGAAGAAGAAGACCTTCTGTTTATTTTAACAGTAAAATTAGCTGTGGCCAAACTAACCACACAATAACTACTAGTCTAAAATGGCTACTAGACTAAGGAGTGAAGGTGGGAGCTTGGTACTGTTGGGGCCATGTACTGTTATGGTTTTTGAGTCAAACAACTTGCTAAATGATTAAATGTCTGTTAAATGTCAAATCCAACTTTAAATGTATAAAAGAGAGAATTAAACCTAGAGGTTTAAAAGGCTACGTTTGTTTAAACAAATTACACATAGGATTTGGGGAAAAAGCATTAGAAATTAGCCAAGCATACATATTTTAAATATTCACAATGAATCTACTTTTCATCTTACATTGAACTATTTTTCAGATTTGTGTGGGTGCCGTTATAGGTTCTAGAGGCTTTTTTGTTCCTCATGAGAAATAAGGCATATGTAATGAATTTCAGAATTTTGGGACAAATGGGATGCAAATGGCAGCAGTTTGAAAATGGACAATTGGGGGGTGGCCATAGCGCCACCTATGGATAATGGTGGGTCTTTTGTGGTGTGGTAGTTAGTCATGGCCTATACTATCAATGTTTCAGGATTTGGAGAACTGTTTGCCATTGCATACAAAATCGGAAATGCAATACCAACAAGATCCACATGGGCATTTGTTAAAGTGTTTCTTGGCCTATACTATCTATGTTTCAGGATTTTGAGACCTTTTTACCATTGCATACAAAATCGGAAATGCAATACCATCAAGATCCACATGGGCCTTTATTTCAAGCCAAGAAGTGAAGGGAGGGGGCTTGGTGAGCCTATCCATTCCAGAAAGCCTTGTATCTTGTGCTTTAGGGCGTAACCTGTAGCGCCACCTATGGGTAATGGTGGGCCATTTGTGGTGTGGTAGTTACTCTTGGTCTCTACTATCAATGTTTCAGGATTTTTATAACTTTTTACCATTGCATACAAAATCGGAAATGCAATACTAACAAGATCCACATGGGCTTTTGTTAAAGTGTTTCTTGGCCTATACTATCTATGTTTCAGGATTTTGAGACCTTTTTACCATTGCATACAAAATCGGAAATGCAATACCATCAAGATCCACATGGGCCTTTATTTCAAGCCAAGAAGTGAAGGGAGGGGGCTTGGTGAGCCTATCCATTCCAGAAAGCCTTGTATCTTGTGCTTTAGGGCGTGACCTGTAGCGCCACCTATGGGTAATGGTGGGCCATTTGTGGTGTGGTAGTTACTCTTGGTCTATACTATCAATGTTTCAGGATTTTTATAACTTTTTACCATTGCATACAAAATCGGAAATGCAATACCAACAAGATCCACATGGGCTTTTGTTAAAGTGTTTCTTGGCCTATACTATCTATGTTTCAGGATTTTGAGACCTTTTTACCATTGCATACAAAATCGGAAATGCAATACCATCAAGATCCACATGGGCCTTTATTTCAAGCCAAGAAGTGAAGGGAGGGGGCCTGGTGAGCCTATCCATTCCAGAAAGCCTTGTATCTTTGTGCTTTAGGGCGTGGCCTGTAGCGCCACGTATGGGTAATGTTGGGCTATTTGTGGTGTGGCAGTTACTCTCGGTCTATACTATCAATGTTTCAGGATTTATATAACTTTTTACCATTGCATACAAAATCGGAAATGCAATACCAACAAGATCCACATGGGCTTTTGTTAAAGTGTTTCTCGGCCTTCACTATCAATATTTTAGGATTTGAGACCTTTTTACCATTGCATCCAAATTTGGAAATGCCAAACCATCAAGATCCACATGGGCCTTTGCTAAAGACCAAGGAATGAGTGGGGGCTTGGTCAGCCCACACTCTCCTGAAATGTTGCGTGTGCGTCTTTGCCGCGCGTGTGTCAAGGGAAGGCTGAGTGTGTGAGGATTTGGAGCACGCGCGGGCAGGAGGAGGGGAGAGAGGATTTAGCCCCAAAAACTCTGAAATTAGCCAAGCATGCATGTTTCAAATATTCACCAAAAATCGACTTTTCATCTTACATTCAACTTTCTTTCAGATTTGAATACTAAACATTCTCAAGAGTCTTCGTATGAACTAGTGATAGTATCAGAGTATCCGCTTTAGACCGGTGGATGTGTAAAGCATTATTTTAGCGTTAGCGATAATTTTGACTTGCTTTATATCAGTCATTTTTTAAAGATATTAAGTCAATTTTTTACATGGGAACATGGTGTAGTGTCTTCCACCGATATACCAAGTTTGGTGTTATCTCAAAGATTCTTTGAGATTTGACCCAACTTCCTGTTTTGATCCTTTGTTGATGATTTTGATTGGCTGTACCGGCCAAACGATTTCGAAAATAAAAATTCCAGTGATAACTTTTGTGAGGCTCAATCTGGAGATCCTGTCTGGCAATTGTGAAAAAGATTTGACCAAAAATGTAGGACGAGTAACGAAAAAACGTGTTTCCTTAATCTTTATTGTACAGAAAAATCCAATATGGCGGCCGTTATAGGTTCTAGAGGCTTTTTTGTTCCTCATCAGAAATAAGGCATATGTAATGAATTTCAGAGTTTTGGGACTTATGGCCTGCAAATGGCATCACTTTGAAAATTGACATATTGGGGCGTGGCCTGTAGCGCCACCTATTGTCTCACATGGCCCATGTTTGGTATGGTAGTTACTAACTGTCTGCAGTTTCAACATGCCAAATTTCACAACTTTTTACCATTGTGCTCTAGGGGCTGCCATTGACTCCCATGGGTAAAACATAATAATAATAATAATAATAATACCACCAATAACAATAGGGTTCCCTCCTACCGGAGGAACCCTAAAAATACCACCAATAACAATAGGGTTCCCTCCTACCGGAGGAACCCTAAATAACAATAGGTGTCTCGCAGCTTCGCTGCTTGGCCCCTAAATATAGCTGCAAGCAGCACTAGAGGGGCCAAGCAGTCCAGAGCAAGACATGGCCTCCATAGCACTTGCGCAACAATTAAGTTACAACAACCTGTTTTACTCATGCAACACGCCAAGTTTGGTTGAAATATCTGTTTGCGTTCCAAAGTAGTGAGTGTTCAAAGTGTTTTTTTTCTGGTATAACACCGCAGGCCTCCTCTGCTCCTCGTGGGAACGATGGAACCCAAGTTTGGTGACAATCGCACAATTGGTTGCTGAGTTACGCTCTCACGTGTCTTTTGCGGCTTCGCCGCCGCCTTTGATCGTCTCTACTGAACAAACGGTTTTGAAAATGGAAAATCCATCCGACAACTTTGTGAAACTTGGTCTGAAGATCATCTGTGCCAAATTTTGTAAACATTGGACAACATTTGGGGCGTTTAAAAGGTTTTTACACTTTTCCATGAAATCCAAAATGGCGGCCGCATCAATTCGGTTGTTATGAAATATTATCAATGGTCAAGCTTGATATCTCACAAGACATCAACAGACAAAGACATTACTTTATTAAGCTAAACACTTCATTAGTTATTAGCCAAAACACGTTAATGCTTCCGGCCACGCCCCTGTTTACTCAAATGACACAATTTTTGAAAGACATACTCAGAATAAGGTTCCGAATAGGCATACAAAATTTTGTGTCACGGCCTCAAAGAACTGCTGAGATAAGACTTCATTTCCTGTTTGGTGTCTATTCTGCTGATTTTGATTGGCTCTCACGGACAAACGGTTGTGGGGATCAAAATGCTCTACCATAACTTTTGTGCGGCTTTGTCTGAAGAGCATATCTGGTAATTTTGAAGAAGATTTGACAAAATTGTAGGAGGAGTAGGCTTTCAGAGGTTTTTGATAAAACCGGAAATAGCGGAAAATCTATATCACCGGAAATTGACGCCATGGTGTGCATTGAACTCGGCTTGATCCAGGGAATCCAATGATACCTCATTTTTGAAAATCGGTCATACGGTTCAAAAGTTGTGTGTGTAAACACAAGTCCAACTTTGACCCGTTGTTGGCGCTAGAGTGCCCAAGTATGGGACATGAAACTTTGTGAATTGGACTAGGGGACTGTCCCCAATGAGTGTGCCAAATTTCACAACTTTCGACCTAGCGCTTATGGGGGCTGCCATAGACACCCAGTCCTAAGAAGAAGAATAATAATAATACTAACAATAACAATAGGTGCCTCGCAGCTTCGCTGCTTGGCCCCTAAATATAGCTGCAAGCAGCAATGGAGGGGCCAAGCAGTCCAGAGCAGGACATGGCCTCCATAGCACTTGCGCAACAATTAAGTTACGACAACCTGTTGCACTCATGCAACACACCAAGTTTGGTTGAAATATCTGTTTGCGATCCAAAGTAGTGAGTGTTCAAAGTGTTTTTTTTCTGGTATAACACCGCAGGCCTCCTCTGCTCCTCGTGTGAACGATGGAACCCAAGTTTGGTGACAATCGCACAATTGGTTGCTGAGTTACGCTCTCACGTGTCTTTTGCGGCTTCGCCGCCGCCTTTGATCGTCTCTACCGAACAAACGGTTTTTAAAATGGAAAATCCATCTGACACCTTTGTGAAGCTTGGTCTGAAGATCATCTGTGCCAAATTTAGTAAACATTGGAGAAAATTTGGGGCGTGCAAAATATTTTTACACAATTCCCTTAAATCCAAAATGGCGGCCGCGTCAATTCGGTTGATATGAAATATTATCGATGGTCAAGTTTGATATCTCACAAGACATCAACCGACAAAGAAATTACTTTATTAAGGTAAACACTTCAACAGTTATTAGCCAGAACACGTTTATGCTTCCGGCCACGCCCCATTTTAGTCACATGACACAATTTTTGGAGGATATACTCAGAATAAGGTTCCGAGTAGGCATATCAAATTTGGTGTCACTGCCTCAAAGAACTGCTGAGATACGACTTCATTTCCTGTTTGGTGTCTATTCTGCTGATTTTGATTGGCTCTCAAGGACAAACGGTTGTAGGGATCAAAATGCTCTACCATAACTTTTGTGCGGCTTGGTTTGAAGAGTATATCTGGTAATTTTGAAGAAGATTTGACAAAAACTGTAGGAGGAGTAGGCTTTCAGAGGTTTTTGATAAAACCGGAAATAGCGGAAAATCTATATAACCGGAAATTGACGCCATGGTGTGCATTGAACTCGGCTTGATCCAGGGAATCAAATGGTACCTCATTTTTGAAAAATTGTCATACGGTTCAAAAGTTTCATGTGTAAACACAAGTCCAACTTTGACCCATTGGTGGCGCTAGAGTGCCCAAGTATGGGACATGAAACTTTGTGAATTGGACCAAGGGACTGTCCCCAATGAGTGTGCCAAATTTCACAACTTTCGACCAAGCGCTTATGGGGGCTGCCATAGACACCCAGTCCTAAGAAGAATAATAATAATAAATATAGCTGCAAGCAGCAATGGAGGGGCCAAGCAGTCCAGAGCAAGACATGGCCTCCATAGCACGTGCGCAACAATTAAGTTACAACAACTTGTTGCACTCATGCAACACACCACGTTTGGTTGAAATATCTGTTTGCGTTCCAAAGTAGTGAGTGTTCAAAGTGTTTTTTTTCTGGTATAACACCACAGGCCTCCTCTGCTCTTCTTGGGAACGATGGAACCCAAGTTTGGTGACAATTGCGCAAATGGTTTCTGAGTTACGCTCTCACGTGTCTTTCGCGGCTTCGCCGCCGCCTTTGATCGGCTCTACCGAACAAACGGTTTTGAGAATGTAAAATCCATCTGACACCTTTTTGAAGCTTGGTCTGAAGATCATCTGTGCCAAATTTAGTAAACATTGGACACAATTTTGGGCGTGTAAAAGGTTTTTACACTTTTCCATTAAATCCAAAATGGCGGCCGCGTCAATTCGGTTGTTATGAAATATTATCGATGGTCAAGTTTTATATCTCACAAGATATCAACCGATAAAGAAATTACTTTATTAAGGTAAACACTTCAACAGTTATTAGCCAAAACACGTTTATGCTTCCGGCCACGCCCCCTTTTAGTCAAATGACACAATTTTTGGAGGACATAATCAAACTAAGGTTCTGAGTAGGCATATCAAATTTGGTGTCACTGCCTCAAGGAACTGCTGAGATATGACTTCACTTCCTGTTTGGTGGCTTTTCTGCTGATTTTGATTGGCTTTCACGGACAAACGGTTGTGGGGATCAAAATTCTCTACCATTAATTTTGTGCGGCTTGGTCTGAAGAGCATATCTGGTAATTTTGAAGAAGATTTGACAAAAATTGTAGGAGGAGTAGGCTTTCAGAGGTTTTTGATAAAACCGGAAATAGCGGAAAATCTATATAACCGGAAATTGACGCCATGGTGTGCATTGAACTCGGCTTGATCCAGGGAATCCAATGGTACCTCATTTTTGAAAATCGGTCATACGGTTCAAAAGTTGCGTGTGTAAACACAAGTCCAACTTTGACCCGATGGTGGCGCTAGAGTGCCCAAGTATGGGACATGAAACTTTGTGAATTGGACCAGGGGACTGTCCCCAATGAGTGTGCCAAATTTCACAACTTTCGACCAAGCGCTTATGGGGGCTGCCATAGACACCCAGTCCTAAGAAGAATAATAATAATAAATATAGCTGCAACTCCAACTTTGACCCGTTGGTGGCGCTAGAGTGCCAAAGTATGGGACTTGAAACTTGGTGAATTGGACCAGCTTCGCTGCTTGGCCCCTAATAATAGTAAGAAAAGGTAGGAACACTTAAGTGGCTTCGCCGCTTCGCGGCTTGGCCACCAACTAGCCGGAAATACTTAATAACCTAATACCTTTTCACTACAGTTCAACGGTGCAGGCCTGACTGTTAGCTTGGGTATGTTGTAACCGTAAACAAAATGGCTGCTTCACCATGATGGCACAAATAAAAGTGAGATGGTACCTCTGGTTAACGATGTTGTAGCCACACGCACCATGGCAGAAGGGCGGCAGCAGGTGGGTAACCACACGCACAGCGGCAGAAGGGCGGCAGCAGGTGAAGGAGAGACTGACGGAAGATTCTCGTGGATGACGAGATAAGTCGACTTGAGGAGAGGACCCATGTCGATGACAATCCTGACTTTCCACAGGCTTTACCACTGACGTTCGCTGGTCGCTAGCCTGGTACCAAAGTCTGTGCTCAATCACTAGTTACTTGGTCAGCAGCTAAACTATGGTTTTCTATGGTTGAGTTATCCACCAAACTATCTAAATATAACACCATTACTTATATAAACAGAGTACTGGTTGAACACTTCCAATAATAATGATGAATACTCAAACCAAACTGTTTGTATTTAACAACACTCTTCTTTACAACTCCTACGCTCCCCGCTTTCTCTCAACTCCCCGCATTACATTGTCCTTTGACCTCAAATGGGATTGGCTCATTATCATCAACATTAAAGCAATAAAATACATTCACAAAACATCTTACTCTCTTCATATTTGTACCGGTACATTTTAACATACAGTATATATTTAAACAACGGATATAAAATGTTAAATGCTGCATTTAGTAAAACATGAACATTACCCAATATGCATTTCTCTCAATGAACAAATCATAATTTTAAAACCTTAAAGTCTATTTATTAAACTATGAACTATTATTTATTCAAACTTTTATATTTATGTAATATGATAGTTCAATGTGGCTGCTTATTTTTTAGTAAGTATACAGAACCTGTATATTCTAAGGTTTACCACCCGGGCTACACATCTTACTGCGCGTTGCCAGTCTGTTTGCTGAGCCCTGTCCTATAGACCAATTATTTGTTTGTAAACATTCGGGATGCGCGCGCAATGTGGTTGCAGAAAACCGGGAAAGGATAGCTTTTAAAACGGCAAAAGGACCACACGGATCATAAAAATAGTAAGATTTAAAAGGCCAAAAAGGTAGAGGAGGACAGCCTTTAAGAGAGAAAGCGATTCCCCATTGATCTGTCACATCAGTATTTTGATTTGGATCATGAAAGTCTTGAAATTTGAGTGAGAATGTCGCCCGGTAGACCGCATATTCGGGCGGCAGCCATGACTTAACGTCATGTTACAAAGTTTATAATTTTACAGTTTTACAGTCAATTCTACATCTAAAAAGTCGAGCAAGGCAGCTTTCAAGAGAAATGGGAATTCTGCTTTTAGCCAGCTGGTCCAATTATTTTAGTGATTTGTTTAAAAATGGCAATCTGAGTGAGACTGCGTCCCCGTTTTGAGGTTAGCATCAGTCAGACTCGGGTCGCTCACTGGCAGTGTGCACAATGTTGTATTTCACTCCATTTAACACCAGAAACATCTGGGAAGGACTGCTATTGTAGATACGAGCCTGCTGAAGATAGCCAGCTTGGATTTCTTTAACCGAGCCTGTTTCATTCGTCATTTGCCTGAGAAAGCGACATCCGTTTGCCAGGCTAGTTTTGCCCGATCACTTGGTCAGGCTATTTAATGGTATCGGGGTCAAGTGACTTTTGTGCATAGACAAGTGAAACGTAAATGTACTTCAAAAAGTAGTAAAAGTGCCTCAAAAAGTTCATGTCGAGCCTTGAAATCCAGTGGCCAGAAATATATGATGACCTGATCGACACCAAGTGTAATAGACCCTGGAGAAGTTTGTCTTTTGCAACCGACATGCGCAGTTGAGCCTGCTTGACAGTCGTCTGACGTAGGGTGATAATTGGTCTATTGACCTTATTCCGCCCCGCCCACTGAAAATATTAAATAATTAAGTCGATTAGTGCCAGATGTGCTATGTTCGTGTGCTACAACAAGTCAGCAATACACCCTTTCACTGGATGGCTTGAAAACGACTTTTAAGTGGTTATATAATTTGTTTGCCAGTCAGATCGCTGCCCTGCGCTCTGCTGTGCTGCGAAAAGTTACATTAGCCACAAACACAAGATGTTCTAACAATTTCACTGCAAGGCATTTGTATTTGCTAAACATTGTTTGAAATCTTTGGTCCTCCAGAATTCAGTCGTTTGATTTACTTTACAGTCAGTACATGTATTTGAGATTACTCCGCAAAACCGACCCTAACATTGTTAGCAGCAGAACGTTAGCTACTTGTTTATCTACTTGAGGCTCTAGTTTTTACATCGGGTCTCTGCTATTAGCCATAAACTGCAAATGTATTAGTGACAAATTACAAAAATGTTGCCGTAATAATAAATAGTAACAACTTTTTCATTGAGGGTCTTTGGTACAAGCTTTATGCAACGTGTTAAAACTAACATGATATAGGGTGTGCAAGTGGGCACTTGCCCAGGGGCACATCTATGGGGCCCTGGACAATGTCAACTCAAATGTTATATCACGCTAACTTTCCTTAATGTGAGTACTTTATTGCAACTCGTTCGATCAAAATGTTATGTTAAATCACGTCAAAAACAGTGTTTGTGTAGTCTAGTAGCCAGTGCCGCCGCTTCTATAATGCGCACTACGCACTGTGCGTAGGGCACCAACTCCTGAGGGGGCACCAAAAAATAGCCAACTGAAAAATCATCATAGTTATAATACTTATAATACCGATATTATTTTTGTATAGAAATATTAGACACAAAACAGGCAAAACAGGCAGAACAAGAGATTTATTTAAATACTCAAAAAAAGTTACGATGGTGCCCCCCCCCAAAAAACTAAAAACAAATACACACTCAACTTCCTAAGCTCGCTGTGGGTGCCCTTCCCTCAGTGGGTTAACAAACTTTGACAGTAGTCAGGGGAAGAAAAAAGAGAAAGAAAGATACTGTGAGATGGTGTCAGTGCATCACTTTCAGGTAAGTCCATGTTTAATCATTGTTAAATACAGGAAATGTGCTGCTAATTTAATGGTTAGCGTATGCATACACTTCAAACTTTCTGACGTTATTGCTAGTGTTAGCACACTCAAATATGTTTTAACTTAGGTGCAAGCTAAACTAAGATTTTACTGTTAAATATATCAATTTTACAAGTAACTGACGCCAGCTAGCTGTTACTTTCTTACCTCCTGTCTGACAAGATTTTACCAATTGAAAAACGGCTTGTAAATTTTTCATTTGACATAGAGCTTAAAGAACAATTTTGCGCTCAAATAAAGGCCCAAAAAATTCGATCGCGCGGTTTGCGCGCTCGCATTATTTATTTTTATCCGTAACTAGCTTCACATCAAACACAGTTGTTTTGCTCACAGCCATGCCCATACATTTGGTTACAATCTTGCATCTACTAATATCATACATCGAGAATACTAAAACATACTAAAATATAACTTAGCTAGTTTGTCTCTTATTACGCCAGTATTTCCGCTGTGCACGGTATCAGAAATAGGGCTGTACAACATTTTAGGCCGTCTATCAGCAGTGATTGTTAGAGTGCAGGTCGGAGAATAGCATGGACACGCGCTTCACAGCGCAGATTGCGTGTGTGCGTCCTTGAGAACTGTAAGTTGTATAACTTATGTTGTCACTTCATTTAAGCCTGTTATTGTACTAGTCTATAGTTCTTGCAAATATAAATTCAGTTAACTGGTGATTTTCGTTGTTTGTATCCTTCCCTTGATTGCGAAATTGCACATGTCGATTGGATAGCAATTTCTGCCCTTGCTCACGTTTGTATTTTAGGTGCATTATTATGCTCAAGTAGTTTTAATTAATAAATAGTGGGTATAATGTTGCAGAATTACAGAATGCTTAGCCTATCAAGATCAAATGAAGCAGACAGTGTACATGCTTCCGAGTGGCCTACCTTAATCGATAGGCTAGGCTACTGACCATTTAAAATAAGTTGTGAAGTCAATTATCAATTGGCAGCAATTATGCCATTAGAACATACTACGAGTGTACGGTGTCTTTAAGTAGCCTACTTTATCTCTTTAGGGGAAATAGGACGAAAATATGTGTAATATTAAATTAACTATTAGACTATTACATTAACCTGCTCCGAAATATAGGGTTGGGGTTGGCATTTTGTTTCGGGTGGAGGGGGTGGGGGTTCGGACAGACTTGCCCCCACTGCAAAAAAAGGTCTGCAAGGGGAAACACTGTACACACTTGATGTTGCAAGTGATACGAGCAGACAAAAATAAACTTCGGTGGGTCTTTTAAATTCAGCGCCTTCAGCCATGGACGCGGATCCTAAACTTTGGTTGGAGGTTGATGCAAAGTATGTCTGCCAACAACACTCGGACCTCTTTCCATGGTCAAAACTGATAATACAGGGTCTGATTCCGTTTTCACCAGCTGTTATGGCAGCCACGAACTGCAGTTGATGCTGGGCGTCTCTATTAGCCTAAAATTAGTACCAGAGCCTGTTTAAGACATTCTCTTTTAGCACCGTTATAAAGCGGAAAGTATCTAAACCGGAAATGAGAATGAATGGCGGCGTTAAATGTCAGAAAATCTGTGAAGGTCAAATGTAAACAACATTTTGATGCTTTAGTCTGATAAATTATCAGCCTTACTCTTAGGTAACAGCAATGATGGAATTGTTGATGTGGGCTCTGAGGGTTGAGTGGCATCATCCATAATGCATGGTGAGCCTGTGTCATGTCTGCTGGGGTCTCTACGTGCCTCCTACTCAGGTTGCTGTTCTACAACAGTATAGATTAGTCCTATAGACATCATTATGTACCCACAATCCATTGGGATGCTTTGTGATCCCACAATAACAGTTGTTTGTGAAATACACTGGACACACACGTGTGCGCACACACTCCCTCCTGATGTGTACAGAGGGTGGCATCCTCCTACACACAGGCACAGTCAAAAACTGGTCAACATGGTTTCCAAGCAACTTGTGTCTGTGTGTGTGTGTTACAGAATAATTGCCCACGTCACCCAAGCATGTCTCTATATAATAAATGGATAATTAGACCAAATAGAGGACTGAAGAGACATACTAGGAGGCAGGGAGACTAACAGACAGGTAGGCAGGCAGTCAGACAGACAGTCAGACAGACAGACAAACACATTTAATGATAAAGAGGAGAAAGAAGAAAATAGAGGAAGTTACAGCAGACTTGCACAGAGGAGGGATCCAGAGATAGATCTTCATGAATAGCTGATCTCCCTAGTAATCTGAGGGGGTTCGCTTTGAAAAGCATTCGGATGAGTAGCCCACCACCCAGAGTATCCCTGAGCACTTACGAAATCAAATGGGCACCAGCTTTCATGCCATCGTGCCACCCTGGAGGCATAATAATGGCTGGGTACACACACATACACAACCTGTGTTGAGTGGGAGTCAGTAATATTCAGATCATGTTGATTTAATAGATATATTCCTAGTCCCGAGAGTTATAGGAAGCTGCTGGGGTTTTCACAGGATTGCTTAGAAAATAAAGACTTTGATCAAGGACTAGTTTGCCACAAATAGGCAGAGTTCTTTTTTTTTTTAAAGGCCCCTTTTCACGTGAGGATGTTGTTACAATAGCATGAATGTTGAAGTGTAGTACTCACTCTCATCAGTGAAGGGTTTAGACCAGTAAACTTATGTTTAAGTCACTGACTTATTAAGTAATTGAATTATATTTGCTTTGCATTCTTAAAAAGGCTATGATGAAGTATTTTTTTAGACATCAATAACAACCAGGCTGACTAAATCAAGCACACCTACACATCTACTTGAAACAAGCATACTAAAAGCAGCAGGTATTCAAAGTGTTTTGGGCTTGGTGAGGGTAGATGATCTGGCATAAAGGGGGGGGTTCCAAGTGCCTGGCACTCAACCATGCTGCCAGCAAGCATGGTTGGGACAGTGGGGCTAAGGTTGGATATTCAGGCAATAGGTTATTATTTCACCCAACTCCATCTGTCCAGAGGTGGTCTACTGCCACATCACCCTGTGGGAAGGAGAAGGCTGCTTACTCTATTGAAATCGGCCTACATCATGTGCTTCCCATATCTATATGTGGGAATTCTTCTTTGCTGACACAGAGGAATCCCATGATTAAATCAAGAATATACAGTATATTTCAATCCAGGACACAGTCTCTGAGTTACAGGGAGACAGTTATTTAAATGTGAGATGTGATAGATGACTCCTCCGGCTCTAAATGAAGGACCTTCAGGGAGAACTGTCTCTCCCCCCCCCCCCCCCAAACAATCAAGCTGAAGTTATAACGCTACAGGAGTAATATCACTCCATTGTTGACTCCAATTCATTCACCCACTGACTTGTTGTTTACATCTGACATGTTTTTAACCAGGTAAATATCGGATGTAGAAAGGTTGGAAAGGGGTCCTCGTGGGCCAGTGTGTAGGAAGGTGTGTGTCATGTTGTGTGGAAGCTTGTGCTGGTTAGTGTGGTGGTGTGATTCTGGGTTTCCTACAGCAGAGCCTGGGGTGCTGATGCAGAGGGACCTTGTGTGTTGTTGTCAGTTTTTATTCCTTCAATATCAGACTGATTAATCCAGGCTGCTGTCTGGACTTGCTGAACTAAGCCATACTCAGGGGTCTGTGTTTCCTTTCTCCTGCCCCTCTCTGTTGCTTTGTCTCACCACCATTCTCCCCTCTTCTCTGTCTCACCCACTCTTTCTCTCTTCCTCTACCCCCACCCCCTCTCTCTGTACAGTATGTTCCAAACTGCAGGACTGAAATAGAGAGATGAGTGTGCTGGTGGAGCAAGTCAGGATGAAGCCAAAACTCGCTGCAGCACCTCAGAATAAGGGCACTGCTGTGCAACACTGTCAATGGTAAAGTGTGCGTGTCTGTATTAGTGCAATCTCCAGGTGCACTTCCTCTTTACCATCCCAAAATATCAGAGTTTAATGATATAACAGTACATGAGTGATGACATTGTTTTTCAAGGAGGACCAATAGTTGTTCAGCTAAACATATAGTTCCCAGAGATGTGACTACTGCTAGATAGTTTCAAAGCCACTCGATTAGAGGGTTTTAGGGAGAGGTTTCTGTGCAGTTGAGCACAGTTCCTTAAAATGAGGTCAGGTTGCTGTAAGACCAGTCCCAACAGACACACACCCTAAAAGATCCCTCACCGCAGATCCAGCCTTTGGAGCTTTGCAATTGGTCCAAGGTGCCCGAGTCAGGTTTAACAAAAATAGACGCACAAATCAGCGGCTGTATCTCTTTGTCGGGGGCTGAGGTGAGAATGGTCCGAGGTGGGAGTGAAGGCTCCTCCTGTTCCCCAGGCTCAACCCTTCAACGTGGCAGAAGGTTGGAGACATGAGGCCTCTCAGAAAAGCCTCATCTAACCAGAGAGAGGGTCCTCTTTTAATCTGCTGTGGACTGGTGGCACACACACACTGAGAGGGTATATGGACAATCTTCTTTGTGTGTGTGTACTGTTTGGCCGGAAGTAGGAAAGAAAGAAGGAGATAGGGAGATCATTTGTCCATCTGTGTGTGTACTTCCTTTGGCCAGTTGGAATTCCACCACTGAGCCGCTTCTACTGCAGTAGGAGGAACAGTCCCAGCTGCCTAATGCTGAGATAAAGCTGCTAGCATGGGGATTAGCAGTGAGCTCTGTTACCTAGCTGTGAATACATAGAATTCACCTCATGAAATTCCACTCCCATGTTCCAATATAATAAAATAATACTCTATTATATAAATGTATCACTTACCACCATATGATGATGGAAATACTTGTTGTAAAAACACATTAAACAACATGAACAATTATTTAATGAAACTATCTGCAAAGAAACCATTTTAATCACCAAGATTGCCATTGTTGTTGCAAAGGTCTCAAGTGTTGTTGTCACAAATCGACCACATAGACAACACAAATAAAAGAGACATGGTCATTTAATAAAGCATAATGGATTCTTAATGGGAACAAATATTTCACAGCCTTCTACTTCCTGCAGCACCCCCTCTCTCTCTCTCTCTCTCTCTCTCTCCATCCCTCCCCCCACCTCTGAAACAACATGCTGTGCTCAGTGTGAGATTTTGAGCTGACTCACAAGCGGGTATACTGCCAGGCATCGCCCCCACACACGGACCGTGCTGCTGCTCCTCTCACACTCTCTCACATCTCTAAACCACCAGCACAACCCCCCCCCCCCCCCCCCCCCACTACAACCTGTGCACAGACACACGCACAAACATTCATGTTTGTTGGTCAATGGCCTTTCTCATTTCTACGCAAGACACATGTATTCCGAATACTGGTCGTCCTTCCCTACCTACACCTACCCGTGCCCCAAACACACACACACTTCTCCATGTCACACACCCCTGGCCCAGCTTCCCTTCGTCCTCGCTCACACACCGTCCTCACACAGCGCCACTCCGCTCCGTCCCTGCGTCAAAGCAGCTGTGCTGGCATTTGTCAACGCTGGGCGGCCGGTAAAAACACAGAGAGGGAGGACTCCAGCATAATGGTGAGTGTGTGTGGCTGGCCTGCTGATGCAGGCCTCTCATTATGTGGAGTGTAATCTGAGCTCTTAGGCACCCGGGGGCCTGGCGCTCCCACCACCTGAATAGGACAGCCCATGGCCTATCTGTCTCTCCTGAGCTTTCACTCTGCTTAGCTCGGCACTCTGATTATGCCGGCGAGTGTGTTTGTGTGTGTGGTGGGGTTGGGGTCGAAGAGGGACACAGGGGTGCGGTTGGGCATGTGGAGGGGGGTTGGGTGAGGTGGGGTGGAAGGAGGCCGTAGGTGAGGATGTGGGTGCTGAAAAACACTTACAGGGTCTCGGGGTGTGCGCAGGTGTGTTGTGTGAGGCCTGTCTAGGATAGTGCAGGGGGGTGTCGAGGATGGGGGGATTGTTTGTAACATTAAAAACATCTAATTGAACGAACACAACAACTGAAATCCCTGGCACGGCTTTTGTAACCAAACCATTTCCACCAGTCTTTGTGTTTTTTTGACATGTCGCACTGCATGCTGGGTACCCAAGGGTGCTGACGCTGATTATCTAGCTGTGCTCCGACTGCGTGATATGAGTATTCGTTTTTGGTCAGCTTTGGGACAAAGGTTAAGAAACGGTTGACATTTCAAGGTGAAATTGTATGAAATTGCGCATGGTATTTCTGAAGGATGTCTGCCTGTTTAACTAAGCATATTTTCTAATTCAAGACAGACTCAAACAGTGTGGCTGGATTCTAAACTACGACCTTATATTTGCAGATCACCGTTCCAGCTTATTGAGCTATTCTCAGTGTTGAATATTGTCACGTTCAGTTACTGTACAAAAGTAAGCTGTTTCTCCTATGGTAAATGTTGTTAGATTCAGCCAAGGTTGAAAAAGCTCTAATTCAATCATATTTTGGCATACCAAGGTGAAATTATTCATGGTACTTCAGAGAGAGGTCATCTTGAACCCTATTAGGTTTGAAAAAACATCAGTCAAAATTATATTTGATTTATTGACACAAAGAAATTGAAGAAATGTGTAAATTAACATAAATACACCTCTTTCAGTCATTTAGTTTTTGATTCAATTACCAATTGAGCCATTCCCAGGCATGGAATACACAAAGTGCAGTAACTGGATAATAAAAAAGCTGTTTCTCCAATGGTGAGCATTGTCAGATTTGGTCCAAGTTCAAACAGCTGTAATTCAGTCAAATTTTGACATACCAATGTAAAATTGTTTATGGTACTTCAAGGGCGTGTCACCTTAAAGCCTATTAGGTTTGAAAACCCATCATTCAAAATGACATTTGATTTAGTGACACAAACATATTGAGGCAATGTGTACATTTACATAAATACACCCCTTTCAGCCATTTTGTATTTTATTCAATTGCCTCAAGTAACATTTTTAAATACGTCAATGATACATATCTGTACAAAAATTAATTGAGTTAATCAGGCCTTTGGTTCAAGAGAAGAGGAATTGTGAAGGTTTTCACAAATTTTCACCGTACAGGAAAATACATCAGGCGGACCTTATGGGTCCTTGAGGCTTTTTTGTTCCCCATGAGGAATAAGGCAGGCACACCAAGTTTCAGAAAGATTTGAGCAATAGGGTGGAAATGCCATCACTTTGAAAATCGGACATTTGGGCGTTTCCTGTGGTGCCCCCTATGATCCGATGTGGCCCATAGTTGGTGTGGGAGTACCCACTCGGATATAGTATCACTGTGCAAAATTAGAAAATTAGTTACCAATACCATGTTGAGTTATTGTGGCGCAAGGAGAAGAGGAATAATAATAATAATAATAATAATAAATATAGCTGCAAGCAGCGATGCGGGTTCCTCCGCAAAATGGCAAAACATTATAAACATGTACACAGTAGAAGATCGAGACATGGACAACAAGAGAGCAAAACGACTTCATGTTTGGCCAAAAACAATTCCAAACTCTCAGTCAATGCACAACTAACTAAAGTCATTTGGACAACTGGGCTAGGGCAGCGTTCATATTCAGCTCCTTGCAAGAATAGCCTGTGACAGTTTAGCAGCCGACTCTCTGGTCCGATTAAACAAAACAACATACATAATCAGGGTGACCAACAAGATTATATTAACTAACCAACAATAACATTACAAACATCTAACTGAACGAACACAACAACTTAAATCCCTCCCAAGGCTGTTGTAACCAAACTATTTTCCACAAGTCTGCGTTTTTGGACATGCCGCACTGCATGCTGGGTAACCAAGGGTGCTGACGCTGATTATCTAGCTGTGCTCCGACTGCGTGATATGAGTATTAGTTTTCTGTCAGCTTTGGGACAAAGGTTAAGAAACTGTTGACATTTCAAAGTGAAATTGCATGACATTGCGCATGGTATTTCAGAATGATGTCTGCCTGTTTATCTAAACAAGTAATCAAAATTATGACAGGCCAAAAGACTGTGCATGGATTCGAACCTGTGACCTTGCGCTTTGCAGGACAACGTTTCAACCCATTGAGTTACCTGCAAGGCTGAGTATTCCTGGTCAGTTTCTGTATAAAAAAAGAAAGCTGTATCTCCTGTAGCATGGCTTGTTCGATTCGGCCAAAGTTTAAACAGCTCTAATTCAATGATCTTTTGACGTATCAAGGTGAAATTGCGCATGGTACTTCAGAGCGATGTCATCCTGTTTAACTAAACATATATTCAAATTTAACACAGAGTCAGTGTGGCTGGATTCGAACCTACAACCTTACAGTTTGCAGGTCACCGTTCCAGCTCGTTGAGCTATTCTCTGTGTTGAATAATGCCATGTTCAGTTACTGTACAAAAAAAGTAAGCTGTTTCTCCTGTGGTGAGCGTTGTTAGATTCAGCCAAGGTTGAAACAGCTCTAATTCAATCATATTGACATACCAAGGTGAAATTGTTTATGGTTCTTCAGAGAGACGTCATCTTGAACCCTATTAGGTTTGAAAAGCAATCAGTCAAAATTATATTTGATTTATTGATGCAAAGTAATTGAGGCAATGTGTACATTTACATAAATACATGTCTTTCAGCCATTTTGTATTTGATTTAACTGCCTTAAGTAAAAAAAAATAATACGTCAATGATACATATCTGTACCGTATTTCAAGTCAATTAGACTTTTGGTTCAACAGAAGGGGAATTTTGAAGATTTTCACAAGTTTTCACTGTACAGGAAAATCCATCATGGCAGACCTTATGGGTCCTTGAGGCTTTTTTGTTTCCCATGAGAAAGGAGGCATGAACACCAAGTTTCAGAAGAATTGGAGCAATGGGGGGGAAATGCCATCACTTTGAAAAACGGACTTTAGGGCGTGGGCTGTGGCGCCCCCTATGGTCTGATGTGGCCCATAGTTGGCGTGGGGGTACCCACTCAGATGTAGTATCACTGTGCCAAATTAGAAAATTAGTTACCAATGCCAAGTTGAGTTATTGTGGCGCAAGGAGAATAATAATAATAAATATAGCTGCAAGCAGCGATGCAGGTTCCTCCGCAAAATATTATAAACATGTACACTTTAGAAGATCGAGAGTTGGACAACAAAAGAGCAAAACTACTTCATGTTTGGCCAACAACAGGCTGAATGGGGATTTGAAGTATAAGGTTACAAGTCAGTCTCTCTATCCTCTCTGCTACACACCAACTGTTGAGATCGTATGAATAGAAAGGGCAGAGTATTAGCTTTGGTCAGCTTTGGAACAAAGGTTAAGAAACGGTTGACATTTCAAGGTGAAATTGCATTAAATTGTGCATGGTATTTCAGAATGATGTCATCCTATTGAACTAAACAGATAATCAAAATGATGACAGGCCAAAAGATAATGGCTGGATTCCAACCTACTACCTTATACTTTACAGGTCACCATCCCAGCCCAATGAGATATTCTCAGTATTGAATAGTGTCATGTTCAGTAACTGTATTAAAAAGTAAGCTGTTTCTCCTGTGGTAAGCGTTGTTAGATTCAGCCAAAGTTGAAACTGCTTGTACATTTCCTATGAAAATGGGACAACGGGATGACTGGGTTGCTGCTGTAAAGAATAACTTACTTATAGTTTTTTTAAAAGGTTGTTTGGAGTGCCATAACTTGTCATGGAAGGGAATTTCAAACCATGCCTAGCATCAGTGGGGATGTGTCCTGGCTTAGGTTACTGAAATGAATTTGTGCAACAGACGAGGAATCCACCTGAACAATCAATTTACTTCATTAGAAATAACCATTAGCGTTATCTCTACCATGCGTAGACTACAAGTAGCTATCTACTGTGGTGAACCTGACTTGTTTTGCAGTGGTTTACACAGTCTCGCTAAACAGATGATTGGAGTGCTGTGATGGGCTCAAATAAACACGCATTGCTATGTTTTACAACCGGAGGATTTATCTGAAGACTAGAAACCGTTTTGTCAGAATAAAAAAAAACTATAACTCTGATTGGTTTTGAACCTACAACCCTTTGCTTACCAGCACAACATCTCAGCCAATTGAGCCATTCCCAGGCATGGAATACACAAAGTTCAATAAAGACAATCAGAAAAGCAGTTTCTCCAATGGCGAGCATTGTCAGATTTGGTCCAATTTCAAACAGCTGTAATTCAGTCATATTTTGACATATTAAGGTGAAACTTTGCATGGTACTTCAAAGGCATGTCACCTTAAAGCCTATTAGGTTTGAACCATCCTTCAAAAATACATTTGTTTTAGTGACGCAAACATATTGAGGCAATGTGGACATTTACATAAATACACCCATTTCAGCCATTTTGTACTTGATTCAATTGCTTTAAGTAACATTTTTAAACACGTCAATGATACATATATGTACCAAATATCAAGTCAATTAGACCTTTGGTTCAAGAGAAGAGGAATTTTGAATGTTTTCCCAAATTATCACTGTACAGGAAAATCCATCATGGCAGACCTTATGGGTTCTTGAGGTTTTTTTGTTCCTCATGAAAAATGAGGCATGCAAACCAAGTTTCAGAAGAATTGGAGCAATGGGGTGGAAAGCAATCACTTTGAAAATTGGACTTTTGGGCGTGGCCTGTGGTGCCCCCTATGGTCCGATGTGGCCCATATTTGGTGTGGGTGTACCCACTTGGATGTAGTATCAATGTGCCAAATTAGAACATTTATGACAAAGGACTTTTTGAGATATTGGGGCGCAAGGAGAAGAGAAATAATAATAAAAAATAATAAGAATACCAACAATAACAATAGGTTCCCTCCTACCGGAGGAACCTAATAAGAATACCAACAATAACAATAGGTTCCCTCGTATCGGAGGAACCTAATAAGAATACCAACAATAACAATAGGTTCCCTCCTACCGGAGGAACCTAATAATAATAATAAAACTAACAATTACAATAGGTTCCTCCTGACGGAGGAACCCTAAATATAGCTGCAAGCAGCGATGCGGGTTCCTCCGCAAAATGGCAATACATTATAGAAATGTACATTGTAGAAGGTCAAGAGTTGGACAACAAGAGAGCAAAACGACTTTATGTTGGGCCAAATACAATAGGCTCAATAAGAGTCATTGTGATCCTGGAGGAAAATAACATCAGGTCCAGCCAAGCATTCCTAAGTGCCGTTGTACTCCCGGAAACAAGTGCGTCTTGAGCCTTTTCTTGAAGGTGGGGAGACAGTCAGTGTCCCTGATGGAGGTGGGGAGCTGGTTCCACCATTGGGGGGCAGGCAGGAGAAGAGCTTGTGTTGGGACCGGGCGGTCTTAAGCGGTGGGACCACCAGGCGATTGTCTGAAGAAGACCGTAGGTGACGGGTGGGGGTGTAAGGTTGCAGGAGAGACTTGATGTAGTCTGGTGCAGTCCCGTTCACTGTTCGGAAGGTCAGTACCAGGGTCTTGAATCTGATACGGGCGTTGATGGGTAGCCAGTTTGGCGAGTATTACCTTACTACGGCTGACTCTCACTTCCGATTAAACCACACATCATGCACTCTCAGGGTGACCAACTAGATTATTTTAACTATCAAACAACAATATTACAAACATCTAACTGAACGAACGCAACAACTGAAATCCCTTGCATAGCTGTTGTAACCAAACTATTTTCCACAAGGCGTTTTTTTGACATGCCGCACTGCATGCTGGGTACCCAAGAGCGCTGACGTTGATGATCTCGCTGTGCTCCGACTGCGTGATATGACGAGATGCTAGTGACGCGCTAAGGTCTCGGAGTCTCCTGAAATGGAACGCGTCTTTCTGCCTTGAAGCTGCGTGCGCATCATTATCAAGACCCCATGTATATGTGAAGATAACATCCAAGCTAACAATTTATCCAAATCTGACTGCAGCTTTGTATACCATATGTACTGTGTTATGGTTGTTTGAGTTAAACAACTTCCTTAATGAATTCAATGGCTGTTAAATGTAAAATCCAACTATAAATGTATGAAAGAGCGAGTACCAATCAAATCTGAATTATTTTTAAACCTAGAGGTTTAAAAGACAACCTTTGCCTAAACTGACATGCACCAACTCAGAGAACTGAGTTTCAACATCCATTTACACATTTAGTCTCTATTTTTTACTCTACTCTTAAGGCATAACTATGTTTAACTTAATGTCTGCACTTCTCTGTCACTAACTGTCTCTGGAGTGGGGGGTGGGGGCTTCACAGGGTGTCTACAGGTGTAAGCAAGTTAAATTTAAGACTTTTTAAGACCTTTGAATACCACTTCCAATTGAAATTAAAGACAACATTTATGGTGGATATACAAATCAAAAGTGGAAATATACAGTAATATTCCCAAACACTGATGTCTGTTCAATATGAACAGTATGGTAAAAAGACAACAATCAGTTGAGTTTAAGAACATTGACTAAATGTGTGTAACGCGAAAGGATAACACAAAAATGGAACTGCTGTCCTAAATTATATTTTTTATTACACAATAGTGGAGCAGAAACTAGCAATTCCATGAATCCCATGGAAACAAAGGCAAATGTGTGAGATGAACTGATGTGGAGTACAAATCATCCAAGAAGCAGTACTTCTCCTGAGAGGTATTTATTCAGATGACTACTCATTGGATTCAGGTCAAAAGTCTATAACTTGAACTGAATTCATTACTTAAGACACTAAAAGTCATCAGCTTGGCATGCTGGGACATGGAAAGGATTTTTTTTTTGAATTTCATCAAAGTAAAAAATGCTGGTTTGTCTTTTTTCATCAATGTCCTCAAAAAAGCAGTCTGCAGAGCTACTGTGTCTGTGGGGTGACTGTCTCTGGAGGGCTGGCAGGCAGGGGCAAGCAGGGCCTGCAGGCAGGTAGTCAAGGCAGGCCAGCTCGAAGAAGCTGTCCTGGGGTCAGGGCTGAAGAGAAGCTGTCCAGCTAGAGGGGGGTAGTCCAGCAAGGGATCTGTTTTTCTCTCAGCATCCTCTGTTGAACTCTGAGCAGGCCTCTGCAGGACCTTCCAGACCTGTAAAAGTGAAGAAAGGATCCATGTCAGTTGTGAAAAATGAAGCTTTTAACATCTACACTTGACATAAACTACAGTTTTGACTGTGAAATGCAGTGGCATTACTTGAACTTGAATCCGAATGTGGTGACCTGATGGAGACCCGGCCATGCAAGGTCACTCAAAACATTTGGTTCGATTCCAGGCTCTGGCAGGAGTATTTAGCTCTAAACTGGTCAATATATACACATCTGACAAAAGACCAGCTCGACCTTTGCCTGTAAACAGTGATTCTGACTGTCAGAAACCTTTAAATAGGCTGACGAGTGAAACTAGCCTGGCTAACATAGGTCGCGTTCTCAGGCAAATGACGATAAAATATGCTTGTTTTGAAAGATCCTATATACTGGCTATCTTCAGCAGACTCTTGTCTACAAAAAGCAGCCCTCCCTGACGTTTTAGGAGTAAAATTGTGTGAAAGACAATATTGTTTACACACGGCCAGTGAGCGAGCCGAGTCTGTCTCTGAGGCCAAGTCAAAACAATGTACCCCTGGGACGCAGTCTCACTTTCCACAAATCACAAAAATAATCGGAGCATCTGGCTAAAAGCACCATTCCCACATCTCCTGAAGGCTGCCCTCCTCAACATTTTTGGTGTCGACCGAACTGTAAAATGGTGAACTTATGAACATGACGCAACCAAAACATGGCTGAGCCTATGCGGTCTCCCTGGCACATAGGCTTATTACAAAGACTTTCTCGACCCAAATCAAAATTCTGAGCCGACAGGTCTGTGGGGAATCGCTTGTTCTCCTAAAAGCTGCCCTCCTCTACCTTTTTGATGAATTCGCAGAGATGCTACATGATTCACTAATTACATAGAGGGAAAAGCTAGCTACTTTTCGAGTTTGGTTTTCTGTCACTTCAAACTCACGATCTAAAGGTCTCAAAGTGCTCAAACCTTCACCATAATTGAAGAGTAGGGTACTTTCACGAACCCAATCATTGATTCTAGCTTAAAATGTGTAAAAATAGGACTTACCGAATGTGGCTGCCTCCAACACGGCTTTCAGGTGATTCCAGTTGAAAACAACAATGGCCGCCAAAAAAGAATTTATATTCGTAACGGCGAGCTGCGATTGGAAGCAAAATGAGGGTGAGGGTGGGGCTTGGTCAGCACACCATTTCCAGAAAGGATGTGTGTGCGTCTCGCCAAGCTCGCGCGTGTCAGTAGGTTGACCACCTGTTCCTCTATTTTCAATATGCGACGTGCGGAACAAGGGGTGAAAATGCGGTGCAACACAACGCAAAGCGGGACAGGTGGTCACCCTAGTGTCAAGGGACAGGATGAGTCTGTGAGATTTGGAGCGCGCGCACTGTGGAGCAATTCAATTGAATTCAATCATGTATTGACATACCAAGGTGAAGTCGTTTATGGTACTAGAGATTGATGTCGTCTTGAACCCTATTAGGTTTGAAAAACAATGACTCAAATTATATTTGATTTATTAACAAAAAAGATATTGAGGCAATTTGGACATTTACATTAATACACTTCTTTCAGACATTTTGTATTGCATTTCTTATTCCATGTCACCCTATGTAAAGACATGTATTCTACACATCTGTAACTAATTTCAAATTGATTGGGTCTATGGTTAATGAGGAGAAGGGTTTTGAAGGTTATACCAAATTTGGACAGTACAGCAAAATCTATCATGGCGGACCTTATGGGTTCTTGAGGCTTTTTTGTTCCCGATGAGAAATAAGGCATGTATACCAATTTTCAGGCATTGTGGAGTAATGGGGCGCTGGGGAAATTACTTAGACTTTGGGCGTGTTTTATAGCGCCACCTATGGGCGCACATGGGCCATTAGCCGTCTGGGAGTAATGAGTGACCTGTTGTATCATTGGGCCAAATTGGAAAAAATCGGGTCCAGGACTTTTTGAGCCTAATAATAAGAATAAGAATACTAACAAAAACAATTGGTTTCCTCCTACCGGAGGAACCCTAATAATAAATTAAGCTGCACGCAGCAATGTGGTGGCCAAGCAGGTCAGATGACCCAGAATAAACTTTCGACATCTAGTGACTACGGTTTACCTGGCTTTCTTTGCAGTGGCTTATAGTCTCGCTAAACAGAGAATCAGAGACATGACAAGGCTGGATTTGAACCTGTGACGTTGACATTGCCAGGACACCAATTTATACTTTTGAGCTATTCTCAGTGCTGGAAATCAGATTTCAGTGACTGCGTAAAAATATAAGGAATTTTTCCTGTGGCAAGCGGTTGTCAGATTTGTCCCAAGTTTAAACAGCTGTAATTCAGTCCTATTTTTATATGTCAATGTGATTGTGGTCTGAAGATAATCTGTGTTAAAGTTGGTGAATATTTGATACATTTTGTAGCAGGAGTGGGACAAAAACGTTTTATTAATTAACGAAAATGGTGGCATCAATTTGGCTGGTATCACAAGTTAACATGTGTCAGACATGGGATCGCCCCCCTAGAGGTTAGAGGACACATATCTGTAAAGCACAATAAATCTGACTCTTCCTGAGTATAGATCCCCTGAGATTGAAACATTATCATTACCATTATGATTATACTGTTAGACAGCTACTGTGGCATACCTGGCTTCACTAAACAGATAAACAAGTATCATGACATGCGTGATGACTGTGGCTGGATTCGAACCTATGACCTTGCACTTCAGAGGAACCCGTCTTATCCCAGTGAGCTATTCTCAGTGCTAAGAATTACTGTGTTCAGTTACTGTGCAAAAAAAAGTAAGCCGTTTTTCCTGTGGGAAGCGTTGTCTGATTTGACCCAAGTATTAAAAGCTCTAATTCAGTCATATTTTGACAAATCAAGGTGATTGTAGTCTGAAAATGATTTGATTACATGTCCATGAAAATAGGAGCAACGGCGCATGAGGAGTTCCAAAAAGTATGTTTTTACGAAAATTACAAATGGCCTACGCCCAAAATGGTGGACACGAGAAAATGTGATATATTTCGACCTGGTATCCCACGTAGAATCAGAAGAGACCAATCTTGTGATTTATGACAAATCTGTTCAGAAGTTATGATGCAAGAAATCCGATGCACTGGCTAGATGTAGATTCACTATATCTACAAAGCACAATAAATCGGACTCTTCATGAGTATAAATCCCCTGAGAATGAAACATTATCGTGGCCATTATGATTATACTGCTTGACAGCTACTGTTGAATACCTGGCTTCACTAAACAGATAAACCAGTATCATGACATGCCTGAGACTTTGGCTGGATTCGAACCTACGACCTTGCACTTCAACGGAGCCCGTCTTATCCCAGTGAGCCATTGTCAGCGCTGGGAAATGCTGTGTACAGTTACTGAATACAAAAAGGAAGCCGTTTCTCCTGTGGCACGCATGGTCAGATTTGGCCCAAGTTTAAACAGCTGTAACTCAGTCATATTTTTACATGGCAAGGTAATTGTGGTCTGAAGATAATCTGTGCCAAATCTGGTGAAAATTTGATACAATGTGTAGGAGTAAGGAAAAAAGTTGTAGTCATTCATTCAAAATGGCGGCCTCATCAATTCGTCTGGTATCACGCGTTGACATGCGTCAGACGCGGGATCTCCTAAGATATCACGAGACATAGGAATGACTTAAATACGCCAAACAAATCAACAGTTATTGGTCAAAACACATTATAGCGCCCCCTAGATTTCAAATGACACTACCTTTTTTGGACCTCTTAACAACAGGGTCTTGAATCCATACACCAAGTTTGGAGTCAAAGCATATAAGATTCGTTAAGATATGACCTCACTTCCCTTTAACCATATCAGTTGCTGAATTTGATTGGCTGTAACTAACAAACAGTTGAGAAAATCTGAGCTCCAAGGGATAATTTTTGTGAGCTTGGTCTGAAGATCATCTGTGGCAATTATGAAGAAGATTCGAAAAGAATTGTAGGAGGTGTAGCGAAAAAACATTTCTCCTTAACATTCAAAATGGCTGAGATTCTTTATGACTTGGTATGACGTCATAGTGTGCGTTGAACTTGTCTTGATCCAGGGAATCCAACAATACCTCATTTTGGAAAATGCAGCATATGGTTAAAAAGAAACGTGTTTAAACACACCTTCAACTTTGACCAATTGGTGGCGCTAGATGGTAGACATGAAACTTTGTGAAATTGATGAGGGGACTGGTCCTAAAGAGTGTGCCAAATTTCACAACTTCTGACAATGTGGTTCTGGGGGCTGCCATGGACTCCCATGGCAGAAGAAGATGTGTAATAATAATAATAATAAA
The DNA here is from genome assembly GCF_021917145.1 of Hypomesus transpacificus. Lineage (NCBI taxonomy): Eukaryota > Metazoa > Chordata > Actinopteri > Osmeriformes > Osmeridae > Hypomesus > Hypomesus transpacificus. The sequence goes on from NC_061076.1 coordinate 11,030,294, forward strand.
TATAGCTGCAAGCAGCAATGGAGGGGCCAAGCAGTCCAGAGCAGGACATGGCCTCCATAGCACTTGCGCAACAATGAAGTCACAACAACCTGTTGCACTCATGCGACACACCAAGTTTGGTTGAAATATCTGTTTGTGTTCCAAAGTACTGAGTGTTCAAAGTGTTTTTTTCCTGTATAACACCACAGGCCTCCTTTGCTCCTCGTGGGAACGATGGAATCCAAGTTTGGTGACGATCGCACAAATGGTTGCTGAGTTACGCTCTCACGTGTCTTTTGCGGCTTCGCCGCCGCCTTTGATCGTCTCTACCGAACCAACGGTTTTGAAAATGGAAAATCCATCTGACACATTTGTGAAGCTTGGTCTGAAGATCATCTGTGCCAAATTTGGTAAACCTTGGACAGAAATTGAGGCGTGCAAAAGTTTTTTACCCTTTTCCATGAAATCCAAAATGGCGGTGCGTCAATTCAGTTGTTATGAAATATTATTGATGGTTAAGCTTGATATCTCACAAGACATCAACAGACAAAGAAATTACTTTATTAAGGTAAACACTTCAACAGTTATTAGCCAAAACACGTTTATGCTTCCGGCCACGCCCCCTTTTACTCAAATGACACCATTTTTGGAGGACATCCTTAGAATAAAGTTCAGAGTAAGCGTACCAACTTTGGTGTCACTGCTTTAAAGAACTGCTGAGATATGACTTCACTTCCTGTTTGGTGGCTTTTCTGCAGAAATTGATGTACCGGACAAACGGTTGTGAGCATCAAATTTCTTTTTGATAACTTTTGTGACGCTTCGTCTGAAGATCATTTATGGCAATTTTGAAGAAGATTCGACAAGAATTGTAGGAGGAGTAGGCTTTCAAAGGTTTTTGATAAAACCGGATATAGCGTAAAGTTCATATAACTGGAATTAAACGCCATGGTGTGCATTGAGCTCGGCTAGATCCAGGGAATCCAATGGTACCTCATTTTTGAAAATGGGTCATACGGTTCAAAGGTTGCGTGTGTAAACATAACTCCAACTTTGACCCGCTGGTGGCGCTAGACTGCCAAAGTATGGGACATGAAACCTTGTGAATTGAACCATGGGACTGTTCCCAATGAGTTTGCCAAATTTCAAAACTTTCGACCAAGTGCTTATGGGGTCTGCCTTAGACACCCATGGCGGAAGAAAAATAATAAATATAACTGCAAGCAGTAATGGTTGATTCCTCCAAACATTGCGAACCATTGAAAAATGTATATTCTTGAAAAATTTTAACTGTATAGAAAAACCAATGCTGCAGACTGACCAATGGGATACCAAATCTGACCAAATCCAAATATGGCTGCAAGCAGCAATGAGGTGGCCAAGTAGTCAAATGACCCAGAAAACATTTTAGACATCCTTAAAAGAGGGTAACGAGTACAAGCAGCAAACACACAACCACAACTCTACAAACAGTTAATTCACAGTTGAGTGAATTACAAAAAGTAAAAACATGGGTCTGTAACAGTTATGTTGTCAAGAATCCTCACATTCATTTTTCTAACCTCAAAAGTGGATCCTTGGTCGTCTGGAGCAGCCATCCTCTTCTTGGCTGCCATAGATCGTTTCGTGGAACGTGGCATCTAAAAAACACAGAGAAAGCATCAAAACTATTAAATGTCAGATACCATACTACTTCTCAACTATTTCATAATCTTACATGATTGTAACAGTTCTAGAATAGACCTTTAAGAACATTTGCAGATGGTTAGGCTAAGATTGTCAAAACACCAACCTTTTTTTACTTGACACATCCAATATTTCCCTATATTCTAGTTCTACTGTGTACATTCGAATTTAACACACAACGAAGCAGATTCTAGACTATAAAAACACATTTATAAATATAGATAAATTGTTACATTGGTATGAGTCCTTGACTTTTTTTTGGACAGATGATAAACATTTTGCTACTATAGCTATGGAGAACAGACAATAGATAATTCCTGGAATTTCTGCTGCTACTTAGACGTTCTTAACAGACCGACTTTGATTGTTCGCTTAAATATGTTTCCTCGTTTCCACAACATCGAGTTATTTAACACTTGGTTAGCACTAGCCTTGGTCACAAATTTGGATTTAAATTGTCCGGACACGTTCTAACATCGTTGTTTCTCAAAACAATTAGCACTAGGCTACGGCTAGCACTACAGCTCTCTTATCAAACAAGTTACAAACCTACTGTAGAACGTAACCCATTAACGAGTAGCGTCACATATATGTGATCTTTCGAATGTGGGTCCCACTGCTAACATCACAAATAATGTTCAAAGTTTTATAGCTTGCAAACGTTCAATACATACTGTAAAAAGAAAAATCCTTAGCTCAGCTAGCCTAGCTAAAAGTTGCTAATATATGTTGTATAACACACGCCTTAAAACAGTCTCAAATAGTCTTCAAGTTATCATACAAATAACAACGCTCAAATACATGTTTTGTATGTTACTTGTAACCTTTGATTACTCACAGTCAAATAGCGAAACGATGAAAAGTTCAAAGGGCTGCAGTAGAAGTGAATCGTTATGTTCAACAATGAAAGAAAATGGTAGTCTTGTCTGGGTCTTTAAGGTGGATCCAAGCAGAGCTCATACACATGACACCTTCATAACATCCACCAATCGTGTACCCCGATATTCAAGTTGGTCAAGTAAGAAGTAAACATTCACATGGGCATTTTGGTGAGCCGGTAATACTGTCGGTGACTGACCATAAAAACAAGTCAAACAATTGGACAATTAAGGTGTTCTGTAAAGAAGCATTGCAACATTAAACTTGAACGAGCATATTTGTTAGGCTATATTATTCCGCTTCAATTAGTCATCAGAACAACAGTTGAGTGATAATGAAATGTGCAGAATGTTTCCAAACAGAAGGTGTGTCTGAAATTCAGTACGTGAAATTAGCCCAGCTAGCATGTTTCAAATATTCACCACAAATCTACTTTTCATCTTACAGTCAACTTTTTCTCAGATTTGTATACTAAACATTCTCCAGGGTCTTCATGTGAACTTGTGATTGAATCAGAGTATCAGTTTTTGACTGGCTGATGTGTAAAGCATTTTTTTAGCGTTAGCGATAAATTTGATTTGCTTTATATCAATCAATTTTGGAGATATGAACTTGCCTTTGCACATGGTAACATTTTTTAGTGTCTTCCACCGATATACCAAGTTTGGTGTTGATATCTCTGAGATTTGCTGAGATTTGATCCAATTTCCTGTTTGGTTGCTTTGTTGCCGATTTTGATTAGCTTTAACGGACAAACGGTTCTGAAATTCAAATATCCTTTGATAACTTCTGTGAGGGTTGCTCTGACGATGATGTGTGCCAATTCTGGGGAAGATTGGAAACAAATTGTAGGAGGAGTAGGCTTTCAAAGGTTTTTGATAAAACCGGAAATAGCGGAAAATCTATATAACCGGAAATTGACGCCATGGTGTGCGTTGAACTCGGCTTGATCCAGGGAATCCAATGGTACCTCATTTTTGAAAATTGGTCATACGGTTCAAAAGTTACATGTGTAAACACAAGTCCAACTTTGACCCGTTGGTGGCGCTAGAGTGGTGTAATGGGACACATTAAACTTGGTAAGTTGGACCAGGGGACTGTCCTTAATGAGTGTGCCAAATTTCACAAAAAGTTGTCGATGGGGTCTAGGGGCTGCCATTGACTCCCATAGTACAAAAATTACAAATAATAAAACCACCAATAACAATAAAAATTCCGTGAGGAGGAATCCTAAATATAGCTGCAGGCTATTCAAACCATTACCAAATTGACATGACACAGACATGTATTTCATACATGTACACAACATTTCAAGACAACTGGCTCAATGGCTGATTTTAATTTCTAATGACTGGTGGATTAATATTTTCCTTGTTTTCTGCTGTTTTTGGGGACTTTCCACATCAGCACCCATTTCCCAGTGTCATGTAACTGGATCTAGTTAATGGCGTAATGTTATGGGCATGGAGATGAGGCTACTACAAGGGGCCGGGGAGCAGGGCGGTAGGATAAGGCAGGGCGAGACGTCATATACTGGACACACAACACGAATAAAGGGAGCCTTCTCAAGTTTTATAAAACATGTCACGGAGCATTCATTCCGCAAGTGGAAGCTTGTACACCCAGTTCCTCTATTCTACGCTACTACACTTTGACTTTGAAACATTCATGTTGTCCCATACTATACCAGTTACGATATACAACACAGATGAGAGTGAATAAGAGATAATGGTAGTGGGATGGTGTTCCACTGTTCTGCTTCTCTTTTAACACTCCTACTAAACATTTCTGGGCACCACTGCTTTTATTAGTGCCTGCAATGCTGGGAAGAAAACTATATGACAACAATAATGTTTAATGTAACTGGCCTTTCTAACAGTACAACTGGGCCCAGCTTGGCACCCCATAGTTGCATTGCAAATCAAAACAATAGCCTTTTCAATAGGCCCAGTGGCAGACTCATGCTGTTTGAGGTTGTCAAATATCACCAGACATGGACTTCTGCCTAAATTGACATGCACCAACTCAGAGCAATGAGTTTCAACAACCATTAGCACAGTTATTCAATTTGTTGACTCTACTCTTAATGCAAGACTATGTTTAAGTTATTGTCTGAAATTCTTTGTCACCAACTGTTTATGTAGGAACCCGCCCTCACCAAATTGCTTTGGTCATGCTTTCTTAAAAGTCTAGTCCTTAGTTTAGATGTGTCAAAGAAGGTGATAACATGACCAAGCTGTGTTTGGTTGATTCAACTGTATAGTTCTGAAGAAGAAGACCTTCTGTTTATTTTAACAGTAGAATTAGCTGTGGCCAAACTAACCACACAATGCCTACTAGTCTAAAATGGCTACTAGACTAAGGAGTGAAGGTGGGAGCTTGGTACTGTTGGGGCCATGTACTGTTATGGTTTTTGAGTCAAACAACTTGCTAAATGATTACATGTCTGTTAAATGTCAAATCCAACTTTAAATGTATAAAAGAGAGAATTAAACCTAGAGGTTTAAAAGGCTACGTTTGTTTAAACAAATTACAGATAGGATTTGGGGAAAAAGCATTAGAAATTAGCCAAGCATACATATTTTAAATATTCACAATGAATCTACTTTTCATCTTACATTGAACTATTTTTCAGATTTGTGTGGGTGCCGTTATAGGTTCTAGAGGCTTTTTTGTTCCTCATGAGAAATAAGGCATATGTAATGAATTTCAGAGTTTTGGGACTTATGGCCTGCAAATGGCATCACTTTGAAAATTGACATATTGGGGCGTGGCCTGTAGCGCCACCTATTGTCTCACATGGCCCATGTTTGGTGTGGTAGTTACTAATGGTCTGCAGTTTCAACATGCCAAATTTCACAACTTTTTACCGTTGTGCTCTAGGGGCTGCCATTGACTCCCATGGGTAAAACATAATAATAATAATAAATATAGCTGCAGGCAGCAATGGCGGGTTCCTCCTTAACATTGCAAACCATTACCAAATTGACATGACACAGACATGCATTTCACACATGTACACAACATTTCAAGACAATTGGATCAATGGCTGATTTAAAGTCATTTTCTTAAATTCTTGACAAATTGTCACTGTAGAGAAATATCCATGATGCCGACATCATGGGTTCTTGATACTCTTTTGTTCCCCATGAGCAATATAAGGCATTAGTACTAGCTTTTAGAAATTTTAGACAAACGGGGTTAAAATGCCGTCGTCGTCATCTACCTCTTGTCCGGGAGTCAGGTCGCGGGGGCAGCAACCTAAGCAAGGAGGCCCAGACTTCCCTCTCCCCGGCCTCTTCCACCAGCTCTTCCTGGGGGACCCTGAGGTGTTCCCAGGCCAGCCGAGAGACATAGTCCCTCCAGCGTGTCCTGGGTCTTCCCCGGGTTCTCTTTCCAGTGGGACGTGCCCGGAACACCTCACCAGGCAGGCGTCCAGGAGAAATCCTGATCAGATGCCCGAGCCACCTCAGCTGGCTCCTCTCGACGCAGAGGAGCAGCGGTTCTACTCTGAGCCCCTCCCGGATGACCAGGCTTCTCACCCTATCTCTAAGGGAGAGCCCGGACACCTTGCGGAGAAGGCTCATTTTGGCCGCTTGTATTCGCGATCTCGTTCTTTCGGTCACCACCCATAGTTCGTGACCATAGGTGAGGGTAGGAACGTAGATCAACTGGTAAATACAGAGCTTCGCCTTTCGACTCAGCTCCTTCTTCACCACGACGGACCGATGCAGAGCCCGCATTGCTGCGGACGCCGCACCGATCCGCCTGTCGATCTCGCGCTCAATTCTTCCCTCACTCGTGAACAAGACCCCGAGATACTTGAACTCCTCCACTTGGGTCAAGATCTCCTTCCCGACCCTGAGATGGCACTCCACCCTTTTCCAGTCGATAACCATGGCCTCAGATTTGGGGGTGCTGATTCGCATCCCAGCCACTTCACATTCGGTCCAACAGGACCACATTATCTGGAAAAAGCAGCGACCCAATCCTGAGGCCACCAAACCGGACCCCTCAACACCCTGGCTGCGCCTAGAAATTCTGTCCATATAAGTAATGAACAGAATCTGTGACAAAGGGCAGCCCTGGCGGAGTCCAACCCTCATCGGAAACAAGTTTGACTTACTACCGGCAATGCAGACCAAACTCTGGTACCGGTCGTACAGGGACCGGACAGCCCTGATCAGGGAATCCGGTACCCCGTACTCTCAGAGCACCCCCCACATGAGCCCCCGAGGGACACGGTCGAACGCCTTTTCCAAATCCACAAAACATATGTAGACTGGTTGGGTGAACTCCCATGTACCCTCCAGAGTTAAAATGCCACCCTTTTGAAAGTGACAACTTTGAAGCATGTTCTGTCAGGCCACCTGTGCTCTGGGCAGGCCCATCATGCAGAGATCCATTCTTTAAAAGCTTTGATTACAACAATAACTTTATGAATGGGAAGATACATTTTAGTAAAGGACGTGTATGTAATGTAAGAACGACAATTACATTAAGGCCTATATGTATAGTTATATATGTATATATTTCATACAATATAGCGAGGTAGCTGACTTCACCACTCCTGAATGTGCCTTTCATCAACCCCAAGTTTGCATGCTACAGGTCTGTTGCTGCTTTTGAGTGCTTTCTGCACAGCTTTCTGTTTGAAAGATAAAGTATAAGAATGTTTTGGCAATGCTACTTCATATTTCTACACAAAGTAGAGACACGCGCAGCTTCAATTTTACACTCAGCGTTTGTTTGACCTCCTTGTCTAGTTGTTTGTCTGCAGCATTTAATCAAAGGAATATGGTATATGACAGCAATATTTTTTTATGTAACACACCTTTCTAACATCAGAAGTGGCCGCAGCTTTGCCCCTAATGGTCTAGGACTTCCCCTAGCTGCATTGCAAATCAAAAATAGAGCCTTTTCATTTTCATGGCCCAGTGGCAGACTGTCTGAGGTTGTCAAATGTCACCACTCATGGAATGCTTCTTGTCCAATAAAATAGACTTACTTGAATGGAACTAATTGTTGTGCACTTATTTATATTCCAGTTATAAACAAACATCAACACAAATTGTACATGGACAAAGTTGCTTCCTGATTGCATTTACTCTTATTTCATAGCTTTTGTGATGTCAAAGTAGAATAGCTACATATGTGTCTTACATAAACATACATACTAAATTTGTTATCAATTGTAGTCAGTGTAGTTACATGTGGTAATATATCCATGTCATGTTGTGTTGGAAATGTATGTGAATGCTGGGTGGTTGACTATTTCTTATTGTATGATCTGTGTGAGATGTAAGCAAGGTAAATATTCTGTGAGGTGTTAAGATAGATAGCAGTTTTAGAATAAACAAATACTTTATTAGCAATGAACAAAATATACAAGTTAGGACAATTGAAGTGTTAAATGAAGATGAGTAAAATAAGAACGTATATTTAAAAATAGGTGGTTTTTAACCTTTTGTATTTTTTTATATTTACATTTAGTCATTTAGCAGACGCTCTTATCCAGAGCGACTTACAGTAAGTACAGGGACATTCCCCCCGAGGCAAGTAGGGTGAAGTGCCTTGCCCAAGGACACAATGTCATTTGGCACGGTGGGGAATTGATCCGGCAACCTTCTGATTACTAGCCCGACTCCCTCACCGCTCAGCCATCTGACTACCATTGTATTTTTACAATAAGCAAAGAATTTACTAGAAAGGAACAAAAATACAAGTTAAAGGCAAATGTATAAGTAAAATGTAGATAAGTAAAAGAACGTATGTTGAGCAGACTCGTGCTGTTTGAGGTTGTCAAATATCACCAGACATGGACTTCTGCCTAAATTGACATGCACCAACTCAGAGCAATGAGTTTCAACAACCATTAGCACAGTTATTCAGTTTGCTGACTCTACTCTTAATGCAAGACTGTGTTTAAGTTATTGGCTGAAATTCTTTGTCAGCAACTGTTTATGGAGGAACCCTCCCTCACCAAATTGCTTTGTTTATGCTTTCTTAAAAGTCTAGTCCTTAGTTTAGATGTGCCAAAGAAGGTGATAACATGACCAAGCTGTGTTTGGTTGATTCAACTGTATAGTTCTGAAGAAGAAGACCTTCTGTTTATTTTAACAGTAAAATAAGCTGTGGCCAAACTAACCACACAATGCCTACTAGTCTAAAATGGCTACTAGACTAAGGAGTGAAGGTGGGAGCTTGGTACTGTTGGGGCCATGTACTGTTATGGTTTTTGAGTCAAACAACTTGCTAAATGATTAAATGTCTGTTAAATGTCAAATCCAACTTTAAATGTATAAAAGAGAGAATTAAACCTAGAGGTTTAAAAGGCTACGTTTGTTTTAACAAATTACACATAGGATTTGGGGAAAAAGCATTAGAAATTAGCCAAGCATACATATTTTAAATATTCACAATGAATCTACTTTTCATCTTACATTGAACTATTTATCAGATTTGTGTGGGTGCCGTTATAGGTTCTAGAGGCTTTTTTGTTCCTCATGAGAAATAAGGCATATGTAATGAATTTCAGAATTTTGGGACAAATGGGATGCAAATGGCAGCACTTTGAAAATGGACAATTGGGGGGTGGCCATAGCGCCACCTATGGATAATGGTGGGTCATTTGTGGTGTGGTAGTTACTCATGGCCTATACTATCAATGTTTCAGGATTTGGAGAACTTTTTACCATTGCATACAAAATCGGAAATGCAATACCAACAAGATCCACATGGGCTTTTGTTAAAGTGTTTCTTGGCCTATACTATCTATGTTTCAGGATTTTTAGACCTTTTTACCATTGCATACAAAATCGGAAATGCAATACCATCAAGATCCACATGGGCCTTTATTTCAAGCCAAGAAGTGAAGGGAGGGGGCTTGGTGAGCCTAACCATTCCAGAAAGCCTTGTATCTTGTGCTTTAGGGCGTGACCTGTCGCGCCACCTATGGGTAATGGTGGGCCATTTGTGGTGTGGTAGTTACTCTTGGTCTATACTACCAATGTTTCAGGATTTTGAGACCTTTTTACCATTGCATACAAAATCGGAAATGCAATACCATCAAGATCCACATGGGCCTTTGCTAAAGACCAAGGAATGAGTGGGGGCTTGGTCAGCCCACACTCTCCTGAAATGTTGCGTGTGCGTCTTTGCCGCGCGTGTGTCAAGGGAAGGCTGAGTGTGTGAGGATTTGGAGCACGCGCGGGCAGGAGGAGGGGAGAGAGGATTTAGCCCCAAAAACTCTGAAATTAGCCAAGCATGCATGTTTCAAATATTCACCAAAAATCGACTTTTCATCTTACATTCAACTTTTTTTCAGATTTGAATACCAAACATTCTCAAGAGTCTTCATATGAACTAGTGATAGTATCAGAGTATCCGCTTTAGACCGGTGGATGTGTAAAGCATTATTTTAGCGTTAGCGATAATTTTGATTTGCTTTATATCAGTCATTTTTTAAGATATTAAGTCAATTTTTCACAGGGGAACATGTTGTAGTGTCTTCCACCGATATACCAAGTTTGGTGTTGATATCTCAAAGATTTTTTGAGATTTGACCCAACTTCCTGTTTTGATCCTTTGTTGATGATTTTGATTGGCTGTACCGCACAAACGATTTCGAATATAAAAATTCCAGTGATAAACTTTTGTGAGGCTCAATCTGGAGATCCTGTCTGGCAATTGTGAAAAAGATTTGACCAAAAATGTAGGAGGAGTAGCGAAAAAACGTGTTTCCTTAATCTTTATTGTACAGAAAAATCCAATATGGCGGCCGTTATAGGTTCCGGGGCTTTTTTGTTCCTCATCAGAAATAAGGCATATGTAATGAATTTCAGAGTTTTGGGACTTATGGCCTGCAAATGGCATCACTTTGAAAATTGACATATTGGGGCGTGGCCTGTAGCGCCACCTATTGTCTCACATGGCCCATGTTTGGTATGGTAGTTACTAATGGTCTGCAGTTTCAACATGCCAAATTTCACAACTTTTTACCGTTGTGCTCTAGGGGCTGCCATTGACTCCCATGGGTAAAACATAATAATAATAATAAATATAGCTGCAAGCAGCAATGGAGGGGCCAAGCAGTCCAGAGCAGGACAAGGCCTCCATAGCACTTGCGCAACAATTAAGTCACAACAACCTGTTGCACTCATGCAACACGCCAAGTTTGGTTGAAATATCTGTTTGCGTTCCAAAGTAGTGATTGTTTACAGTGTTTTTTTCTGGTATAACACCGCAGGCCTCCTCTGCTCCTCGTGGGAACAATGGAACCCAAGTTTGGTGACAATCGCACAAATGGTTGCTGAGTTACGCTCTCACGTGTCTTTTGCGGCTTCGCCGCCGCCTTTGATCGTCTCTACCAAACAAACGGTTTTGAAAATGTAAAATCCATCCCGACACCTTTGTGAAGCTTGGTCTGAAGATCATCTGTGCCAAATTTTGTAAACATTGGACAACATTTGGGGCGTGTAAAAGGTTTTTACACTTTTCCATGAAATCCAAAATGGCGGCCGCATCAATTCGGTTATTATGAAAAGTTATCAATGGCCAGGCTTGATATCTCACAAGACATCAACAGACAAAGAAATTACTTTATTAAGTTAAACACTTCAACGGTTATTAGCCAAAACACGTTTATGCTTCCGGCCACGCCCCCTTTTAGTCACATGACACCATTTTTGGAGGACATCCTTAGAATAAGGTTCCGAGTAGGCGTACCAACTTTGGTGTCACTGCTTCAAAGAACTGCTGAGATATGGCTTCACTTCCTGTTTGGCGGCTTTTCTGCAGAATTTGATTGGCTGTACCGGACAAACGGTTTTGAAAATCAAATATCCTTCGATAACTTTTGTGAGGCTTGGTCTGAAGATCATATCTGGTAATTGTGAAGAACATTTGACAAAATTTGTAGGAGGAGTAGGCTTTTAAAGGTTTTTGATAAAACCGGAAATAGCGGAAAATCTATATAACCGGAAATTGACGCCATGGTGTGCATTGCACTCGGCTTGATCCAGGGAGTCCAATGGTACCTCACTTTTGAAAATGGGACATACGGTTCAAAAGTTGCGTGTGTAAACACAACTCCAACTTTGACCCGTTGGTGGCGCTAGAGTGCCAAAGTATGGGACATGAAACTTTGTGACTTGAACCAGGGGACTGTCCCTAATGAGTGTACCAAATTTCACAACTTTCGACCAAGCGCTTCTAGGGGCTGCCATAGACACCCAGTCTTAAGAATAATAATAATAATAATAATAATACTACCAATTACAATAGGTGCCTCGCAGCTTCGCTGCTTGGCCCCTAATAATACTACCAATTACAATAGGTGCCTCGCAGCTTCGCTGCTTGGCCCCTAAATATAACTGCAAGCAGTAATGGCGGATTCCTCCAAACATTGCGAACCATTGAAAAATGAATATTCTTGACCAATTGGAATTGTATAGAAAAATCTATGCTGCATAATTACCAATGGGATACCAAATCTGAAATATAATACCATCAAGATCCACAAGGGCCTTTATTTTAACCCAAGGAGTGAAGGGAGGGGGCTTGGTTAGCCTATCCATTCCAGAAAGCCTTTGTGCTTTAGGGCGTGGAATGTAGCGCCACCTATGGGTAATGGTGGGACAGTTGTGGTGTGGTAATTACCCTTGGTCTATACTTTCAAAAAAGCTCGACCAGAGCATACCCCTCGCTCTCAGGGTACCGAGCTTCAGCTCAGTCATGATGCTGGGATGAATGTAGGCCTATATGTAGAGACCAGGGAGACAGACACACTGGCCAGCTGCCCTGATGGGTCCGTGGTAGATCATTAATGCGGGTTGTATCCTACAACGCTCGTGGCCTCCGAGTAGGACATACTGCTGCTGATAGATCAAGACGTTTGGCGGTGGACACATTGCTGGACGAGAGTGACATTGTCTGCCTTCAAGAAACCTGGATGGCCAAGCAAGATCTGGACAAATTGAACTCCCTACACAAGATGTTTCATGGTGCTGGAGAGTCCACTACCGATCTCAGCATGAGAATGGTTTGTGGGAGGATAGCTGGTGGTGTAGCTATACTGTGGAACATAAAATATGACCCAACGGTAAAGGTGGTGTGGCTTAACGTTGACTGGGCTATTGGGTTGGAGTTTAATCAGAATGAAAATAAATGTACTATTGTAAATGTGTACACACCATATGAATCCTATGACCATGAGGATGAATTTCAGAACAGGTTAGCTTTTATTCAGTCCTTCATAGAGGACAATAGTTCATGTTGTGTCTATGTCATGGGTGATTTTAATGCTGAAATGTCAGATAAGCGTTTATTCGCACAACATCTGCAGCAGTTCTGTAATGAAACTAAATTAATTATATCAAGCGTTATTGCCTGATACAAGTTTTACCTATATAAGTGAAACGTGGCACACAACTTCCTGGCTAGACCATATTGTAACCACAGCCGATGCTCATGACTCACTGGAAAGTATAGAGATGTGTTATGGGCTGGCCACCACTGATCACATACCAGTTGCTATGCTGCTAAATGTTGAGAGTGTACCCTTGTTGCTGGCCCCCCAAGAAAACTGGACTGGTCAAAAATGACCAAAAAGGTTATGCACAGATATTCTCTATTAACTGACAGCTTACATAGTGATGTTGCATTTTCTAGGGATGCCCTAATGTGCACGGATATGAACTGCAAGGATAAACTTCATGCTGAAAAGCTCTGTGCCATGTATGATGATATTGTCAAATGTCTTTATGCTTCCAGTGAACCTTTTATTAATCACAAGAGTAAGGTCCCTAACGCACGGCCTGTCTGGAATGAGTTTGTGTCTGAGCAACATGCTGCTGCTAGAGAAGCCTTTAGAGTCTGGTCAGAGGCAGGCAGACCCAGACAGGGAGTGCTGCTTGATAACAAAAACCTCACAAATGCTAGATTTAAATATGCACTCGTTTTATTAAGAGAAATGAAAACACAATGAGAGCAGACTCGCTGGCCAGAAAGATGCAGAATAACAATCTTACTGACTTCTGGAAGGAGGTCAAGATCATAAATAATAACAGAACTCCCCTCCCTTCTGATATCAAAGGGGTTAGTTGTCCAGAGAAGATTGCTGATCCATGGCGTGAGCACTACAGTTACAGTACATTTAATTGTGTTAAAAGTAACGCAGTGAGAATTGATAATTAATATAAAGGTATCTCTGGAGACTTGATAGTTAGATCAGTAGATATTTATGATGCCATCCACATGCTAGACAACAACAAAGCTTGTGGTATGGATTGCATTTCTGCAGAGCATCTAAAAAATGCCAGTTATAGACTCAGTCCATCACTAGCCATGTGTCTCACTGGAATTATGGTTCATGGTGAATCTATTGTCAATCATCTGATGTACGCAGATGACCACATAATGATAGTCAGAAGTAATCAGGACAGGTAATTAACCTTCCCTACCTTTTATTTATCTGGCAGTCCCCTTGGTGTTTGTGAGGAAATAAAATATCTGGGCCATGTCATATCTGATGATTGGACAGATGACAACGATATATATCGACAGCGCTGTAAAATATATTCTCAGGCCAGTATGTTATTAAGGAAGTTTTCTATGTGCTCAGATTCAGTTAAGTGGGGAGTCAGATGGCTGAGCGGTGAGGGAGTCGGGCTAGTAATCAGAAGGTTACCGGATCAATTCCCCGCCGTGTCAAATGATGTTGTGTCCTTGGGCAAGGCACTCAACCCTACCTACTTGTCTCGGGGGGAATGTCCCTGTACTTACTGTAAGTCGCTCTGGATAAGAGCATCTGCGAAATGACTAAATGTAAATGTTCCCTGTTTAGAACCTACATAACACCATTGTACACTGCTCATTTGTGGTCTATGTACAGGAAAAGGAGTATACAGATACTGAAAGTAGCCTACAATGATGCTTTTAGATTGCTACTTTATGTGCCTAGGTGGCATAGTGCTAGTCAGTTGTTTGTGTTTAAGCACGTACCAACCTGTAAGGCACTCTTGAGACAACTGATGTATGGTTTCATGTGTCGACTGGACAAGTCTGAGAACTGAATAGTAGAGGCTCTGGTCAACCCTCTAAAGAGCTGCTATTGATTTACTTGGAACTTAAGACAACATTGGCACAAAATTCTTCATACTTTTTAATGCACTGTATTATCTATGTTTTAGCTTTTTGTTTTTCTCTCTTTTTTATAGCTCTATGTCTGTTATTTTATATGGAACTTGGCGTCTGAAATAAAGATGTATATATATATACATATTTATATATATATATATCAATGTTTCAGGATTTGTATAACTTTTTACCATTGCATACAAAATCGGAAATGCAATACCAAAAAGATCAGCTTTTGTTAAGAGATCCACAAGATCCAAGATACCAAGATCCACAAGACCTTTGCTAGAGACTAAGGAATGAGTGGGGGCTTGGTCAGCCCACACTCTCCTGAAATGTTGCGTGTGCGTCTTGCCAAGCCCGCGCGTGTGTAAGGGAAGGCTGAGTGTGTGAGGATTTGGAGCACGTGCGGGCAGGAAGAGGGGAGAGAGGATTTAGCCAAAAACTCTAGAAATTAGCCAAGCATGTATATTTAAAATATTCACCGAAAATCTAATTTTCATCTTACAGTCAACTTTTTTTCAGATTTGAATACTAAACATTCTCAAGAGTCTTCATATGAACTAGTGATAGTATCAGAGTATCCGTTGTAGACCGGTGGATGTGTAAAGCATTATTTTAGCGTTAGCGACAAATTCGATTTGCTTTATATCAATAATCTTTTAAGATATTAAGTCAATTTTTCACATGGTAACATGATGTAGTGTTTTCCACCGGTAAACCAACTTTGGTTTTGATATCTCAAAGATTTGCTGAGATTTGATCCAATTTCCTGTTTAGTTGCTTTGTTGCCGAATTTGATTGTCTGTACCGGACAAACGGTTGTGAGGATCAAAATTCCTTTCTATAACTTTTGTGAGGCTTGGTCTGAAGATCATGTATGGTTATTTTGAAGAAGATTTGACAAAAATTGTAGGAGGAGTAGCGAAAAAACTTGTTTCCTCAATCTTTACTGTACAGAAAAATCCAATAAGGCGGCCGTTGTAGGTTCTGAGGCTTTTTTGTTCCTCATGAGAAATAAGGCATATGTAATGAATTTCAGCATTTTGGGACTTATGGCCTGCAAATGGCATCACTTAAAAAATTGACATATTGGGGCGTGGCCTCTACTGCCCTACAAAGGCAAAAGACCGTAACTTGCCGAAGTGTAGAACGGAGAAAAACGACTTCAAAGTTTTTGCACTTTCAAAGTAGTTGTCCTGCCAAATGTATTTTAGGTAGGACACTGGAAATCTAGCAGTTTGATGTTTTAGTGATTACACATTATCTATTCACGATTTCTATTAGAAATCTTTGAAATTGTTGATGTTAACTGCACTTTTGACCCCTATTTTGAAGTTACAGTAGTATACTATAGTCTATCGTAAGTGGTCATGCCAAGGCAAAATACAGTAACTTCCGTTTCTTCGCTCACTTAGTTGCTTATCACGATATAAACTCTGTATTTTACAAGCCAATGTAACAAGTCACAAGACGAGTGTTTTTGATTTAACTGCCAGGGTAAGATATTACAAACGACTCATGTTTGGGATGTTTGGTGTTGAATGCCAGCGAGTAGGCTAGGCTAATGCTAGATGTGTTTGTTGTTGCTAGGTTACGTATTAGTTCAATTGAAACCGTAACTCCATTTGAACGTTTTTGAGTGCCGCAAAACAAAGGCAAACAACCGTAACTGATGTTACGGCATTCTGCATTGGCTTTCTAAAGCCAAAGCAAGCTTTTGGAAGTTACGGTGAAGACAACAACCTTTTTTCTCTGAAAAACAGACGAGTTCATTTAAGATATTTGGCCACATGATAAAGCAGACCTTAACTGTTCCGAAAATGAAAAAAAAATCATTTTCGACAAAATTGAAGTTACGTTTTTTTGCCTTTGCACGGCAGTGTAGCGCCACCTATTGTCTCACATGGCCCATGTTTGGTATGGTAGTTACTAATGGTCTGCAGTTTCAACATGCCAAATTTCACAACTTTTTACCATTGTGCTCTAGGGGCTGCTCGCAGCTGCGCTGCTTGGCCCCTAATAATAATAACTAGAGAGGGTACAATTTCTGGGGAAATTGTAGGGTGTGCTTGCGTTGGTTCCAGGGGTCCGTATTTAAATTACATTTTACAACTGATATTTCTGTATATTTTATACAAAAATGCGTAGCCTACTTATTTATAAAGATTACATATATTTAAAAGCATTTCTTTTTCTGCTCATTTACAACTCAAAATACTAAGAGTGAAGAGAATGAAATAGTTGCCTCCTCATTTCCCCTGCAAGAGGGTATGGTGATCAGCAACCTCACCCTTACAAAAAAGAAGTATACTTCAAGTTTATTTCGTAAGTATACTTAGTATAAAAAGTATACTATTATCATGTTACTTAAAGTATACTAGCAGTGTACTTATTTATATACTTTTATTGTACTAAGTAAACTGAATTGGCCCACTTTTTAGGTCATTTAGTGCACGTTAAAGTACACTTAGTGTATTTCAAGGTTTACTTTTGAATACTGCAAAGTAGCCTGTGTAGTGCACTTTCAGTTCATCAAGTATACTTCCTCAAGTACTTCAAAGTATACTTTGGAATACTCTAAAGTAGCATGTGTAGTGCACTTTTAGTTCATGAAGTATACTTCCTAAAGAGCCTCCAAGTGTGGTAGGGCTGACTTGCAGCGCATTGGGCACCCCCTCTTAAGGGTGGGGTGTATATATACGTCGTTCCCACCCAACTGAGTAAATTGTTTGAATTGTTTGGCGCTTGTTGCCCGTGGTTGTCTGTTGCCGGAGGAACACTGGTAGGTTTCATTTATCTGTTGTCAGGGGGATTACTATACAGATCACTTGTATCAGTTTGCTAGCTGTGGTGTAACACTTGTAAAAAGCGCTTGGTTAACGCAAACATTTAAATCTGTCACTGCAGCGACATAGGAAGATCTGATTGCAGACTATGGGTCGTGTTTGTGCTGGCGCATCGTCCTGTAAGTCGTAAGCATAGTTTCTGACTGTTTCAACCATGTAAAGTTTTCATTGTGAATATTATGTGCAAGTATTCATGTATTGTGTCTTATCCAGGAAATAGGGTGACCACTGTTTTCCCTTACCTTAATTTGTTTTCGTAATCATAGACTGTGAGAGCTACCAGCATATTTCTTTTAGATCGTGGTTTCCTTTTGTTTGTATGAATGTGTTATTTTTAGTTAACTGCCATCTGGGTGCTCCCAGCCTTTGGATATATTAGGTTGGTGTAACCATTGTGATTACCTCTGACATTGTGTTTAGATCCCCAAACACATTTGTGTGGAGTGTGTCTAAGTTTGTCATATCACGTTGTTCTGGATTCGGTGTTAGCCTACTTGCATTGAGTGTTTTGTGTGATTTGCAGTGTTATAATCCAGATCGTGTTGATTGATATTGGGGATTGGTTTGGTCAGACTGTGGGGTTACTGGTTACTCATAGCCTGTATAACCCGGTGGGGAACTACTTTGATGGCAGTGTGTGTATTATTGTTTGTAAACTTATTCATCAGTGACCAGATATTTATTAAATAAAACGTACTGTATTTTGCTACATCTGCCTCTGTATAGTCATTCATTTGATTAGCCTGCGTCCCGTGGACTTCATGATAAGTGACAGTCAGGGTCTGTTACATTTGGCGCTGCGAGTAGGGTCACAGCCAGAGGCAGTAATAGTCAGTAGCTTTGTGTAGTGTCTGGTCACTGGAAATTGGATTTGTATTTTATTTATTTATTGTTGTTTTTTGTTGGTGGCTCTTAGCGTAGGTTTGGGAAAACAGTGGTTGAAGACCAGATGAAGACTCTGTCGGCGTGGGCAACTTGAGAGAACTGCCAACTCCATTGTCCTATCTCTTGCCACTGTTTTTTTTTTTTTTTTTTTTTTTCCTTGTTCGTTTTACTTCAGACTGAGGTAGAATGGCTGATGAAGATATTGCTCTAGAAATGGGCGCTCAATTAAAGGCACTTACTGAGCTGGTGCAGCAACTCCAGGCTGAGAACATCAAACTGAGAGCAGAGGTAACATCAGCCCCTTCACCCCATATACCAGTAAATCCACCACTCGGCCACCCGTAGCACTAGCGCACAGAGTAACACGGTAGTCACTGCCCCTAGTGGGACAGTGGAGCGTTTTGTGTATGTTCCACGGGAGCGTAAGTGCCCAAGGTTTTCAGGAAAGCTGTCACAAGACTCTTTAACTGTGGAAGATTGGGTTGAGAAGGCCCGCAACCACCTGTCCTTACGGCCTATGGCCACTTCCGAACAAGCCCTAGCCATTTTTGATTTGTTGGATGGTGAGGCTAGAACGGAGATAAAGTTTCGTCCTGCGGTGGACAGAGATGACCCAGAGAAAATATTTACTATCCTTACTAATGTCTATGGTTGTGCACAGTCGTACATTAGCCTTCAAAAGCAGTTCTTTCAGCGAAGGCAACTAGAGGGAGAGTCTTTGCGGGAGTACTCCCATGCTCTCATGTCCCTAATGGAGATCGTAAATCGTAAAGATCCAGACTGTTTTTCTAATCCAGATATTGTTTTACGTGACCAGTTCATAGAATTTGTGCGAGATAGTATGCTGCGTCGGGAGTTATGCCGTCACACTAGGCTTAACCCCCGACTTGGTTTCTTGGATATCCGACGGGAAGCAATCCGTTGGGTAGAAGAGGGTGAACACTCTGGTGCCCAGCGTCCTCGGGCACAGTCATGTAGTACCAATAGCATCACAGAGTTATCTGTTGACTCGCAAACGGTGTCATTAACATCTACTAAAGAGTTAGCCGAGGTAAAGGACAGCCTTCGTAAACAACAAGCTCAGCTAGATGCCATCTTGAAGCGTCTTGATGCTCCTCATTTTGTAGCAGAGGCAGCACATTCTAGGGTGCCTGCCCCCCCAACCTCTAGAGCTCTGGCACGTGGTTCTCAATATCGTTTTCACGCTGATGGTAGACCTATTTGTTTGCGCTGCAGTCAGCCTGGCCACATTGCACGGTTTTGTAAGTTCCCCTCTGTCCCTGCTACCCGGTGGGCGGAAAACTAACACCCTCCGACGTTATGGCCCAACCGTCGGGTGGGGAATCCTCGGGTTCTAGCTTCCCAATAGCACCTCAACTAATTGGTAAATGTCCCGTGGTGGAGGTTCGTGTGGGTGAAGTGCCGATAGCCTGCCTACTAGACACTGGATCGATGGTGACTACAGTCACTAAAACATTTTTTGAGCAGCAGTTGCAGCCCCAGTTTCAACTTCAGGCCTGCCATTGGCTTAAGCTTAAGGCTGCCAATGGCTTAGATATCCCGTATCTGGGATACCTGGAAACCACCATAAGTATTTTTGGAAAGACATTACCTAACATGGGCATCCTAGTTCTTAAAGATTCCACCGACCCAGCCATGCAGTCACGACGGGAGCGAGTCCCCGGCCTCCTCGGCATGAACATCATTGGTGAATGCTATCGTGAATTGTTTTTGGAGCACGGCCACGCATTGTTCCAGTCCCCCTCTATCCAACAGGCAGGGAAAGCATGGCAGCAGGCTCTTACTGTGTGTCAACGTCTGGAACAGACTTTGGAAACGGGTCGGGTGGGCTTGGCTAGAGTTCAGAAAGGTCCTGCGGTACGAATCCCTGCGAGTTCAATGAGATTTGTCCCTGCAACTTGCCATCAGCAATTAGGGTACATTCTTCCCTCCTGTTTTTTAGAGCCCCTATCATTTGTAGAAGGCCAGTTGCCTAGTGACCTCCTTGTCGCAGCTGCACGACTGTCTGTCACCAGCGGGATGGTCAGGATACCAGTCATTAATGTGGGCAATCAGGACCGATGGCTTCAGCCAAAGACGGTGCTTGGAGAGTTGCATGTTGTCCAGTCTCCTGATTCGACCTGCCCCATTCAGTTTCAAGTCCAGGAGGATGAACATGAGCAAATAGCCGTAGTACAATCGGTGCAAGCTGACAGGGACCCCGGTGTCGACTTTTCCCAACTTACTTGGTCCACCCTACCCCCAAAACAACAGGAAGATGCTCGGAACCTGTTGGAGAAATACCGGAGTGCCTTCAGCTCCAGTGAGGGGGATTTGGGGTGCACTGACTTGCTCCAACATACCATACCTCTGCTGGATGACATACCAGTCCGCCAAAGGTATCGGCGTCTCCCGCCAACCCAATACGATCTGGTGAAATCTCATATTCAAGAGTTGGTTGCACATGGTATTGCCAGCCCCAGTTGTAGCCCTTATGCCTCTCCCACAGTTGTGGTCCGAAAGAAAGATGGCTCAATTCGCCTATGTGTAGACCATCGGCAGCTCAATGCAAAAACCCGCAAAGATGCCTTTTCCTTGCCAAGAATAGAAGAGACTTTGGACTCCCTCGGTGGTGCTAAGTTGTTCAGCACTTTAGATCTAGCTAGTGGCTACAACCAGGTGTCAATGGCCCCCAAGGACCGACATAAGACTGCTTTCTGTACGCCTTTTGGGCTTTTTGAATTTAATAGGATGCCTTTTGGCTTATGCAACGCCCCAAGTACCTTTCAGCATCTCATGGACTGAATCTTTGGTGACCAGAGCCTTCACACCCTTCTACTGTATTTGGATGATATTGTAATTTTTTCAAATACGTTCCAGCAACATCTGGAGCGGTTGGAAATGGTGCTGAGTCGTCTCCAGGAGAACAATCTCAAATTAAAATTGAAGAAATGCAAGTTCTTTCAGGTCAAGGTGGGCTACTTGGGCCATGTAATCTCTGCAGCTGGTGTGGCAACAGATCCAGAGAAGATCCGTGTGGTGAAGGAATGGGGCAGACCTACCACTGTCAAACAGCTCCGCTCTTTTCTTGGATTTGCGTCCTATTATAGACGTTTCGTGGATGGATTTGCTGGCCTGGCGGCCCCGTTACACAAATTGGTCGGAGCACTGCAGGGTACTCGCAAACGGCCCCCTCCTACAGCCCATGGCCCTCTGGAACGACACTGGGATGAGGCCTGTGAAAGCTCCTTTTGTGCCTTGAAACAACGGCTCGTCCAAGCCCCAGTCCTCAGGTATGCAGATTTCAATCGACCCTTCATTTTAGAAACTGATGCAAGCCATGCAGGGCTGGGAGCTGTTTTGTCACAGGAGGAGGATGGGCTACGACGACCAATTGCCTTTGCTAGTCGGGGCTTACGACCAAGTGAAAGGAACATGTCAAATTACAGTGCTATGAAACTCGAGCTTCTTGCAATAAAGTGGGCAATCACAGAAAAGTTTCGGGAGTACCTTCTCGGCAGCAAATTCACAGTGTACACTGATAACAATCCCCTCCGGTACTTGCAGTCAGCAAAATTAGGTGCGGTCGAACAGCGCTGGGTCTCTCAGCTTGCCCTCTTTGACTACAACATTGTATACCGGCCGGGAGTGGCTAATCGTAATGCAGATGCCCTCTCAAGGCTCCCAGTAAGCCCCACAAACACCCATCACTCCGTATCCCAGGGGCTAGACATCCCCCTGCCAATTGTCATGGCCAGCATACAAGCCCAGAGGGCACCTGAGAAAGCTCTTTGGCTGGCAGAATCCTGTACAGTAGACGCCATTCCCATTCGGACCAAAGCAGACCTTAGAGCCTTGCAAGGAGCAGATCCCGGTATCTCCCGGTTACTGTGGTTTTGGCGCAGGGGCCGACCACCTACACGTCAAGAAAGGAAAAGGGAACTCAAGGAGGCAAATCAATTGATAAACCAGTGGTCACGGATACAGGAGGTAGAAGGGGTCCTGTACAGAGCAATCCAGGCCCCTCCATCAAGGGACCCAGTGCTGCAGCTGATATTGCCAAAGACGCTACAGGCTGAAGTCCTTACTAGCTTGCACAACAATCATGGCCATCAGGGGGTTGATAGGACTACAGACTTAATACGCCAGAGGTGTTATTGGCCCCAGATGTGGCAAGACATTCGACAGTGGTGCACAGCGTGTGAGCGCTGTACAGTTGCTAAGGCATCACAGCCCAAAGCCAGGACATTTATGGGAAATCTATTAGCAACCAAGCCATTGGAGATAATCGCCATAGACTTCACTGTCTTAGATCGAACTAGCACAGGACAGGAGAATGTTCTTGTGGTAACAGATGTATTCTCCAAGTTTACCCAGGCCTACCCCACCCCTGATCAAAAAGCTGCCACCGTAGCAAAGATCTTGACTGAGAGATGGTTCTATGTGTATGGGGTGCCGAGGAGAATTCATTCTGACCAGGGGCGCAGCTTTGAGGGGGAGTTGTTGAAGCGTTTGTGTGAGATCTATGGTATAACAAAGAGTAGGACCACTTCCTACCATCCAGAAGGAAACGGTCAATGCGAACGTTTCAATCGGACACTGCATGACTTGCTCCGAACACTACCACCCGAGAAGAAGCGGAAATGGCCTCAGTTGCTCCCTCAGCTCCTGTTTGCCTACAATACAACTGTGCATCACTCAACACAACACTCCCCTTATGAGTTGATGTTTGGTCAGAAGCCACAGTTACCAGTGGACCATTTGCTGGGGAATATTGAAGATGAAGGAGATAGCCCACCGACAGATTGGGTGGCACAGCACCAAGAGTACCTTACATCTGTCTACACGAGTGCAAGGAAACATCTGGAAGAAGCGGCGGCATATCGAAGGCGAGGTGACCCTGACTCGGTGCCTATATTGCAATCTGGCACGTTAGTTTATTGCAAGAACCACTTTCATGGCCGCCATAAAATCCAGGACATTTGGGGGTCGGCACAGTATGAGGTTGTTGAATGCATGGATGGGATTGGCACTCTTTATAAGATCAAGCCCCAGGGGAAGGAGGGCCCCAACAGGACCATACATCGCACCGAGCTCAAACAGGTGCCTACAGGCCAACACTCAGCCAGCTGCCCCGCACCAGTAGTCCAGGAGCTCCATGAGGACGACCAAAGGAGGCAAGGCCAAGACGACCCTGATGCTGGAGGCCAACTCAGGGTAGCTATAGTCAACACCAGGAGGAATGCTCAGGGCCCTGCAGAGCTGAATCCCCCAGGCCCTGCACTTGACCCACAGACCTCTGCTCGCTCAGAAAAGGCTCTGGGCACCCACCCCCTCACAAACAATACGGAACCCACAGGCACAACACCAGTGAGTACTACCCCTATTACAGGACCAGGGCTGGCCCAGAGTATACCAGGTGCTGACACCCCCACAGTACAGCCCCCTGGTGAGTTGGATCTGGGTTTTGACCCTATTCTATTCCCCAGACGTACCACCCGCAGCACAGCTGGACAACACCCAAATCCCTTCCGCCTGCCACAGGCTGTCACCCAAGCACTATCCGTCAATGTGGTCGAAGCGAACATGACCCTCACTCCCTTTAGGCCTTGGCAATAGGTAAACGGTTACTGTTCACCGGGACGGTGAACTTTAAGCCAGGGGTGTATGTGGTAGGGCTGACTTGCAGCGCATTGGGCACGCCCTCTTAACGGTGGGGTATATATATATGTCGTTCCCACCCAACTGAGTAAATTGTTTGAATTGTTTGGCGCTTGTTGCCCGTGGTTGTCTGTTGCCGGAGGAACACTGGTAGGTTTCATTTATCTGTTGTCAGGGGGATTACTATACAGATCACTTGTATCAGTTTGCTAGCTGTGGTGTAACACTTGTAAAAAGCGCTTGGTTAACGCAAACATTTAAATCTGTCACTGCAGCGACATAGGAAGATCTGATTGCAGACTATGGGTCGTGTTTGTGCTGGCGCATCGTCCTGTAAGTCGTAAGCATAGTTTCTGACTGTTTCAACCATGTAAAGTTTTCATTGTGAATATTATGTGCAAGTATTCATGTATTGTGTCTTATCCAGGAAATAGGGTGACCACTGTTTTCCCTTACCTTAATTTGTTTTCGTAATCATAGACTGTGAGAGCTACCAGCATATTTCTTTTAGATCGTGGTTTCCTTTTGTTTGTATGAATGTGTTATTTTTAGTTAACTGCCATCTGGGTGCTCCCAGCCTTTGGATATATTAGGTTGGTGTAACCATTGTGATTACCTCTGACATTGTGTTTAGATCCCCAAACACATTTGTGTGGAGTGTGTCTAAGTTTGTCATATCACGTTGTTCTGGATTCGGTGTTAGCCTACTTGCATTGAGTGTTTTGTGTGATTTGCAGTGTTATAATCCAGATCGTGTTGATTGATATTGGGGATTGGTTTGGTCAGACTGTGGGGTTACTGGTTACTCATAGCCTGTATAACCCGGTGGGGAACTACTTTGATAGCAGTGTGTGTATTATTGTTTGTAAACTTATTCATCAGTGACCAGATATTTATTAAATAAAACGTACTGTATTTTGCTACATCTGCCTCTGTATAGTCATTCATTTGATTAGCCTGCGTCCCGTGGACTTCATGATAAGTGACAGTCAGGGTCTGTTACACAAGTATACTTTGCAATACTTTCAAGTGCACTTTCAATTAATGTAGGGCAATTCCATGCAAAGGTCACCCTTACCATCTGAAAAAAAGTTGTGCCCACACAAATAACTGTTGTTAAAATGTTCACTTAGGTCTATATTTTGTTGCATGTAACCACTCTGATCAAAATGTATAGACAATTGCACTCTTACGTAATATACAAGTTTTACACTCATGCAAAAAAAACATTTGTCAAATGGCCGTTGTGTCCATTTCAAGAACGGGGTAAATGGACTCCAGTTTTCAATAAATGTTACCATTTAGTATTTTCCTGATTGACAAGGGAATGATAGAGCATTGTGTATGCTCAGCTTGAGTTAAAAGTACAACTCCTTAAATGCATTAAGCCTCTTGTTTATGAGTCAGTGAGCTCCATGGCCAAGTCACGTCCGTAACGTTTGTAGAATAAGTGTATGCCTATCAAACAGTGCCGATGATACAACATCCAAAGTTTCTGTGCAAAGCTTATTTATACTAATGGTTAGTTTAATAAAAAAATCTTGCCCCTTTGTTACTTTTAAAAACTTTAATGATGTGTTATGGATGTGACGTTACAGACGCTACACAATGTAAATCTTCACAATACACTGTTCCCAACACAATGGAAATGTTCTCAAAGGAAACGGCAAAGCTAACAATTGTGTTTTCGTAATGACGTGGCTATGTGGTGGCTCTCGCCTGTGGAAAAGCAAACTGGTTCTTAGTAAGCTCCGTTCTTGAACCAGCTCCAAACTGGCTCTAGCACCAGCTCCGAACTGGCTCCCGGTTCACTTTGGTGGAAAGGGGGTATAGTGAAACAGACATTCCAGTCATGATTATAGTCGGAATCATGGGAAACATGATATAGCCTAAACATCTTCAACGATCGACATCTTCTCCAGTGATCCTGAAATCTCGAGTAGCCTATTTGTCTTGCCGTAACTGTCTTTGCCATAACCTCGATCCCCTGCTCCATTTTTAGTATTTTAGTATACTTATAGTATACTTTAATATACTTCTTTTTTGTAAGGGCATAGTTGAATCAAAACGGATATATTTGGCAGACCGGTGTAAAGATTGACCTAATCTCTATGACTTGAACGTCATTGTAAATGTTGCTCTTCTTGTGATATTTTCAGGCATTTAGCTTACTCATATTGCATTCATTCCTTAATAAAGAACCCCCTTGAAGCTTCCTCAAGGTTCACAATGACTCTTGCTTAGACTGTTGCTCTTGTTGGTTAGTGGTAGCTGATTTAAACTGTTGTATTCTTCTTTTTTTTTTTTTTTTAGTTAATCCTATTTTTATTGCTTTCCTACAGGTACACCTGCACTTAGAGATCAATGTTGTGTAATTTTAACTTGTTTAACTACATGCTCTTATGGTTTCTTCCCTTTAGCACTATTTTTTGGTTGTCCACAATATGTACTTCTTGTTTTTGACTACCCGCAATGCTGTGGGGCTATCTTGTTGTTATTATCAGTGACCTATGCACTTTGTGAAGCTCTCTCTTGGAAGTCGCTTTGGACAAAAGCGTCTGCTAAATGAATAAATGTAAATGTAAATGTAAATGAAGCTTATTTTAACAACAACGTTACCAGCAGTAGCTATCTCAGATGGAATCGCGATTCAAATAGTACCATAGGCTAACTGAAAATATGCCTCAAAAACGTAAATAAGATTGACATTTATTTAGGGGAAAATCAATAATTCATAAATATGTCAGTGGTAGCGATCATTGTCAGTAACAAGGCAAAATGCGATATAGCCCTCAGCTCGCCCGGTAAATTGTAGGCTACTACTACTACTAGACTGTCTTGGTAGCGATTCCGTTGGTTGAATTCGATTTAACATTACTTCCGTTGTACGGTCTAGGCTGAAATGAATTATTTTCATGAACAGATTGACAAAGTTTAGGCTGTGGCAATGGAGTTCAGATTAGTAGTCACTAGTCAGATAGTTTCACCTATTGAAATACTTTTTATTTAAGTAAGGGTACAGCAGTGCCGAACATGTGCCGCCGTTTGACTTCCTAGTACTTTAAACAGCTGTGGAGATGTTTTTGTTAGCTAGATTAGGCTACAGCAATGCAGTGAGCTACACTGGTTTGAAACCACAGGTAATGATAATTTCACCCACAAATCGTTTACTTGTAAACTAATGTCATAATAAATCCTACAACAAAAATGTATTTGTGAGGAATGTTTATTTTAACAATTGAAAACAGATGCATCATAGACCGCTGTAGTTTGTGTTGCCCGGGCAACAGAGGCTAATGTCATGATGCTAATGCTTCAGTGAAATAGTAGACTACTGGAGTGGGTTGCACCAACAGGATTTAGGACCAGTCTTAAGCTAAGACTGGCGTAACTCAATGCCCTATGTCTAAAATGATGTTGCGCCTGTTGCACCACGCTGACTTAAGCTGCTTTTTCCCTAAGTCTAGTCCTAAATGTTACGCCCTGTGGAGAGGAGACTTATGTTAAAACATAGAACGTTTTCTGTGGTGGTTTCTATAGTAGGCTAATTTTCACAAAACCGTTGAGTGCAGCTAAAACAACAAGTAGCCTATAACAATGGTGCGTCTAATTTATAGATTGTATAATGAACGCGCTTTAAGACGTGAGAGAGTAGTGCGAGACAGAACTAACCCGCTGGATATGTACAATGATGAGGAGTTGTTTCAGAGGTTTCGTTTCAGTAGGGTTGAGATTTTTTCTCTAGTGGACGAACTGTTTGACGATATGCGCTTTCTGTCAGACCGAAATGCTGCCCTGACGCCAACGTTACAGCTTTTAATCGCACTGAGGTTTTATGCAAACGGTGCATTTCAAAAAAACGTGGGGGACATGATCGGCGTGCATAAATCTACAGCTTGTACAGTTATTCGTAGGGTCTCGCTGGCACTGAGTCGCCGCCTACCGCAATATATCAACTTGCCTGACGAGGCCGAGGCAATCGCTGTCAAGCAGCGTTTCCGCCAGGCGTCTGGCATCCCTGGTATCATCGGCTGCATTGATGGTACCCATATTCGGATTCAAGCACCATCAGAATACAAACATCTATACGTCGACTGAAAGGGCCATCATTCAATCAATGTACAGCTCGTTTGCGATGCAAACTACAAGATAATCAATGTGGTGGCGCGATGGCCTGGCTCAACTCATGACTCGAGGATTCTCCGAGAAAGTGAGTTATTCAATCAGTTCGAAGCCGGAGGGGTCAACGGGATCTTACTTGGTGATAGTGGCTACCCACTAAAACGCTGGCTACTCACACCATTATTGAACCCACGGACTCAGCAGGAACAACGCTACAATGCCGCCCATACCACTACCCACTCGATCGTAGAGCGATGTATTGGAGTGCTCAAGCGCAGGTAGGCACATAATCAGCACCATGGACAGAACCTTTTGACTATGGAATAGCTACTTACACAACCTAACCAACATCCCCCCTATATGAAATTTAGGTTCCACTGTTTTCACGCAGAGACAAGGATGCACCCAGAGAGAGCCTGCACAGTGATAGCAGCTTGCACGGTGTTGCACAATATTGCAATGAAAAAGAGAATACCTCTACCAAGGCATGACCCTTTGCTTTGCCAAGACGAATAAGCCCCAGCTATCCCTGCAGCACAAGAAGATGTTGCCGGGCGACTTGTTCGCTCTCACGTTGTGAACTTGCTGCGGGCCTAAGTGTGAATGTGTGCATGTGTGTGTTTGTGGGAATAAAAAATAAACAGGCTAGGCCTAGACACAATGAACGTGTAAGCCTCTTTTATTATAGGCAATTGATAAAGCCATTATGGCTGGAAAACATATAACATAGCCTATTATTTCGACCAGTTGGCTTATAGCCTAGCTAGGTCTACAAAACGAAGAAGGACGGCTCCTCAAAAGTTTCAGTGGAATGATTTAACTTTTGTTTCAGTAATTCTATTTCCAATTTAATTTTTTCTTTTTCTAATTGAAGTTTTTGCTGTTCAGTAATGAGTTTAACAGTCTCAGCCTCCACTCGAATGATCTCCTTTTGGAGCAATATGGTTTGTAGACTGGCCGTGTCCTCCTGTCTCCTCCGTTTCGGCGGATTGCTGTTTCCAGCTGCAATCGCGTCCTCCATCAAGTCTATAGGTAAAATATGGGTGATCTTAGATTTAGTTTAGCTATCAAATAGGCATGATTACATTTCTCTCTTATTAAATCATTGACTGTATGTGTCACCGGCTTGGAAGTGAAGTACAGGGTGTATTTGTATATTTAGTTAATTGGGTTATTTGGGTTGCAGTAGTGTGCCTTGTTTGGTTGCTGTGTGGTTGTTTTGCCTTTCCCTTTACCTCCAGAGTCACCGAGCCTAATTGACAATAAAGGAAAGGACCAATTGGAGCGCACTTGAGGCGGAATACCTGGCCTATAAAACAAGGAAGTCTGAAACCACTGACGAAGTCACGGAGGAACCGATTGGGACGATCAAGGGAACAGCGGTAATTAGAGGGACGCAAGGGAGTGTTCTGGATTACGGAGGGAGATCTAAGGGCGTGGTTAACATTCGGCACACCCGGACGACGCTGTGGGAAAGAGACGGCATCCGGAGTAATCAGAGGACCGCAAGACAGGGATTCGGATTAAGGAGGGAGACCTACGAACGTGGCCCTATGGACGAGGCTACCAGTCAGCACACATGGGTGACTCTGTTAGAGACTGAGACATTCTCTCTTTTAAACTTGTAGACATTTCGGAAGCCTGGAAATAGCTTTTATACTAATTGAAATACATTACTTTATATGGCATGGTTGTCGACTGTTCCTTTGGTCAAACACACAGGTTCTTCCCTCTCAGAACGAACCAATTGAGTTCCTAGACGTACAACTAGGTGGCGTAGTCGGTACAACACTACACGTCGGCGACAAATTGGCGTAGTCGGCAGGATCTGAGACTTGGGAACAGTGTGTGACACCAAAGGACAGAATCATGATAATGCCAGTTTAACCGGGAGCACCCTGGGTGCCAAAATTCCAAGGCCAAGGTTGCGACATTAGATACAGAGAATGGAAGGAACAGATGCAAGGCCTGTTGGGAGTACAGGACATGACTGAACCTTTGAAGGTGAACATTTTAATGGGAGCATTGACAGGGATGGCCAAACGTCAGGTTAGTGTGGTTGCCCCAGGGCGACGAGATACTGTTGCAAAAATCCTTACTATATTAGACGGTCGCTATACAGAGAAGGTTCCCTGTGTTGAGGTCCCAGTTTTATAGTTGTACTCAAAAACCAGATGAATTGGTAGAAAACTACACTCTGCGCTTACAAGAACTGCATTGTAGGTTACTGCAATTAGACCCAGATGGAGCCCCTACTGATATCCAGCTGAGAGAACAATTCCTGTTGGGCCTCGAGGATGGCCCCCTCCTTCAGACTTTGAAAATCCATGTTCGGCAGAAACCAGATTCATCCTTTGACGAGATCCAGATGGAGGCTGCGCTATTAGAGGAAGATCGATATGGAAGGAAAAGGTCTGAAGTAACTTGTGCCGCGGTGGGAGGGCCTAACCTGCCTAGATCTCATTCACAGGAAACTGACTGGAAACAAGCACTGAAGAGGGAGATCTTGGAAGAGGTAAAGGAGCAGATTAAAGGCATGACAACAGAACTATTGAAACAATTGAAGCCTGCAACACAATTACCATCTCCGGTGGGCACACAAGAGCGTTACCCCACTACCACCAACCCATATCCTGTGGAGAGACGACAGGCTGCTTCTTCCTCCTTTAACACCTGGGATGAGAGGGGTAAGCCCATATGTCGGAACTGTAACCAGGCCGGACATATCACTAGGTTTTGCAGGTCAATTGTTGGCCATTATTTGAGCGTAAAACAGTTTTTTGAGCTAAATTAAAAATAAACGTTTTTCAATTGGTAAAACCTTGTCTAGTGATGCCATCACTCCGTCCATGCTCCCATCCATCCTCGCTGACGCGTATCATTACGGTAGGGCCCCCCCGGCCCCGCTATCGGTGGCCCTGAGATCTTTTTGGAAAAGACGGGCTATGGACCCAACCAACTCTATTTGGGAGGGGAGAACTCCCTCACATGGTACAACCCATGCAGAGGCTGGGGTGTCAGAATGCGGAACGTGTGTAGCCTACTTTAAGAGAAGATACGACTAACGTGACAACAAACAACTGTTGCTACAACTGTATCTGCTTTTCTGCCTGACTTTTCAAAGTGATTAACGTCACTGTGTCCAATCCCGACCGCTGTAAGCTACTATTGTCCAAACCCGAACGGGGTTTGGACACTCAGTTACCGGTCTTTTTGCCACCATTTTCTTTTGCTATCCCCAGCAAAGTGTAAGTAGTATTATTTTGGGCATACCAAACAATCTACGTGTCAAATTTCATGAACATATATGGTCGTTTACATGTCTAAATAATATTCGAAAGTTACTTTGGCCAAAAAACCACTCGGCAACGCTTGGGCGACGATCTTTACTCTGACAAGTGTGTCTGTGTTGTCATCGTACTGCTACTATGGGTTAGCATATGAGTGTATTTCAACGCTAGCTTAACACTACTTTGTGTAGCCAATGAAAATACACAATCATGTGTGACATGATCTGCAGTCGAGGGGAGGAAGGGATGGGGGCTAGCAAACCCTGCCTGCCCCCTTCCTTTCCTGTGTGACGTGATCTGTAGTCGAGGGGATGAAGGGAGGGGGGCAGGGAAACACGTTTGATGTCAAGTTGCGACAGCAGGTTTATTTTGTCTGAAACGTAAAGGCAGACATAATCAAATGGGTTTTTTTTTCACAAGCTAGGCTACATCAAGTATTTTATAATAAGTGCTCATTTCTCTCTTGTGTTCCTGCCTGAACAGACAGACACGCAAAGGCAGAGAGGAGAGTGAGGAAATAAGGAGGAAAAGGGAGTAGAAAAGAATAGGCAGGAAAGAAAAGAAAGACAGCAAGGAGAGAAGAAGCAGAAAAGAAAGATAGCAAGGAGAAGAAGCAGAACAGAAAGATAGCAAGGAGAAGAAGCAGAAAAGATAGCAAGGAGAAGAAGCAGGAAAGATAGCAAGGAGAAGAAGCAGGAAAGATAGCAAGGAGAAGAAGCAGGAAAGATAGCAAGGAGAAGAAGCAGAAAAGAGCAAGGAAAAGAGAAGAAGCAGGAAAGAAAAGCGATAGCAAAGAAAAGAAGCAGGATAGACTTGAAAGAAAAGAAAGATAGCAAAGAAAAGAGAATAAACAGAAAAGAAAGGTACACTGTAAAAAAAATCAGTGGAATTAACAGTGAAATGCTGTTAAATCATGACAGTAAAAAATTGTTAATAGAAAAACAGTGAAGCAGTGTTTGATTTACAGTAATATTTAGCAAAATACGGAACCTAACACAACTGTTAATTTTAATGAAAGAAAATGTGAAAATCATATTTATTTGTAAAACGTACACATTACTGTAGTTAAAACACTGATAAACTGTAATACAATAAACAATACAATACAGTAAAAAGCACAACAGGGGAGTGTTAAAATATATATTTTTTTTTTCGTTATCTTTTTCCTTATACATAAAGAAACCGTTTTACATTTTATAATTCCTTGTGCTATAATTTACAAATGAAAATATGCACAAATACAGTAAACTTATGTTAATATGAAGGGTTATGCCTATGACTATTTTAATAAACGTTTACTATTGTAAATACATTAACGTATAGCTTTTTAGCATCTTACACACAGGAAACAAAATTTATTAGAAAACTTAAATGCATACATTTAATGTAAGTCTTATTGTCAGTGTGGGAAAGTGGTGTTTACATATACACAGAGGAAACAGTTACATTTACATATAAGTAGTTATGAGCCCATTAGGTGTTTGAGGATGTGGATGACCAGTTTGCCTCAACTTCTAAGAAGAATGTCAACAGTGAATGTGACTTACATGTTTCTCATAGAACTAAGGTATAAAAAGAGCAGACTGGAGTTGGATGCTTTTTAAGCAGGACAGGAGTAACAGCAATCAAAACTAGAAACTGATTTTAAAGCACATAAGCTACTATCCATTGCTAGCTTGATTGTGAGGGCCTTTTGTCATTTTGTGCTCAATCTAATACAACAAGTTAGTCATAAAGTGTTGAAGTAGTAAACCATTATCAAATCATTGCACTATACTGCCAGAGCTCTTCAGTAATTATGGATATCCATAATGTTTGTTTTTCATTTTAAATGTTCCTATAGACCAATTATCACCCTACGTCGCACAACTGTCAAGCAGGCTCAACTGCGCATGTCGGTTGCAAAAGACGAACTTCACCTATTACACTTGGAGTGTCGATCAGGTCATCATTAATCTC
Source organism: Hypomesus transpacificus (assembly GCF_021917145.1). Taxonomy (NCBI): domain Eukaryota; kingdom Metazoa; phylum Chordata; class Actinopteri; order Osmeriformes; family Osmeridae; genus Hypomesus; species Hypomesus transpacificus. The sequence goes on from NC_061076.1 coordinate 11,063,742, forward strand.
TGGCCACTGGAGTGCAGGGCTTGATATTAACTTTTTGAGGCTCTTGGCCTTTGGACAAATACATTTACGTTTCACTTGTCTATGCACAAAAGTCACTTGACCCCGATACCCTTAAATAGCCTGATCAAGTGATCGGACAAAACTAGCCTGGCTAAAGGAGGTCGCTTTCTCAGGCAATTGACTAATGAAACAGGCTCGGTTAAAGAAATCCGAGATGCTGGCTATCTTCATCAGGCTCGTATCTACATTAGGGAATCCTCCCTGACGTTTCTGGTGTATAATGGAGTGAAATACAACATTGTGCTCACTGCCAGTGAGAGAGTCTGACTGAGGCTAACGTCAGTGTAACGGGGACGCTGTCTCACTCAGATTGCCAGTTTAAACAAATCAGAACAATGATCGGACCAGGTGACTAAAAACAGAATTCGCATATCTCTTGAAAGCTGCCCTGCTCGACTTTTTAGATGTAAAATTGACTGTAAAACTGTAAAATTATGAACTTTGTGACATGACGTGAAGACATGGTTGCCGCTAGACTATGCGGTCTGTACCGGGCGAATTCTCACTAAAATGGCAAGAATTTTGTGACCCAAATCAAAATTCTGATGCTACAGATCAATGGGTAATCGCTTTCTCGCTTAATGGCTGTCCTCCTTGACCTTTTAGGTATTTTTAAATCTAACTATTTGTATTATCCGTTTGGTCATTTTGCCATTTAAAATGCTATCCTTTCCCGGTTTTCTGCAACCACGTTGCGCGCACATCCCGAATGTTTACAAACAAATAATTGGTCTATAGAGAGGTGTTAAGTTTCTTTGCACATCAAACAAATGAAATACTCATTCAACTTTGTCAGCTTCTCTTACAACCTTCTATATCAACCTCTCTCAATCCTAGTTTTTGGGCCTATAGCTTGCATGTTTTTAAATGTTTATCTGCTACAAATGAATGGGTTGTTTAAAAAATTTGTTGGAAGCAAGACACCACTATTAAGTGTGCCCTTTGCACCCCTCCCCCCACCTGTCATAGGGCCAGGCTGCTGCTGTAACCTGCTAGCCAACCTTTACTGAAGGGACTGTTTGAACGCGCTGGAATTAAAACATGTTTATCTTTATTTATATTTGAGACCACACTTTCGTAGATGAACGTTTCCACTATATGTTAACGGATTTTGAGGTCGATCCAATTTAAATGGCTTCACTCATGACTGTGAGGCAACACACAATTCCAAACAAGTTTGCTGACGACACAACCATTTTGGGGCTCATCTCTGACAGTGACGAATCAGCCTACAAAGAGGTTGATACCCTGACATCATTTTACATTACATTTACATTTAGTCATTTAGCAGACACTCTTATCCAGAGCGACTTACAGTAAGTACAGGGACATTCCCCCGAGGTGAAGAACCTTGCCCAAGGACACAACGACATTTTGCGCAGCCAGGAATCAAACCGGCAACTTTCTGGTTAATAGCCCGATTCCCTAACCGCTCAGCCATCTGACATCATGGTGTCGGGACAATATAAGCTATCGCTCAACGTCAGCAAGACTAAGGAGATTATGTGTACCGTATTTTCGGACTATAAATCGCTCCTGATTATAAATCGCAGGATCAGCTATGAAAAAAGTGCGACTTATAGTCCAAAAAATATGGTATAGGTTTAATATACTGTACTGTATATTGTATTATTTGGTATATTAGGATATTACATTTTAGCTTATAGACGTAATCTAAACTGAATACTTATTTTATGTTATGTAAACGCTGCATGTTCAGTATAGGCTGCAACATAAAATGTGCTTGGCAAAAAGTGCAGGTGATTGCAGTACATAACTATGGAGGATTATAGGGGCCAAAACAACTAAATAAATAAATATTATAACACAAAGCTTAAATAAATGACTAATTATATAATGTAATGCCTAATTGACAGACAAAATATATAAATTAGAAATTAAATGAGACACTAAATATATAAATGTATTTGTGTGTATATATATATATTTACGTTTTAATGTGTTCATATTTATTTATTTATACCTACATTTATTTATTTATCCTTACATTTATTTATTTATTTATTCTTATATTTATCCACGATGTAACTTGCTGCAGCTAAATAAATCCGTCGTCCCACGTCACCAAGTCAGAGGGCGGATTCAAGCCTCTGATTGGTGGTTCAACTTGAGTCGACTGCATTTGACTATACCAAGATGGCAGCACCTTGTGCGAATTCAATTAATGAAATATTGAATGCTACAGTGGTCGAAATGTTGGCGGTAGCTGAAGAGATGGAGGCACCTGCCAATTCACTTCTTTTTTACATCATATTGAGAGCTTCGCTGAAATTATAGAAATGATATTGGCCCTAACTGACACAGACATCAATGAAAATGTGTTCACGATCCTCAGCGAGATGATACAGCATAGGGGTGGGCAAATTGATCTCAAGACCAACAGTGGCCGGGCTGGGAAACCCGGCAACTATCGATACCAACGTTGGTATCAATAGCCTGATTGATAGCGTGATAAGATCGATACTTTACATCATAGTGGCAGAGCTGCCAACTCTCACGGTTTTGCCGTGTGACACACGCATTTCACCCATTCCTCACGCTCTCACGCCACACCTTGTATATCTCACACTGAAAAGGCAACGCCAAACAAGTAGCCAAACTAACGTTGTAAACATTAACGGACGACGCGCAGGTTAACCGAGTGAAGCAACATTGACGCGCAAACAGCCGTGCATGGCCGCGGGAACTAGGGGTGCTCGAGGGTGCTGCAGCACCCCCTGACAGCACGAGATTTTAAAATGATATGACTTAAAAATCCACCACCGTGGCACAGCTCCGCAGTAGCGGACTGGCATTCGGGAGCACCGGGAAAAGAATAACTATGGAAACCCAGGGTAAGAAACGTAGGGTGGGGCTGAAAAATTAAGAGACGAAGAAATCACCTTCACTAGACAAGGTTTTACCAATTGAAAAACGGCTGTTTATTTTACATGAAGCTCAACTATTTTTTCGCTCAATTAAAGGCCAAACATTTTTCGGCGCGCACGCTATGCGCGCTCGCTTTGAGGATTGAACTCCCTAACTCACATCCCATTGAACACAGACTATGCTTGCATTAGCAGGGCAGCTGTGTTGGCGTATATGAGGGCCAGTTCTGGTGGGCCGGTCTGAATCAAAGTGCAGGGCCAATTTTTACTCCCAGTTCCTCCCTGCCGCCCCTTAACATTAAGCCCCCGCCAGCATCCCCCTGATAAAATAAGTTCCCGCGGCTATGCATCCGTGTAAACTCGCCTTTGGGGGGAGTGAAGCTCGCAAAAGCTCGCCCGGGGGGGGCTACCAAATCTCACGCCAAGGTTTTTGGAAAAGTTGGCAGCCCTGTAGTGGTTGTGCAAACACCGTCTAACTTCGCTCAAACTCACTTTGCCCCTCCCTAAGCTAGGCTGAGTTGTTGTCGTGTACGTGCAGTAACACGACTCAGCGGCACACATTAACAGTATTTTTGACAAAAATCGTTGTCCTGTGTTTTATTATGATCATAATCATGAACAATTAATTAAAGGAAACATTTTAAATTTTCATTCAAATATTCATATTGATGATGCATTCACTTTATCAATTATGAGGCATTGTTTTCCCCGACACGAAAGTAGATAAACTGCTTTTCTAAGCCAAAAGTATCGGTATGTGCAATACTGGCCCTGTATTTACTCCTTGGTATCGGATCTATACCTCATCGTGCAGTGTCGCACACCCCTAGCAGCTGTAAAGTGAGGCGACAGAGGATCCCTCTAGATTGAAGAGAGCTTGATCGACTGGTGGAGTCTGCCTGGTGTGTAATACTGTTCATTCACCAATCAGAGACTTTAACCCGCCCCCTGACTTGGTGACGGGGGACGACAGATTTATTTTGCTGCAGAAAGTTACACCGTGGATAAATGTAATTATAAATAAATAAATGTAAGTATAAATAAATAAATGTAAGTATAAATAAATAAATGTGAACACATTAAAACGTAAATATATATATATACACACAAATACATGTAACATTTATATGTTTAGTGTCTCATTTAATTTGTAATTTATATATTTTGTCTGTCAATTAGGCATTACATTATATAATTAGTCATTTATTTAAGCTTTGTGTTATAATATTTATTTATTTAGTTTTGGCCCCTATAATCCTCCATACATAACATTGTGGACAGATGAATTAGAAATAAAAAATGATATCCATAAATATTAGTAGTTATTCTGCCTGCTCAAAGCATGGAAATGAAGATAAACCATAACAATGTTCAACTTTTAGGCTTGCAGAAAGGTTAAGCCTATTTTCTCCTCCACATGCAGTTAGATGTTCATCAGTTATTTATTTTTGCTTGATGTCATCTGTTTAATTATAAATTATCAAATTGAAAGGTAATCTTTGTTTTCATTACAGAATAATGTACAATTTAAATGTAACAGTAATACTTTTCGACGTATAGGCCTACATTTTACATTCCCGCAAAAATCAACGGCTGATGCGTTTGAATTTCAAATTTATCAAATCACTGAGTAGTAGAGTTTGTTTCCGTCCTTTCATTGGACCACGTAAAGACCGCGGGAGCCAAGTTCAAGCTTGTGCGTAGCTGCAGGTTGCCGTTTCCATCTATCCACACACTGCCAGCGCATGGAAGAGCAATTTGTGTACAACGCCGATTTTTTGCAGGTAAATTGTTAATTTTCTTCAAACTTGATGACTGTCAGAAAAAATACTAGCTTCTGTTCTTTTTTTTCTTTTTTTTACCGAATGTGTATTTTACAGTATCGCCTACTGACCGAAGGTTAGTTAGCGTTAGCTAGCTAGTCTGGTGGGTTTTCATTCTAAACGCTACAGCTAGGCTAGCTATTACCTCCAGTATGTTTAGCAAATATAGTTGGAGTACGTTACAGTATTAGCTAGTTGTGGAGCGGTGGTGTTTGCCGTGACACCTTGTCACAACAAATATTTGTGTTAAACGTGTGGTTTCATTATTTAACTGAAAATGATTTCTTAATGTTTGCCATTTCCATCCATCCACACTGCCAGCGCATGAAAGAACAATTTGTGGAACCTAGCTACGTGACAGTGACAAGCGCCGACGACTATCTTTTTCAGGTAACTAAATACTTTATTCAAACTTGATGACTGTATGTCAGAAAAAAATAGGAGCATTCTAAAAGCTAAAGTTACGCTAGCGACCTCCAGTACATATTTTTTGCTAACTTCAAACTAACGTTTCAGTAGTGACATTAGTTGTGGAGCGGTGGTTTTTGCAGTGACACTTGAAGTGGGAACACTATTTTTTTAAACGGGTGGTTTAGTAATTTTACTGAAAATAATTTATTGCCGTTATTGCAGCAACACTTTAGATAGCTTAAGGGGTTATGTTCGGCATTGTAGAGTTCATAGTAATGAACCTCACTGTCTTTTCAAATGTGTTGGCACAGACTGCAAGCGGACATTTTGCACCTACCCAGCTTTTAAAGCTCACTTTTATCGTATTCATAATGTGTCTGTACCCACTGTTACTGCTAGAGCCGTTACAGATTTGAAATGTGCCGTTGCGCTGTGTGAGCGCCAATTTCACACAGTAAAAGAACTTCTCTCACACTTAAAGGAGCATATAGTGGAGGGGCGACCTGTTGCATGTCCAGTCACTGGTTGTAAAAATACGTTCACTGTTAAGTCATCATTTACTGCTCACATATCCAGGAAACATAGAGCATTTTCAGTGGATAGCCTAAGTGAAATGTACAGGGAAACTAGTTCTCAGTCTAATGCTGCTGCTGCATGTGAAGATGCTGGTCAGTGTTTAAATGATGCAACAACAAATGAAAGCACTGAATTGCCACATCATTTCAATGACATCTTTCTAAGGAATGTATGTTTGTTCTACCTAAAATTGCAAGGGCAGCTCCTACTTCCAGCTTCAACTATACAGACAATTGTTGAAGAGATGCAAAATGTTCATGACTTGGGACAGATTATACGTTGAGTAAACTACATTCTCTGCTCAAAAATGAGGTGTGTCTAACAGATGATGCTATTTCTAAAATATGTCATCAGGGACCGCTGAGAACAACATATTCAAGAGCTCAGACTTTCCAGAAAATGTTCAAATACATAGAGCCTAAAAAAGTTACATTGGGAAATGATGAAAATATGACAGAAAAGTTTGCTTACTACATACCTGTGAAACAAACCATACAAAACTTATTGGAATCTGAATTATGGAAGAATAATGTGTCTTGTGAAACCGACTCTAACCCAGATGAATTTAGTGACATAAGTAATGGAAACATCTTTAAGTCCAACCAGTTCTTCATTTAAAATCCAGGATGCTAATCCTGTACCAGGATGCTTTTGAAATTGTAAACCCACTGGGCTCTGCCAAGAAAAAACACAAAGTTCTTGCAGTATATCTTTCTGTGGCTAATCTATCTGCTCATGTGCGGTCCAACACGGATCACATGTCCCTTGTCCTATTGTGTGGAGAGAATGACCTGAAACAATTTGGAAGTGTTAAAGGTTTCTCAGAGATGCTGATAGATTTGAAAGATTTGGAGGAAAATTGAATAAAAGTAGGTGGTGAAGCTGTCATGGCAGCTCTATACTGTATTGCTGGCGATAACTTAGGTTCACACAGCATTGGTGGGTTTACTGAAAACTTCAGTCGCTCTCAGTACTTTTGCAGGTACTGTGAAATCACGCTAGATGAGTTTTGTGGTAATCCAAATGGTAATCCAAAGGTTTACATATTCACTTTTAAACCGGCGCATCAAGCAGTTCAAATACAAAGGATTTGATGCTCTCACAAAGCCATGTGCTGTCAACCCAGAGGGTCTCAGGCTTTCAGGTCAAGCCATTCAAAACTGGAACTTCTTAAGGTTGCTGCCTGTATTAATCGGTGACAAAGTGCAAAATCCAGAAGATGATGTGTGGCAATTAACGCATCAGCTTAAAGATATTGTGGATATGATTTGTGCACAAAAGATTTCACTGCCACAGGTAACTTATCTTGACATTGTAATCCAAGAATAATTTGAATCAAGAAAGTGTTTATTTCCTGACATTACACTAAAACCCAAACACCATTTCATGCGGCACTATCCGGGACTCATTTTGAAATTTGGCCCCTTAATTAGAGTGTGGACGATGCGTTTTGAAAGTAAACACAGCTACTTTAAGAGATGTGCCAGGCATTTGAAAATCTTTAAAAACATATGTCTAACTTTATCTGAAAGACATCAGATGTTCCAGGCCTATCTTTCATCTGGGCTAGGGTGCAGTCCGCTTCTACGAGTCAAAGACAGTTGTACTTTTTACCCCAGCCTTTACAGTGACAAAATTAACCATGCAGTGAGAGGGTTTGGCTTTTCAGAAAACAATACTAGTGTTTCCACAGACAGAGTATAAAGGTAGACCATATAAAAAAGGTCATTTTCTTTTGTCTAAAAATGATGAGTCTATGGAGTTTGGAGAACTTCTCATAGTTTTAATTCTCAATGATGCAGCTGTGTATTTTTTGATGGATATACATAAAGCTGGATTCATTCTGAATACCATCTGTACTCGGTGACAAAACAGGGTACATGGTTGCAATGTCTTAACATCAACAACTTGGTAGATTTTTATCCGTTACCATCATACATTGTTAATGGGCACAAAGTCATTCCGCTGAAACACAGTGTGTTGTCGAAATAAAAAATGATCATGGCTACTGTTGTAGAGAGAAACCTTACGAAAAATGCATATATGTTGGTAAAAATGATAACAAATAATATCAGAAAAATATGAGTGACGGCAGCATTTTATCCTTTAAAGTTGGTATCAGTTTTTGTAGCTAATGCAATTTTATTCAAAAAAACTTTCAATGCTGCGTTGCTTTAAATTGTGGTGTTTGTCCTGGTGTTAGATTTCTTCAGAATCGCTTACCTGAACTTTTAAGATGTACAGAAATGAGGGCTAATCCTTACTCGTATTATATACCCAAGATAGAGATTCCTATTATTCGTGCATTAGTACAGTGTTAGTTCACAACCTGTCTAATTACCCTTTGTCTTTCATTTGTAATTTTGATAACTGTCATTCTTCCTTAATTCCAGAAATGACTGACTGCGAGCAAACATTTCTACGCACCGCCATCAACGAGGTCTTGCCTCACCTTCCAGTAGTGTCTAAAGATATTCTTGAAGAGACATTACAGAACCTAGGGGTGGAGACGGATGATGATCTACAGTTCATTGAGGAAGGGGATTTGCTTTCAGCTTTGAGGCCGATTCAAGCACGAAAAGTACTTGCTGCTTGGAAGCTGAGATTTAAGTCAAGTGTTAGAGTAAAGGATGCAACCTTTGCACAAAAGTGGCCTATATAAAGATACATTTGAAATATAGAAATATTCACATTGTGTTCCTTTTTCGTATTGTGGCTTGTGAGATGTTGCAGAAGAATCCTTGCATAAGAAGAAGGAACTCAACTGAAGTCGCGAAAAAGATGGTCGCTAAATATCCACAATCTCGACATAATAGAGGGAGATGTGATTGGAGCAGGCTATCATTCTCTAGTCAAGCAGTTGCAAAATAGGATTGAGAATTTGAAGAGATGTTCGACTCCAAAAATAAGAAAGAGAAGGCATCATTCTGACGGGTCTGACACAGATGATGTCCCTCCTGAACAAAGAGCGGCAATCCAAGACACCTATGGGTGCATTAAATGGGATTTAAAGTTCCTGCCCCGTGGAGAGACCCTAGAGAGCCAACAGGAGAAGATACAACAACTGAAGAGAATGTCACAACAAACTGATGTAAATCCAGAAGAAGTGAAACATCTGATGAAGTTGACTTTCTACACGCAGCACAATGAGGTGAACAGGGGAAAAAATATACAGTACCTTCTTGAAGAGTGGCCGCTTTGGTTCAATGAACCTGGCATGGGAGTCCACTTTAAGGAACTCACCGGAACTGGCCTCAAAGAAACTTTCACACGGAACATTGATCTGAAGGGGAAACGGCTCCTAAACTACATGAACACTGTTGGCGTGAACAAGAACAAAAAGTGCCTACAGGCTGTAACAAAGTTACAAGTGATGAGAGGAGAGCTGAGCGGTTGCTCTGAAGACGTCAAAGACTTGGTGCTGCTTCTGCTGTCCTACTTTGACGAGAAGGAAGATGTGATGTTCTGCTATGTAGAGGACACATGCCTGGCGGGGGAAGTACAGATGGACCAAGTTCGCTTGACTCCCACCATTGTTGTTTGTGGTAAGTTAAAATTCATGTTGTATATTTTGGGGGGATTTACTGCACGTAAATCTGTATTTTATTATATTTGTCATGGGGTGGGCAATTCTGGTCCTCAGGGGCCACTGTCCTGCATGTTTTAGATGTTTCTCTGGTCCAACACACCTGATTCAAATGAATGGTCATTACCCGGCTTCCACAGAGCTTGATAACAACTCATTCATTTGAAACAAGTGTGTTGGAGCAGGGAAACATCTAAAACTTTCAGGACAGTGGCCCCTGAGGACCGGAATTGCCCATCCCCTAGTCTAAAACATGTTTTGTTGCCCTCTTTCACAGCAGTACATTGCTTATGATGGTACTCCTATACTGCAATCTCCTATAAGCAATTCTCACAAAAATGTACAAACAAATGTACTCATTGTTTTCAAGAAAACATCTTGTTATTGTCTTGCATTTTCTTGGCAGATCCTGCTATTCTTCAAAACAGTTAATGGTGAGTGTGGATCGAACCATTGTCCACGACAACATCCCGTCCTTCGTTTCTGCCCTGTGCCTGATGTTTGGGAGCTATTACTGCTTTAACATCCATTACCCATCAGAACTGGCATCAACCCTGGAGTTTCTGCAGAGGTGTGTCTTTTTGGATTGGCTTTATCCAGCATAATAGCTAGAATGTTTGTATTTGATTACGTTTTTGCTGTTGTTAATTAAGCAATGTTATTAATGCTGACTTCTGTTTTTTCCGAAGATGTTTCTTCTCAATCAATCCAGAGAAGGGCACAAAGTGGAGAAGACCCGAACAGCCCGTCTTCACGTGAACCCAAGAGTCCTTATTCCCTAATAAGAGAGCCCTAATTCAGGAACTTTCTGATCACGAGTGGCGTGATGTCTGAGTGTGGACTAAACTAAGTCAGACTTCTGGCTTTTGATGTGGATCAGTTATAGTTTAAAGGGATGTTTCAGCTCATCTGCCCAGTTATTCATGCTTAAGAAAAAATATGTTCACACAAGATTGTTTGTGCTGAAGATATGTTGCAGTGCAATAGTTTTATTGCTTTTCTCATGCCTTTAAATATTTATGCATAAAAAGGGAGGATTGTCCTTTCCATCATTCTTGCCCTATATTTTTCTTTCTCTCCTTCCTCCATCTTTCTTTTTCAGTTCCAGTAAGATGATAACTAATCGGTCACATGCTCTTTATTCTGTTTGTTAAGTACCGGTACACAATATGCGTGTTGAGAAATTACAGATGTTTTTGATTGCTGCTCAATACATTCTTGGAAAGTTTTAGCATTTTTGCAATAAAATATTTCAATACAGTGTATCTAGTTTTGCTTTTCAATTGTAAGGTTTAATCTGTTACATTTCTGGTAAAAGTCCAAACATTTACAAGAAGGCAGTGCAGTTTAAATAATATAAGTTGTGTTTCACTGAGCAATGCAATGAAAAACACTTGCAGTTTGACATTTGAGTTTGATACTAAATAGGTTAAATTTAATGACTAAATTATAATGCCAAGACAATTTACTTACAGTACATAGATGTTGCATTCACTGTAAAACCTTGTGAAAACCACAAAACTGGGAAACCACAGTTTTGAGTACAATTTGCTGTATTTGCCAGCTAAATAACAGTTTTATAATGATACTTTTACAGTTAAACAATGTTAGTTAGCTGAATTTTTCAGCTAAATAACAGTATTATAATTATACTTTTACAGTTTAACAATGTTATTTAGCTGAATTTTTCAGCTAAATAACGGTTTTATAATGATACTTTTACAGTAACAGGGTGGCTGCGGGTCCTCAAAAAGTCTTAAATCGCTATTCCTAAAAATAAGGCCTTAAAAAGTCTTAAATTGTCTTAAATTCAGATTGGATGGGTCGTAATTTTTTTTTCATGTCACTGCGAAAAGGACTGTGACAAGTCACCATTCATACCGGTCTAATGACGGTATTGAACCTGTGGGGTATTAACAGATAAAACAGGGTGTTCAAAGCAATGTTCCCAGATTCGGGGCTTGTACAGTCATTTACTTGTGGAAAAGACAAGACAAGATACGTGGCTAAATTTGGATTGGCGCCGTACATAAAAAAAGAGCTCATCTCCGAAGTCCAAAAATGCGGTGCAATTGTCATCATGTTCGACGAGACGCTGAACCAGACAACCAAAACCAAACAACTGGACCTGCATGTGCGTTGTTGGTTAAATGACCACGTCCAGTCAAGATTTTATGGATCACAGTTCATGGACCATGAACTGTGATCGGACCTACTTCAGCATTTCAAAGTAAGTGTGTCATAAATATATTTATGAACTAACCTGAATAACAGCTATGGATAGGGCACTACACGTTAATTAGACAAATTGTGGTAAGAATGGTAGTAGAGTCTGGTGTTCCTGCCAATGTGTCTAAATAGTATGCACTATGGCTATAGGGATGGCTGACGTTGCTTAATTAACAATACATCATTCCCACCAGCTCTCAACGAAGGCAGTCGCATGTTCGTTTCCTCTCCTCCCCCTGACCTTCCCTGCTTGCTTCCCTGCTTAGCTTCACGGAGAAATGCTCTGAAGTTTCAGTAATTTGGATAGTTTTCGATGATATTATTCAAAATCAAGTAAATTGACTACAGCCATGAAAAGGAACAATCTGAGGGACTGAAGCCCAAGGAGAACAGAAGTATTTAGGGCTGCTCTCCCTGACTGACCACAGGCAAGCAAGGTAAAGCGTGTTCCCTGTAGAACTATGGCTTGCAACGACTGCAAACAACTTACTCAGAGGATAGTTGAACTGGAGTTAAGAGTCAGAACCCTCATAGATATCAGAGAGACCGAAGACTTTATAGATTCCATGCTACCTAGCCCGGAGGCTAAGCTACCGGCTAATGAGCCACCCTTGGAACCAGCTTACTCTCCACCGGCCGATCGACCAGATGAGTCATGGCCTGCTCTCGGCGCTAAACCAAAGAGGCCTAGCACTGCTTCTACCTTCATCGGAGATGGGACTGGCGTCAAGGATAAAAAGCGAGGCAGAAACTCTTCCCGCATCACCTCTCCTCCTGTCCCACTCAGAAACAGATTTGAACCACTGGGAACTTTCTCTCCCTTGTGTGTGGAATCCAAGGCAAAGAGGCACAGGAGTGCTAGCCACGCAGCTAACCAACATCAAGAGCCCGGATTGTTGACACACCATGATGGTAACTACTACACACATGCAAATCCAACATATCATCGTCTGTTACGACCGGGAGTCCCCCATTTTACTCCAAGCCCCTCTCGGGGCGCTGTTCGACCCCCTATCAGGCCTAATCAGACAACAATATCACAGGATTATAAAGATCCAAGGTATGCTAAAACTATCCACAGCCCATCAGCTCTTAGAGGAGCTAACGCTGCTAGCACCATAGAATCTATTGCTAGCACTGACACAGTGGCTGACCTTGGTCTAGCACAAGGACCTATCATTGCTAACCCAAATAAGATAAGAACTGGCTCCGCAGCTACAAATAAGGCAAACGTAAGAAATGCAAACACAACACCACATATTGCCACTATCTTGATTGGAGATGCCATGACAGCACATGTTAAACTGGCAAAGACAGAAAATATTTGTCTTAGCAACACATCTGTCGAGGAACTGTCGTCAGAGGTACTAACAATCCTCAACAATAAACCAAACAACCCTAAGATTATCATCCACACTGGCTCACTTGATATCCTACACAAGAAAACTGGCACTGAGATACTTAAAAAACATTTCACCCAGCTACTGAACACACTCAACAGATATCAAGATGTATTCATCAGTGGACCAATTGCATGCTTTCGAAGAGGAAAAGAAGCCTTCAGTCAACTACTATCTTTCAACACATGGTTGGCATCTGTCTGTCTGGCACACAAATTGAGATTTATTGATAATTTCAATGTGTTCTGGAACTGTACAGACCGTTTTCAAGCTGACGGACTCCACCCAAACCGTAGAGGATCTCAACTACTAACAGCAAACATCAGTCACGTGCTTCTGACCACAAATCAAGTTGCTCCCCCTATCCCTGTTGTGTCTAAGCTGACTGACACATCCCAAACAACCTCCCATGGAACAGAACAGAACATTCAAACAGCCTCCTGCAAGGACATGGGCCTTGCACAGATCTGCACCCCCTGGATGAATTCCCTTGTGATGGAACAGCTCAGTGACATAGACTTTCCCAATGAAAAGCTACGCAAGGACAGCCACCATGCTATTTCATTAGACATACCGGTCATCATCACAAACAGAAAATGGCATGGTAAAATGCATGGTTGAAACTAGTGTTAGAAGTCACAGAACTATCCATATTCTTCAAACAGATTTATCAACCCCTGTTTTATCTGTTAATACCCCACAGATGAAACTGGCCCTTCTAAATGTTAGATCACTAAATAACAAAACATTTCTAGTTAATGATCTGGTCAAAGAAAACAAATTAGACTGCATCTGTTTAACAGAAACCTGGCTAAACAACGACACGGCAACAGCAACTTTGATAGAAGCGTGTCCACCAGATTACAGCTTCCACCAAGTTTCTAGGAAATCCAAAAAAGGTGGAGGAGTCGCAGCTATTTCTCCTCTGAATTATTGTTCAAAATCACTGAGCTAGGTGAATTCACCTCATATGAATATCTTGCTATAGAGCTCGAAACTGAATCAATACTTTTTGTCATTAAATATCGACCACCCAAGCACTCGCCAATATTCATACAATAATTCTCTGAACTATTATCACTATGTGTCACTAGATATAACAAAGTAGTTTTAAACAGAGACTTAAATATCCAAATAAATAAAAAAGCCGACCCAAGAACTATTGAGCTCTTAAATCTCCTAGACAGTCTCAATCTAACTCAACACATAACAGACCCAACACACTGGCACAGAAACACACTAGATCTAGTGATAACAACTGGACTAAATATCAATAATATCTCAATAACTGATCTACCCCTCTCAGACCATCATTGTATACTTTTTAATGGGGAAATCATCCTAACAAAAACCACAAAAGAATTCTAAGTCCAAAGAAGATATTTAGACGATACAGCTATGATGACATTTTCTGAACAATTTGCTCTATATGAACCAACTAATCATGATTGCTCTTTAAATGAAATGGTAGAGAACCTCAATGATAAACTATTATCTGTGTTAGACTCTGTTGCACCACTGAAAACCAAAAAGAAGTCCACAAGCAGAACCTCCCCATGGCTGAGACATAAAAATGTTAGTGAAACTAAAAGAAAATACCGTGCAGCAGAGAGAAAATGGAGGAAAACAAAGATCACTATTCACTATCACTATTTATACAATATGTATAAAGATACACTAACCACCTACAACAAAACTATCCGTCTAGCGAGGAGAGAATATTTCTCCAACATTATTACAGAAAATGCCAGAAACTCCAGAGTTCTTTTCTCCACCATTGACCAGCTGCTAAACACTGTCCCTGCCCCCCCGCCATCCTCAGCAGTTAAATGTGAAGAGCTTGCTTTGTTCTTCAAGAACAAAATAACTTTGATCAGAGCTAGTACTAGTAATAGTGGGGTCGAAACTGACATCAGTAGATTCTGCAACATAACCATGAGCACATTTATCTGTATCACACTTAGTGAACTTTCAAAAATTGTCAGTGAATCTAACTCCACAACCTCAGATATTGATCCTATACCCACAACATTCTTTAAGCGAGTGTTACATTTTATACATTTTGTTGAGTTATTGTATTTTTTTATTCTGTAGTTTTTATTATTATAATTTTACTTTATTTTAGTTTATTTTAATTGAGAAACCACAAAGACTGTGCAAGAGTGCATGTGTTTTGTTATAGGGTTGGAAACTGCAAGTGCAGCTCGGATCTAAGACGGATTAGAGAGACCGCAGATAGAGTGCGGCTTGTCTGGGTTGTTATGTGTAGAAACTGAAAGTGGCAGCTCGGATCTAAGACGGATTCGAGAGACCGCAGATAGAGTGCGGCTTGTCTGGGTTGTTATGTGTGTGGAAACTGCAAGTGGCAGCTCGGATCTAAGATGGATTCGAGAGACCGCAGATAGAGTGCGGCTTGTCTGGGTTGTTATATGTTTGGAAACTGCAAGTGGCAGCTCGGATCCAAGACGGATTCGAGAGACCGCAGATAGAGTGCGGCTTGTCTGGGTTGTTATATGTGTGGAAACTGCACGAGGCAGCTCGGATCCAAGACTGATTCGAGAGACCGCAGATAGAGTGCGGCTAGTCTGGTTTGTTATATGTTTGAGATCTATTACTTTTATCACTTGTATTATTGTTTTTGTTGATTTTATGTAAAGCACCTTGAGCTGCAATTCCTGTATGAAATGTGCTTTATAAATAAAGTCTTACTTACCCACTTAATTTGTGTTATCCTATCCAGTCTGACATTAATCTGAAGTGGTGGTGTCAGAAAAGAAATGTGTAGACTGTTGTATGGTTAATGTCAGTTTTTTTTCCAGGAGTGTGTGCAGCAGCTTGACCTAAGAAATATGATTTCTATCTCAATGGATGGACCAAATGTCAACTGGAAGTTTTTTACAATGCTCCAACAGGAACATGCAGAGGCATTTGGAAGTGCCCAGCTGATTGTGGTGGGGAGCTGTGGGCTTCACACACTTCACAATGCCTTCAAAAGTGGCTTCAGTGTCTGGCAGCTGGAGAAAGTGCTCAGGGCATTGCATTCACTCTTTCATAATACACCGGCTAAAAGAGAAGATTTCTGCACTTTGACCAAGACATCTGTGTTTCCCCTATCGTTCTGTGGGCATCACTGGATAGAAAACCTACCCGTTGTCGACAGGGCTATTACATTATGGCCAATGATCGTAATGTATGTGGATGCAGTGACACAGAAAAAGCTTCCAAACCCTAGAACATCATCCTATGACACTCTTGCAGAGGCACGGAATGACCCTCTCATAATGGCCAAGATGCAGTTCTTCATGGCTGTCTCTAGGACCTTCACCACCTTTTTGACTAAATATCAGACAGATGAGCCTGTGATGCCATTCATCAGTAAAGATCTGTCTGTTCTCATGAAGGTAATGTATAACATGCCATGGATAGATAAAGTGTATGGCATTTCAATTTGAATTCCACAACTTCTCTCCAATACTTTAATTTGTATTGTTATTTATATATGTTTTTACTCTATATGTTCTCAGAGCCTGCTGAAGAGGTTCATCAAGGCAGAAATCCTTAATGACATCACAGCACTGCAAATGGTCAAACTGGACACAACTGCCAAGGAAGCAAGGGTTCACCTAAAGAATGTGGACATTGGATTAGGAGCAGAAGCAGTCCTAAAGGTAAAGGCAAAGGTGTTAAATGTCAAACAATGGTTAAGGTACAGGAAATCAAAACTTTATTTTTACATAAAACTTTTAGTCAATCTCACAGGCCCTCCTCCCCTCTTCCTGTTAGGAATGCCAGAGTAGCCCCAACAGCAGCGTAGGCGAGCTCAGTGTGTTGGCATTTAGAAAGGACTGCATGGACTGTTTGACTAACATTGTCAAGAAAATGCAAGACAAGAGCCCACTGAAGTGCACCATTGTGAGGCAGATGGCATGTTTGGACCCAACAAACATGTTCTCAGATCCCGACTTGTGCTGTAAAAGAATGAAAGGAGTGGTTCAGAGGTTTCTGCATGATCACCAGCTGTCAGGAGGCGTCTCTGCCGGTAGCAGATTGGACATTGTCACACTTACTTAATGTGATTTTTGTGTGGTTTGTCTGTCTAAACTTTTTCATTTACATGTATCAATTTTTAAAAGATTTTTCTGTTAATCTGTTTTGCGACAAGTGATGTGATTCTCCAGCAATTTGGAAATTTCTTGTTGGAGGCAAAAGATGAATCATTCTCCGCTTTCCAACCCATGCGTACAAGACTGGATGTTTTCTTGCATGGATTCCTCCATCAATCCTACCCTGAACTCTGGACTTTCTCCAGGAAACTTCTGCTACTCTCCCATGGCCAAGCAACGGTTGAGAGGGGCTTTTCTGTCAATAAGGAGATAGAGGCTGATAACATGAAGGAAGACACCGTGGTTGCTCAGAGGATGATATGTGACTACGTCTCTGTCTGTGGGGGGGTTCTCAAAGTACCTCTGACAAAGGAGCTTATGGCAGCTGCAGCTTCAGCGAGGTCTCAGTATCGGCTACACCTGGACCAGGAAAAGAGAAAGCATGCGAGCACTGCACAAAGAGAAAAGAGAAAAGCTGCAGAAGACCACCTTGAGCAACTCAAAAAGAAGAAAACAATACTGATTGAGGTAGCAAACAGCCTGGAAAAAGATGCAGACAAACTGGCAGAGCAAGCTGAGGGTAAATCAGGCACACTTATGGCCCAGCTAATCACCAAGTCAAACATACTCAGAAAAAGATACAAAGAAAAAGTCACAGAACTCAAAGAGGTTGAGAAAGAGCTGGAAGATAAATCAGCAGAACTTAGGCATATGCCTTAAGGCTCATCAGGCATTTTCTGTTCAGTTGTGTACATGCACATTGTTATAAGTGCCAAGTCAGTGTTTATTATTATTTTATCTTTTGTTTCAGTTGATGATTCAAAGGATGTTGAGGAATTTTTTTTATCCATGCAGTATAAAAAGTATTGTTTTCCTAATATTTACAAAAGCAGGAGTAGACATAATGTTGTGCACAAAAATATGTCACTTAGAGACATGATCACACACACACACTTATTCCCACACACCTCCACAAAACACTCTAAACACTCTGCTGTCTACTCTATGTCCATGATGTGTCCTCCACAAACTGTAACCCATCCATCTAGGTTTCTCTCTCTGTCACACTTACATACACATTCTATTATGTAAATGTCTTTGCATTTTAAAAGCAGCAGAAATTGTAATTTATTTATGTTATTTGATTCATTTTTTTGTTCAAAGGGAACAGTATAAAGAAAATGTTTTTACTTGATTTTATAAGCATTTGTTTATGGGACCTAAATGTTCTGAAAATATTGTAATAATAAATATAATTTAGGACAGCAATGACATTTTTGTATTATCCTTTCGCATTACACACATTTAGTTGATGTTGATTAAACTCAACCGATTATTGTCATTTTACCATACTGTTCATTTTAAACAGTATGGTAAACATCACTTCAACATCAGTGTGTTAACTTGGAAAGATTACTGTATGTTTCCACTTTTGATTTGTATTTCCATCGTAAGTTTGGGCTTAAATTTAATTTAGAAGTGGTATTAAAAAGTCTTAAATTTAACTTGTTTATACCTGTAGACACCCTGAGTAAACAATGTTAGCTAAATAATGTTTTCAGCTAAATAACAGTTTTATAATGATACTTTTACCATAAAACAATGTTATTTTGCTGTATTTTTTCATTAAATTGAATGGGATTAATTGTACAATAAGCGACAACAGCATGTAAATCTTACAATTTCTTTTTCTATATATAGCAATATGCTTATGCAAATTGAGCAAAAAAGGGCTGTTGGATTTACATATTTAAAATGTATAATAACAGTCTTAAACAGTCAAATCTACAGGTTGTTTTGTAAAGTTATTTACAATTGTACTGTGTTTTTTACAAAATTACACTGGCAACCCCAGCTGCCAGGTTTTTTTCGTACAAACAACAGGATTTTTTTTACAGTGTAGGTAACGTGTGTCAGTATGAGAGTTTTGTCCTATACAGGAGGATCAAGAAAAGGAAAGATGGATATAGAAATTGTAAATCTGCAATGGTTTAAGGTAAATATATATACATATGTCTATGCATGTGGCAAATATGCATGTGCCTATACATGGCAATTTTATAGAATTAATCTAACATTATTAAGACATTTTAAACTACTTTTGAATTTAATTTCTGACTGTACCAAAATAAATGTGTATTTGCAGATGCCAAACATCCGGCAACTTCGTAAGAGGGAGAGGACCACCAGGAAGTGGACCCAGGAGTCCATGGCGCAGGCCCAAGAAGAGGCGAAAGCAGGCAGGCTCAATGTACGGCAGGCAGCCCAGGAGTTTGGGGTCCCAAAAACCAGCCTGAGTGACCGAGTCAGTGGAAGGGTGTCCTCTGATTGTGTCCCGGGTCAGAGGACTCTCCTCACCCCTGCAGATGAGGATTCCCTGGTGGAGTACCTCTTGTACTCTGCCAGTCATGGGTTTCCACTGACGAAGCCTCAGGTCCTGGCCCACGCTCTGGCCATCTACAACCTCCGCCACCAGGCAGCCCCCAAGACCGGGCTTGGCCAGACGTGGTGGATCAACTTCAGGGAGCGGCACCACCATCGCCTGACTGCCCGGACCCCAGACATAATTGACCGTGGTAGAGCATCTTGCGCCAAGAGGGGGCCAATAGAGGAGTATTTTAAGCTCCTCACTACCATCATGGAGGAGCACGGGTTGAGGGAGAAACCCCGTCAAGTTTACAACTGTGATGAGACGGGGTTTCAGCTGGATGCTACCAGAAGGAAGGTCATTGTGCCCCGGGGGACAAAACACAGGGACCACATCACCGTCCTGGCCTGCCTTAACGCGGCTGGGGAGGATATCCCCCCTTTCATCATCTACAAGGGGGAATATCCAGGGGGCCCCTACAATAAAGAGGGGGTTCCCAATGCCCTCTACGGGAAGTCGCCAGCAGGGTACATGGACAGTGAGCTGTTCAGGAAGTGGTTTGTCGAGCACTTCCTGAAGTTTGCCAGTCAGGAGCGCCCGCTGCTGCTCATACTGGATGGACATCAGTCCCACCTTGATCCAGAGCTGGTCCGGATGGCACAGAGGGAGGGTGTCATATCCTGTGCCTGCCACCACACACGTCTCACATCCTTCAGCCTTTGGATGTGAGTTTCTTCAGACCCTTGAAGGCAGATTTCTCTGGTGTTACAGGAGATCTGTCGGCAGTGAGCCACTCCTTCTTGGTTTCTAAGAAGGAGTTTTCAAGGGTCTTAAGAGACTCCTACCAGAGGGTGAAGGATCGGAGAGTGGTGGTGGCTGGGTTCAGGAGGTGTCTACCCTCTGGACCCACTGGCCATTGACTGGTCACGGGTCATGCCGTCCGGGCCGCTGTGCGGGACCTCCTCCTCCTCGCAACCTCCGCCAAACTCATCGGCATCTTCCTGGGCTGCGCCTGATGTTGCCCTTCCCTCCCAACCCAATCCCCCTTTCCTAGCCCAACCCCCACCTGCTCCACCTGCCTCTCCTCCTCCAAATCCTTACCTCACCCATCCCCTGGTAACATTAGGTCGGATTTCAGTCGACCTGGCCAACCTCCTGACCGAAATCAAGTATAACACTGGTAAGGTCAGGAGGAATGTCACCAAGGCCAGGTTACTGACAGCCCAGGAGATGTCCGACGTCATCGAGGAGGCAGAGGACCGAGCTGCGAGGAGGGAAGCACAAGCTCTGGCCAGGGCTGACAGTGAGCAGCAGCGGGCCAAAGACAGGTGCTCGGCAGCCACTTCCTCCACCCTGTCTGGCGGCTCCCGCCCCAGCCGCAGAAGGCAGGTGTCCCTCGGGGTGCCTTCCGCCTCCAGCTCCGGCCTTTCCATCGCCGGTCCCTCAACCCACTCTGCCCCCTCTTGTGCCTCCCACGGTCCCTGGCTGCCTGCCAGCACAACATCACTACAGAGCCTGCCTGCGGAGGAACACGGCCACCTTCCTCCACCTGCTGGTCAGCACACACCTATTTACCATTTTAATTTGCGTATAGATTTCAATGCATTAACTATTGTGACAGTTAGACATGAGTATGTATTTTAGTATTGTTATAATAAAATATGATTATCTTTTAGAGCCTTCAACCACGTTCCTCTCCTTCGCACTGTAAATGCTTTATGTAATCTGAAAAAATACAATATTATAACATGATGGTGACATTAGCCTTGTTGAAGACTAAACACAACATGGTTATGCTTTTTCTGTTATTCATACAGCCTCCAAACCTGCAGACGCCGGACCATCATCCAGCTCCTCGTCTGCTGGACCCACGACATCCACCGCGGTAGTATACTTCATGTTAACTTTCTTTGAATTCCAACCCATGAAAATCTGATCTTTTTTTTTTTGTTCAAAGTTGTTGTTTTCTATTCTGTGAATAGGTCACACTCCTGAAGACGTGGAGACAACAGTTTGGGAGTCTGGCCGGTGCAGGGAACCTGACCCTCCCGAAAGCGCGGAGGGATTGGTGTCGTGGGTCCAGTGTGATAGCTGCCACACATGGTATCCCACCATGTGTGTGGGTTGGGACGAGGAGCTGTATGACGAGGAGGATTTTAATTGTTATTTGTGTCCATAGTGATTTTGTTTTTTCTTTTTTGTCTGTTTCTGTTTGTTTTGTATTGAAATAAATGTTCATATTTTCAAAGATTTCAACAAGTCATTTGTCTTTTGTTAACCGTCCTGTTATCTTTGATCCCATTCAATGTTTGAGGTCTCTAAATATATGATTGACCATTGCTTCATATTTCATGACTTTCGAATTTAATGGGGACAACTGAATAAACGTTAAATTAACATGGTATGTTTTCAATGTTCTGAACACATGTGGTACGCATCAGTGTTCTTTGGATAAAAATGTTTGTAGGTTGTAGAGTTCAACAAAACATCCAGCAGGTGGTGGTATACAGTCAAATTGAGCTTTTATCGCATAGTTTAGAGATGTTAAAGTGTGATATATTATTGTGAAGGAAATAACTACGTCCCCGGATATGTTGACATCATTGATGGTCAGTTTGGTGACCCTAGATTAAGTTAATATCCCCGGAAAAACAGCAGCGGCGAGTGTTTACTATGAGGATAGAAGTGCGGTCGGGTTTGGACAAGGGTAGCGCACGGCTAATTTGCCGGCGCCAGCGTCTTTTTAGCGGCTCTAGTAAAGGCTAAGCTAACTCTAAAAAATTTAACAATATTTATCTCGAAAGGTAAGAAGTTAAAGCTTAGTGTGAAATCAATAAATCAGCTGAAATTCTGATCATTTTTATCAATATTTGAAGTGGCATTTTCTCAGAATTTTAGCTTAAAACCGGTCGGGATTGGACACAGTGACGCTACCTTGTTCTTGCGAAATTAAGTCCCTTTTGGAAATTCCTGGTCAATGTTAGCATGGAGTGAGCTGAAGTGGCGCTGAAGATTTGAAGCCTTGAAATGCGCTATTGACGCCTGGCATAAGGCAGAATGGCCATTACGTTCAACAAAAAATATTAACTCTCACAATCTGTTAAAAACGTCCTGTGTTCATCTTCATATTTGCGTTTTGCTGAGCATTTTTTCCCTGCCATTTTCAGAGCGGACTTGACACCAATTGTTTACTCAACAACAAGGTTCAGAATCAGAATCAGAATCAGAAAGGGATTTATTCGCCATGAAAGTTTGCACTGACAAGGAATTTGCTTTGGCAGGAAGGTGCATACAATAAACATATAGGAATCTTAAATTTAAATACGTGGTCTAACTATACTAAAACTAGTAGTAATAAGTGGAATACACTAAAATAGAATAAAAGTGGGCATAAAATAAAATATAAGTGTAAAAATTACAATATAAAATACAATATAAAATGCAAAATTACAGGAATTGAACGTAGTGCAAAAGTAAAAGTTTTTAGACATGAAGTCATTAGAGTCCGTGTGAGCTCTTGGCCTTGTTGAGGAGGCCAACAGCGGAAGGGAAGAAACTGTTTGTGTGGCGTGAGGTTTTGGTCCTGATGGACCGCAGCCTTCTGCCGGAGGGGAGTGGTTGAAACAGGGAGTGACCAGGGTGGGAGGAGTCTGCCAAAATCGTCTTCGCTCGTCTCAGGGTCCTCGAGGGAAGGCAGATTGCAGCCAATCACCTTCTCTGCAGTGCGGATGATACGCTGCAGCCTGCTCTTGTCCTTGGCAGTGGCAGCAGCGTACCAGATGGTGATGGAGGAGGTGAGGATAGACTCAATGATGGCTGTGTAGAAGTGCACCATCATTGTCTTTGGCAGGTTGAATTTCTTCAGCTGCCGCAGGAAGTACATCCTCTGTTGTGCTGTCTTGGTGAGGGAACTGATGTTCAGTTCCCACTTGAGGTCCTGGGAGAGGATAGTGCCCAGGAAGCGAAAGGACTCCACAGTGTGATGGGGGTGAGTGGGGCTGTGTTCTTCCTGAAGTCCACAACCATCTCCACTGTCTTGAGAGCATTGAGCTCTAGGTTGTTCTGGCTGCCCCAGGTCACCAGGTTGTCCGCTTCCCACCTATAGATGGACTCGTCTCCACCAGAGATGAGCCCAATGAGGGTGGTGTCGTCCGCAAACTTCAGGTGTTTGACGGACGGATGGCTGGAGGTGCAGCTGTTGGTGTACAGGGAGAAGAGCAGAGGAGAAAGGAAGCAAACCCTGGGGAGATCCAGTGCTGATGGACCGGGAATCAGAGACTTGTGTTCCCAGCTTAACGCACTGCTTCCTGTCAGACAGGAAGTCTGTGATCCACATGCAGGTGGAATCAGGCACGTTCAGCTGGGAGAGCTTGTCCTGAAGCAGAGCGGGGATGATGGTGTTGAAGGCAGAGCTGAAGTCCACAAACAGGATCCTGGCGTAGGATGCTGGGGAGTCCAGGTGCTGTAGGGTGAAGTGGAGGGCCAAATTAACTGCATCGTCCACAGACCTGTTGGCTCTGTAGGCAAACTGCAGGGGGTCCAGTAGAGGGTCAGTGATGGATTTAAGGTGTGCCAGCACCAGGCGCTCAAAAGACTTCATTACCACAGAGGTCAGGGCGACGGGTCTGTAGTCATTATGTCCAGTTGGCCTGGGCTTTTTGGGCACAGGGATGATGGTCGAGGATTTGAGACAGGCTGGCACATGGCATGTCTCCAGGGAGGTGTTAAAGATGTAGGTAAACACCGGAGACAGCTGGTCAGCGCAGTTCTTGAGGGTGGCTGGAGAGACAGAGTCTGGCCCAGCTGCTTTGCGGGGGTTCTGTCTCTTGAACAGTTTGTTCACTTCTCTCTCCTGAATGGAGAGGGTCGTCACTGTAGATGGGGGAAGGTGGGGGGGGGGGCCTCCCGGGTGGAAAGGAGTTGTTCAGGACTGTCCAATTGTCTTTCAAATCTACAGTAGAACTCATTCAGGTTGTTGGCCAGGCGGGAGTCGTTAGTGGAGTGGGGGGCTCTGGGCTTGAAGTTGGTGATCTGCCTGAGGCCTCTCCAGACAGAAGCAGAGTCGTTAGCAGAGAATTGGTGTTCCAGTCTCTGCGAGTACAGTCGTTTAGCCTCTCTCACCGCCTTGCTAAACCTGTTCTTCGACTCCTTGAATCTGTCCTTGTCCCCACTCCTAAACGCTGCCTCTTTGTCCAGCCTTAGCCTTCTGAGTTTAGCTGTAAACCAGGGTTTGTCGTTGTTGTAGCTCACCCTGGTGCGTGTTGGTATACAGCAGTCCTCACAGAAGCTGATGTATGATGTCACAGCCTCTGTGAGCTCATCCAGACTATTGGTAGCAGTCATGAACATGTCCCAGTCAGTACAGTCCAAGCACGCCCGCAGTTCCTCCATAGCCTCACTGGTCCACTGTTTCGATGTCCTCACAGCAGGCTTACAGCGCCTAAGCTTCTGCCTGTATGCAGGAATCAGATGGACCATGGCGTGGTCTGAGTGACCCAGTGCTGCTCGGGGAACCGCATGGTATGCTTTACTGATAGTAGAGTAGCAGTGATCCAAAGTGTTCTCTTCTCTGGTAGGGCATTTGATGAATTGTCTGTATTTGGGGAGTTCTTGAGTTAGATTGCCTTTGTTAAAGTCGCCTAGCACAATAACCAAGGAATCTGGATTGTCATGCTCCACGCACAATATCTGGTTTGCGAGTACACGTTGAGCCTCGTTGGCGCTAGCCTGAGGGGGCATGTAGACGCCGACCAGTATGAATGAAGCAAACTCACGTGGCGAGTAAAAAGGTTTACAGTTAATAAAAAATGTTTCCAGATCAGGAGAACAATGCTGCAGAATCACTGTCACATCTTCACATCAGCCACTGTTAATAAAAAAACAAATACCACCGCCTTTCGTTTTGCCAGAAAGCAGGGAGTCACAATCCGCTCTCAGCAGTTTGAAACCTGCTAGCTGTAGTGCAGAGTCTGGGATCATTTCACTCAGCCATGTTTCCGTAAAGCACAAAACGGAAGATGAACGAAAGTCTCTATCTTTCCATACCAGTAGCTGAAGTTCGTCCAGTTTGTTGCTCAGCGAACGAACGTTGGAGAGAAATATCCCCGGTAACGCTGTGCGCACTCCGCGCCGACGAAGTCGCACCAAAGCACCGGCCCGTTTACCTCTCCTACGATTCTTCGCTGCTAAGACAAAGCCGAGAGTGGCTTTGACTATAATTCCCACTAAGTCTGCCGCTGGAAGCAGAAAAGTGGGAAATAAATCCACAGGAGTTGTAGTCCTGATGTTAAGAAGTGCTTCTCTTGTTAGAGAACCCCGGAAATCTTGGCAGAACACTGAATTAACAGACAAAACAAGACAAAACAGAGCACACCGAGCTACCGTGGCTGCCATCGTCGGCGCCATCTCAGGATGACCAAGCTCAGCGTGGAGTTTTATGTTGGTACCAAACACGTTTCGCGTGTCTATTTTAGATACAAAGTGAATGTATACAGACGCGATCATGCGAAAATTCACGTCAGACGTACATTTGCTTGGGATGAAAATATTGAACTCAACATGAACATTGAACACACATACATTAAAAAAACACAAACACAAAATCAATATGATTGTAAGAGCCGCACGAGACCAGGCAAAGAGTCACATGTGGCTCGGGAGCCGCGGGTTGGCCAGGCCTGGTCTAGAGATCCCATACATAGGATATGCCCTGATGGACTTTGAAATTAAAGGCTTACAATTTCCAGCTTGTGGCGTGGTCATTGTGAAAGATGAATGTTCCTCTAACCCCCTCATTATTGGCATAAATGTAATTAAAACATGTTGGGAGTTACTGTTCCAGAACCAAGAGAGGCCAATGTCTTTAACCTGCCAGAATCCCAGCTCCCAACAGATTTGGAGAAGTGCTTTCGCCTCCTGTCGAAGGATTGTTGCCGGTCCGGGGATGGATTTCTCGGGTATTTCCGCCCAGGCCACCGACGAGGGATCCGTGTCCCGGCCAGAAGTGAAGTTGTTGTATGGGGCAGGGCCCCCTCAGGCCCCCCTGGCCGGACCTACTATGGCCTGTTGGAAGCCCTACCGGAACCAGGTGCTGTCGGAATAGCAAGGACACTAGCAGTGGTGAGAAACGGTAGAGTCCCGGTCCGTATTCGTAACCTCAACCCTTTTAGTCTGTCCATGGGCCGCTACCAGAAGCTGGGGAGAATCTCCAAGGTTGACGAAGTGGTGGTGCATGGAGCCCGGGACCTGAGTTTGACCAGGGATATCGACTGGGTTGTTGAGGTTAGATTGGTGGAGGCCTGCTCTGACCAGGGGACAGAAAATTCCCTGTTCGAGGTGAGTTCGCTGTTTAACAGACCCGACTTGACCGAGCAACAACAGGATGCTCTGACAGCATTATTACAGAAATGGGAGGCAGTTTTTGCCAGGAATGACAAGGATTTTGGAAGAACTGACATTGTCCAACATAGAATACCTACAGGCGACAGTGATCCCATAAGAGAGCGATTCAGACCCCTCCCGCCTATGATGTATCAGGAAATGAGAACCCTGCTTGCCTCAATGCTTGAGGGTGGCATTATCTGTGAGAGTTCAAGTCCATGGGCTGCACCAATTGTCATGGTTAAGAAGAAGGATGGTAGCTGGCGTTTTTGTGTGGATTTTAGGAAGTTCAATAATGTGACTCATAAGGATGCATTCCCTCTCCCCAGGATTGAAGAGACACTTCCCTCACTAAAGCAGAGTGGTTCACAACTCTGGATTTGGCCAGTGGATATTGGCAAATCGAGATGCACCCCCAGGATAAGGAAAAGACTGCTTTTTCCACACCCTTGGGCCTTTATGAATTTCAGCGCATGCCATTTGGCCTCTGTAACGCCCCAGCCACTTTTCAACGTTTAATGCAGCAGTGTCTAAGTGGATAAATTTCGGAATCAGTACTGGTCTATCTGGACGATATAATTGTGTATTCTCCTGACTTTGTAGCCCATTTGGAGCATTTGGAAAGACTCTTTGAAAGGCTCTGGAGGCACGGACTAAAGCTGAGGCCTGACAAGTGCACACTACTCCAGTCGCAGGTAAAGTTCCTCGGCCATGTAGTTGACAGGAGTGGTATTATGCCTGATCCAGATAAGATTTCCGCTGTAGTAGATTGGCCACCACCATCTACTATAAAAGAGGTTAGAGCCTTCCTAGGGTTGGCAGGGTATTATAGACGTTTCATTGCAGGATTTGCTAAACTGGCATTCCCCTTGACTGCACTGTTAACTGGCATCTCCGCCGACAAGAAATCAGGAGCCAAAAAGGTAGATTGGACAGAGCCCTGTCAGATGGCGTTTGATAACTTGAAGGGGGCCCTAACTCAGGCCCCAGTCCTAGCCTATGCAGATTTTGCTGTCCCCTTTCTCCTGTACACAGATGCCAGTAACCAAGGGTTGGGTGCAGTGCTGGCACAAGTCCAAGACGGCCGTGAGCGTGTGATAGCCTATGCCAGTCGCAGCCTGCATCCTACTGAACGTAACCATGCCAATTACAGCTCTTTTAAACTGGAACTCCTAGCATTAACATGGCTGCTGCGCATGCTGGACTGGAGAGGACCCTGTCCCGCCTACGGCAACACTTCTTCTGGCCATACATGGAGGAGGAGGTACGAGGATTCCAAGCTGGTTGTGCAGTCTGCAACTTGCAGAAGGATAGGGCAGAGCCAAGGGCCCCCTTGAACCCTATTCCAGTATCCTACCCTCTAGAAGTGATTGCACTTGACTTTCTCTCGTTGAGTAGACCAAATGATACCTACCAAAATATTTTGGTCATGATAGACATGTTCACCCGTTATGCCTGGGCTGTACCTACGCGTGATCAGACTGCCAGAACCACTGTCAAGGCTATTTGGTCTGAAGTAATTCAAACATTTGGCTGCCCGGCTCGTTTCCATTCTGATAGGGGCCCCAATTTTGAGTCAGACATAATGAAACAGCTTTGTGACTTGTACGGCATTGCCAAGAGTAGGACCACCCCTTATCATGCTGCTGGGAATGGGAGGGTAGAGAAAATGAACCAGACCCTGTTGAACATGTTGAGGACCTTGGAGGCGGAGAGAAGGACTAGGTGGCCAGAATACCTCCCCGAACTGCTGCAAGCCTACAACAGTACTGCCCACAGTGCCACTGGTTTTGCCCCATCATACTTAATGTTTGGCCAACATATCCGACTCCCCGTCGATGTAAGTTTAGGAGTGACTCCCGTATACCCAAAACAAAACATAGCGGGATGGGTCAGAGATCACCATCAGACTTTTTACTGGCAATGTCATTTGACATTGCCAGTAAAAAGATGATGGAGGTAGCCTCTCGAGAAAAGCTCCATTATGACTTTAAGGCCCAAGCAGCCCCTATTCTACCTGGTGAGCGGGTGTGGGTGCGGGACAGGAATAGGCAAGGGCAAGGGAAAATGCATAGCTGGTGGAACCCAGAGCCTTATGTGGTGGTTGGTCTGGTAGGCGACACGGGGTTAGTCTACAAAGTCAGACCAGAAAGAGGAGGGAAAGAAGGCACCTAACATCGAAATGCCCTTAAAGTTTGCACTACTCCTGTGCACCAGATACCGGACCAGAAACTAACATCTAGGACTGAGGTAGAAATAAACCCTCCACTGTTTGGCACTGCACCTTTCCCCGATGCTGTGGCTGGGACACAGCCCCCATTGTATGGTCTTGTGCCAAGGCTTGAAGTTGTTGGACCAGAACACCACCTACCGGTAAGGGACCCAGACAGAGGGGAAGTCCTTAGGCGCTCCGCCCGAGCCAACCTGGGGTTACCACCAGGACGTTACGGACACTAAAAGATTTGCTTGCCCGGGCCTGGCAAGGATAAAGTCGGAGGATAATGTCACCGGCTTGGAAGTGAGGTACAGGGTGTATTTGTATATTTAGTTAATTGGGTTATTTGGGTTGCAGTAGTGTGCCTTGTTTGGTTGCTGTGTGGTTGTTTTGCCTTTCCCTTTACCTCCAGAGTCACCGAGCCTAATTGACAATAAAGGAAAGGACCAGTTGGAGCGGTATACCTGGCCTATAAAACAAGGAAGTCACGGGGAAACAAGGAAGTCTGAAACCACCGACGAAGTCACGGAGGAACCGATCGGGACGATCAAGGGAACGGCGGTAATTAGAGGGCCGCAAGGGAGTGTTCTGGATTACGGAGGGAGATCTAAGGGCGTGGTTAACATTCTGCACACCCGGACGACGCTGTGGGAACGAGACGGGAACCTGGGTAATCAGAGGACCGCAAGACAGGGATTCGGATTACGGAGGGAGACCTACGAACGTGGCCCTATGGAGGAGGCTACCAGTCAGCACACACGGGTGACTCTGTTAGAGACTGAGACATTCTCTCTTTTAAACTTGTAGACATTTCGGAAGCCTGGAAATACCTTTTATACTAATTAAAATACATTACTTTATATGGCATGGTTGTCGACTGTTCCTTTGGTCAAACACACAGATTCCTCCCTCTTAGAACGAACCAATTGAGTTCCTAGACGTACAACTAGGTGGCGTAGTCGGTACAACACTACACGTCGGCGACATATGCCTATTCTGATTTGGGCCTACCTCCAGGGCCCACACTGATGATCACGGGTTGGCTTTCTTGCATAGGCCTATCACTTGTAACACTGACGTTGAGCACTGCAGTTGGGTTTTCCTCTTCTTGGTAGGAAGTGTCCGTCTCAACGCTAGCACTAGAATCACTAGCATTTAGGAGACTTTGAGCAGCACTATCCAGTCCCTCCAACCCAATAAATGCTGGGGAATTCTCGCCTACAACCTGGATTACGGTCTCACTATATATTGAAGCTTTAGGCAGTGGTCCCCCACCAGTCGGCACGCGTTTCATACTACTTGCATCCTTTTTGGCTTTTGATAGCAATTGTTGCCATTTTTTTTTCTGTTATGCTTTTCCAAGTCTCCTTTTTTCATTTGTTGGTTATTGTGTTGCTTTGTTTCGAGGTTAAAATATATTTATGTTGGTCATACTTCTCAATCAATGTTCTTATTTCCGAATCAGAGAAATTACTCATTATTTTTTTACGATCCTCCATAGCTAATTACACGGAAAAGTTGTGAACTGAATGAATAAACGGTTATTAATTGGTTTCATGGCAACGCACGTTCCATACTAGAATTTCACGGGCACTTTCATGAACGCGCATGTTACGACCAGTCTTAGGCATGTTACGACAGGCGTTAGATATGGGCCTAAGACCGTTCTTCACAAAGACTGACTTAGGACTTACATTTACATTTATTCATTTAGCAGACGCTTTTATCCAAAGCGACTTCCAAGAGAGAGCTTTACAAAGTGCATAGGTCACTGATAATAACAACAAGATAGCCCCACAGCATTGCGGGTAGTCAAAAACAAGAAGTACATATTGTGAACAACCAAAAAATAGTGCTAAAGGGAAGAAACCATAAGAGCATGTAGTTAAACAAGTTAAATTACACAACATTAATCTCAAAGTGCAGGTGTACCTGTAGGAAAGCAATAAAAATAGGATTAACTAAAATAGAATACAACAGTTTAAACCAGCTACCACTAACCAACAAGAGCAACAGTCTAAGCAAGAGTCATTGTGATCCTTGAGGAGACTAGCGTTGGGTTCAGCAAACCATTCCTAAGTACCATTGTACTCCCGGAACAAGTGCGTCTTGAGCCTTCTCTTGAAGGTGGAGAGACAGTCCGTGTCTCTGATGGAGGTGGGGAGTTGATTCCACCACTGGGGTGCCAGGCAGGAGAAGAGCTTGTGCTGGGACCGGGCGGTCTTGAGAGGTGGGACCACCAGGCGGTTGTCTGAAGAAGACCGTAGGTGGCGGGTGGGGGTGTAAGGCTGCAGGAGAGACTTGATGTAGTCGGGCGCAGTCCCGTTCACTGCTCGGAAGGTCAGTATCAGGATCTTGAATCTGATGCGGGCCGTTGAATCTGATGCGGGCCGACTTATGACAGTCTTAGCAAAGACTAGTTGGTGCAACCCACTCCTGTTTCCGAAAGTAGATGTACTTCCTTAATGATATTAAGGAAATACAATTATGCTGGTATTGTACAATACACATTACAATTGTGTGTCATTTCACGAAGTAAAATGAGCAAATAGTTATTACCCAGGCCTCTTTGCTTGTGGCGTTTCTGCAGTTGCCTTGCAGTAAAGCAGTTAGCCTAGCCATCTCCCAGAAGTTAACGAGCTGCTAAACTAATGTTCTGCTAGAGATAGTCACGCGAGTTTTCGTGACGTTGGTGAGTTTGGTGGAGTCAGTGACTGGCTAGCAAGTTAGCCACCGTTCGCTTCACTTTTCGCCACAAAAACGCAATTTCTACTTAAACCGTGCAACGAGAATCCCAATACAAGCAACTTAATTCCTACCAAAACGAAACGTTTGACTCTGAGGTTGTCTATGTAGTCCAAATATTAACAAAGTTTTAGGGGGGCAAAAAGAAATAATAATAATAACTAGAGAGCATAGTGTAAAGGGCCCTATTATCGTCCACTCTAAATCTCCAACGTTCGGGGCCCCATTATCGTCCACAACCGTTTCTTCCGTTAATTTCTTAAAGAAGATATGCAGCAGCAACGAAAGAAAGTAACTCATCGATATGTACTCATCTTATATTGCTGCACACCAAATTACAGCTTCTTACTTTGAGATTTTAGTATGTAAATACGCTCTCAAACTGTATGTGTACAGGGCTGCCAACTTTTCCAAAAACCTTGGCGTGAGATTTGGTAGCCCCCCCCCGGCGAGCTTTTGCGAGCTTCACTCCCCCCAAAGGCGAGTTTACACGGCTGCATAGCCGCGGGAACATATTTTATCAGGGGGGTGCTGGTGGGGGCTTAATGTTCCGGGGCGGCAGGGAGGAACTGGGAGTAAAAATTGGCCCTGCACTTTGATCCAGACCGGCCCACCAGAACTGGCACCCATATGCGCCACCACAGCTGCCCTGCTAATGCAAGCATAGTCTGTGTTCAATGCGATGCGAGTTAAGGCCGTTTTATGGTACTTCGTACTTCACGATTATGGACACATGGGAAGGGCCTACGCATGGATGGAACGCCCTGAACGCCTGTCGCCATCTGTCGTCTCCGGGGCCGTCAGAGAGCTCTCCCGTGCACCGTTGAAATTCCTGTCGATCCGTCATGCCGTGCTGTACAGCGACCCCTTGGCCGTGATTGGTCCGCTACGACATCAATTCCAAACAACATCATTTCCGACTTCGACAGAAAGGCGTTTTCTCTAAGGTCGTCTTTTTGAAAGACGTCTGTGATGAGAACTTCTTGGAGAGAAAGTTTATTGTGAGCTAGTTTCTGCTTTACTCTAGCAAATTCAGAAACGTGAGTTTGTTTTCTGTGCACTGACTGCCACAGTTTAGTGACCTAGAGTAGTACATTGTAGTTTTGACTGTACATCCAGTTTGTATGGATCTTTTTGTTTCCAATTATATCAGTCTTTTTGTTATCATTTTTCACATTGGGTTATACACTTGGTGGTGGAGAAATGAATTCACAAAACCAGAGCCTTGTCTATATCGCAGGGGTGTCAAACTCATTTTCACCGAGGGCAACATCAGCATTATGGTTGCCGTCAAAGGGCCAGTTGTAACTACGATGTTACGTCAGTAACAATGTAAAAATATGGTGTTTTTGTTGTAACTTTTGTGACCATAGGGCCTATTATGCTGCAATTGAAGTCCGCCTTTTAATTCTTGGACAATCTGCTGTTTTCTTGGAGGATACATTTGCATATTTTTCTCAGTGTTTGGTGACAAAATGCAAGCGCGCATAGCGCAAAACTTTTTTTGCCCTTCATTTGAACGCAGAATAGCTTTTTGAGCTTCATGTAAAATAAACATTGCCGTTTTCCAATTGGTAAAACCTTGTCTAATGAAGGTGATGTCTTCATCATTTCTGGCTCCAAATTGTCGACAAGGGAAGCAGAAACATGCTAGCTTGGCTGAGTACTCTAACCAAGTTTGAGAGCGATACCAACTTGGGTTGAATGCCCGAGGACCTTGGCAGAAAATACACATGGGGTACGTTCGCAGAACCGGCTGCATTGGAGTGCTGTCATTCAAACCATACTCACGAAACAAAAAATCTTTGGCCTTTATTTGAGCGCAAAATAGTTGGCTTCATTTAAAAAAATGGCAGTTTTTCAATTGGTAAAACCTTGTCTAGTGAAGGTGATTTCTTTGTCTCTTAATTTTTCAGCCCCACCCTACGTTTCTTACCCTGGTTTTCCATATTCTTCTCCCGGTGCTCCCGATTGCCAGTCCGCTACTGCGGAGCTGTGCCATGGTGGTGGATTTTTAAGTCATATCATTTTAAATTCTCGTGCTGTCAGGGCGTGCTGCAGCACCCTCAGCACCCCTAGTTCCCGCGGCCATGCACGGCTGTTTGCGCGTCAATGTTGCTTCACTCGGTTAACCTGCGCGTCGTCTGTTAATGTTTACAACGTTAGCTTGGCTACTTGTTTGGCGTTTCCTTTTCAGCGTGAGATATTCAAGGTGTGGCGTGAGAGCGTGAGAAATGGGTGAAATGCGTGTGTCACACGGCGAAACCGTGAGAGTTGGCAGCTCTGTGTGTAGCATCTGCCTTCCGCAAAGTCAAACTGACATTTCTCCATTGAAAGTGGTTGGGTGGACGATAATGGGACCCCTTGGCTAACTGCTAAAATCAGTAAAGTAACATTTCTAGGCATATCCTGATTAGATTTCAAAACCGGAATGTTATAATATAGGTGTGTATCTACATATTAAAGTACAATGTTGTGACATAACGTTTTTAATTTGTATTATAACGACATTTTAGTAACATTGCTAACGAGCATCGAGAGCTAGGTGGACGATAATGGGACCCCTTACGCTACAATTTCTGGGGAAATTGTGATGGTGTGATTTGTTAAGAAGCTCATAAGAACTTCTTAAGAACGTTCGAAGAGCGCTCTAGAACGCTCTTCGAACGCTCTTAAGAAGCTCTTCGCATTAAGCCAATAAACGTAATTGTAAGTTTTTCTCTTCTCGTGATATTTTCAGGCTCATATTGCATTCATTCATTAATAAAGAACCCCCTTTGAAGCTTATTTTAACAACGACGTTACCAGCAGTAGCTATCTCAGATGGAATCGCAATTCAAATAATACTATAGGCTAACTGAAAATATGCCCCCAAAAACGTAAATAAGCTTGACATTTATTTAGGGGAAAATCACTCATTCATAAAAATGTCAGTGGTAGCGATCATTGTCAGTAACAAGGCAACATGCGATATAGCCCTGCTGTGTGGAGAAGCTGCCCCAGTAAATTGTAGGCTACTACTACTGCTAGACTGTCTTGGTAGCGATTGCGTTGTTTGAATTTGATTTTCCGTTGTACGCTCTAGGCTGAAATGAATTATTTTCATGAACAGATTGACAAAGTTTAGGCTGTAGCAATGGAGTTCAGGTTAGTAGTCACTAGTCAGATAGTTTCACCTATTGAAAGACTTTTAATTTAAGTATACTTAAATAAAAAGTCGATAAGGTTAGTGCCAAACATGTGCCGCCGTTTAACTTCCTACTAGTACTGTAAACAGCTGTGGAGATGTTTTTGTTAGCTACTAGACTACCCAGCTAACACACTTACGTTGCCCTTACGTTGTCGCAACGTCACGCGATGACCAAACATACGTTGCGGGACCGTGCATCTGTGGGGCGCCAGTAGGTTGCCGCAAACGTAATCTTGTGACGTTGCCAGTCCGTAACCGCGACGTCGTGGCAATGTTATTTTCCGACGTTGCAAGTCCTAACCGCAACCTCCTAGCAACGTAATTTTCTGACGTTGCCAGTCCGTAACCGTGACGTCATTGCAACGTTATTTTCCGACGTTGCCAGTCCGTAACCGCAACCTCCTAGCAACGTAATTTTCTGACGTTGCCAGTCCGTAACCGCGACGTCGTCGCATTGTTATTTTCCGACGTTGCCAGTCGGTAACCGCAACCTCCTAGCAACGTTGTTTTGTGACGTTGCCAGTCCGTAACCGCGACCTCCTAGCAACGTTGTTTTGTGACGTTGCTGGTCCGTAACTGCGACGTTAATAATTTACTTACTTATTAAGTAACCTATATTTCATATGCAGACCTCATTTTCCCAGAAGGCTACTTGTTTTGGTATAATAGATAGCCACCGTTAGGAGGAATATGTTTGTGTGATGTGTAGCCTGACTTAAGCTAAATCATAAACGAGGCAGCATTTCAAAATCAGAAAGTGTTTTAATCGCCATGAAAGTTTGCACAGACAAGGAATTTACTTTGGCAGGAAGGTATATACATTCAACATATAGGAATCTTAAATATGTGGTCTACCTATACTAAAGGGGAGTCAGATGGCTGAGCGGTTAGGGAATCAGGCTATTAAATCAGAAGGTTGCCAAATGATGTGTCCTTGGGCAAGGCACTTCACCTTACTTTCCTCCAGGGAATGTCCCTGTAGTTACTGTAAGTTGCTCTGATAAGAGCGTCTGCTAAAATGACAAAGCACAAAGTATGCATGTAACATTTAAAATAAAAACTAAAATGGCCCAAAACTATACATACGTGATAAAAAGTGCCACTGCAAAACAAACACTGCAAAGAAAAAACACTGCAAAGAAAAAACAATGCAAAACAAAAGTGCCAAACAAACAAAGTGCAAAAAATGATTTAAAATCTTCTTCCAGTCCCCGCTACAAGTCCTGTCTGTTGGCCCTGACAAGGAAGCACAAAATAAGTTAGTGTTCGATTAACATAATCGCACGTGTGAAAAGGGGCTATACAAGTCATTAAAAAAAAATCACATCTAAAATAATATACATCGTCAAAAAAATATTATGTGATTCTAGATTTGTGTCATAGCCATGTGAAAGATTGGATATGGAAGCTGCAATCATGATTCATTCACCTGGCTTGTTTTGAAT
Source organism: Hypomesus transpacificus (assembly GCF_021917145.1). Lineage (NCBI taxonomy): Eukaryota > Metazoa > Chordata > Actinopteri > Osmeriformes > Osmeridae > Hypomesus > Hypomesus transpacificus. The sequence goes on from NC_061076.1 coordinate 11,100,161, forward strand.
GGGCTGCCGGGGTGTGTTTGAGTGTTTCCTCTATGCGGAGCTCCACAGCTTTCTCTCCCAGTCCCGTCTTCCACTTCATCACAGCGTCTGGAATTAGAAGTCATGAACTTATTGTCAAATGTCAAATTGTTTCCCCCCACGATCAGAACAATATTTTTTTGAGTGCCTTGTATTTGCACTTGCCTGGCTGCCAGCTGGTTTCCGGGGCCCCCTATGGGTTCTCCTCCACCAGACCAGAGTTAACACCTAGAGGTATGGCATCTGGTGATGCAAACGTTTTAAGTCATGCTTTTGCTTGATGCGTGATGGTGGTCGGATCACCTGTACAGAAATTAAAGTGGAATGTAGTTTACGTACATAGTATTAGTATATTGATATTGGAGTAGCATCGCATATGTGATCGTTTGAAAGCAGGGCCCCCACAGCGTAGCGTCGCACATGTGTGATTCTGAACATTCCAACCAACTATTTTCCGATGGGCAAAAACTATATGATAAACACTACAGTATGGCTTAAAAATGTACAATTAGTAGGCTAACAAGTAACACTAGCAAGTAGTAGCATTGGTACGAGTATTGTCTTAGGTTGCTAGGTAACGGAAGCTAATTAAAGCTACTTAGCTTCCGTTTTGGAAAAATAATTCACGTACTCTGGTGAAAGTGTCGGAAATATTTAGAACTCACGCATCTAAAGGTTAAAACGAATAAACTTATCCAAAAACAGATGTCATGTACAAATTTGAAGAATTAGTGACATGATACTTCTACAGACGCCATTGCTGTGCTTGCCATGCCCGACTTAGCCTGGCTGCCAGCCCAACTTCTCCCCGCCACAAAAAAAGTTGGTCGGGAAGTTGGGTCTGGAGGGTCTCGTATTGGGGACCAACTACAGAAAACCAGAATCTGGGTGAACCAATGAAATTGCCAGGGCGGGCTTTATACAATGATAACAGATGATAAACAGTAACGTAATCACCCACGACACAAAAGAGCGCTTAAGTTGAATTCGTTTTGAACAAACATGGCTACCGCTGGAGATCTGGGATGTTATGATTCTGCCATCGAGTCTGTTTTAAAAGACATCGACAGCGCATTAATTTTGAAAGAGGAACAGAGAGACGCAATCAAGGCATTTGTCGATGGAAAATATGTTTTTGCAGTCCTTCCTACGGGATTCGGTAAAATTTATCAGCTGGCCCGATGGTCGCGAAGAAGATGGGACACAATGAAAACCCAGTGGCCATTGTGGTTTCTCCTTTTCTTTTGTGGAGTTGTAATCCTAAACGGAGAACTTGTTCGTATATGCATTGCCCTTTATTGTTTAGCTCAAAAAGGTTGACCGTGTGAACAAGTACTCCCCCTACCCTTAAATTAATTTTACAACACAGGCAAAAATCGTTTGTATTCATTCCTCAAGCACACTTCAAGTCTGCTTGCAGTTTAGTCAGTAAAGATTTAGCTGCCTCTCAGTTTAGTTCTGTTGACAACAACTATGAGGCGCTTGACATACGTCACATAGTCTGTTGCTCTGATTGGTTGTAGATCTATCCAATTGAGCGAAGAGGCATTTGTTTTCCAGGCTTGTTTGAAACAGGCCCCGTAGTCAAAGCCCAACGGAGAGTTTTCAGACTCATATTCTGACTAGAATTATGAGTATGACAACGTCAGGCTATGCCCGACTGTGAACGTGATCAGCCACGTGCGAGCTCCAGTCTATTCAGGTCTAGCTAAATAAACTATTTTGGGACAAGTTTTTCTAACAGTTCTGAACGTTTATTTTCACTGATTCTTTTGAGGGTAATTTGTGAGACGTTTAACTTTGATAACATGTATGCATTTTCAGTATTTCAAAATAACTTTCTAGCTAGCGAAATCCTAACGTAAACAATGTGAATCTGATATAACGCTAGCACATTAACAACTCAATTTCAAACATATATGCCCCATCCAATTTCTGAAAATATGTTTATATATTTAAAACTATTTCTGTTAAGAAACTCACCTTTGAAGTAACTTATTTCCAGGTAAAATCCATTGTGTGAAAGACGGTGGGGCCCCTGCAAAATCTGTTTAGGGATCCCAGTTTCAGCTATGCGTTGAACTGGGCATGCGCAAAGTTGTTGCTCAGGGGCAGACTGAGGGGCAGGTTTGCTAAGGAAGAATTGTAATATTCTGTGTTGACTTGTCTTTGAAAATGAAACTCTTTAAGAGTCGCTTACCTTTTGGTCACATTTAACAATTTTGTATTACAAAACTATTGGAGCACAAATTTGCATTGTGTGTCATACAGCTTTGGTGTGCTATACAAATAATGTTTGCTTGATCATGTTACTCATCACACATTGATTGCTTTTGTACATGTTTATAGTAAAGAATGAAAGACTAAATTATATTCCACATTCTTTCTTTTTTTTAATTAAAGCTATGTGTCTGCATATGAGAAAATTTCTTGCCCCTGATGAACTCCTTTGTTGTTTTGGCAGTGTGTTTTGGGTCGTTATCTTGCTGCATGATGAAGGCTCTGCCAATCAGTTTGGTTGCATGGCAGACAAAATGTTTCTGTAGACTTCCGAGTTCATTTTGCTGCTGCCATGACATCCTCAATGAAGATTAATGAGCCCGTCCCAGAAGAAGCCATGCAAGCCCAAGCCATGACATTACCTCCACCGTGTTTCACAGATGAGCTTGTGTGTTTGGGATCATGAGCAGTTCCTTTCTTTCTCCAAACTTTAGCCTTTCCATCACTTTGGTAAAAGTTAATCTTTGTCTCATCAGTCCATAAAACTTTGTCCCAGAATTTTTGAGGTTCATCTCTGTACTTTTTGGCAAATTCCAGCCTGGCCTTCCTATTCTTCTTGCTAATGAGTGGTTTGCATCTTCTGGTGTAGCCCTTGTACTTTTGTTCATGAAGTCTTCTGCAAACAGTAGATAGTGATACCTTCACTCCTGCCATCTGGAGGTTGTTGCTGATCTCACTAACAGTTGTTTTAGGGTCTTTCTTTACAGCTCTCACAATGTTTCTGTCATCAACTGCTGATGTTTTCCTTGGTCTACCTGTTCGACGTGTTACTTAGTACACCAGTAGTTTTCTTCTTCTTCAGGACATTCCAAATGGTTGTACTGGCTATGGCCAATGTTTCTGCAATGGCTCTGATTGATTTTCCATCTTCTCTAAGACTCACAATTGCTTGTTTTTCACCCAAAGACATGAGTGTAGACATTCAGTGGTATTTATTGATTGAATAATGTATGTAATAGGACACACCTGGGCAACAAAACACACCTGTCAGTCACATGTTCCAATACTTTTGCTCACGTGACAAATGTCTACATTTATATATATAAACCACTATATTGCACTCAAGATCCTTTGTCCTGCGACAAAAATAATGTAACCAGCCGACCAAGGGACGACGTCGCGGCAACGTTGTCCACGGGTCTAAAAATAAGGTAACCAGCCGACCGAGGTACGACGTCGCGGCAACGTTGTCCATGGGACCAAAAAATAACGTAACCAGCCGACCAAGGTACGACGTCGCGGCAACGTTGCCCATGGACCCTAAAGATGACGTTACCAGCCGACCAAGGTACGACGTCGTGGCAACGTTGTCCATGGGACCAAAACATAACGTAACCAGCCGACCAAGGTACGACAACAATCCGAGATTGCAGTTCCACTCTAAATCGCTTTCTCAACAAAGCCAACTGGTTGGGATTTTTTGGGGGTGGTATTTTTCACTCGTAATCCAAGCTCCAATTTGCGCGCTAGAACGTCTCTATCACGTTGTATCCATGCGTCGTTGCTAACGTATGTTGACGTGGTGACGTAGCTAGCACAGATTACCCTTCGTCGACTAAAGGCACTTTGTTGCCACAAAAACGTTGTAACCTCCTAAACTGTGCAATGGAACGTAAATCCCAATACAAGCAACTCAATCGAGACCAAGACCAACATTTTGACACAGGCATTTTGTATGTAGTCCAAATATTGACAAAGTTTTAGGGGGGCAAAAATAATAAAAATAATAATAATATATATGGGAGAAAACAATGGTTGTGCCCTTGCCGAAGGCAAACCACACCCAACTAGAAATGGCTGTTCCTGCAAAACAGCAGTGAGAATGCTGAAAACCTGAATGGGGATAGCTGACCATGCTAAAACAGCTGAAAATTGTGAAAATGTTTTGAAAGTTATAAGCTGAAGCTTCAAAGCGCCCAAAAGGTATTTTAAATAGGGGCTGGAGCTGGACGAAGGCTTAAAACTACAGAAAAGAGAAGAAAAATGCAAAACAAAAATTGAAAAAAATCAGAAAGAAGAGGAACAATGCATAAAAATTTTGCAGAAGATTATTTGCTGGAGTTTCAAAAGGCCTGAAATGTATGTTATAAAGGACCTGCAGCAAGATGAAGGCAGAAAAGTACAGAAAAGAGAAGAACAATGCAAAAGTACTGGCAGTTGGAAGACACTAGTGTGAAATGTATTTTTGAAAGGACCTGGAGCAAGATGAGGGCAGAAAACAGAAGAAAAGAAGAAGAATAATGCAAAACAAAAAGGGGAAAATTTCAGAAAGATGAGCTGCAGGAAAATGTGAAAATTGAGCAGAAAACCAGTTGCTGAAGTCTGGGTTGAACGAATTTGAAGATAAAAGGACAACACTGGAATGACTTGAACTTGCTGGAAAAAGGTAGCAACCATTGGTCATTGGCAACAGACTGGCAACATTTCTAACCTAGAATCTAGGTTTCAGGTTCAAGACGGAGGAGAAACTAATCATGCGTAACTGCACACCCAGTCCTGTTCAGACACTTGATGACATCAAAATAATAATTCATAGTGCAGGGTTGCCGATGTTGTCGTTGTCCCTGGTGAGTTTTTTATACGTAAATAACAAGATCATGATACATCTAAGTAGCGGATCATTTCTTGCAAGTGTGTGAAAGTGGTATGTATTAACACCGTAGGCTTGAATAATAACCGAAGGCGTGAAGCTAGAGAGGATGCAATGGAAGATTTCCTACATAAGCTAGATGTACAACTTCAAATTGAAAACGGAGTAGATATTTAGAGTAAAGACAAGTTACTTTACATATGTGTTCAATATCATCAAATAACTGTAAAAGTTTTCCAGTTACTTAGCGTTTGTTCGTAGGATTAACGCCAGCTGCAGCAAACACTTACCCAAGGCCTGGTTTGGCTGTTCGTGACGGTCAGCTATGACAGTGAGCCTCGATTTTTGCAGATTTCTGTAAAACTTGCTAAAATAAAAACGATCGAGCTAGATTATGTACACTTTAAACTCAATGTACATATCTTGTTTGGTCGATTGTGGAAAAAAAATCGAACAGTTTTTAGTTGTGGAGAGCCATCGCGCTAGCTCAATTATGAGAAATGTAGCTAGAATCCACACCTCAAACAAGTTAACCTAGATGCGAAACTGTACATCCAATCCCAAAAATAGCAGTTTCCAAAACGTCACCCAATTCTGCTTTCATGGTGCGTGTCTGTTTGGTTGCCACGGTGATGTCGCAGCTGTGATCGCTAACGAGCTGGGCAGAGAGAAAAAACACATTTAGATGGAATCCACACGCAAACAAGTTAACCTAGACGCAAAACTATACGTCCAATCCAAAAAATGAGGATATTTTCCAAGACCCAAGACTCTGCCGAAACCAGAGATGTCCTTTATATGTCTGTGCGGTCAGAAATACGACTCTACCGGCAGTTTAAAAACACGTCTACGTTCGAAATTCTCTGACGAATTTTACCCACCTCTCCATTGAAGTTAGTGAGAAAATTTGAAAGGCTGCTCTCTCTCTGGACCCTTTCTTCACTTTTACAGGTCATGCAAAGGCCTGCTCAATAGAGTGCAACAGACCATGCTGAGAGGAACAAGAGAAGATGCTGAGTGTAACAGCGGATGCAACAGAGGATGCTGGAGCAACACAGACCCCTTGCTGGACTTCCCATCTCTACCTGGACAGCTTTTCTTCAGCCCTTCCCCCAAGACAGCTTCATCCAGCAGACCTGCCCTGCCTGCCTACCCCTGCCTTGATATTTCAAAAGATCACTGAATTACAACTGTTTAAACTTCAGCTAAATCTTATAATGCTTGCCACAGGACAAATAGCTTACTTTTCTATCCAGTAACTGACCACAATGGTTCTCAACACTGAGAATAGCTCAGTAGGCTAAGACAATGCACTGCAAGGAGCAAGGTCTCAGGTTCAACTCCAGCCGCAGTCTTTTGGCCTGTCATAATTTTGATTATCTGTTTAGTTAAACAGGATGACATCATTCTGATACACCATGTGCAATTTCACCTTGAAATGTCAACCGTTTCTTAACCTTTGTCCCAAAGCTGACCAAAGCTAATACTCAAATCACAGTCGGAACATAGCTAGATAATCAGCGTCAGCGCCCCTTGGGTACCCGGCATGCAGTGCGGTATGTCAAATAGGCAAAGACTTGTGGAAAATAGTGCGGTTACAACAGCCGTGCTAGGGATTTCAGTTGTTGTGTTTGTTCAGTTAGATGTTCGTAATGTTATTGTTTATCAGTAAATATAATCTTGTTGGTCACCCTGATTGTGCATGTTGTGTATTTAAATAGGACCAGAGAGTCGGCTGCTGTACTGCCATGTGCTATTCTCGCTAGGAGCTGAACATGAGCTGTGCCCCAGCCTGGTTACCCACATGATTATAGTTAATTGTACATTGACTGAGATTCTGGGAAGAGATCAACTCAAGTAGAGTTAAAATATCCACAGTTTTTCAGCCATCTTGGGGATAATGTGTCAATTGTGGGAGGCATGTTTGTGGACTACCCCTAAACCTCATGAGACCGCCGCAGCATTTCTCCATTGGCATGACCTGTAATGGGAGAGAGGGGAACAGCATGGATGGAAGTTGTGTGTGGGCAGATGGGTCTTTATATAGGGTGAAATGGAATAAGAAATGCAATACAAAATTGCTGAAAGGGTTGTATTAATTTTAATGTCCACATTGCCTCAATATCTTTGTGTTAATATATCAAATGTAATTTTGACTGATGGTTTTTCTAACCTTATTGGCTTTGAGATGACATAATTCTGAAGTAGTACCATGTGCAATTTCATGTAATTTCACATTGAAATGTAGATAGTTTCTTAACCTTTGTTCCAAAGCTGACCAAAGGTAATACTCTGCCCTTTCTATTCATAAAACCTCAATAGTTGGTGTGTAGCAGAGAGGATAGAGAGACTGACTTGTAACCCTACGCTCATGAGTTTAAATCCCCATTCAGCCTATTGTTGTTGGCCAAACATTAAGTTGTTTTGCTTCTACAATGTAAATTTGTATCATATTTTGCCAATTTGCGGAGGAACCTGCTTCGCTGCTTGCAGCTATATTTAGGATTCCTCCGTAAGGAGGAAACCTTTTGTTAATAGGCCAAGCAGCGAAGCTGCGAGGCACCTATTGTTATTGTTAGTTTTATTATTATTATTGGTGGCCAAGCCAAGCTGCATTGACTCAAGCTCAGTCCCATCGCGGATTTTGCAACTGTAGTTGAAAGACAAACAGCAGCAACCTATTTCTTGGTATTTGCTTGGCGAAATTGCTAACCAATTTTCATCATACATTTCATACAATTATACACCACGTTCCTTGTTTCAGTTAAACTTAATTTCCACTTTTCCTCCTTGATTAATATTGTTTTGTTAGATCGTTCGTTCATTCATCAATTCGTTCAGTAAGCTAGGCTTGTCGTACGGGTGAACTAGCCAAATAAATAAAACATATTTTTGTCTGTCATAATTAATTCCCTCTCTCACTCTCTAATATATATTGATAACAATCATAGTAATAATAATATATATATATTTAAAAACCTTTTGCGTGGTGGTGGGGGGGGGGGCTCAGGGAGGCTTCTGCCCCGGGCCCCAGATGACCTTAACCTGGCCCTGCTGGCGAGTGATTTCTGCATAGCTTTCTGTTTGAAAGCTTAAGTATAAGAATGTTTTGGCATTCTACTTCAGATTTTGACACAAAGTAGAGACACGCGCGGCTTTACACTCTGCGTTCGGTTGACCTCCTTGTCTATTTGTTTGTCTATGGCCGCACTGCAGCTAAGCGCTGGTGCCAGTAGCCTCCTACCACTAACCCCTGCGCAGGATCCAGCGCTGGTGCCAGCAGCCTCCTACCACTAACCCCTGCTTTGCATCCAGCGCTGGGCCCAGCCTCCTAACTAACCCCTGCCCAGAATCCGGGACGTAAACTAATAAACTACAGTTAATATATAATGACTCTAACACTTCACTGGGACCGCATTCCCATAATTGTCTTGTTTTTGTATTTAATTTAGCCCAATGTTAAATAATTCACCATAATAATACTCAGGTGTAACCTAAAGTAAACACCCTCTACCCATCCACCATTACAGATGTTGAAGCCCAGCATTACGTCAAATAACAAATAACTATATAACAATGTATAAATCAAATAACTATACAACAATTTATTAATCAAAGAACTATGTTACAATTTATCAACAATAATCGTGTCCAGAGGGGAGACACTGAAGTGTGGACAGCTGATCTGCAATGCTGTCTCGCAGGGCACCACCACTTGATGTTTCGCCATGGTCCTCTCCCCCGACGGGCTCCTCAGGGTTCTCTTCATCCACCGGTAGGACATCATCATTGCCCAGACATACATTGCGAAGCATAGTGCAACACACAATGACATCTGGCACAAATGAGACGTCCACCTCCAAGGCACAGAAAAAGATGGACCTCCACCTGGTCTTCATCATGGCAAAAGCCCGCTCAATGACCGAACGAGCTCTGGCATGATGCGGTAACGTCACCTTAAAATGACGTTACCAGCCGACCAAGGTACGACGTCGCGGCAACGTTACCCACAGGTCTAAAAATAGCGTAACCAGCCGACCAAGGTACGACGATGCCAGAAGGTAACGTCGCGGGTTACCAACTGTGCACTTACTGGCAATGTTGCCGCAACGTCATGTGTTAGCTGGGACATCATGAGGGATATGGGCCTCAGCAGACAGGGGTACCCCCCATCACCCAACAAGAAGGTATCAGGGGGGTACGCGGCAGACTGGAACAGGGGGCTGTGCCTCAGGACCCGGGTGTCGTGGACAGAACCTGGATAACCCACAAACACATCGATGAAGCGCCCTGCTGTCGTGGATAATTCCCGTGTATAGTGAAAATAAATCAGAGTCTCGAAGTGAAGAAAATCCGAAGTCCGTACAAGTCAAAAATAAACAAAGTCCAAACGTTGAAAATTATTCTAAGTGTTGACCCGTCAAAAATCAGGCTAAGTCCCAACAAGTGAAAATTATTCTAAGTCCCAACAGATGAAAAATAAACTAAGTCCAAAACAGACGCACTGGAACTCAGAGTCTGATGCAAAGGTTTATTCCAACACAGGGTAAAAAAGTGAGTGAGCTCCGAAGAGCAGACTGTCCGTTTCTCTCCGGACAGTCCCTTTTATACTGTATTTTCTGCCTATTATTTGTGTCATTTTTTGCTATTGATACAATACAGTTGGTCACAGATACATTATGCATCCTCACATTATTGGTACCTTTCTGTTGATGACCATTTCTACGCTTTGTCACCCAATTGGCCCCTATACTAGGGTGTCCTTACATAAATCTGACCATGTCCAGGCTCGTGTTGGGTGCACACATCTTAGACTTTCTTCTAGTTGGTATGGGATGCTCGTGCTTTATAAACATAGGAAACCCCTAGACACAGACCTAGGCCTGACCTGGGTGACAGCTTCAGACTTGGTTTGCAAGAGTTCCTGAAGCTCGGCCATAAATGTACGTTTTAATTTACGGCTAGGCCTCTGCATTCCTTTGAGTGGTACTTCCCCGACCTCCTTTGCTAAAACCAATGTCTTGCACTTCTATTGTTTTTCCTCAGTCACAGCTTAGAATCAAATTTCCCATAATACAACTTAGAGTATAATATAAGGAATAACTGAGACATTCAATTTTCAATTAGATAGTTCCATAAGTGTAACCCATCTCCATCATTTCAGCAGGGTGACATAATTTTCTTAATCACTGCATGGTCACACACCGCCTGCAGCTGTATTGAATGGAACAATTTCCTGTTGAAATAATCCTGGCCATGGGGCTCTCCTGGGGACTTGATACGAACATGGTAACCGTCAACGGCTCCCATGGCCCTGGCAAAAGCCGAATGCCTAGCCAGTCGGGCAAAACCCTCTGATACTTCTCTCTGCCCCTCTGCAGTGGAAGGCAACCTGATGACCCTTGGCATCGCCACGACTACACAGCCACAGACCCGATGGACAACGTTGTGCACCGTGGTCCTGGGCATGTCGAATGCCCTCGGCACCACGCGTACGACGCAACTGTTGATAGAGCAATTCACAGTTTCTGACAATAAATATTTGTTGAGTATATTGAGATTGAAAATGAGCCTCTTGGGCACATTCCAATGCCTGAGGGTCCAGGTAAGACGTATCGCTGGCCAGCCAAAACAGCAACACCAGGACCTCTATGGTTGGCCCCCATCCATGGCACCGCTCCTGGTTGAGCAGCTGCAGCAGACTGGTGATGGAGGCTCTGCTGAGCCGGAAATCAGGGCGGGTGTCTTCCCCAGCAAAATAACGCCGGAGAGGGGGCACTGCCATGTTCAGGCTGGCATACCGTACACCACCCTGAAATTGATGACATGTAAACAATGTAAACAGTTGTTCATCGAATATGCAATTTATTTAAATTCATCCATCCATGACATGGACAGTGGACATTAATGAACATAACTGTAAATATCACATTATGTCCCAGCTAACACATGACGTCGTGGCAACGTCGTAGCAACGTTATAAAGGGAATGTTGCCAGTTTGTCCCATGGGCAACGTTGCCACGACGTCGTACCTTGGTCGGCTGGTTACGTTATTTTTAGATCCGTGGGCAACGTTGCCGCAACGTCGTACCTTGGTCGGCTGGTTACGTTATTTTTTGGTCCCATGGACAACGTTGCCGCAACGTTGTACCTTGGTCGGCTGGTAACGTCATCTTTAGACCCGTGGGCAACGTTGCCGCGACGCTGTACCTTGGTCGGCTGGTTACGTAATTTTTTGGTCCCATGGACAACGTTGCCACGACGTCGTACCTTGGTCGGCTGGTTACGTTATTTTTAGACCCGTGGGCAACGTTGCCGCGACGTCGTACCTTGGTCGGCTGGTAACGTCATTTTTAGGTCCGTGGGCAACGTTGCCGCGTTGTCGTACCTTGGTCGGCTGGTTACGTTATTTTTTGGTCCCATGGACAACGTTGCCACGACGTTGTACCTTGGTCGGCTGTAGACAATGCATGTAATTCATGTGCTGCTCAGCCCCAGCATGTCATTGGTCATCAATTTTCTCATATGCAGACACATAGCTTTAATTTAAAAAAAGACAGAATGTGGAATATAATTTAGTCTTTCATTCTTTACTATAAACAAGTACAAAAGCAATCAATGTGTGATGAGTAACATGATTGAGCAAACATTATTTGTATAGCACACCAAAGCTGTATGACACACAATGCAAATTTGTGCTCCAATAGTTTTGTAATACAAAATTGTTAAATGTGACCAAAAGGTAAGCGACTCTTAAAGAGTTTCATTTTCAAAGACAAGTCATCACAGAATATTACAATTCTTCCTTAGCAAACCTGCCCCTCAGTCTGCCCCTGAGCAACAACTTTGCGCGTGCCCATTTCAACGCATAGCTGAAACTGGGCTTCCTAAACAGATTTTGCCGTGGCCCCACCGTCTTTCACACAATGGATTTTACCTGGAAATAAGTTACTTCAAAGGTGAGTTTCTTTACAGACATACTTTTAAATATATAAACATATTTTCAGAAATTGGATGGGGCATATAGGTTTGAAATTGAGTTCTTTATAGCGTTATATCAGATTCACATTATTTACGTAAGGATTTCGCTTGCCAGATTAAACCCTCCAGAAAGTTATTTTGAAATACTGAAAATGCATACATGTTATCAAAGTTTAGCGTCTCACAAATCACCCTCAAAAGAATCAGTGAAAATAAACGTTCAGAACTGTTAGAAAACCTTGTCCCACAATAGTTTATTTAGCTAGCCCTGAATTTTCAAAGAAGCTAGCGCGTGGCTGATCACGTTCACAGTCGGTCATGGCATGCACAGCAATGGTGTCTGTAAAAGTATCATGTCACTAATTCTTTCAATTTGGACATAACATCTGTTTTTGGATAAGTTTATTCGTTTTAACTTTTAGATGCGTGAGTTCTAAATATTTCAGATACTTTCACCAGCGGATGTGAGTTATTTTTCCAAAACGGAAGTTATGTAGCTTTAATTAGCTTCCGTTACCTAGCAACCTAAGATAATACTCGTACCAATGCTACTACTTGCAAGTGTTACTTGTTAGCCTACTAATTGTACATTTTGAAGCCATACTGTAGTGTTAATCATATAGTTTTTGCCCATCAGAAAATAGTTGGTTGGAATGTTCAGCATCACACATGTGCGACGCTACGCTGTGGGGCCCTGCTTTCGAACGATCACATATGTGCGATGCTACTCCAATATCAATATACTAATACTATGTACGTAAACTACATTCCACTTTCATTTCTGTACAGGTGATCCGACCACCATCACAAGTACTGTGTCCCTTGGAAATTATGGTAAAGTAATGAATGACCGTTTATAACAGTGACAATAATTGTATGAGCCATGGCAACCCTAAAGGCTATGCTTTGAAGCAAAAGTATGACTTAAAACGTTTGCATCACCAGATGCCATACCTCTAGGTTTCAACTCTGGTCTGGTGGAGGAGAACCCATAGGGGGCCCCGGAAAACAGCTGGCAGCCAAGCAAGTGCAAATATAAGACACTCCAAAAAATACTCAAACCATTGCCATTGTAAGGCATACCTAATTGTAGGGCATACTTAAGTTGTTCTGATCGTGGGGGGAAACATATTTGTCAAAACAACAAATGTTGTCTTACTAATGCTTTGTAAACCCCATTCAGCTGTACAATCTTGGGCAAAGACCAATTAAGGTAACATTTGTTATGTACATCAATGTTACAGCTAATTTAGAAAAACCAGTGTATGCCAATCATGCAAACTCTTTTAAACTTGTTTTACTTGTCTTTAATTACAGACACATTGGAAGAGAACCAGCGAGAGGCTCTCCTGTTAAGGCGACCACAGGGCAGACACACTGAAGAGGTGCCAGTGATGGACCTACAGGTGGCCCAAACACAGGCTGAACTCCAAGACCTTGAGGAGCGCCTTAAGGTGCTGGAGTTGCGAAAGAGAGTGGTAAGTGTTTGGAGATCCCATAAACTATGGCTTACGCGCATTCAACGTTCACATTGGTGCTGACAATAAGTTCATGACTTCTAATTCCAGACGCTGTGATGAAGTAGAAGACGGGACTGGGAGAGAAAGCTGTGGAGCTCCACATAGAGGAAACACTCAAACACACCCCGGCAGCCCATTCAAAACAAGCCAGGTGAATGAATCATGATTGCAGCTTCCATATCCAATCTTTCACATGGCTATGACACAAATCTAGAATCACATAATATTTTAATTGATGATGTATATTATTTTAGATGTGATTTTTTTAATGACTTGTATAGCCCCTTTTCACATGTGCGATTATGTTAATCGAACACTAACTTATTTTGTGCTTCCTTGTCAGGGCCAACAGACAGGACTCGTAGCGGGGACTGGAAGAAGATTTTAATTCATTTTTTGCACTTTGTTTGTTTGGCACTTTTGTTTTGCAGTGTCACTTTTTATCACGTATGTATATTTTTTGGCCATTTTAGTTTTTATTTTAAATGTTACATGCATACTTTGTCCATTGTCATTTTAGCAGACACTCTTATCCAGAGCAACTTACAGTAAGTACAGGGACATTCCCTGGAGGAAAGTAAGGTGAAGTGCCTTGCCCAAGGACACATCATTTGGCAACCTTCTGATTTAATAGCCTGATTCCCTAACCGCTCAGCCATCTGACTCCCCTTTAGTATAGGTAGACCACATATTTAGGATTCCTATATGTTGAATGTATATACTTTCCTGCCAAAGTAAATTCCTTGTCTGTGCAAACTTTCATGGTGATTAAAACACTTTCTGATTCTGAAATGCTGCCTCGTTTATGATTTAGCGTGAGTCAGGCTACACATCACACAAACATATTCCTCCTAACGTTGGCTATCTATTATACCAAAACAAGTAGCCTTCTGGGCAAATGAGGTCTGCATATGAAATATAGGTTACTTCATAATTAAGTAAATTGTTAACGTCGCAGTTACGGACTAGCAACGTCACAAAATTTCTTTGCTAGGAGGTCGCGGTTACGGACTGGCAACGTCCCAAAACAACGCTGCTAGGAAGTCGCGGTTACCGACTGGCAACATCGGAAAATAACGTTGCCACGACGTCGCGGTTACGGACTGGCAACGTCCCAAAACAACGTTGCTAGAAGGTTGCGGTTACCGACTGGCAACGTCGGAAAATAACGTTGCAACGACGTTACGGACTGGCAACGTCAGAAAATTACGTTGCTAGGAGGTTGCGGTTACGGACTGGCAACGTCGGAAAATAACGTTGCCACGACGTCGCGGTTACGGACTGGCAACGTCGGAAAATAACGTTGCCTCGACGTCGCGGTTACGGACTGGCAACGTCACAAGATAACGTTGCGGCAACCTACTGGCGCCCCACAGATGCACGGTCCCGCAAAGTCGCCAAAGACGTTGCGGCAATGTATGTTTGGTCATCGCGTGACGTTGCGACAACGTAAGGGCAACGTAAATGTGTTAGCTGGGGTGTAGTAAATGGTTGTACGGTGATAATTGACATTTCACTATAATCACGGATAGTATGAAGCTATCGTGAGCGACTACTGTACTGTATTTATCTCAGAAAGGTAAGGTCGACGGTAGCTAGCTAGATGCTGTACGTGGTGATTGTGTCTCGACGATAACTACATACTATAGCAGAATTATGTCACACACGCCGATAATTGACATTTTACTATAATCACGTATTTTCAAAATGATATTTTAAAAACGTACCTCAAAGGAGTACGCTGCCAACATCTCCATCCTTGCGCGGTAGGCTCTGCGCTGAGCCCTGTCCTGCTCCATTCGGCACCTCTCCTCCTCCATCCACTCCTGCATAAGCTCATGGACAATGTGCACCATTCTCGCCATTTTTAGAGTATTTCAAACCTAAAACTAATTAACTAAAGTTTCTCTTCATAACTTTATTTAGATGACCTTAGTTTAGCTTACCTTACAGTACTAGCTAGTACCTAAGCTAACCCAGCTTAACTTGCGGTTTAGCTAAATTTAAGTTTAAATACGACTATAACTTGACCCTAGTGTGACAATAAACTTGAGTGATAATGAAGTCTCGATATCAGTTGAAAGCCACGTCGAAACCAGAGAATGTCTAATAAAGAGAGAACTCCCACTCTCGGGAAACTTCCGGGTTCTGAACTGGTTGCAGTTCCACTCAAGTTCCATATGAGGGCGCTAACGGTCGAGTGCAGAATGAATGGTGGTCTATGGAGCTATACCCCTCAAAATCCACTTTTCTCATTTTTTGTCTAGTAATTTGAATTCTGAAATCGAAAGGGGAGGCAAAAAAAACACACACCACTGGGTGTTAGATTTTTTTAAAGCCTTTGAAAATCAGATGGCTGAGCGGTGAGCGAGTCGGGCTAGTAATCAGAAGGTTGCCGGATTGATTCCCCACCGTGTCAAATGATGTTGTGTCCTTGGGCAAGGCACTTCACCCTACTTGCCTCGGGGGGAACTTACTGTAAGTCGCTCTGGATAAGAGTGTCTGCTAAATGACTAAATGTAAATGTAAAATGGCATTGACGTCATACACATCGTACGACCAGAGCTACTGCTTGACGGCAAGCTATGGTTACTTCCACTTTACTCTCGAGGCATCGACAACATAGCTGACAGGTTAGGCTCTCCCTGTCAATACAAATGCTAGAAAGAGTTTTGGCTTGCTAATGTTGTTGCTAATGTTGCTAATGCTCTGACATTCTGGTTCTGCTTCGGATGCCATCAAGCGGGATCTCTGGTCGTAGTCAGTCCTTCACTAACCAATCAACATTCTTTAGCAGAATGCCAGTGTGTTATGGGCAACAACGACTTACCCCGTGAGAAATCAAAATGACATAAGTACTTGTTCATTC
Organism: Hypomesus transpacificus; assembly: GCF_021917145.1. Classification (NCBI taxonomy): domain Eukaryota; kingdom Metazoa; phylum Chordata; class Actinopteri; order Osmeriformes; family Osmeridae; genus Hypomesus; species Hypomesus transpacificus. Next base: position 11,116,420 of record NC_061076.1, read on the forward strand.
AACTTTTGACCTGTAATCCATGTTGAACATGCAAAAACTACAATCAAATCTGAGATTTTTCAACGACAATCAGACGAAAGAGACAAATTTAGCCGTTTAGCTCCATAGACTCCCATTCATTTTGAACTCGACCGCGATCACTCCCGGTGGAACTCTGGTGAAACTGCAACAAAATTCGGTACAATGGGGCTTAATAGGGAGTGGGCAGGCTCTCCTTAAACAGGCTCTGTTGAAACCGCTGGTCGCTGAAAGATGCAATGCAAATGACTGCCGCCTGACAGAGAGCGCGAGTGCGAGCGCTTAAGTACACGCAGCGAGATGACGTACATCCTGTCTTAATAGGCTGTTCGAAAACAACGGTTTTTAAGATACCCTACCCCGAAGAGAGCTGTCTTGTTAGACACCTGTCTAGTAAGACATCTAGGATTAAGACAGCTGTCTAAGTTTTCGAACACAGCCATGGTCTTTGATAGCTAAGAGGTAGCGCTGAAGTTACCTTTGTAAACATTGCTTTCGCTCGTGTGACGTGTAACTCGTTTAACAATCACTGCCACCACTACGTCTTCCTAGGTGGTATGTTGGCTAACACCGGTCTCGAAGTCGGCAACTGTAGGCCAAGTGGCGGCTAACCGGCTAGCTAGCTGGCGAAATAATAAAATGACGACATCAGTGTGGCCATTTCAGCTAGAGCTAGCTACTGTAGACCTAGTAGTGTTGTACTGTATTGGCACTGTAGGGCTGTTTTGGCAGCCCCTTTGTCACTGGTCACCCAGACACTCGTCTGGGACAGTCGTTGATTTGCATGAATGCTAAAATGACAATCACACCTTAATGAAACACCTCTGGAGAGGTGATCTCAACAGTGGAAGAGGAAGGTGGACAGAGGAAGACTCTGAAATTATCATTAAAAGTTGTGTTCTTGTAAATATCGTTCTAAACAGCTTTTAATGTAATGTTTGATATGCTTTTGTTTCTTATTTTATGTATTACATTCTAGTAATATTTTAAATACTGTTACATGTACAGGCTCTTCAGAGTTTGTGCCTGCAGCAGACCAACATGTGTTTAACATATTCCCTTGTCTTGCAAGGGCACCACTTGGTCTACTGCAGCCTTGATTAATGAACCAATTTGATTTTGTATGCATTAGACAACTTTCCAGACATATGATCGGAGTCCCCATTTTAGTCAGGTTGTATATAGGAAGAAGTTTTTACCAATCACTGAGTTCTGTTTACTATACAGCTCCGGTGCGCTAGGCGCCTAGTCTTCATTGTGAATACCTTTGTTAACCATTGCTTTGAAGGTATTGTAGCGACTGATCTCCAATAAAGGCCGCTAAGAGGCTTAATGGGCTCCAGGCAGTTACGCGTCCAAACAATTTCCAACTCCGGTGATGGCTATAGTTTAAGAGTTTAATGAATGAAAGCCAGAAGTACAACGGATGAATGAGAACATGTAGATAGTGTTGAAAATAAACAAATAAAATATAAACTGCTGTAATGGATGGTTATTTGGCGTTGTTGACGATAAGTTGACGGTAAACAGAAAATAAAACAGGTGCGCCACCAACCCCCTCTGTATCCTAACCCCCTCCCGCCACAAGTGCCCCGTTATATACACCACACCCACACCCACGTGTGTCAATCAAAACAGAAGTGTTTGTAACTTTTCAACATAAACAATTTTGGCCCCTACAGGTATGTTTTGTATTTGATGATATTTCATTATCATTGTATTGATTATCTTACTATTTAGATAATAAACTATTATTGTGCATTTTGTAGTTACTTGTTCTCCTTGAAAAGTATCTATCAAGCTACGGCGGTGAAAACTTTGATCTAGTCTGGTTGATGCGGCTAACTGATTATGAACATAGACATCTCCCTGAGAATCTAACCAAAAGTAATTTGTGGTTCCCAAGCCAGGGACAAACACCAAGCGTCTCTGGCCTTTCAATTCACCACCTACAGCACATACCTGAACAGCCAAACCCATTTTGTCACTGAATGGTCATTAAAACGAGTCAAGTGGTAGTGGTTTGATTTAATATTGAATAATTCCATGAATTATAATATCTGGGTTTGGGTATTGTGTACTGTGTTGAATGGGTCTTGGTCTGGACACGTCTTGGTTAGTTGCAACTTTAAATTGTGGAGTCAGGTGGCTGAGCAGTTAGGGAATCGGGCTAGTAATCTGAAGGTCGCCAGTTCAATTCCCGGCTGTGCCAAATGACGTTGTGTCCTTGGGCAAGGCACTTCACCCTACTTGCCTCAGGGGGAATGTCCCTGTACTTACTGTAAGTCGCTCTGGATAAGAGCGTCTGCTAAATGACTAAATGAAAATGAAATGAAATTGCCAAAAATAACAAAGCGTTAAGAAACTTGACTTCAATTTGAAGAGGTACTGTAAATCCAAAGGTATTGGATTAATGTCTGGAATGGTCTGGCTTCACTTAAGGTCTCGTCTCACTAAATGGTAATACCGGCATGGCATAATGGTGAGGCTAGATAGTTCTAGTCAGGTGCCTTATCGACCTAGCTATCCACATAATAGCAGAGCAATGTAGCGGTGGCAGTGATTGTCTTCTTTGTTAAGCGTAGCGACGGTTGCTATCTGTGTTAGCTAACATTACCTGGCACTATCACCCCCCACTACCTGTACATCTTGCACACGAACAGTGCTCTATAAATCTCAAACTATTTAAGACTTCAATATCTATGTTCCGTAGAGCACTTATCCGCCCAAGTACCTCTACAAAATCTACTATGTGTGCCAAAATAATATATCCTGACAAGCCATGCTGATCCATTTGATCTATAAGGCCAGCATGTGATCTCTGAGACGGCTAATGTCTTCCATTATCTACCGAATCTAGGTGTCCCTATCTGCCTTCGATCTTGTGTGCAGCTGCATTGGTCTGAAGATAACCACGCCCCTCTCGTTTGCATGTGAGATCAGAAATAAATACAGCACAGAAATAAACAGAAACTGTTTTTGTGGCCCGTAAAAAGGTGCTCTGCCTCCCCTCTGGCCTTGATGAATGAACATACCTCTGTTGAAGACCCTACATAGATATAAAATATTATGAAAAACATTTGAAATTTTTAAATAGATTATTTTTACAGTACATTTTGTATGGGGTCACAATGCACATTTTCTAGAACATAAACAATTGTTCACTTTCTTAACTAGCTATCTTGCTGGCGAACTACAGCTAACAGTTAGCTAACAGCAACCAACTGACAGTTAGCGTTACTTAGTAAGACACCTTGATATATTTTTAAATAGCAGGTTCTTTTTACAGTACATTTTGTGTGCAGTTACAGTGCACATTTACAATTTCACATCATAAACAACCGTTCACTTTCTTAACTATCTTGAATTAAATACAGATAGTGCTTAATACCAGAGCCAACGTTAGCAAGCTCGTTAACAATATTCAGCTACCGATAGCGACCTGGCTAACGGATACCTGGCTAACGAATTCAGACTATTTTTGTTAATAAATCATGGCATAATTACATAGTAAACTGTTTGTTTCTCGGTAACTTTTCAATAAAATAAGCAAAAAAAGCAAAGAAACTTACATTTATGAACACTTTTGTTTTGAACTTCGGTCGCCATCTTTTTAAAATAAAATCTGATTTGGGTTCTGGCGCACAGACTTATGGGTAATACGTGCCGCCATTAAGACAGCAAGGCAGCTCAGATGCTCTCTTAAAAAATGACCGTTATGTGACGTATTTCAAGGTATCTTATTAGACAGGAAGAGAAGATTTAAGACATTTCAAACAGACCTCGCTGTCTTAAAAGGAAGGAAGGACGCATTTTAAGACATTTCGAACACAGCCTTGGGCTGTGTTCGAAAACTTAGACAGCTGTCTTAATCCTTGATGTTTTACTAGACAGGTGTCTAACGAGACAGCTCTCTTCGGGGTAAGGTATCTTAAAAACCGTTGTTTTCGAACAGCCTATTAAGACAGGATGTACGTCATCGCGCTGTGTACTCGTGTGCTCGCACTAGCGCACTTTGTCAGACGGCAGTCAATTGCATTGAGTTTATTGTCACACTAAGTCAAGTTAAGCTTTATTTAAACTTGTGTTAGATATAGGCTCAATAGCTCATAACATTTGTGTTTGTATTTCACTCATTTGATAGGATTATGATAAAACGCAGCAACTAACTAGTGTCTGCTCTGCACTGCGATGCTAGGTACCGTACGTTATCGAAAAGTCGGAGCAAATTTACTAATTAGGAGTGTCATCAATAAAATAAGTACATTTTCATGAACTACACTGCCCATTTCTCGATACATTTTTATTCAGATGCTGATTTACAAGTACCGTTTAGCTGAAATATGAATTGTAAAAACTTAGAGCAATGGCGGTCAAAGGATTCTGTTTAACTTGTTGCTCACGGTAACCCCACGCACAGAGTTATGGGTAATACGTGCTGCCATTAAGACAGCAAGGCAGCTCAGATGCTCTCTTAAAAAATGACCGTTATGTGACGTATTTCAAGGTATCTTATTAGACAGGAAGAGAAGATTTAAGACATTTCGAACAGACCTCGCTGTCTTAAAAGGAAGGAAGGAAGGACGCATTTTAAGACATTTCGAACACAGCCTTGGTCTATGTTCTAGGCACCTACCTGCAGACGGAAATGAGGCAATACGCTTTCCGGTGCCGTTGCCAAGTTACGGTGTGCGTTCACAAAGGAAACAAATACGATTAGCAAGGTGGAGCAGGATAAAACGAAAATTACAAAGTATTATTTGTTTTCCAAAGAAAAAGTAATGACGCTAACAACTATTAAGGACGGCGAATATACGGCCACAGTTTACAGAATGGTGAGAATGGTTACAGAATGGTGGTCTATGCTGTAATTTGGCTTCTGTTCTAAGGGGAAGATAATGCTAGTGCTAACGTTGAGTAACTAGTTAGAGCTACTGTAGCTAGCTGGCGGTACATACTGTAATATAGTAGTTTAGTCGTTTTTCTCCCAATTCCAAACGTGAGATGACCTAAGCTACGTCATACGACAGACCTGTCTGTCCAACGACAGGCTTGCGAACTAGCCAGCTGGTGTTCTGTAGCACTCTTTACCACTTCAAAATTGGGCAAGCTACTAACTTTCGTTTGACTAGCCAGCTGTAATGTTACTGGGGTCATGTGACAACATTAACTAGGTGTATTCGACTTAATGCGGCGCCGCTGGCATATCACCATGCAAGCTAGCCTAGAGCTAGCTAGAAAGTTACTTTAGCTGTCAGCACATACGTCAGACCTTCTTCTCCACCCTCTTGCATAGATAAAGGATGGGCGTTATGGAGAAGCCATCAACATCCTAAGCAATGAACTTCAGAAACAGATGAAGGTAAGTAGCTAGCTAGCTAAAATGTTGTCTAGGAACCACATCCATCCAGGCCAACTGTAGCTGTAACCAACTGACTATCTGCTCCCACCTCGGCCCTGCCCTAGCTGGACCTTCCCAACAAAGAATTCCTAATAACGCTATATATCACAATATGGCACATTTTCTTTAAATTCAATAAATAAATAGTTAATATAAAAAGACCACACGGAGAGGCCAATTTCTTACACATTTTTTTCATGATAATACATAAGCTACATATAGGCTAAACCAGTGGTTCTCAACACTGGTCCTCAAGTACCCCCTGTCCTGCATGTTTTAGATATTTCCCTGTTCCAACACACCTGATTCAAATGAATGGTCGTTAACAGGCTTCTGCTTAACTAGATAACAACCCATTCATTTGAATCAGGTGTGTTGGAACAAGGAAACATCTAAAACATGCAGGACAGGGGGTACTTGAGGACCAGGGTGGAGAACCACTGGGCTAAACAACTATAACACTAATGATAGCCTATATTAATAGCCTGTAGCCCAGTGGTCACCAACCTTTTTAGGCCAAAGATCACCGACCTTTGCCTTGGTGACCCGAAGATCTACCTATTGAGGCGTTGAGAGACAGAACAGACTCCAGACTGAACTTACAACTTAACTTTATATTTGGCCTTATTGTAATTGAATGAAATCAAACACTTTGTGAACAATATGAACAAGAAAAAACACTTTTGCAATGAGCAGGCTGGATATGAACGGTTTTATTTATAAACTGAAGTTACAACACAACACTGACAAATTTCTCATGTGACAAGTCAGTGTGATGGCTGTGACTGAACACTGTCTGTGAGTGCCTTGTAGTTTGGCTCATAAGCAGAGACAGCCAGTCTGAGGCAGTCTGTGAGGTGTCTGTCAGTAAGCCGGCTCCTGTACTTGGATTTGGTGATTTTCATCTGTGAAAATGCCATTTCACAGAGGTAGGTCGATCCAAAGTAGGCACTCACTTTTAGTGCACATGCACTGAGGAGAGGAAACTTCTCTCGGCTGACAAGTCCCCAAAAGTCACTGTCCCTTGACCTGGCTTTCAGCTCAATGTCATTTTGCAAATCAAGCATCTCCATGTCCACTCCACTTGGCAAAGCAAATGCTTTCTCGAATTGGTCTGCAACCTCCTCTGTATTAATAGACAGGAATGGGTTTGAAAGAAATGCAGCAATATCCTTCATGATTTCTAACTCACCAAAACGTCGACTGAACTCCGCTGCCAGTTTGTCCAGGTGCACACAGTACTGCTCAGGGTGAAAGTCAGAAGAGTCTTTGATGGACTGTGACATTTTTTCCAGGTTTGTAAAGTGTGTCAGCGTCCCTTTCCTCAGATTCGTGGTCCAGACACAGAGTTTGGCCTTGAACGCATTCACTGCGCTGATCATGTGGAGGAGGTGCCGGTCTTTTCCCTGGAGTTCGTGGTTGAGCGAGTTCAGTTTTCCGGTTAGGTCCGTCAGAAACCACAGGTCCAGTAGCCACGCATCCGTTGAAAGTTCCTCGTGCTCCTCGTTCCTTTTCGACAGAAACGTCTTAATCTCAGGCAGCAAGTCAACAAATCGCTGCAGCACTTTTCCGCGACTCAACCACCTGACATCAGCATGCAGAAGCAGGTCTCCATACGCCGAATCGAGCTCATCCAATAACGCCTTGAATAAGCGATGCTGAAGCGCTTTTGCTCGAATCGAGTTTACCACTTTGACCACCAGTGACATGACATGAGAAAAGTCCACAACTTTCCCAGCCAAGGCTTGCTGATGAATCACACAGTGATACTTCATGAAGTCGGGGAAATCCGGATCATTACGGCACAGTGCTATAAAACCAGCGTGCACACCGCACATTGCCGGTGCCCCATCGGTAGTGATTGCCACCAGTTTCTGAATGGGGATGTTCTTTTCACGGACATAGCTTTTAAAAACGTTGTAAATATCCTCACCTCTCGTTCTCTCTTTTAATTGGAGAAGAGTGAGGAAGTCCTCCTTTGTTGTAAAGTCCTGGAAAGCCATTCTGACAAATACAACAAGCTGAGCCGTGTCCATTACATCCAGCGATTCATCAAACTGCAGTGAAAAATATTCACAGAGTGACAAGTCCTCCAACACCTGTTGACCAACGTTATCCGACAGTAACTCGATCCTTCGTGTCACTGTTGTAGGACCAAGAGGCACAGCACGGAATGCAGCTTTTATGTCCTCTTTGTTTTTGAAGGTGCTGCAAACAGTCTCTGCGGTGACGGTCAATAGTTCCTTAAACAAATCCCCATCTGTAAAAGGTCTCTTGTGTTTAGCCAAAATGTGGCTAATACGAAATGACGCCTCAGTTGCAGCCTTACTTTGAGACGTAGGTTGTGAGAAAAGCGACTGTTGAGCCTTCAACTCCACTTTCAGCTCCTGAACTTTTTTGGCGCGGATTGCGCTCTTTGGTGGATAGCAGTCTTTGAATTTCGGATGGTTAGTGTTGTGGTGCCGCTCCAAATTCCCTCGCTTAGACAGTGCCTGTGGCTGGTGGCACAACATACACACACTCTTGTCTTTTACCAAGGTAAAGATGAATTCCTCCTCCCATTCATGATGGAAACTGTAGTTTTTCGCCCTCTTTCGTGGTGCCTCTGCCATGCTTGCTAACACTATGTGGACAACACGGCCGGGTAAATAAACAAACCAACGGCAACCACGCCCACAGGTATCCTGGGATAGCAGGTCTCTCAAACGTCGTCTTCGGGAAAAAACGCCCATTTATTCTGTCGGTGAATTGCTTTGCAACACGCACAGGCCAATATGCAAATCCAGGTACAAGAGAACGCGCGTTCAGGTTAAGAATCCTCCGCGTTCATGAATTAGTCGGAGATCAGTATTTCTGAAATTATTTTGGAGATCGACAGGGAAAGTCTCCGAGATCGACACGTCGATCGCGATCGACAGGTTGCCGACCTCTGCTGTAGCCTATAGTTCTACTATGTAACCTTTAGTCTACATTAGGGCTGTCCCCACTCAGTCGACTAGTCGATTTTCTGGTCGATATGCTCTTGGTCGACCTAAGATTTTTTTAGTCAAGCCGCCGTATGGCAGTGTGAGATCTGATTGCCGCTTGTGTCATCATTGCTGAATTAACTAAATGTTCTACAGAAATTGTAGATTATATTATTTAAGACAAATAAAGCAACTCAAAAAAATTATAATTTAAAACAGGGCTCCAGACTAACTTTTTCCCTTGGTTGCACTGGTGCGCCTAACCTTTTTATTTAGGTGCACTCAAATTTTTCCTTGCACCGCCACAATTTCAAGGTCACCTTTTTATCACGCTCCATATACATTCATATATATATTATGTAAATGATCTTAAACAAGAATAAGGTGTAGGTAGATATTGGTTTTATTTGAAGCACAATTAAAATACAAATATTTTAAGTGCTTCACTGAGCTGCCAAACTTAAACATTGCAAGCAAAATGAAACATTTCAAAATAGAAAGTGCTACTGACCTAGCATTTCATGGCTCAAAGTCTTATAGCGGATCCCCCCTTGCTGTAGCATACCCTTCAGATGGCCAACACCTGTAATTTGGCTTTCTTGCCCTTTGGCCTTGGCTAAACCAGTTTGCCACACTCTTCCCTACCATCAAAATCCTAGCTCCATGGGTTAGCTCCATGGCCCAGCTCCGTAACTCAGGGGCGGACAATTAATTTTGACAAGGTGCCACATGAGAAACTTGAAATGTGTTGGAGGGCCGCAACAACAATAACTTGAATTTCATTCTACTCACTATTCATTTTCCCCCATTGTGAAAAGCAGTAAAGTATATATTTTGATTAGCTGCTACTGGATATCAGAAGAATAAGGATATTCTGTAAATAATTATATAAATATTTTACATGTTGGTCAACTAGGAAAAGACTATCGAAGTAACAGTAAAACTAAAATAATCATTACATCAGTGTTTAATGTTATTTGTAAATAGTTAATCTTCACAAACACTGAAAAGTTGTTTTGCAGTATGTTAAAGATATGCAATTGATCAACTTTATACAAAAAGCAATACTTTTTTTCAGTTCATTTTGTTCTGTGAGAGGAATCCAGTGGGTTTGAACAAGTGCATCGAAATCTGGCTGAATGTCTGAGGTGGATATGCGAAGGACAGCTGACGGGTGATGATCCGGGTCTGCAATTTAACTAGCAAACCATCAGCCCGCCCCCACTGAATCAGTCAAGTTCTTATTATGTCCGCGTTTGTTATTTTCTTTAGTCCCTTAGTGCCGATTTAAATTATAATACTTCAACACAGCGACCTTAGCGAACTAAGGACACAGCTTTGACTTTGACCTCAGTAAACATATACTTAGAAGTCCATGTCTTGTTAAAAACTACATTCTGTATCAACCTTTCGTTTTTCATTTTCAAGGGCTAACCAACAGCCAACTCTCCTGTCGGTGAGGTTGCGCAAGCGCACATATGTAAATCGCCTGATCACTAGTCTTTCAGGACTACAAATTTACTAGCTCTCAACACATTTATTTACTTTTAATTTTTGATTTACCTCATGCGGGCCGGATTTGGACAGCCTGTGGGCCGGTTGTGGCCCGCGGGCCGTACAATGTTCAGGTCTGCCATAACTGATTCTCTGGTGCTCAGGTCGTAATTTCAATCACACAGCACGGAGCAGTGTAGGCCTACAGGAATATCTGGACCACAGCCAATCAAACGCAAAGACCCGCCCCATCTCTGTCTCTGATTATTTTAGACCACGATTATTTGGACCATAGATCCAACCATGAGTGTGAGGTCAGTCAAAGAAGAAACAAACGCTTCGTTCCTGGAAAGGCAGCGGATGCGAGGAGGTTAGGTGCACCTAGGATTTTTTTTTGTCGCACCCGTTCAAATTTTGGTCGCATATGCACTCTAGAGCCCTGTAAAAGAAAGGGTGTTACTATTTTCCCTTTCGTTGATCTGTGGTTTATTTTGGTTTGGTATTTTGCACACGGCACGAGCACAATTGGCTGCAGAACTACAAACTCTGCCACAGCCTACATTGTCGGTGTTATTTGTCAAAATGGCAAAGAAATCTATGATATGGCAGCATTTCATTAAAGTACATTTACAAAGTACCGGGTGACTCCAAAAACGTTGAATGCAAACTCTGCCAAGAACGGTTTATTTTTCATAGTTCAACGTCGAATATGATTTAGCCTACCACCTGAAAAACGTAAGTTGGCCTAGCCCTACTTCTCTCATGCTAACGCGCTGGGTTGAAAAATGAATATGCCTATCATAAGAATCACATCCAAATCGAATGACATTATCTTCTCCGGCCAAGACAACAACATATTTCTCTGTTGCACAATTCCCCACTCAGCTCCTACGCAACTTCGCAAGCTACAAGTTCAGGCAGTGATAAGCGCGCTCTGATGATTTGCGTGTTAAACAAACATTATTTTTTATTTGTAGTACATTGTAAGAGATACTAAGTACCATCGGCATTCGGTTACAACAGGACTGGTGATACGAGTCTTATTATTAATAGGCTATTAGCGGCAGAATCTGCAATGTCCAGCAGCCATTGAGTCAGATCGCGAACATTTTGGTATTTTTTTTAATGTTTTAAAAGCGTTTCTAATTTTGATTAGTCAATTTTCAGACGTTTCAGTCGAGTCTTGGTCGACCAAAGACAATCTTAGTCGGGGACAGCCCTAGAGTACATAGTAGAATGCTATATAGTTACCTAATGGGACTGATTGTGGCTACTGGTCTGTAGCAGTTTAGATTTTTGGGCAATTTATTATCAGGCCATTATTAATAACTGATAACAACCAAGGATCAGTGATGTGAAAAATTAAGCTATAACTTTGACTTTTTTGTGCGACATTGTAACATAGATATGCTTATTGTAACAGAACGCATTTGTTTAACCCTATGTATTGCAAATTATTAGGCTAGAAGTTTTTTTCTCGTACTGAATAAACGTTTTCAGAACTCTTACTCTTTCACACCAAACTCAACAAAATATTTCCGTATGGACCTAGGTTTGTGCATAGGAGCTTAATAAAGCTAAAACAGGAAAGGGCCTTCTCCAAAATATTGCCACAAAGTGTGAAGCACAGAATTGTCTAGAGTAACATTTTATCTTTCAGCACTAATACATCCATCAGTAGAACTAAGGTTACATCCCAAAACCATGAAAAACAGCCTCCTTTAAATTTTCCACTTTCCAAGCCAGGCCCCCTCAACATCAGTGTCTGACCTCACAAATGCTCATACTTTTGGCCATGTATACTTGAGGAACGAGTTTAGTCAATTCACATCGGCTGCACATTGTGTACAATAGTGATGGGAAGTTCGGAGAATTTTACTGACTCGGTTCTTTGCATCTCTTTCAGTAAAATGAACAAATCTTTTTTTTTTTTTTAAGTCATTCGTTCATTTCACCGGGGGGGGGGGGGGGGGGGGGATTCCCTGGCCTGAATACGTCCACTGTAAACATCATATTTTCATGTATATGTTAGTGCATGTAAACCAGCAGATACTATTTTAAAATAAAGATTCCTGCATTAAAATAATGCATCATGACAGTTTGTAAGATTTGAAATGGTCATTTATCATCACACTAGCTTTTAATTATCACAGCAAACAACTAGAGAGGGTACAATTTCTGGGGAAATTGTAGGGTGTGCTTGCTTACTTGCGTTGGTTGCAGGGGTCCGTAGTTAAATTACATTTTACAACTGATATTTCTGTATATTTTATATGAAAATGCATAGCCTTCTTATTATTTATAAAGATTACATAGATTTAAAAGCATATTGTTTTCTGCTCATTTACAACTCAAAATACTAAAAGTGAAGAGTAGAATGAAATAGTTGTCTTCTCATTTCCCCTGCAAGAGGGAATGGGGATCAGCAACCTCATAGTTGAATCAAAACAAATACATTTGGCAGACCGGTGTAAAAATGGACATAATCTCTATGACTTAAACGTCATTGTAAATTGTTCCCTTCTCATGATATGTTCAGGCATTTAGCCAACTCATATTGCATTCATTCATTAATAAAGAACTCCCTTTGAAATGTATTTTAACAACGACGTTACCAGCAGTAGCTAGCTATCTCTGATGGAATCGCAATTCAAAAAGGATACGTTACGTCATGAAATATCGCGTGACTACCTCTAGCAGAACATTAGTTTAGCAGCTCGTTAACTTCTGGGAGATAGCTAGGCTAACTGCTTTACTGCAAGGAAGCTGATGAAACGCCACAAGCAAAGAGGCCAGGGTGATAACTATTTACTCATTTTACTTTGTGATATGGAACACAATTGTGAAGTGGAATGTACAATATAAGCTGATATAAGGAAGTAGTTACATCTACTTTCCGAAACAGTAGTCTACTATTTCACTGAAGCATTAGCATCATGACATTAGCCTCTGTTGCCCGGGCAGCACATACTACAGCGGTCTATGATGCATCTGTTTTCAATCGTTAAAATAAACATTCCTTACAAATACATTTTCATTGTAGGATTTATTATGACATTAGATTACAAGTAAACGATTTTTTGCTGAAATTATCATTACCTGTGGTTTCAAACCAGTGTAGCTGCACGGAACATAAATCCCAATAGAACCAACGCAATCGCGACCAAGACTAACCTTTTGACATCGACGTTGTCTATGTAGTCCAAATATTGACTGAGCCTTAGGGGCGCGAAAATAAACAATAAATAATAAATAATATATATGTGAGATAATAATGGTTGTGCCCTCGCGAAGGCAAGGTACACCCTGTAGGTAAAGTACAAAAAACCTAAATAACCTAAACCAGGCAGAACAACACTGATCAAAATCTCAGAAAGTCGTGGTCAATCGTATAAGGCGACCTAATATAAGGCCTAGCCTAATCAGAGCCAACTCAATGAACCAGCAAACCAGATTTAACATCAACATCCCATACAAGGCAGTGATGTTCCCTGTTCGGATGCTCTCGATTGTGCATGTGCAGAAATATTATCACACAGACAGTCTTGTGCTTTGTTTCTGCAAAAATCTTAAGTTCTTATGTCTAAATTGAATTAGTCAGTTATCATTGATGTATATCACAGTAGCTTTGTACATCTGCTCCAACATACCTGATTCAAGTGAATGGTCATAAGCAGTCTTCTGCAGAGCTGGATAACGACCCATTTATTGGAATCAGGTGTGTTGAAGCAGGGAACATCCAGGACAGTTGTTCACTGAGGACCAGGGTTGGGAACCACTGAGCTAAGGCATTGCAGTAGAGTCAGAAAACTGGCGGAATGGGGTACAAGTCCGATCAAGAAGCAGATAGGCCTACATTATGTGAACTAAAATCAATGCTGAATACGATACAGTTCACTTGGTTTTTAGAAATATACGCCTATTCTATATGGAACTCACCACATCGGCCTACAGTCTTTGTTTTTTGTTGTTGTCTTTTTTGCTTCATGTTTTCAGCCAACACATTGTAACGGATTAAATAAACTGTAAACTTGAATACTTCGCTCTGTCATTGTTCTCGCCTGGCAAAGAAAGCGAAATAGCTATTTTGCTAACCAAAATTTCCAATATTGCAGACTTTCTGTAGCCTACTGTCAACTTTCTCTTCAAACAAAATGTCTAAATATAGCTGCAAGCAGCGATGCGGGTCCCTCCGCAAAATGGCAAAATATTATAATAATGTACATGTAGAATGTAGAAGATCAAGAGTTGGACAACAAGGGAGCAAAATTACTTCATGTTTGGCCAACAACAACAGGCTGAATGGAGATTCGTACTCCAGAGCATGAGGTTGCAAGTCAGCCTCTCTATCCTCAACTGTTGAGATTTTATGAATAGAAAGGGCAGAGTATTAGCTTTGAGTCAGCTTTGGGACAAAGTTTAAGCAGCTGTAATTCAGTCATCTTTTGACATTTTAAGGTGAAATTGAGCATGGTATTCAGAATGATGTCATCCTGTTTAACTAAACAGATGGATCAGTATCATGACGGGCCCTACGGCTGTGGCTGGATTCGAACCTGTGACCATGCACATTGCAGGGCACCGTCTCAACCCATTGAGCTATTCTCAGTGTTATGAAATGGTGCGGTCAGTTACTATATAAAAAAGTAGGCTGTTTCGCCTGTGGTAAGCGTTGTTAGATTCGGCCAAAAATTAAACAGCTCAAATTCAATCATATTTTGACATACCAAGGTGAATTTGTTTATGGTACTTCAGAGTGATTTAATCCTGAACCCTATTAGGTTTAAAAAACCATCAGTCAAAATTATATTTGATTTATTGACACAAAGATATTGAGGCAATGTGGACATTTACATAAATACACCCCTTTCAGCCGTTTTGTATTGCATTTCCATTTTACCCTATACAAAGACATGTATTCTACACATATGTAACAAATTTCAAGTCGATTGAATCTATCGTTCATGAGGAGAAAGGTTTTGAAGGTTGTACCAAATTTACACAGTACAAACAGTACAGCAAAATCTATCATGGCAGACCTTATGGGTCCCTGAAGCATTTTTGTTCCCCATGAGAAATAAGGCATGCATTTTCTGGCATTTTGGAGTAATGGGGCGCAGGGCAAAGTGTTAACAGCTCTAATTCAATCATATTTTGACATACCAAGGTGAAATTGTTTATGGTGCTTCAGCAAGGTTTTTCCTGGGTCAAAATGGGTCTTCGCCCCCCGCCGAAACTAAACCTATATTTCGGAACAGGTTAATGCAATAGTCTAATAGCTAATGTAATATTGCACATATTTTCCTCCTATTTCCCAAAAAGCGATAAAGTTAGGCTACTTAAAGACACCTTACTCTCATAAAGTATGTTCTAAATGTCATAAATGCCGCCAATTACAGAGGCTCCGAACAGGTTTTTTGGTGCCGATCCCCGATCACTGAAATCAGTATCTGCTGATCCGATAATACCGATCACCGTGTTGATTGAAGCATTCTATTTATTGTGTAGTGTTGTTTATGAAATTAATTATTCTTAACAACATTGGTATTGTATTTGAAGTAGGGTTGGGAAAAATAACGCGTTATGAGTAAATTACTGGATTAATTCGTTTTTTTTGTTTAACGCATTTAACGTAATATAACCACAATTCCACCCAATCTGCAACTTCTGGATGAGAAGTTCGTGTTCCAAAAAAACTAAGATTTTTTACAAGCACTCGCGCATGTGCGACCTACAAATTTTGAATTCATTGGGTGTGCACGATGTCAGCACACGTTAGCAACAACGCATAGATACGACGTTCTGGTAAGACAGCGATATCAGCTTTCCTTCTGCATTAGTACCGTAGCTTAAAGTCTAGGAAAGTTTAGGATATTTTTCGCTAGGTTCCTATGAACATGTCAATCTGCCAGACAAATGGGTGCCCCTTTGTTCTTTTGGTGAGCAGTTTCACGAGCCCTTCTTACCCGGCGTTATGGAGCCTAGCAGCTAAATACTTATTTAGCACTAGCGTTGCTACTGTATCCCTGCCTGTGTTTGAGCTTTTGCGCTGTTATACTCGGCAAGTATCGTGTTGTGGTGTCGGAGGACTGATCGAAAAGTGCATCATACATTTAAGTCATTTACCTAAGACTTGCATGTACAGTACGTAATGTCACATTAAATAATGTATTTAAACCCAAGCTGATATGGTGCGTCGCAGGGGTGATTCTACGATCAGACCTTTAGGGGTGCTCAGCCCCCAATGAGAATGTGACATGAATACAGTGCCTTGCAAAAGTGCTAAACGTAAACCCCCTTGCTAATATAAATCCCTAATTTCACTGGATAACAATTAATACATTTATGTATTATTATGCAAAATATTGAATGAAAAAACTAAGGATGTCCCTTTCTTCATGAACTACCAGCATCAAATGATAATAAACAATATATTTAAGAAAATATAAAAAAAAAATATTAGGAGTGCTTGAGCACACGCAAAATCAAAGTGCTGACACACTAATGACAAAAATTCGGAAAATTGGTAATATGTAATTAATCATGATTAATCCACAGAAATCTGTGATTAATTTGATTACATTTTTTTATCATTTCACAGCCCTAATTTTAAATATTTCAATTACGAGACGAGAGAGTATCATAAATTGACAACCATCCGTTTTATTGCAGGGAACGTGCAACATTCCAGTGTAGAAGCTCTGGAAAAATAACTCACTCTGGTGGAAGCACTTTAGAACTCGCGCATCTAAAGGTTAAAGAATCATTTCTTACCATTGGTGGCCAGAAATGCCTATCAATGCCTAACGTTTTATTGAAACGTCTCTGATAGTAGTTCTCAAAGATTTTATGTCACCTGATCGACCATGTTTGTTCGGACGTTCAAAACCGATAATTGGAATATCGGCCGATATGGATTGGCCTCGATCAGATCGGAGCATCCCTACTGCCAATTAATAATTGACTGAACAACTTATTGTAAATGGTTAGTAGCCTAGCCTATCGATTAAGGTAGGCCACTCTGAAGCATGTACACTGCCTGCTTCATTTGATCTTGATAGGTTAAGCATTCTGTAGCAAATAATAACAATAAACCCACTTTTTATTAATAAAAAATACTTCAGCATAATAATGCACCTAAAATACAAACCTGAGCAAGGGCAGCAATTGCTATCTAATCAACAGACATGTGCAATTTAGCTAGCAGGGGAAGAATACAAACAACGAAAATCACCAGTTAACTTGATTTAAATTTGCAGGAAATATAGACTTATACAATAACAGGCTTAAATGAACTGACAACATAAGTTATACGACTTACGGTTCTCAAGGACGCACACGCAATCTCAACTGCGGTGTGAAGCGCGTGTCCGTGCAATTCTCCGACATGCACTCACTGCTGATAGACAGCCTAACATTTTGTACAGCCTGATTTCGGATACAGTGGCGGCAGAAATGTTTACATTGAGGAAACACTGCACTATATTCCAGGTTAAGAATACCAATGGAGGCTGCGTTGGAAATCGTAAATCAAACTTTTGTCAGCATTTTGAGTGGAAATTTCATTTGCATTTGTACAGGTATATTCGTGCAAGTCGGGCTGGCCCTCGCAACGGAACGACAGTTTAGTGTTCACTCTGTCCATTTGCGCACCTCACAGTTGCATATAGATCTGACAAGAAGACACGCTTATCAACTCGATTACTATTGATCAAAACAGAACGAGGGTTCGGCTGTAGCCTACTTGATACAAACTATTGAGAACATATTCACTGACATGCATTGCACGTGTGATGAACACAGCTTACATATTTTTATTTTTTTCATTGCATACTTTTTTTTTTACTTTGGCGCTCGGAATTGTCATTGGTGCTCGGGAAAACGGCTCTGGCGCGCGCCAACATTTTCTCTATGCAGGAAAACCCCGCTTCAGAGTGATGTAATCTTGAACCCTATTAGGTTTGAAAAACCATCAGTCAAAATGGCAGTGGCTGGATTTGAACCTCTGACGTTGACGTTGCCAGGACACCAATTTATCCTAGTGAGCTATTCTCAGTGCTGGAAATCATATTTCAGTGACCGAAAAATATAAGGAAATATAAGGAATTTTTCCTGTGGCAAGCGGTTGTCAGATTTGTCCCAAGTTTAAACAGCTGTAATTCAGTCCTATTTTGATATGTCAATGTGATTGTGGTCTGAAGATAATCTGTGTTAAAGTTGGTGAATATTTGATACATTTTGTAGCAGGACAAAAACTTTTATTAATTCATTCAAAATGGCGGCATCAATTTGGCTGGTATAACAAGTTAACATGTGTCAGACATGGGATCGCCCCCCTAGAGGTTAGAGGACACCAGTGTTTCCCACACATAGACCTATTTGTGGCGGTGCGCCACAGAATCAACACCGGCCGGCACACATTGTTTCGTAAAAAAAATGTTTTTATCGCTATTTAGGTTAAAACACGCAGCGTATTCGTTCAGCTGCATTTCATTTCCCCTGCTCTCCCTCCGTCTCTCTGTCACTCATGCGTCTTTCTCACATATGCACGCAGTCACAACGTCAGCACACGTTAGCAACAATGCATACATATGCCGTTCTAGTAAGACCGACAGCTATATCAGCGAGCCTTCAGCATTAGTGCCGTAGCTAAAAGTCGAGGAAAGTTGAGGTTACTTTTTACTAGGTAGCTTACTCACATTTACATTTAGTCATTTAGCAGACGCTCTTATCCAGAGCGACTTACAGTACTCGAAGTTTCCCCTTTGTTCTTTTGGTGAGAAGTCTCAAGAGCTAGCTACTTACCTGACGTCATGGAGCCGACCAGTTAAATAGTTGTTTAGCATTAGCGTTGCTACATGCATAATGCAGAAATTATATGTTAGTTGTTGTTAATTTTTTGAAGGTGTGAATCATTTTGGATTAATATTTAATGTAACAAATTACAAACAAATTAACTGTAACGAATTATTAACGAAGGAATTGTCAGACAGACAATTCGACAATTCAGACAATCCGTCTGACAACCCCCACCCCTCCCCGCCACAATTAGATTTCTAATCTGTGGGAAACACTGAGGACACAAATCTGTAAAGCACAATAAATCTGACTCTTCTTGAGTATAGATCCCCAGAGATTGAAACATTATCCTTACCATTATACTTTTAGACAGCTACTGTGGCATACCTGGCTTCACTAAACAGATAAACAAGTATTATGACATGCGCGATGACTGTGGCTGGATTCGAACCTATGACCTTGCACTTCAGAGGAACCCGTCTTATCCCAGTGAGCTATTCTGTGTTCAGTTACTGTATTAAAAAAAGTAAGACGTTTTTTCTGTGGGAAGCGTTGTCAGATTTGACCCAAGTATAAAATGTATTTAGTATGAAAATGATTTGATTACATGTCCATGAAAATAGGAGCAATGGCGAACGAGGAGTTAAAAAAATGTTTTTATGAAAATTCCAAATGGCCGACGCCCAAAATGGTGGACACGGGACAATGTGATATATTTCGACTTGGTATGCCACGTAGAATCAGAAGACACCAATCTTGTGATTTATGACAAATCTGTTCAGAAGTTATGATGCAAGAAATCCAATGCACGGGCTAGATGTAGATTCACTATATCTACAAAGCACAATAAATCGGACTCTTCATGAGTATAAATCCCCTAAGAATGAAACATTATCGTGGCCATTATGATTATACTGCTCGACAGCTACTGTCGAATACCTGGCTTCACTTAACAGATAAACCAGTATCATGACATGCCTGAGACTTTGGCTGGATTCGAACCTACGACCTTGCACTTCAACGGAGCCTGTCTTATCCCAGTGAGCCATTGTCAGTGCTGGGAATTACTGTGTACAGTTAGTGAATACAAAAAGGAAGCCGTTTCTCCTGTGGCACGCATTGTCAGATTTGGCCCAAGTTTAAACAGCTGTAATTCAGTCCTATTTTTACATGGCAAGGTAATTGTGGTCTGAAGATAATCTGTGCCAAATCTGGTGAATATTGGATACATTGTGTAGGAGTAAGGAAAAAAGTTGTATTCATTCATTCAAAATGGTGGCCTCATCAATTCGTCTGGTATCACGCGTTAACATGCGTCAGACGTGGGATCGCCTAAGATATCACGAGACATAGGAATGACTTAAATACGCCAAACAAATCAACAGTTAGTGGTCAAAACAAAATTTAGCCTATTGTAGCGCCCCCCTACAGCTCAAATGACACTACGTTTTTCGGACCTCTTAACAACAGGGTCATGAATCCATACACCAAGTTTGGAGTCAATGCATCAAAGATTCGTTAAAATATGACCTCACTTCCCTTTAACCGTATCAGTTGCTATATTTGATTGGCTGTAACTAACAAACAGTTGCGAAAATCTAAGCTCCAGGGGATAACTTTTGTGAGGCTTGGTCTGAAGATCATCTGTGGCAATTATGAAGAAGATTCGAAAAGAATTGTAGGAGGAGTAGCGAAAAAAAATTCTCCTTAACATTCAAAATGGCGGAGATTCTATATGACTGGGTATGACGTCATAGAGTGCAGTGAAATCGTCTTGATCCAGGGAATCCAACGATACTTCATTTTGGAAAATGCGGCATATGGTTCAAAAGAATTGTGTTTAACCTGTTTTGCGTGCAGGCCCGCCCGCGGGCCCGAAACACTGCCCCCTCCTCCCCCAGTTATTACGAGCTTTCAAAAGAGTCAATTTACATGCATGTACTCCAAATGGTTCAAGAACAGCTTTCAATTTACTTTGGGCATGCCGTTTAGGCGTTTTTAGGCACATTTAACAGTCTCCAGAACAGGTTAAACACACCTTCAACTTTGACCCATTGGTGGCGCTAGAGTGCTCCAATGAGAGACATGAAACTTGGTGAATATAAATAGGGGACTGTGCTTAATGAGTGTGCCAAATTTCACAACTTTTAACCAGATGGTTTGAGGGGCTTCCATAGACTCCAATGGGAGAAAAAGATTAATAATAATAATAATAAGAAGAAGAATATAGCTGCAAGCAGCAATGGAGGGGCCAAGCAGCCCAGAGCAAGACATGGCCTCCATAGCACTTGCGCAACAATTAAGTTACAACAACCTGTTGCACTCATGCAACACGCCAAGTTTGGTTAAAATATCTGTTTGCGTTCCAAAGTAGTGAGTGTTCAAAGTGTTTTTTTTTTGTGGTATAACACCACAGGCCTCCTCTGATCCTCGTGGGAACGATGGAACCCAAGTTTGGTGACAATCGCACAAATGGTTGCTGAGTTACGCTCTCACGTGTCTTTCGCGGCTTCGCCGGCGCCTTTGATCGTCTCTACCGAACAAACGGTTTTGAAAATGGAAAATCCATCTAACACCTTTGTGAAACTTGGTCTGAAGATCATCTCTGCCAAATTTAGTAAACATATGACACAATTTGGGGCGTGTAAAAGGTTTTTACACTTTTCCATTAAATCCAAAATGGCGGCCCCGTCAATTCGGTTGTTATGAAATATTATCGATGGTCAAGTTTGATATCTCACAAGACATCAACCGACAAAGAAATGACTTTGTTAAGTTAAACACTTCAACAGTTATTAGCCAAAACACGTTTATGCTTCCGGCCACGCCCCCTTTTAGTCACATGACACCATTTTTGGAGGACATACTCAGAATAAGGTTTCGAGTAGGCATATCAAATTTGGTGTCACTGCCTCAAAGAACTGCTGAGATAAGACTTCATTTCCTGTTTGGTGTCTATTCTGCTGATTTTGATTGGCTCTCACGGACAAACGGTTGTGGGGATCAAAATGCTCTACCATAACTTTTGTGCGGCTTGGTCTGAAGAGCATATCTGGTAATTTTGAAGAAGATTTGACCAAAATTGTAGGAGGAGTAGGCTTTCAGAGGTTTTTGATAAAACCGGAAATAGCGGAAAATCTATATAACCGGAAATTGACGCCATGGTGTGCATTGCACTCGGCTTGATCCAGGGAATCCAATTGTACCTCATTTTTGAAAATCGGTCATACGGTTCAAAAGTTGCGTGTGTAAACACAAGTCCAACTTTGACCTGTTGGTGACGCTAGAGTGCCCAAGTATGGGACATGAAACTTTGTGAATTGGACCAGGGGACTGTCCCCAATGAGTGTGCCAAATTTCACAACTTTCGACCAAGCGCTTATGGGGGCTGCCATAGACACCCAGTCCTAAGAATAATAATAATAATAATACTAACAATTACAATAGGTGCCTCGCAGCTTTGCTGCTTGGCCCCTAATAATACCACCAATAACAATAGGGTTCCCTCCTACCGGAGGAACCCTAATATATATAGCTGCAGGCAGCAATGGCGGGTTCCTCCATAACATTTCAAACCATTACCAACTTGACATGACACAGACATGTATTTCATACATGTACACAACATTACAAGACAACTGGATCAATGGCTGATTTTAAGTCATTTTCTGATATTCTTCACAAATTGTCACTCTAGAGAAATATCCATGCTGCCGACGTTATGGGTTCCTGACACTCTTTTTTTCCCCATGAGCAATATAAGGCATGCGTACCAACTTTTAGACATTTTGGACAAACAGGGTTAAAATGCCACCCTTTTGAAAGTGACAACTTTGAAGCGTGTTCTGTCAGGCCACCTGTGCTCTGGTTAGGCCCATCATGCAGAGATCCATTCTTTAAAAGTTTTGATTACAACAATAATTTAAGAAAGGGAAGACACACTTTAGTAAAGGACGTGTATGTAATGGTAGGACGACAACTACATTAAGGCCTATAAGTATAGTTATATATGTATTATATGTAAAGTAGCCCAATATTTGTTGGTGTACAAAAAAGGAGTTACCAATAGTTCCAATAGATGCCTCCATATTTGAAATGTAAAAATGACTGGTGGATTAATATTTTCCTTGTTTTCTGCTGTTTTGGGGGACTTTCCACATCAGCACCCATTTCCCAGTGTCATGTAACTGGATCTACATAATGGCGTAATGTTATGGGCATGGAGATGAGGCTACTACAAGGGGCCGGGGAGCAGAGCGGTAGGATAAAGCAGGGCGAGACGTTATATACTGGACACACACCACGAATAAAGGGAGCCTTCTCAAGTTTTATAAAACATGTCACGGAGCATTCATTCCGCAAGCGGAAGCTTGTACACCCAGTTCCTCTATTCTACGCTACTACACTTTGACTTTGAAACATTCATGTAGTCCCATACTATACCAGTTATAGATATACAACACAGATGAGAGTGAATAAGAGATCATGGTAGTGGGATGGTGTTCCACTGTTCTGCTTCTCTTTTTCGCCACTCCTACGAAACATTTCTGGACACCACTGCTTTTATTAGTGCCTGCAATGCTGGGAAGAAAACTATATGACAGCAATAATGTTTAATGGAACTGGCCTTTCTAACAGTACAACTGGGCCCAGCTTGGCACCCCATAGTTGCAAATCAAAACAAGAGCCTTTTCAATAGGCACAGTGGCAGACTCATGCTGTTTGAGGTTGTCAAATATCACCAGACATGGACTTCTGCCTAAATTGACATGCACCAACTCAGAGCAATGAGTTTCAACAACCATTAGCACAGTTATTCAATTTGTTGACTCTACTCTTAATGCAAGACTATGTTTAAGTTATTGTCTGAAATTCTTTGTCAGTAACTGTTTATTTAGGAACCCGCCCTCACCAAATTGCTTTGGTCATGCTTTCTTAAAAGTCTAGTCCTTAGTTTAGATGTGCCAAAGAAGGTGATAACATGACCAAGCTGTGTTTGGTTGATTCAACTGTATAGTTCTGAAGAAGAAGACCTTCTGTTTATTTTAACAGTAAAATTAGCTGTGGCCAAACTAACCACACAATGCCTACTAGTCTAAAATGGCTACTAGACTAAGGAGTGAAGGTGGGAGCTTGGTACTGTTGGGGCCATGTACTGTTATGGTTTTTGAGTCAAACAACTTGCTAAATGATTAAATGTCTGTTAAATGTCAAATCCAACTTTAAATGTATAAAAGAGAGAATTAAACCTAGAGGTTTAAAAGGCTACGTTTGTTTAAACAAATTACACATAGGATTTGGGGAAAAAGCATTAGAAATTAGCCAAGCATACATATTTTAAATATTCACAATGAATCTACTTTTCATCTTACATTGAACTATTTTTCAGATTTGTGTGGGTGCCGTTATAGGTTCTAGAGGCTTTTTTGTTCCTCGTGAGAAATAAGGCATATGTAATGAATTTCAGAATTTTGGGACAAATGGGATGCAAATGGCAGCACTCTGAAAATGGACAATTGGCGGGGTGGCCGTAGTGCCACCTATGGATAATGGTGGGTCATTTGTGGTGTGGTAGTTACTCATGGCCTATACTATCAATGTTTCAGGATTTTGAGACCTTTTTACCATTGCATACAAAATCGGAAATGCAATACCATCAAGATCCACATGGGCCTTTATTTCAAGCCAAGAAGTGAAGGGAGGGGGCTTGGTGAGCCTATCCATTCCAGAAAGCCTTGTATCTTGTGCTTTAGGGCGTGGCCTGTGGCGCCACCTATGGGTAATGGTGGGACATTTGTGGTGTGGTAGTTACTCTTGGTCTATACTATCAATGTTTCAGGATTTATATAACTTTTTACCATTGCATACAAAATCGGAAATGCAATACCAAGAAGATCCACATGGGCTTTTGTTAAAGTGTTTCTCGGCCTTTACTATCAATGTTTCAGGATTTGAGACCTTTTTACCATTGCATACAAAATCGGAAATGCCAAACCATCAAGATCCACATGGGCCTTTGCTAAAGACCAAGGAATGAGTGGGGGCTTGGTCAGCCCACACTCTCCTGAAATGTTGCGTGTGCTTCTTTGCCGCGCGTGTGTCAAGGGAAGGCTGAGTGTGTGAGGATTTGGAGCACGGGCAGGAGGAGGGGAGAGAGGATTTAGCCCCCAAAACTCTGAAATTAGCCAAGCATGCATGTTTCAAATATTCACCAAAAATCGAATTTTCATCTTACATTCAACTTTTTTTCAGATTTGAATACTAAATATTCTCAAGAGTCTTCATATGAACTAGTGATAGTATCAGAGTATCCGCTTTAGACCGGTGGATGTGTAAAGAATTATTTTAGCGTTAGCGATAATTTTGATTTGCTTTATATCAGTCATTTTTTAAGATATTAAGTCAATTTTTCACACGGGAACATGTTGTAGTGTCTTCCACCGATATACTAAGTTTGGTGTTGATATCTCAAAGATTTTTCGAGATTTGACCCAACTTCCTGTTTTGATCCTTTGTTGATGATTTTGAATGGCTGTACCGGACAAACGATTTCGAAAATAAAAATTCCAGTGATAACTTTTGTGAGGCTCAGTCTGGAGATCCTGTCTGGCAATTGTGAAAAAGATTTGACCAAAAATGTAGGAGGAGTAGCGAAAAAACGTGTTTCCTTAATCTTTATTGTACAGAAAAATCCAATATGGCGGCCGTTATAGGTTCTAGAGGCTTTTTTGTTCCTCATCAGAAATAAGGCATATGTAATGAATTTCAGAGTTTTGGGACTTATGGCCTGCAAATGGCATCACTTTGAAAATTGACATATTGGGGCGTGGCCTGTAGCGCCACCTATTGTCTCACATGGCCCATGTTTGGTATGGTAGTTACTAATGGTCTGCAGTTTCAACATGCCAAATTTCACAACTTTTTACCGTTGTGCTCTAGGGGCTGCCATTCACTCCCATGGGTAAAATATAATAATAATAATAATACCACCAATAACAATAGGGTTCCCTCCTACTGGAGGAACTCTAATAATAAGAAAAGGTAGAATCACTTATGTGGCTTCGCCGCTTCGCGGCTTCGCGGCTTGGCCACCAATAATAAGAAAAGGTAGAATCACTTATGTGGCTTCGCCGCTTCGCGGCTTTGCCACCAATAATAAATATAGCTGCAAGCAGCAATGAGGTGGCTAAGCAGTCAAATGACCCATAAAACACAAGAAATCCTCAGAACAGGGTTTTGAGTGCATGCAGCAAGTTTGGTGTGAATCCATCAAAGATTTGCTGAGATACGACCCAAATTCCTGTTTGATGTCTTAATTGCACATTTTGATTGCCTGTACCGGGCAAACGGTTGTGAAAATCAAACAATCATGTGATGGCCTTTGTGAGGCTTGGTCTGAAGATAATCTCTGCGAAATTTGGTGAAGATTGGACAACATGTGTAGGAGGAGTAGAGAAAAAACATTTTTCAATGAATTCAAAATGGCGGCCGCATCAATTCGGCTATTATCACAAATGATGATGGGTCACACACGGGACGTCCCAAGATATCATGAAACAAAGGAATCACTTAATAAAGGCAAACAAATCAACAGTTATTGGCCAAAACACATTTTTGCTTCCTGCGGCCACGCCCAGTAATTACATGACACCAAATTAATTGGACAGCCTCTGAAGAGGGTTCCGAGTCATCACACCAGGTTTGGGGTTGATTTCTTAAAGATTAGCTGAGATATGATCCAACTTCCTGTTTGGTTGCTTTGTTGCCAATTTTGATTGGCTGTACCGGACAAACGGTTTTGAAAATCAAATATCCTTTGATAAATTCTGTGAGGGTTGGTCTGATGATGATGTGTGCCAATTCTGGGGAAGATTTGACGAAAATTGAGGGAGGAGAAGCAAAAAAACCGTTTTTTCACAAAATTCAAAATGGCAGAAAATCTATATAACCGGAAATTGACGCCATGGTGTGCGTTGAACTCGTCTCGATCCAGGGAATCCAACGGTACCTCATTTTTGAAAATCGGTCATACGGTTCAAAAGTTACGTGTGTAAACACAAGTCCAACTTTGACCAGTTGGTGGCGCTAGAGTGCTCCAATGGGAGACATGAAACTTAGTGAATATAAAGAAGGGACTGTGCTTAATGAGTGTGCCAAATCTCACAACTTTTTACCATACGGTTCTAGGGGCTGCCATAGACTCCAATGACAGAAGAAGTGTAATAATAATAAGAAAAGGTAGAATCACTTATGTGGCTTCGCCGCTTCGCGGCTTGGCCACCAATAATAATAATACCTCATTTTTGAAAATGGGTCATACGGTTCAAAAGTTGCCTGTGCAAACACAAGTCCAACTTTAACCCATTGGTGGCGCTAGAGTGGTCTAATGGGAGACATGAAACTCGGTGTAAGTATAGAAGTAAATGTCCTTAATGAGTGTGCCAAATTTCTCAAAAAGTTGTCGAAGGGTTCTAGGGGCTGCCATTGACTTCCATGGTACAAGAATAATAATAATACTAACAATAACAATAGGTTCCCTCCTGACGGAAGAATCCTAATAATACTAACAATAACAATAGGTGCCTCGCAGCTTCGCTGCTTGCCCCTAATAATACCACCAATAACAATAGCGTTCCTCCTACCGTAGGAACCCTAATAAGAAAAGGTCTCCATTCAGCCTGTTGTTGTTGGCCAAACGTTAAGTATTTTTGCTCCCTTGTTGTCCAACTCTTGACCTTCTACAATGTAAATTGTAATAATATTTTGCCATTTTGCGGAGGAACCCGCATCGCTGCTTGCAGCTAGATATTTTTTTAATCTGCTTTAAAATAACAGGAATAAACTCTACGAACAACATTTCATGTATGTGTGCCAACTATTTGCAAAACTGGCTACAACAGGACAGTCAAATGTAGATTATCAAGCCCTTTCTCCCTGTGCTCAGTCATCTCCAGGTAAATTGGCGATTCGCTAATGTTCCCCTTTGTGCTTGTGCCCTGTTCGTATCCGCGAGCACAGTTCCCAGAAACCTTTCTTGGCGTAAGCAAGTAAATGGGGTGCTAGTTTACCCATGTTGGATTTGAGCAAAAATGATTCTATGAAAAAACTAGTAGCCAGGTTCGAGGTTCGAGAATATATTTAGTATTTTTTTTGGGGGGACAAAGTTTTGGATATGTTGACTAGAGTTAGTAGAAAAAAATTGACCGGAAAAGCTGGGTACTTAATCAGAAAGGCAGTACCACCAACATCCACTTCAAGCCGAGTTGCGAGGGGTGGAGACTTGGTATCAACTGTAGGGGGTCAGATGGCTGAGCGGTTAGGGAGTCGGGCTATTAATAAGAAGGTTGTTGGTTTGATTCCTAGCCGTGCCAAATGACGTTGTGTCCTTGGGCAAGGCACTTCACCCTACTTGCTTCGGGGAGAATGTCCCTGTACTTACTGTAAGTCGCCCCGGATAAGAGCGTCTGGTAAATGACTAAATGTAAACCTTTGCCAAGTTTGTGATCGGAATTGGCCAACGAAAACACTTGTAGGTGTGTCTCGCGAATTGCCATGCCTCAATTGGTAGAGCAGAGCTCAAATATTTGATTTAGGATTACAATCTGCCGAAATATACCCTGACGGTGTTGATGCGACATGTTTTCATTTCTCCACCAGTGTTATTTTTGGCAGCTATTTTTGATTTAGTCTTAGGCCAAATCCCAATACTCCCCCTTACCCCTTCCCCATGGCCCTCGAAAGTAAGGGGTAAGGGCTACATAGTCCTAGGAAATGGAACGCCACTTGGTTACAGGTACGTCATCTAGCACGTATCGATATCTCCAAAGCAAGTAGCGTTATGCACTGATATTAAACGAAATTCGCTGCTAATGGAGTTTACTTAGAACTGTAGACATGCTAGTCAAAGAAATGCGGGACTGTTGTGCAATTCAGAACTGTAACATTAACATACCAAACTAGAGATTTTTAGAAACGTTTTAATTAGGAAAATGGTTGCAAATATATATGTTCATGACTGTATATAACACAAAACAAGACTGTCATAATTTTTTTATCAATTAATTAAGCCGATAATATAACATTTATCGGACTCTCTGGATGATTTGGTCGCCATTGTTGCCGGTCGCGCAGTTTTCACATAGCTCTAGGTTTCAAGTAAGCTCCCGATCTTACTTGGTTTTAAGGGGTGTATAGTCCTTAGTCTTAGCCCTTCCCCTAGCTCCAAAAGAGTATTGGGACACCACTAGCTCTCACGGGAACGCGCAAAACTAAGGGAAAGGGGTAAGGGGAAGGGGTAAGGGGGAGTATTAGGATTCGGCCTTAGTCTTTAGACGAAAATGCTTATTAGTTTTAGTCACATTTAGTCATTTTAATCCTTCTTAGTTTTAGTCTAGTTTTCGTCGACGAAAACTCAAAACATTTTAGTCGACGAAAACTAATTACATTTAAGTCAAGTTTTAGTCTAGTTTTAGTCACATTTAATAGCCATATTAAACTCCTTTTTCCCATTCTCAGTAGGGATGTGCATCTCCATCACTGAGGACGATGCAATACACATCTCGATGCACTGCCAATGATCCGATACATTAAAGATACATAAAAGCAACTACTAATGCGATACGATACGATTCACCCCTATTGCGATGCAGTGCGATTTGACAAGATGTGATTCAATAAGATGCAATGTAAAAGAATATAATGCTATGCAATTTAATATGGTACATAATGATATATTTCTTTGTCAGACAGCAAATCATCAATTAACTAAAAAAGGGAAAGTTTTAATTCACATATTAAACAAAGTCTCTGACAAAAGATAAAATAACATCAGGCCTGGACCTTGCCTTAAACCAGTCCTTCTTTCCTGTTGTATGTGTTCTCTGAATGTAAAAAAGGGTCAACTATTACTGGCAGTCAAGCTGCTGTAAACACTCATTTAACACCACGCACTAAATTGAACTCATGTCCTACTTTAAGGTTTTTCTTTATGACTCAGCTATCTCTCGTATTACTTTGTAGTACACAACAGGGATTTGTTTCTCGGAGAATATAGAATTCCTATTCTTGCAAGGGGTACCGGTAGAGCTAGCCACTGACTGTAGCCATAGCTGAATCCGAGGGGGAGGCAGATGTCTCCACACAAATACCATGTAGCCTCTTCAGGTGACTACCTAAATTAGCCATGCTGCCTGTGTACTTTATAGCAACGCAACATATCTTGCCAATTGCATAGGTTGATAACACTCGCCCGAACACGCCTTTAACTCGCGTGAAACTTGGCCGAGAGACGAGAATCGGCCACTGACAGCAGTAGAGATGAGAGCGCGCTTAAGAAACAGAGGAGGAATCTATCTAACTATAAAATTCTTGGAGAAAAAAAGTATTGTGACTTCGTCAACCACCAACATTTTTGTCTCGTCTCGTTAACAAAAGTAATAATATATTTGGTCAGTTTTTCTTTTCAAAGATCCGTTTTCGTCACGTCTTAGTCTCGTTTTAGTCATGAGAAAAAGTTTGTTAACGAACATTTTTCGTCATAGTTTTCGTCGACGAAATTAACACTGTTCTCCATAGCTCGCACATGTTGCAGTCTAGAGCCCTGTGGAAGCATTCTTTAAACTTTTAAACAACTTTACTGAAAGTATAAAGACACTCTTGAGTGAGTGTAGTTGCATAAACCATGTGTTTTCCCAGTCCAGGGTAGCCTTGTCTCTGCTGGGTTACTGCTACTATCACATGCAGGAGTTCACCAATGCGGTGGAGTGCTACGAGCAGCTGACCCAACTGCACCCCGAGGTGGAGGAATACAAACTGTACTACGCCCAGTCTCTGTATGGGGCCTGTGCATACCCAGAGGCAATGAAGGCCACCTTCCTCCTGGACAACCCCAACAGCCATACTAAGGTAATGTAGGTCTTAAAACACACCTGTACATAAAGAGTAATTATTGTTATTGATATAACAACTGCCGTTTTGTTATTGCTGTAATGATGGAGTAAGTTATCTTTTTTATTCCTCTTATGTCTTCTTCTTTCTTTTTTTCCTACCCAAATTCTATTCATCTGGCACCCAGATGATTAAACTGCAAGCAGCCATCAAATATGGTGAGGAGGAGTACTCTGGAGCAAAGGTAAAACGTTTCAAGTTACTAATAATCTACTTGCATTACTCAATCTTTACATTATAGATTACTGTATATTACCCTTTCCCTCCCCTCTTCTTTTTTTATGTATCCTTTTATTTGGAGACATTGTTTTCTCCTCTCCTCTTCTTTTCTTTCTTTTCATATTGTCCCTCTCCTTTTGTAACTGTTACTACAACATACTACGTTTTGTAGGCTCTTTTTAGCCTATATCAAAGTAGAAAGCTCTGTCATGTCCTGTCCTTGTAATTTTTCCTTAGCTGTCAGTCAGACTTGAGTACCTCGCTTCACGCTCCTCTCTCGGAGGGCCAGGTCAGGGATCACCTCATCATGAGATTGAATCTCCTGTAACATGGAATGTTACAAGCTAATTACAATAAGTACCTACTCACCAGGAACTCAGATGGAAAATTGTGTTTCCATGCATTTTGCAGCGGCGCCCCGCTGCTACAAAATCATTGCCATCGCTGCTTCAGAATTCTATGAAATATCACAAACTGTCCGCTCCACGGAACTCAAACTAATTGTCTTCTGCTGCTCTCTCAGCTTGGAGGATGAGCAACTGAACAGTGACAGGACGTCAATCACTCACAAACTCATGACAACCTAATAAACAACAGCAAATGTACAGTGGAGCACTTTGTACTCTCAGCTCAGCCTGGCAGTGACAAACAGGGCGGAGTATAGAACCTCCAGATAGTGCAAGTAAAAATTTACATTAAACTAGATAGCTAATGTGAAGTTAGCTATATTTTACTGTTTGAATGTATATTCGCAATGTAATGTTTGTGATGTTGATGGCCAACTAATTATATTTCATTATTCGTGAATAGAGCTAGTATAGTAACTTTAGCTAGAGCTATCACTGTACTGTAGGCTACTCAACTAGCTAGACTATAGCGAACTCAATGAAAATACTGGTAAAGTTACTTCAGTACAATTTATTTAAGCTAGGTAAAAAAGTGTTAAAATGTTTTTATTTTTTATTTGTAGATGAGTAAAATAAAATCTCATAGAAGAGAAATATGCCTGATTGGAAGAAGCTCTAGCACTAGTTCAATCCGGAGAGACCTGGGGCCCGTTCTCCGTACGTTGCTTATTACATCCGTGATCAAATGACACATCCAAAATGACATTATCTTGCTAATCATGATCTGGCTAATTCGGTTCTTCCAACACCCTTGTTGTTTATGATTAGTGTAGCTGGATTGAGTTATGCGTTGGTCTAAAAGGGGGTATGTATCAATAGTAGAAACCTTGATCAGCAACGCTGCTATTGGCTTCTCACATAAGTCTATAGCTGCTCACCATGGCCAAAAAGAGCCCCCTGTGTTTTCCGCAACATAGCAAGAGCTTGCCCGAAGGCTACTCCAAATTGGAAGATTTAACCAAACTGCAGGGAACACCTCAAAGTCTGCGAAATCCAGGAAAGGGCTGGCAAAAAGTAGCAGACTAAGGCCGAATCCCAATATTCCCCCTTACCCCTTCCCCTTAACTTACCCCTTCCCCATGGCCCTCGAAAGTAAGGGGTAAGGGCTACATAGCCCTAGGAAATGGGACACCACTTGGTTACAGGGACGTCATCTAGCACGTATCGATATCTCCAAAGCAAGTAGCGTTATGCACTGATATTAAATGAAATTCGCCGCTAATGGAGTTTACTTAGAACTGTAGACATGCTAGTCAAAGAAATGCGGGACTGTTGTGCAATTCAGAACTGTAACATTAACGTACCAAACTAGCGATTTTTAGAAACGTTTCAATTAGGAAAATGGTTGCAAATATATATGTTCATGACTGTATATAACACAAAACAAGACTGTCATAATTTTTTTATCAATTAATTAAGCCGATAATATAACATTTATCGGACTCTCTGGATGATTTGGTCGCCATTGTTGCCGGTCGCGCAGTTTTCACATAGCCCTAGGTTTCAAGTAAGCTCCCGATCTTACTTGTTTTAAGGGGTGTATAGCCCTTAGTCTTAGCCCTTCCCCTAGCTCCAAAAGAGTATTCGGACACCACTAGCTATCACGGGAACGTGCAAAACTAAGGGGAAGGGGTAAGGGGAAGGGGTAAGGGGGAGTATTGGGATTCGGCCTAATTACATGTAGTGACCACGTTAGATGTTTTATCGTGTATTACAGTAGGCTATTAGTCTTTGTATTTTCTTAATTTTATAATTACTTTGTTTATCATCTAATGTCATATAATAATTAAATGTGGTTCCAACTAATTAATGATGTAAATGACACCCTCACGAGAAAGCCAATTGGCTATCTCTCAAAAAGTAAGCTATAGTACTTTCTTTTGGCTCTCAACAAAGACAGTCGCATTTTCTTTCCCTCTCCTCCCCTTGACCTTCCCTGCTTGGCTTCTATCCTATTGTCTAGTCATTCACGGAGAAATGCTCTGATACAATCATTTGGATAGTTTTTGATGATATTACTCAAAATCAAATACTTCTGATTGGGGCAAAGTGGATTGACTACAACCACTAAAAGGAACAACCTGAGGGACTGAAGCCCAAGGAGAGCAGAAGTATTTTGGGCTACTCTCCCAGACTGACCACAGGCAAGCAAAGCTAAAGCTTGTTCCCTGTAGAACTATGGCTTGCAAAGACTGCAAACAACTTACTCAGAGGATAGTTGAACTGGAGCTAAGAGTCAGAACCCTCTTAGATATCAGAGAAACTGAAGACTTTATAGATTCCATGCTACCTAGCCCAGAGGCTAAGCTACCGGCTTATGAGCCACTCTTGGAACCAGCTTCCTTTCCACCGGCCGTTGGACCGGATGAGTCATGGCCTGCTCTCGGCGCTAAACCAAAGAGGACCAGCGCCGCTTCTACTTTCATCGGAGATGGGACTGTCACCAAGGATAAAAAGCGAGGCAGAAACTCTTCCCACATCACCTCTCCTCCTGTCCCACTCAGAAACAGATTAGAACCACTGGGAACTTTCTCTCCCTTGTGTTTGGAATCCAAGGCGAAGAGGCACAGGAGTGCTAGCCACGCAGCTTACAAACATGAAGGGTCCAGATCGCCGACACACTATGATGGTCGCGACTACACACATGCAAATCCAACACATCATCGTCTGCTGCGACCGGGAGTCCCCCATTTCACTACAAGCCCCTCTCGGACCACTCGGGGCGCTGTTCAACCCCCTATCAAGCCTAATCAGACAACAATACCACAGGATTATCAAGATCCAAGGTATGCTAAGACTACCCACAGCCCATCAGCACTTAAAGGAGCTAACTCTGCTAGCACTATAGAATCTACTCCTAGCACTGACACAGTGGCTGACCTTGGTCTAGCACAAGGTCCTATCATTGCTAACCCAAATAAGCTAAGAACTGTCTCCGCAGCTACTGATAAGGCAAACGTTAGAAATGCAAATACAACACCACATATGGCCACTATCTTGATTGGAGATGCCATGACAGCACATGCTAAACTGGCAAAGACAGAAAATATTTGTCTTAGCAACACATCTGTCGAGGAACTGTCGTCAGAGGTACAAACAATCCTCAACAATAAACCAAACAACCCTAAGATTATCATACACTTGCTCCTTTGATATCCTACACAAGAAAACTGGCACTGAGATACCTGAGAAACATTTCACCCAGCTACTGAACACACTCAACAGATATCAAGATGTATTCATCAGTGGACTGATTGCATGCTTTCGCAAAGGAAAAGAAGCCTTCAGTTGACTACTATCTTTCAACACATGGTTGGCATCTGTCTGTCTGGCACACAAACTGAGATTTATCGATAATTTCAATGTGTTCTGGAACTGTGCAGACCGTTTTCAAGCTGACAGACTCCACCCAAACCGTAGAGGATCTCGACTACTAACAGCAAACATCAGTCACGTGCTCCCGACCACAAATCAAGTTTCTCTCCCTATCCCTGTTGTGTCTAAGCTGACTGACGCATCCCAAACAACCTCCCATGGAACAGAACAGAACATTCAAACAGCCTCCTGCAAGGACATGGGCCCTGCACAGATCTGCACCCCCCAGATGAATTCCCTTGTGATGGAACAGCTCAGTGACATAGACTTTCCCAAAGAAAAGCTACGCTAGGACAGCCACCATGCTATTTCATTAGACATACCGGTCATCATCACAAACAGAAATCGGCATGGTAAAATGCATGGTTACAAACCTGAAACTAGTGTTAGAAGTCACAGAACTATCCATATTCTTCCAACAGATTTATGAACCCCTGTTTTATCTGTTCTTACCCCACAGATGAAACTGGCCCTTCTAAATGTTAGATCACTAAATAACAAAACATTTCTAGTTAATGATCTGATCAAAGAAAACAACTTAGACTGCATCTGTCTAACAGAAACCTGGCTAAACAATGACACGGCAACAGCAACTTTGATAGAAGCGTGTCCGCCCGATTACAGCTTTCACCAAGTTTCTAGGAAATCAAAAAAAGGTGGAGGAGTCGCAGCTATTTTCTCTAAACTGTTGTTCAAAATTACTGAGCTAGGTGAATTCACATCATATGAATATCTTGCTATAAAGCTCAAAACCGAATCAATACTTTTTGTTATTATATATCGGCCACCCAAGCACTCGCCAATATTCATACAATAAATCTCTTTACTATTATCACTATGTGTCACAATATATGACAAAGTAGTTTTAAACGGAGACTTAAATATCCAAGTAAATAAAAAAGCAGACCCAAGAACTATTGAGCTCTTAAATCTCCTCGACAGGTTCGATCTAACTCAACACATAACAGACCCAACACACCAGCATGGAAACACACTAGATCTAGTGATAACAACTTGACTAAATATAAATAATATTTCGATAACTGATCTACCCCTCTCAGACCATCATTGTATACTTTTTTATGTGGAAATTATCCTAACAAAAACACAAAAGATTTCTTAGTCCAAAGAAGAAATTTAGACGATACAGCTATGATGAAATTTTCAGAACAATTTGCTCTATATGAGCCAACTAATCATGATTGCTCTCTGAATGAAATGGTAGAGAACCTCAATGATGCACTATTATCTGTGTTAGACTCTGTTGCACCACTGAAAACCAAAAAGAAGTGCACAAGCAGAACCTCCCCATGGCTGAGAAATAAAGATTTTAGTGAAACGAAAAGAAAATGCCGTGCAGTAGAGAGAAAATGGAGGAAAACAAAGATCACTATTCACTACAATATCTACAAAGATACAATAACCACCTATAACAAAACCATCCGTCTAGCAAGGAGAGAATATTTCTCCAACAGTATTACAGAAAAAGCCAGAAACTCCAGAGTTCTTTTCTCCACCATTTACCAGCTGCTAAACACTGTCCCTGTCCCACCCCCATCCTCAGCAGTTAAATGTGAAGAGCTTGCTCTGTTCTCCAAGAACAAAATAACTTTGATCAGAGCTAGTATTATTAATAGTGGGGTTGAAACTGACATCAGTAGATTCTGCAACCTAACCATGAGCATATTTACCTGTATCACACTTAGTGAACTTTCAAAAATTGTCAGTGAATCTAACTCCACAACCTCAGATATTGATCCTATACCCACAACATTCTTTAAGCGAGTGTTTGATAGTGTCTCAGGTCCGGTGCAAGAGATTATAAACACATCCCTTAGAACTGAGGTCTTCCCAGATGCCTTCAAAACAGCTGTTGTAAAGCCCCTATTAAAGAAAACCCAAATTGGATAACAGTCTACTTGCAAATTACAGACCAATATCAAAACTTCAATTTATTAGTGAAGTACTGGAAAAGATAGTTTTAGTCCAATTAAATTATTTTCTTGAAGAAAATAACATCCTGGAAGTCTCGCAGTCAGGTTTCAGGAAATATCACAGTACTGAAACTACTTTCACCAAAATGATTAGCGACCTCAGACTAAATTCTGATGCAAATAAAGTCTCTATCCTTATCCTGCTAGATCTCAGTACAGCATTTGATACCATTGATCACAACATCCAAATTAATAGACTGGATCACGGATAGTGTATTGAACTGGATAAAATCATATATCACAGGAAGGACGTTTTATGTTAGTTTAGGAGACCATAGGTCCAAGAAACATGAGAACTGCTACGGGGTTGCTCAAGGAAGTTGCTTAGGTCCATTACTTTTTTCTCTTTATATGTTACCGCTCGGTGATATAATCAGAGAACATAACATAGATTTCCATAGCTATGCGGATGACACACAACTATATATATTCACTGAACCCGACAATGCAACGGCCATCAATTCCATTACCAACTGCCTGTTGGCAATAAACAAATGGATGAATGATAACTTTCTTAAATTAAATGAAGACAAAACCGAAGTCCTACTAAGTGGCCCCAAATCCAAAAGAGAGATGCTTACTAAGAATCTAGGAAGCTTAACCCCCTGTCTTAAACCAGAGGTGACGAGTCTCGGTGTAATCCTGAACTCAGATTTGAATTTCAACTCTCACGTAAATAAAGTGACCAAAACAGCTTTTTTCACCTGAGGAATATAGCAAAGGTACGACCATTCATAAACCAAAATGATGCAGAGAAGTTAATTCATGCTTTTATATCCAGCCGGCTGGACTACTGTAACACACTTTTCACTGGTCTTCCCAAGAAAACCACTGAAAGACTACAGCTCATTCAAAATTCTGAAGCTAGATTATTAACCAAAACTAAAAGGAGATAACACATTAGTCCTGTCCTAGCTACTTTACACAGGCTCCCTGTTACCTTCAGAATTGACTTTAAGGTCCTTTTTCTCACATACAAAGCTCGACACGGACAAGGACCTAGCTGCATTGCTAACTCCCTTATAAACTACACACCAGCTAGAACAATGCGATCATCAAATGCAGGCCTATTAGAGGTCACCAGAAGCAGTCATAACAAGATTGGTGATTCGGCCTTTACTAATTATGCCCCAAAACTAGGGAACAAATTAACCATAAATATTAGGGAAGCAAACACGCTAGACATTTTTTAAAGACAGCTTAAAACCTACCTTTTTACCGAAGCATTTAAGTAATTTGATCTCAGAAGGGTTTTATTAGTTATATTGTTGCTATTTTAATTATAACTTTTATCACTTGTATTGATAATATATATGTTTTATTGTTTTTATTGATTTCATGTAAAGCACCTTGAGCTACAATTCTTGTATGAAATGTGCTATATAAATAAAGTCTTACTTGCTTACTTACTCTAGTAGCCTGTGTGGCTGTGCTAATTGGATCTATCTATCACGCAATGTGCGATTAATATTAAATTATGCTTATTGAATGATTATTCAGCAACCTGAATTTCAATAACCTGAATTCCCGCAATCTGAATGTCAGAAATGTGTATTTCTCGATCAAAATAATTCAATTTCTTAAAATTTTGATACAAATAATTCGGATATGATATATCCAATAGCAAAATATTTCAGTTTTTTGAAATTCGACACTCAAATATTTCATATTCAAATTCAGATAATTTTGTCAGCTTTCTAGCTCCATAGTAAAGCCACAATCAAATCCTGTTTACATAAAATAAACCTGCTCCCAAGCAGGTTCAAGCTTAAGGACCTGTTACTATGACAGCAAGTCCAGGATGAGCTTCGAAGAACCGAACAATCCAAGATCATGACAAATCGTCAACAATCAAATCCAGCTAACTGAGTTAGCGACGTACAGAGAACGGTGTTTGGAGCTTAGACCTCATGGGGAATTATTGATAAAAGGGCATCTGCCCAACATCCTAAGAAGAATGAGTTGAACAAGGCGTTGAAGAACAGAGACAAGGCACCGGGTGGTGACGGGGAGGTGGAGGGTGGTGCACTTATAGCATGGACAAACTTAACAGGGAGAGAATCGTATTTAAAGGCACGGGATCATTGTGATAGGCTGACAGCAACAAGGAAGATTTGACAGCGTTGATTGATAGATGGTAGCGCTAATCGAACTGAAACCCAGATGACAGAGTGTTCTTAGCGGGGGGAGTAATTAGTGAAACATTATTGAGTATGCCCGAGTGCAGGGATCGGTCTTGCCTGACTGAACTTGCGCTAAGCTTCATTAGTACAGTACGATTCAGGTAGCGAGGGGCTCAGAATCTATTTATGCCCCAACATTTTTAAGGATAATTTAAAGTTTTGCTAGTGCTCCTAACTTCTAAAAGTTGGGAGCACCAATGCTACCAAGTAAAAAAGTTAATTTCAAGCCCTGCTTATGGATCTTCACTCCCCGTGGTTTCATGGTGTAAGGCCTCTTTTTTCCTCTGCGCCAAAGCCTCTCCAGGGCAAGACTGGTGATGATAGCTGTCATTGCCTGTATCCTCAACCCTACTACTCCTTTTTTTTTGTTATTCTGTCTCTCATTGTTCTAATAAACTTACCATTAAAATTATAGATAGGGTTAGGGTTAGATAATTTCTTTGCTACTGGGCAATCCTACAAAATCAGCAGGGGATCAAATACATTTTCCCCTCACTGTACTGTTCAATGCATCACATTATAAAGCTTAAATGAAAACAGGTGTACTCTCCATTTGCCAGAAAAGTGAGAAAGGGTTGGTCGAACATAGTAGACAGGACACACTAATGAAATGATGGATTAAGAAAAGAAAGAAAACGAAAGGTCTGCAGAACTTCCAGCGTATTCTTCTGTCTCAGTTTTCCCATCCCCTCGTCTGTTCCAGACGCTGGTGGAACAGCTTCCCCAGGATGACCCAGACTATGATGTGGACATGGGCTGTCTGCTCTACCAGGAGGGCGAGTACAAGGAGGCCTGCAAGAAGTTCATGTCTGCCATGCAGGTGCTGGGCTACCAACCAGGTAACCACATACACAGACACACAATTGATGGATTGAAACAAAAGCACCATTTGTAATGCAAGACAACGCATCCGCGACCGTTTCACATAGAACACAAGTCCACTTGGATGATGGTAAAAATAACTCTTATTCCTCTCTTGATGTCTTTGTCTGTCTCTCTCTCTTCCTTTTCGTCTCTCCCCCGTCTGTCCCAGACCTCTCCTACAACATCGGATTGTGCTACTACAGCATGAAGCAGTATGCTCAGGCTCTCAAGTACATCAGTGAGATCATAGAGCGTGGGATAAGGGAGCACCCGGGTAAAAGCAGCGGCCATCTTTAGTCTTGTTTTAGAGGGATGGATTGTGTTATGCGGGTATCCTCTCCTTATATCTGTCGATCTATGTGTTGTCTGACTCCTTCGTGTGTGTGTGCAAGACCTTTGTGTCAGATATGAAAATTCCTCACCTTTCGGCGAAATTCGCCATTTTGAAACCAAAATAGGTGACCTACGTGAATCATGTAGATTCGATGACAAATTGTTTTTTTTGGGGGGGGGGGGGGGGGAGGTGCGCGTGTTAGAAGGGTGCGCGAAAATATTAATGCGAAGGGCCTTGCATTACCAGTTCAGACCACCATCTGACCACCTGAATTTGGTTAATGATGGTTCAATCATTTTTATATTTTCTGGTATATTTAAGTTACCCAGGAGCTCTGTTGACATAGACTTAGCTAACGTTAGCTACAGCTTGATGAATTGAGTCATTGAACACAGCAGGAGAGAACACAACGTTAGCCAGCTAGCTAAAGCTCCGGTGGAAAATTCCAAACGAACGTATGCACGTATATATGTTTGTTTCAAGCTCCAAAAACTATTTTACGCTCAAATCAGCCCCAAAATTGCCGTTTATCCGCTACACGCGCTCGCATTTACCATCGAAGTCCCTAACTAGCATCACAACAATCACAGAATTTGCATGCATGCGTTAGCAGGGCGCTCGCTGTGCTGGCGTATACGGGACCGGTTCTGGTGGGCCGGTCTGGATCAAAGTCCAGGGCCTATTTTACTTCCAGTCCGTCCCTGCTGTTCTATCAATAAGCAGACCTGCCAACCTGTACGCAATTTGTGTAGCGGATACGCATTTTGACTTGAAGTACGCTGGTACTTGTATTGGCTGTCAATCATGATGGAAGAGTAGACAAGTTAAGTTACAGCATGTCCACCATCTCTTGTGGGGGTTATGCATTAAGCCAATTGTGGTGCCATTACCACATTGTGCCTCATATACTGTAAATGTTAGACCCAGTGACAGGCTGGCATGAAATGGCTTGCATGATACTTAGTAAGGAGGCCATAATAATTTTTGACTCGTGGCTTAAGTTACATTTCTCCAGCTCTCCCCAGGTTGGCAAAAAAGTATCTAAAAACGCATCAGATTGATGCTTGAAAATATGGAATATTTACAATTTTCTTATGAGGGAGCATGCACCCAGACCCCCTTAGAGGGGTAATATCCTTCTCACCTTGTCCACCCCTGACCCGTTTTCATGCCTGGTGTGTGTTTCTGTGGCCTATGAATAAGTGTGTGTGTGACCCGTGTACTTGCATGTGACCTGGAAA
The DNA here is from genome assembly GCF_021917145.1 of Hypomesus transpacificus. Classification (NCBI taxonomy): domain Eukaryota; kingdom Metazoa; phylum Chordata; class Actinopteri; order Osmeriformes; family Osmeridae; genus Hypomesus; species Hypomesus transpacificus. Next base: position 11,157,661 of record NC_061076.1, read on the forward strand.
TGTGTGTGGCTGGTGCACCTGTGTGTGTATACGTCTTCAGAGCTGAGTGTGGGCATGACCACGGAGGGCATCGATGTGAGGAGTGTGGGAAACACACTGGGACTTCACGAGACCGCCCTGATCGAGGGCTTCAACCTGAAGGCCGCCATCGAGTACCAGTTAAAAAACAGTGAGTGGCTGATCACCACCAAGATCAAAGGCCACCCTCCACTCCCAAGGACACTCCACCCCCACATATGTTGAAGGATGTTAGACAGGACCTCATTCAGCTCCTCTGTGCCCTCTACGCTACATCAAATGACAACGAAGTAGGCTCAATTATGAGTATATAGAAATACCAAGTGTAAGCCAGAAATATGGAATGAAACGTCAAAGTATAATTTGTTTTAATGAAGTGGCAAACTACTGTGCACGCAGAGTTTCAGGACTGGGAATGGATTTTCAAGATTGGAAGCTGAAATGTACTGTATAAAGAAAAGTATATACAGACTATGATTGACCAAATAACACAGTCTGACTTTGAACGTGACTCTGACTTTGTCCTGATATTGAAATCCCTGCAGATGACGGCGCGCAAGAAGCATTGACGGACATGCCCCCCAGATCAGACGAGGTACCGTGTGTGTATGTGTGTGTCACCTCGCCCATTTCTCTATCATCCTCAGCCTTATGCGTGTGTTTTTTAAATAATACAGCAAGATGCTATCCTACTACGTGGCAAGTTATTCTCTGTCACACCTTCGATACATCAGTGCTACACGCATGCAAGCATGCATAAGTATTGTGTATATAGTGTGTGGGTGTTAGATAGAACATGTCTATGTATGGACAGGAGCTGGACCCGGTGACCCTGCACAACCAGGCGCTGATGAACATGGATAAGAAGCCGTCGGAGGGCTTTGAGAAGCTGGCCTTCCTTCTGCAGCAAATCCCTTTCCCCCCTGTCACATTTGGCAACCTGCTGCTGCTCTACTGCCGATACGAGGTAGCCATACTCTAATGAGACTTTAACTGTTGCTCTGTGTACTTCTCTAACGTCCATTCATCCATCCAACCATCGTCAACCGCTTATCTGGTTTCGGGTTGTGGGGACAGCATTTCCTGCATAGGGAATTTCCCTATCCCAAGCCACATTGACCAGCCCTGAATGGGGGAACCTGAGGCGTTCTCAGGCCAGTGTGGAGATATAATCTCTCCACCTAGTCCTGGGTCTTCCCCGAGGCCTCCTCCCAGCTGGACGTGCCTGGAACACCTCCCTGGGGGGGCACCCAGGGGGTATCCTTACCAGGTGCCCAATCCACCTCAACTGGCTCCTTTCAACGCAAAGGAGCAGCGGCTCTACTCTGAGCTGCTCACAGATGACTGTTCCTCACCCTATCTCTAAGGGAGATGCCTGCCACCCTCCCGAGGAAAACCATTTCGGCCGCTTGTACTCGCGACCTCGTTCTTTCGGTCATGACTTTCATGACCATAGGTGAGGGTAGGAACGAAAATTGACTGCTAGATTGAGTGCTTTGGCTTCCGGCTTCGCTGTCTTTTTTGTGACAATGGTGCGATACAGCAAATGCAATACTGCCCCCGCTGCCCAGATTCTCCAGCCAACCTCACGCTCCATTTCCCCCTCACTCACGAACAAGACCCTGAAGTACTTGAAACTGCTTCACTTGGGATAAGAACTCATTCCCTACCTGGAGTAAGCACTCCATCGGTTTCCTGCTGAGAACCATGGCCTCAGATTTAGAGGTGCTGACCCTCATCCCAACCGCTTCACACTTGACTGCGAAACGATCCAGTGAGTGGCAGCGGTCACAGACCGATGAAACAGGAAGACCACATCTTCCGCAAAAAGCATCGATGAAATCCCCAGCCCACCACACCGCAACCCTTCCCCACCCTGACTATGCCTTGATATCCTGTCTACGAATATCACAAACAGGATTGGTAACAAAGCGCAGCCCTGGAGCAGACCAACCGCCACATGGAACGAACTCAACTTTGTGCCAAGGACCCGGACACAGCTGTTGCTTTGGGTGTACAGGGATTGCCCTAAGAAGGGCCCCCCTCATCCTATACTCCTGTAGCACCTCCCAGAGTATCTCCCAGGGGACCCGGTTATACTCCTTCTCCAATCCACAAAACACATGTAGACCGGATGGGCATACTCTCAGGCCGTTCCACGACAAGAACGGAACCTGCATTGTTCCTTTTCAATCCGAGGTTCGACAATCGGCCGAACCCTCCTCTCCAGGGGTCTGTTGGAAAAATTGAAGGTGTAACTGTTATCCTGTATAAGAATGATTCTGTGTTCAGTATTCCCTGGTGCAAAGAGAGGCCTACCCCCAACTCTAAATTCTGTGTAAACATACAAGACTCTTATTTTGGAGCTGAGGACTAAGAAGAGGGGGGTTTTGGTTGTTTTAAGGATATACTGTGTGACAAAGACTATAGGTGGAGACGCAAGGTCTGGTGACCATTTGTTGACACTTATGTGAATGAGCTTTTACAACATCAGGAGATCCTGTTTCAATCAGGGTTGAGGTCGTAAACACGCACACACGTAAACACGCACGCACATACGCGCGCCAGGTCTATGCAAGGAGCTAATGAAGAAGAGCCATGGAACTTTTGCATGCTTTGTCTTAACCAATGACAGTCAGTCTACGGAACCGGTTGCTATGCAACCGGTAGGAATTGGAGCGGATTAGAACGCAAATTTTGGTTCCTCATTTAGGTTCCACATATTTTCCCTCTGTCGCTCCAAAACGGACGTAAAAGCATATTAACCATTCACTGCACATGATCGCTAGTAAACATATTACACTTGCTCTGCTAGTCTATCGTTAGCTACCTAGCTTTTAATGCATTTAAAATGCCTAAAGCAACACAAAAGTCGAAAGTGTGGCTGTATTTCACCGTCAAGGATTCCGACATCGCAAAATGCAACAAATATTTCAAAAGGATTGCGTGCAAAGGGGCAAGTTATTGAATTTATTGAAACATGCGGCGACACACAGGATACTTCTTAAAGCAGAGGGATGCAATGTGTTCGACAGCTTGCGGACATCTGGTCCCGGGACAGCCTCCCCCATTTGTCTGCCCTTTCAAATTCATACTTGTGTGTACAGGCCTCTTCGACACCACTTGAGAAAGTTTTCACCTGTGCAAGACATGTCATAAGTCAGGAGAGGTGTTGTATCTTGCCAGAGAAGGCAAATATGGCAAATATCTGCATATGTCAAATCAAATCAAATTTATTTGTATAGCCCTTTTTACACGCAAGCATGTCACAGAGGGCTTCACATACGCCCATAGAACTGCCCCTCAACCAACCTAAACCCTCAAGGAAGACAAGGAAAAACTCCCAGAAAAACTCCCATTGGGAGAAAAAATGGAAGAAACCTTGGGAGGAGCAATTCAGAGAGGGATCCCCTCCTCCAGAGACGGTTGGTAGGAGAGAGGAGCAGAACACAAGCTAAACATAGTCATACAGTGTCAATGGGTTTTGAAACACCAAAACCCATTGTTCGCCTTAATAGACGTTGGATGGGACCGGGAAACTCGCTGTTGGCCGTCATGGAGACTGGATTCCGGGTGACAACCTGGTCCAACGTTGGCAGACCGACGACCAAGCAGGTCCTGACAGCTCCAACCCCCCACACCACAGGGAATGTGTGGGGGGGGGGGACAGAGAGAGGAGAGCAGGGATTAGAGAATGCCAGGAGCAGCTAACAGTTACAGTCATGATAGAATAAGATCCCCACCGGTCAAGTGTGGACTAGTGCAGCAATTTAACAGAGCTAAAAAGGGTATTTGATGCAGCCCCACACACCAAAACAGCGACAGCCCCCCTCGGTTGGAACATGAAATCTGTTCCAGGGGAAAGAACTCTAACATAGGTTATACTTATACGAATAAGGATGAAAACAACCAGTCCCCCGTTGTCTCCAATTAGTAATAAAAACTATAATAGTAACAAGATACAGTAACCGGTTTACTTTATTTGTAACATCTAGATGGGCAATGTGAACATAAGCTATAATGACAATTTAAAAGTGACATGTGATACACACATAGGCAAGCACACACCCCAGGTTTACACACCAGGTTTACACACCCCAGGTTTACATAGAAAGTACACACAAACTTCCTTTTAACAGTCATAGAATTGACTAAACAAGAACGTTTTTAATCTAGTTTTAAATGTCGAAACAGTATCAGCCTCCTTAATTGAGATGGGTAATTTGTTCCAGAGATGCTAAAGTTTGAAGCTGGTTTAGTTAGCATACCAACTCAACATTTATTTTGTTGTTACTTGTTAATAGTGTTACCGTTATTTATTGTTAAATTATTGTAGTTGTGTGTTAGGTGACTTAGGCATAGGCCTACTTATTATATATTTAAGTAGGCTACTTTAAAACGTTAATATATTGTTAAATTAAAATATTTTTCAATTTTTCAAGAATCGGAATCGTTTAGGAATTGGAATCGTTTTAAAAGTACCGGTTCGGCAAAGAAATCGTAAAAATCCAAACGATACCCAACCCTACGTGTCATCCACGACACCCCCTCCACATCCAAAGCTTTCAGCATTTCTGGTCGGATATCATCAATCCCCGGAGCTTTGCCACTGTGGAGTTGTTTGACTACCTCAGTGACCTCCCCCAGGGAAATCTAATCTGATCCCCCATCAGCCTCCGACTCCACCTTCTCTAACGTGAACACGTTGTGTTGATTGTGTATGATCGTGACCCAGATTGTATTTCCATGACCTTTACAGATGTTTGAAGTGGCTTGCATTTAATGTTGGAGTTCACCATTATTGTGATAGTGGGGTGCCCCACATAGTATTGCTGCATGCTGTTTTACCAAGTTGTTACGAGAGCCCATGCTGTGAGCTTTGTCCTCTCCCTGTGGCATTGGAGTTTTCATTAAAGGATCACTGGCTTGTGCTTTTGGCACCAGTGTGAGTCTTAATTAAAATGGTATTTCTGTCTATGTTGGGTTCTCTGTGTTCTCCCAGTGCCTATTTCTCTCTTACCCCCCTCTTCTTTCTTCATCCCTCCCTTTATTAGTACTTTGACTTAGCTGCCGATGTGCTGGCTGAAAACGCTCACCTCACCTACAAGTTCCTCTCACCGGTATGAAGTATACCTATCTTGTATTTGATCGTTCTTCCTTTTTTAATATCTAACCTAAGATAGTTTTCCGCAAACAATTCTTTAAAAAAGTTGACAGGTATTTTTCACCCTTAACTGCTTAGTGGTATTGGATAGAGCAAGAAAGTCTGTGTTAATAGATGGTTCATATGGTGTATTGTTTGTCATTTCAGTATTTGTATGAGTTTTTAGATGCCATGTTGACCTGCCAGACAGCCCCAGAAGAGGTAATACACACACACATGAACTAAAACAGAAACACAAGTTTTGTCCCAATGCCATTCATAGGCAATTTGTGGCTAGTTGTATCCAACAAGAACTGTATATTTGAAGGCATTCAATTTGATTATACTTGAGACTCATTCTCCATGTAAGAATCACCTGCTTCTCTTGTGTTTAACCAATACAGGCCTTTAGGAAGTTTGACGAGATGAATGCCAAGCTCACAGAACAATTGCGCAAGCTAGGAAAACAGGTTAAATTTTTCCATTATTTTCTGTCTAGACCCACTCATTATTATAAGGAACCTTAGCTCCAACATGATTTTTTTTGTCACCAATAAGAATTTTGCTGTGGGCATGATGGCAGTGTTCACAATGGAGATTTGTTCTCAATAGCTCCTCCTCAAGCATACTATGTTCTATGGTAAGAAAACTTCTTGGCGTATTTGAAGTCTTGTAAGATTTTACTATGGAGGATGGGGATGCCAAATGTGTTCTGAGCATGCATTTCAAAATAATAAAAACATTTGGACAAGATTTTTTCCAGTATGTGTTACAGCATTTGCATCCTATAACTGTAGAGGAGTTCAAAGTGACTTTTTGTGTTTGGATTCCCATTAGCAGTGATTTTAGACAAATACCACATTTCTTCGATTAAAAGCCGCCCTCAAATAAACGCTGCCCTCGAATAAACGCTGCACCAAAAATGAACATTGTGTAATAAACGCCGCCCTCGATTAAACGCTGCACAAAAAAAATCTGAAAACAGTTATCTAATTGGTTTACTTAAAACACAGTATTTATTATACAAGTAGTTTTATAATTCCCTCAAAGCACTGGCAGACACAAGTGGCTTTCTTGCTACAGGTTTGAAGCTTCTCCAAATACACCGTGAAACTTTTTTATTTATTTTATTTTATACTAGGCTTTGTGTTTGACCTCCTTGTCTATTCTTTGTTTGTCTATGGCCGCAATTCTCTAAATCTCTTACTAATAAATGCCACCCTCGAATAAACACCAACATCGAATAAACGCTTCACCCAAAATTATCATTGTGTAATAAATGCCGCTTCGTTTATTCGAAGAAATACGGTAGTACACACATGGAAACATCAAAGATGAAACATTTCGGTTGAAAAAAAACTGCCCTGATTTTTATTTTTAAAAATATTCTAAGGTGCAGGAAGCCCGGCTAGCTCGTGACGATGAAGCCTTAAAAAAGGTTCTGCAAGACTATGATGAAATATTGGAGAAGTGAGTACAAAAAAAAGCTGTTAGTTTGTTGTTGCAAACTAAAACTTGTGTTAGCGTACACATACTAATGTTTACATTAGCATGGCTGACTTGTTTTGCCTACTCGGCTTCTTTCCTGGTTCACGGTACATTGAGCAAATGTTTGTGTTAATATGCACGTCTACAGGTATATCCCAGTCCTCATGGCTCAGGCCAAGATCTACTGGAACAGGGAGAACTACCACGTGGTGGAGAAGATCTTCCGTAAATCGGTGGAGTTCTGCAACGAGCACGACACATGGAATCTTAACGTGGCCCACGTGCTCTTCATGCAGGAGAACAAGTATAAAGAGGCCATCGGCTTCTACGAGCCCATCGTCAAGAAACACTACGACAATGTGAGTTGACGGCAGTCATTTTGGTAGAGAACGATCAGTTAACCTGCCATTGGTCACTACCTCTGTAGCCTTTACATTTACATTTGGTCATTTAGCAGACGCTCTTATCCAGAGCGACTTACAGTAAGTACAGGGACATTCCCCCCGAGGCAAGTAGGGTGAAGTGCCTTGACCAAGGACACAACGTCAAACCAACAACCTTCTTATTAATAGCCCGACTCCCTAACCGCTCAGCCATCTGACCCCCCTACAGTTGATACCAAGTCTCCACCCCTCGCAACTCGGCTTGAAGTGGATGTTGGTGATACTGCCTTTCCGATTAAGTACTCGGCTTGTCCAGTCTATTTTTTTCTTTTAACTCTTTAACCAACCCAGTCAATGTTTCTAGCTATCATGCTAGGCTATATGAGGACTTGACCCATAATCTATTACTTATGTTACTTCTAAAGAAATACTAATGCTGTAATATAGGGCTGGGCGGTGTGGCCTAAAATTTATGTCGCAACAGTTTTTAAGCAAAGATGGTAACGGTTTATATCACTATATATTCGTTTTTCTTTGAAGGGGTGATTGACTGGGTTTTTTGGGTATTTCACACTGTTCCTTATGGTTTCCGAATAGGTTATGGAACATCGGTTGGGCTGAAATGGCCCGGGAGCGGGTTGCACCAACAGGATTTAGGACCAGTCTTAAACTAAGACTGGCGTAACTCAACGTTCTATGTCTAAAATGATGTTGCGCCTGTGGCACCACGCTGACTTAAGCTGCTTTTTCCCTAAGTCTAGTCCTAAATGTTACGCCCTGTGGAGAGGAGTCTTATGTTAAAACAGAACGTTTTCTGTGTTGGTTTCTATAGTAGGCTAATTTTCACAAAACCGTTGAGTGCAGCTAAAACAACAAGTAGCCTATAACAATGGCGCGTCTAATTTATAGATTGTATAATGAACGCGCTTTAAGACGTGAGAGAGTAGTGCGAGACAGAACTAACCCGCTGGATATGTACAATGATGAGGAGTTATTTCAGAGGTTTCTTTTCAGTAGGGTTGAGATTTTTTCTCTAGTGGACGAACTGTCCGACGATTTGCGCTTTCAGGCAGACCGAAATGCTGCCCTGACGCCAACGTTACAGTTTTTAATTGCACTGAGGTTTTATGCAAACGGTGCATTTAAAAACACCGTGGGGGACATGATCGGCGTGCATAAATCTACAGCTCGTAGAGTTATTCGTAGGGTCTCGCTGGCACTGAGTCGCCGCCTACCGCATTATGTCAACTTGCCTAACGAGGCCGAGGCAATCGCTGTCAAGCAGCGTTTCCGCCAGGCGTCTGGCATCCCTGGTATCATCATGGTAAAAATGTATGGGTATCATGGCAACGCACGTTCCATTCTAGAATTCCACGGGCACTTTCATGAACGCGCATGTTACCACCAGTCTTAGTTAAGACTGGTCGTAAATTCAGTTGGTGCAACAGGCGTTAGATATGGGCCTAAGACCGTTCTTAACTAAGACTGACTTAGGACTTATGACAGTCTTAGCAAAGACTAGTTGGTGCAACCCACTCCGGGTGCTGTTGTATGCCCCCTGATGCATCCAGGGAAATTTTCCTGGGAAAAAACGCGAGGTTTTCCTTTTATGGTATGCTCATGAATATATAGATGAGCTGCGCGCTGATTGGTTGGTTTACAACGAGTGAAGCTGCGGAGCAAAGACGCAATACGGCCACAGCACTCACTGAAACAACGAAGGTGGAGACTTGAAATAAAAACGGACAAATCAATCTATTGTGTCTACACAACACTGTTTTCAACAGATTGACTAGATATCATTTGAAATGATTAGGTTAGTTGTTAAAAAAACCAACCATGAAGAAACACAACAATGGTTCTCAGTTGCCCCTGCCCGGAAGCGGGTCACCGGGGTCCCCCCCTGGAGCCAGGCCCGGGGGTGGGGCTCGATGGCGAGCGCCTGGTGGCCGGGCCCCATGGGGCCCGGTCGGGCACAGCCCGAAGAGACAATGTGGGACCCTCTTCCAGTGGGCTCACCATCCGCAGGAGGGGTCATGGGGGTCAGGTGCAGTGTGAGACGGGCGGCGGCCGAAGGCGGGGGCCTTGGCGGTCCGATCCTCGGCTGCAAAAGCTAGCTTTAGGGACGTGGAACGTCACCTCGCTGGCGGGAAACGAGCCTGAGCTGGTGCGCGAGGTAGAGAGTTTCCGGCTAGATATAGTCGGCCTCGCCTCGACGCACAGCATAGGCTCCGGAACCAGTCTCCTTGAGAGGGGCTGGACTCTCTTCCACTCTGGAGTTGCCCTTGGCGAGAGGCGTCGAGCTGGGGTGGGAATACTGGTTTCCCCTCGGTTCGGCGCCTGTATATTGGGGTTCACCCCGGTGGACGAGAGGGTAGCCTCCCTCCGCCTTCGGGTGGGGGAACGGGTCCTCACTGTCGTTTGTGCTTATGCACCAAACGGCAGCTCAGAGTACCCACCCTTTTTGGAGTCTCTGGGGGGGGTGCTGGAAAGCGCTCCTCCCGGGGATTCCCTCGTCCTCCTGGGGGACTTCAATGCTCATGTGGGCAATGACAGTGAGACCTGGAGGGGCGTGATTGGGAGGAACGGCCCCCCCGATATGAACCCGAGTGGTGTTTTGTTGTTGGACTTCTGTGCTAGACACGGTTTGTCCATAACGAACACCATGTTCAAGCATAAGGGTGTCCATATGTGCACCTGGCACCAGGACACCCGAGGTCTTAGTTCGATGATCGACTTTGTAGTCGTGTCATCGGACTTGGGGCCGCATGTCTTGGACACTCGGGTGAGGAGAGGGGCGGAGCTGTCAACTGATCACCACCTGGTGGTGAGTTGGCTTCGATGGTGGGGGAGGACGCCGGTCAGGCCTGGCAGGCCCAAACGTAATGTGAGGGTCTGCTGGGAACGTCTGGCGGAACCCTCTGTCAGAAGGAGCTTCAACTCCCACTTGAAGCTCGATCATGTCTCGGGGGGGGCCGGGGACATTGAGTCCGAATGGGCCATGTTCCGGGCCTCCATTGTTGAAGCGGCTGACCGGAGCTCCGCGGTGGCAGGGCCCCTGGGGTGGATGAGGTCCGCCCGGAGTTCCTTAAGGCTCTGGATGTTGTAGGGCTGTCTTGGTTGACACGACTCTGCAACATCGCGTGGACATCGGGGACAGTGCCTCTGGACTGGCAGACCGAGGTGGTGGTTCCCCTCTTTAAAAAGGGGGACCGGAGGGTGTGCTCCAACTTTAGGGGGATCACACTCCTCAGCCTCCCTGGGAAAGTCTATTCAGGGGTCCTGGAGAGGAGGGTCCGTCGGATTGTCGAACCTCGGATTCAGGAGGAGCAATGTGGTTTTCGTCCTGGCCGTGGAACAGTGGACCAGCTTTATACCCTCCGCGGAGTCCAGGAGGGTACATGGGAGTTCGCCCAACCAGTCTACACATGTTTTGTGGATTTGGAAAAAGCGTTCGACCGTGTCCCTCGGGGGCTCATGTGGGGGGTGCTCCGAGAGTACGGGGTACCGGATTTCCTGATGGGGGCTGTCCGGTCCCTGTACGACGGGTGCCAGAGTTTGGTCCGCATTGCCGGTAATAAGTCGAACTTGTTTCCGGTGAGGGTTGGACTCCGCCAGGGCTGCCCTATGTCACCGATTCTGTTCATTACCTATATGGACAGAATTTCTAGGCGCAGCCAGGGTGTTGAGGGGGTCCGGTTTGGTGACCTCAGGATCGGGTCGCTGCTTTTTGCGGATGATGTGGTCCTGTTGGCTTCATCGGGCCGTGACCTTCAGCTCTCACTGGAGCGGTTCGCAACCAAATGTGAAGCGGCTGGGATGCGAATCAGCACCTCCAAATCTGAGGCCATGGTAATCGACCGGAAAAGGGTGGAGTGCCATCTCCGGGTCGGGGAGGAGATCCTGAACCAAGCGGAGGAGTTCAAGTATCTCGGGGTCTTGTTCACGAGTGAGGGAAGAATGGAGCGCGAGATCGACAGGCGGATCGGTGCGGCGTCCGCAGTGATGCGGGCTCTGCATCGGTCCGTCGTGGTGAAGAAGGAGCTGAGTCGAAAGGCGAAGCTCTCTATTTACCAGTCGATCTACGTTCCTACCCTCACCTATGGTCACGAACTATGGGTAGTGACCGAAAGAACGAGATCGCAAATACAAGCGGCCGAAATGAGCTTTCTCCGCAGGGTGTCCGGGCACTCCCTTAGAGATAGGGTGAGAAGCTCGGTCATCCGGGAGGGGCTCAGAGTAGAACCGCTGCTCCTCCGCGTCGAGAGGAGCCAGCTGAGGTGGCTCGGGCATCTGATTAGGATGCCTCCTGGACGCCTGCCTGGTGAGGTGTTCCGGGCACGTCCCACTGGGAAGAGGCCCCGGGGAAGACCCAGGACACGCTAGAGGGACTATGTCTCTCGGCTGGCCTGGGAACGCCTCGGGGTCCCCCAGGAAGAGCTGGCGGAAGTGGCCGGGGGGAGGGAAGTCTGGGCCTCCCTGCTTAGGTCGCTGCCCCCGCGACCCGATCCCCGGACAAGCGGCAGATGACGGACGGACGGTTAGTTGTTTCCACTTCTGTTGTCGAAGCAAACAGGATCGCCTTAGGTGGGCAACGTTAGCACTACCAGTACAGCTTAGCAAACAAACTATCGTGATTCAACTCAGCTTCAGTTAGCTCTAGCTATCTTGCTGAAAATTAAATCTGGACAAACATGCATCTTGAATTGTAGATTGACATGACAACACAGGTTATTTATTTGAATGAAACACTGTCAGGAACATAAAAATAACGTTATCCCCATTGCCAATAAACTAGGCTAAATCATCACACATTATACCTATGCTCTTGCGTTAGCAAGCTAAACTAGTTTACATGCCTTGAGTCTAGGGACCGGTTGCACAAAACACCTCAAGTTTTTTCCTTAAGTATAACACTAAAGGGTCAATTTCTCCTTAGCTAAGGGATTTACTTAAGGGGGTTGCACAGAATCCCTTAAATGGTTTCCTTAGCTAAGGTGAAACGTTAAGGGATTTACGACATTGAACGTGATTTCACAGCAGTAAAATTAGACCGTTTCCACGGAGACCGCCGTTATTTAGTTGTATCGCTAGTGCATCACCTTCGTAGCTAGAGCTAGCTAGTAGCTAGCTTATAGACCTACGAAAAGAAAGCAAGAAAAACAAATTGGTCAGAGGAGGAAAATATTCTGCTTCTACAGGAATACAAAAAAGAAAGCACATACTGAAACGTAAATTTGATCTACAAATAACTGCAAACAAAAAACAACGAATGTAGGGCAAAATTGCATAAAAAATAAACCTCAAGAAGTTTGGTGGAGCGGTCAATTCAAGAAATAAAAAATATATGCTAGAGCTAGCTATGATAACTTGACTGTTATGTCCAAATAAGAGAGAACCAATTTCAGGAGGGAGTCCAATAAAACTGGTGGTATCAACTTTAGTCATAGGTCTTGTTGCTACTCAGTAACGTTTTTAAAAAGTGAGCGCTAGCCTACTTCTTAGGTAACTAATCAAAATTAGATCAACAGTTACGCTACACTGCATTTACCGGCGTGAGGCTAGGCTATATTATATTTATATTATAGCTACTTTATTTACAGCAGCAGCCGACGCATAAATAGTATTCATGTTTAGACTGCAGCACAGTAGCTTTACAGAGTGCTATAGGTGTGGGATGGGTTAATGTATCTCCATAAACACAGCCATATTGCGGTAAAGAATAAGTCAGAGGTACCTTAAGTTTTCTTCCTTACTTTGTTTGCTAAGGTTTTTCGTGCAACGCTTAACGAACTTTAAGGGAATCCTTAAGTATACCAAGATAAGGAGAAAACCTTAAATACTAAGGAAACCTTAAGGAAAATACAGAAGGGTGCTTTGTGCAACCGATTATATTTTAAGGAAACCTTAACTCTGACCTTAAGGAAAATCTTAACTTAAGGTGCTTTGTGCAACCGGCCCAAGGTGTTTTCGCTATCTAGCTGTTCTTGCATTTCTTGCAAATCAGCCTTAATAAAAAGCAGATGAGTTAAAGTCTAGCTAACATTGACTAGATGGGCATGGCTGATGTTTTTCTATACCGTAGCGTAGAAGATCCCTGTGCAGTTCGACCCTCGACTAGTGATGGGGGAAACAAACCTTTCTGAAGCAACGAGCTATTTGACACAATTGTGTCGAAAAAGTATTGCTTTTTCGAAGCGCTCGATACATCTTCTCCATAGGGACATCTGCTGGTCAATTTATGGTATGGCGACTGTATCAAGCGATGGAAGGAATCAAGTGACGTCAAGTCCTCAAGACGTCAGTCTCACAATCATCATTGACAACTTGATAAATAATGGATATATGACAAATGTTTCGATTTGCAAGTGTCAAAATGTGTGTTATCATAAATCTTGTTTTATTATAATCAACGTAACGTCTTTGCTACTTTACGTTCATAACATTAATTTTTTTAGGTTCTTATCATATTAATTACACGGATAGCCCAACTGAGTATGGCCTAGTGGTAAGAGCGCTGCCTCAAACTCACACAGTGCGATCGCATCCGTGCAGTGGCGGCTGGTAAAAATTATTCTAGGTGGGGCTGTGAAATATTCAGTCAATTCGGTAACCATCCTAATACAATTGAACACAAACTGCATGATACGAGTTCTCTGTGAAATAGTAATTATGTAATTAATGCACACAGCTATAGGTAAATGTCCACATTTGTGGACTATAAATATCATTACTCAGTTCAGAAATATTGAAAACCACGGACATCTGGGCACTTGAGCCACTCACCCTGGTATTATTAGGAAACACAACACAATTATTACTGTGAAACTAAATATTAAGGATTTATAAATGAATTTAACACAATCAATTATCTTTGATAGAACGTGCCTGTTCTTATCCACTTCTTTGTTGTTTCTCCTCACCTCAATCCGGTGACCTTCGTCCAGTTGCATAGCGTTTGTCTCTGCCTAGCATGGCTAGCTTCATTGTCTTTGTGCACTTGTTTTGTGTTCTCAGATAAATATTTAATGTCCTTAACTCCTGTAACAGTCCATGCTGTATCTGCTCCGAATGTTATAAAAAGCAAGCACGGGAAGCAAAATAAGGCATTGACATGAATGCATCCAGCTACCCAGGCCTTTCTGTTGTAGCTTACCAATCGTGGGAGAAACCTCTGTGTATGATTTACCTCTACCCTTTTCGCTCGCCTGGTGCGTAATTTTGATGTCAGGTTGGGCCAAACTCTTTTATTTTTATTTTCTCCAGTAAATTTCTCCCCTCAAAGGGATTTTGGAAAGGATATCTGACAGAATTTGAGAAATTAGAACGTCTGAAGTCCGGTCCGGAGTCATTCATTTTCAATAAAGTTAAGTAGGCCCTACAGTCGCAAAATCACTTCTATACTCTGCTTGGGGCGCTAATTCCAGCGCCCTTTAGGCATCATTTTTGAGAACGCTGATTGGCTAAATATGAGTTTCTTGTTAGCAACGGTCAGCAATTCGCTTATCGCCAGCAGGTTGGTAGGCGTTTCGATGGGTGCCCCAGATGTCGAGCATGAAGTAAATTTATCCCAAAACAGAATTTTAGTATATATATACACAACACTTTATTGTGTATTTTTAACACAGTCATGCATATAATGAGTAGTTATTGTTTAGAAAATATATTACATGAAAAACAAAAATTTAACACTTTTCACCAGGGAGGGCATGTATGTTAGTGGTTAAGGTTTTGGAACATGCTTTTGCAACCGGGAAAGGGATGACCACATTCGAAGGCTGGTAAAACTAGAGAAAGATGTAGGCTACGTGCTTGTGTACACCTACTACAGTATCTCACATCTGTATCTATCTCTGTCTATCTAGCTCTGGCAATCGATCTGTATCTCTGGCTCTGTCAATGAATGTATTCTACAGCGTCCGTTAATAGGCCTATGTTTCCTCTCTATAACCTACGAATATTAGTGATTTATGATGTCTTTTTAAGCGTTTGAATAAAACGCAGTATGTCTCAGCTGCTCGTGTGACGTCCGAAGCTTTGGACGTCAGTTTGACAGGTGATCATGTGGTTTTTGCCCATTTGAAGCCAAATGACCGAATCTTTTTTCGAGTCATTCGTTCATTTCAACGGGGGAGGGGGGGGGGGGGGGGCTATCCGTCCACAGCAAACACGTATCATATTGTTATTGCTAACTACATGCTCTTATGGTTTTTCCCTTTGGCACTTGTTTTTTGGTTGTTCACAATGTGTGTTTGTTTTGGCTACCCGCAATGCTTTTGGTGCTATCTTGTTGTTATTATCATTGACCTATGCACTTTGTAAAGCTCTCTCTTGGAAGTCGCTTTGGATAAAAGCGTCTGCTAAATGAATAAATGTAAATGTACATATCTCACTAAAACAGCGGCCACGCGAAAGGGAATGAGGAAACTGTTTCCTCTACTACAAAATAGCCGACAATGCGGGTAACGTGAAAAAAGGATCCAAAGACTCGTAGAACGACCGAGTTGGGAAATGAATGAATCGTTCCTTTAGCTACCAGCACAGAGCCTATGCAGGTCACGTGAAAAATGATCCAAAGACTCATAGAAAGACCTAGTCGGGAAATGAAATAATCGTCCCTCGAGCTACCAGTACAGAGCCTATGCAGGTCACGTGAAAAATGAACCAAAGACTCGTATAAAAAGACAGAGTCGGGAAATTAACGAATAATTTCTGTTTACTTGGACGAGCCTATGCAACAGTTCCGATGCGCGGCCATGAGAAAATGAACGAATCACTCTGAGAGGACTCGTTACTCCGTAGTCCTTGTAAGGATTCGTTCAAAATGAACGAATCGTTCACGAATGACACATCACTAGTCTGTACCAATTGTTTCGAAAGGTCGATACCGCTTTGTGAGCACGGTATCGAGCGTAACAGCACTACCCTCGACACATTTGTGCGAACCATTTTACAAAGGACGGTTTTGAAAACCTGGGACAATGCAAAGCAGGATTTGCTATGAAACTGTTCCTGAAAAGAGGTGCGTTCTGACCTTAATGTTCATCACAACAGCAAGCTGTATATGATTTTGTAGGTAACAGTTATTAGCAATGCTAACCTATCCTGTATTTAGCACCTGCCTTTCTCCAGTTCTTTCAAATAGATGATCCAGACAGACGTTAGCAATAGGCTAGACTGCTATTTGTTTTCTGGCTATTTTTTCGGAAGCTTCCCTTCTAATGCGGACTACAGCTAGTCAAGCTAGAGTCATTTGCTAAGTGAGGTATGTTGATATGTTTAGAAACATATTTTGCATTCTACCTATGCTAGATACAGGAGACGTTAGCATTACTAATAGGCTAACTGTTAGTGACAAAATCACATTTACAGCTCGCGTTTGTGATGAGCATACGGTTGGAACAGCACCTCTTTTCAGCAACAGCGGCTTACCAAATCCTTCTTTAAATTGTCCAAGGTTTTCATTCAAAATTGTCTTTGGTAAAATGGTTCGAGCAAATGAATAAATGATTGTCGAACTTCACAGGAGTCTTCTCATAGAAAAACATCAGCCATACCCGTCGAGTGTCTGGTTCCTTGGGAAGATTATGAAAAGTGTCAGCATTCCCACTACAGCCTGGAACACTGCATTTACGATGGTCCATTTTCAATGTACTTTATACAATTTCAAAATGTCTCCTTTGTTGTTCGCGTGGAAGTACACAGAGCAGCGCGCAGCTAAACTAGTGTCTGAGATCCTGGGCCAGACCATAGGGCTGGTCTGTATGTAAATGTTGGGGCGTGACAAAGGTGATGCTGCACTGTGTCAAAAGCTAGCGTTTGCCAGTTCCAGTTTCAAAATAGTAGTGAGAAGTTTCATTTTGATAGGAAAGAGGTTTCAATGGACTTTGAGGTTCACGGTATGTCTATTTTACACACCAAACTGTAATTTTTCAACTATGACAAGGTAAAATCGGTTTTGCAATCAATCACCCCTTTAAAAGAAACAGATGGTCATCTTTTTTAGAACTATAAAGTTGAATCAACCAAACACAGCTTGGTCATTTTATTGTCTTCTTTGGCACAATTAAAGTAAGGACTTTTAAGAAAGCATGACCAAAGCAATCTGGTGAGGGAGAGTTCCTCCATAGATAGTTGGTGACAGAGAATTTCAGTCAATAACTTAAACATAGTCTTGCATTAAAAGTAGAGTAAAAAAACATGAGAGTAAATGTGCTAATGGTTGTTGAAACTCATTGCTCTGAGTTGGTGTATATCAGTTTAGGCAGTGGTAGCCGTTTAAACCTCTAGGTTTAAACACATTTCTGATTTGATTGGAATTCTATTTTTTACACATTAAAGTTGGATTTTACATTTAACTCATATTTTATTAATTTATTAAATGTTTAACAACCATAACTATCATTGAACGACATATTCAATTAATGAGAAAACCTAGTTTACCGTTAAAGTCCATGTACAAAACTGCAGTCAGATTTGGCAAAATTGCTAGCTTGGATGTTATCTTTACATATAGATGGGTGTTTACAAACAATGAGGATGCGCACGCAGCTTCAAGGCAGACAGATGCGTACCATTTCACCTTTACTTATGTTCCCACCACCCCCCTTTTCTGAATAAAGTTTGATTGATCTGATTTGTTGATTTCTGTCGCTATGAAAACCAGTTTAGCCAAGCTAACTAACATTGTTTTTAGCTAGCTTACATTACCATTCAATTACTAACAAAACATTTGTAGAAATCAGGCAGAACTGGTTCATGCAGGAGACTCTGAGACCTTAGCGCGTCACTGGCATCTAGTCATATCACGCAGTCTGGTCAGACCTTCTTAGCAGCGCGGGTTATTACCCAATTTCACTCAATCAGAGTTGTGCTTTATCATGCATTAAACCTTATGTTCACCAATGATTCAATTACTGCTAGAATCAGAGTTTGTTGTCCAACCAGCATGCTAATCGGTTAGAACTGGTTCATGCAGGAGACTCCGAGACCTTAGCACGTCACTAGCATCTCGTCATATCACGCAGTCGGGGCACACCTTCTTAGCAGGGCGGATTATTTAAAAAGGATATCACTGCATTCTGCATTGCTTAGTGCGACACAGGATGCTCACTGTTTCAATCTGCTGTCTCCGCCTCCCCGGCCTTCACCCTTGGTTCTGTGTTACTTTAGTAGGGGGAATGCATTCTCTGCTCGGATGTCGAGACAGTGTCTCCGTTGGGTGTGGCAGGGAGCCGCTGCGAGCAGAACAATTATGCCAAAACATGTATTGTATCATGTGTAATAAAGGATCAAGTAATTACTACTATTGAGTCCTCCTGCCTGAACCTCAATCATGTCATACGTTGCTGGCTGAACTGGTTTCGATGACAAGGAGTAAGCTACATGCACAAATTGGTACTAGCTGATGGCAATAATAGGCTACGTTAATGGTTAAATGTGTGTAATGTTATTGTTTGTTAGTTAAGATAATCCTGTTGGTCACCCGGATTTTGCATGTTGTGTAGTTTAATGGGACCAGAGTGTCTAACAGTGCGTTCACACTGCAGCGACGCGTTGCAAGCGACAACATGTTTTCCATTCATTTTCTATGAAGCCAGGCGAATAGCTTGCGTGGTGCATTGTAGATAGCGACGCGACAGAGTTTAGATTTTCGCAACTTTATGCAAATGAGGAGCGATTTTCGCTAGCGATGGCCAATCGGAGTGTTTTCTTGTTTCTCGTAACATGGCAAACCTTTCTAGCTTTCTAGGTTTCTAGAGGGGACTGTGCTTAATGAGCGTGCCAAATTTCACAACTTTTTACCATACGGTTCTAGGGGCTGCCATAGACTCCAATGACAGAAGATGTGTAATAATAATAATAAGAAAAGGTAGAATCACTTATGTGGCTTCGCCGCTTCGCGGCTTGGCCACCAAATATAGCTGCAAGCAGCAATGGAGGGGCCAAGCAGTCCAGAGCAGGACATGGCTTCCATAGCACTTGCGCAACAATTAAGTCAAAGCAACCTGTTGCACTCATGCAACACACCAAGTTTGGTTGAAATGTCTGTTTGCGTTCAAGAGTACTGAGTGTTCAAAGTTTTTTTTTTCCCGGAGTAACACCACAGGCCTCCTCTTCTCCTCGTGGGAGCGATGGAACCCAAGTTTGGTGACAATAGCACAAATGGTTGCTGAGTTACGCTCTCACGTGTCTTTTGGGGCTTCGCCGCCACTTTTAATCGGCTCTGCCGAACAAACTGTTTTGAAAATGGAAAATCCATCCTACACCTGTGTGAAGCTTTGTCTGAAGATCATCTATGCCAAATTTGGTAAACCTTGGACAGAAATTGAGGCGTGCAAAGGGTTTTTACCCTTTTCCATGAAATCCAAAATGGCGGCCGCGTCAATTCGGTTGTTATGAAATATTATCGATGGTCAAGTTTGATATCTCACAAGACATCAACCGACAAAGAAATTACTTTATTAAGGTAAACACTTCAACAGTTATTAGCCAAAACACGTTTATGCTTCCGGCCACGCCCCCTTCTAGTCACATGACACCATTTTTGGAGGACATACTCAGAATAAGGTTCCGAGTAGGCATATCAAATTTGGTGTCACTGCCTCAAAGAACTGCTGACATAAGACTTCATTTCCTGTTTGGTGTCTATTCTGCTGATTTTGATTGGCTCTCACGGACAAACGGTTGTAGGGATCAAAATGCTCTACCATAACTTTTGTGCGGCTTGATCTGAAGAGCATATCTGGTCATTTTGAAGAAGATTTGACAAAAATTGTAGGAGGAGTAGGCTTTCAAAGGTTTTTGATAAAACCGGAAATAGCGGAAAATCTATATAACCGGAAATTGACGCCATGGTGTGCATTGAACTCGGCTTGATCCAGGGAATCCAATGGTACCTCATTTTTGAAAATGGGTCATACGGTTCAAAAGTTGCGTGTGTAAACACAAGTCCAACTTTGACCCGTTGGTGGCGCTGGAGTGGTCTAATGGGAGACATGAAACTTGGTGTAGGTATAGAATCAACTGTCCTTAATGAGTGTGCCAAATTTCACAAAAAGTTGTCGAAGGGTTCTAGGGGCTGCCATTGACTTCCATGGAACAAGAATAATAATAAAACTAACAATAACAATAGGTTTCCTCCTGACGGAGGAATCCTAAATATAGCTGCAAGCAGCAATGTGGTGGCCAAGCAGTCAAATGACCCATAAAACACTTTAGAAATCCTCAGAACAGGGTTCCGAGTGCATGCAGCAAGTTTGGTGTGAATCCATCAAAGATTGGCTGAGATACGACCCAACTTCCTGTTTGATGGCTTAATTGCACATTATGATTGCCTGTACCGGGCAAACGGTTGTGAAAATCAAACAATCATGTGATGGCCTTTGTGAGGCTTGGTCTGAAGATAATCTCTGCGAAATTTGGTGAAGATTGGACAACATGTGTAGGAGGAGTAGAGAAAAAAACATTTTTCAATGAATTCAAAATGGCGGCCGCATCAATTCGGCTATTATCACAAATAATGATGGGTCACACACGGGACGTCCCAAGATATCATGAAACAAAGGAATCACTTAATAAAGGCAAACAAATCAACAGTTATTGGCCAAAACACATTTTTGCTTCCTGTGGCCACGCCCAGTAATGACATGACACCAAAATCATTGGACAGCCTCAAAAGAGGGTTCCGAGTCATCACACCAGGTTTGGGGTTGATTTCTTAAAGATTTGCTGAGATATGATCCAACTTCCTGTTTGGTTGCTTTGTTGCCAATTTTGATTGGCTGTACCGGACAAACGGTTTTGAAAATCAAATATCCTTTGATAAATTCTGTGAGGGTTGGTCTGATGATGATGTGTGCCAATTCTGGGGAAGATTTGACGAAAATTGAGGGAGGAGAAGCAAAAAAAACGTTTTTTCACAAAATTCAAAATGGCAGAAAATCTATATAACCGGAAATTGACGCCATGGTGTGCGTTGAACTCGTCTCGATCCAGGGAATCCAACGGTACCTCATTTTTGAAAATCGGTCATACGGTTCAAAAGTTACGTGTGTAAACACAAGTCCAACTTTGACCAGTTGGTGGCGCTAGATTACTCCAATGGGAGACATGAAACTTGGTGAATATAAAGAAGGGACTGTGCTTAATGAGTGTGCCAAATTTCACAACTTTTTACCATACGGTTCTAGGGGCTGCCATAGACTCCAATGACAGAAGAAGCGTAATAATAATAAGAAGAAGAAGAAGAAGAAAAGGTAGAATCACTTATGTGGCTTCGCCGCTTCGCGGCTTGGCCACCAAATATAGCTGCAAGCAGCAATGAGGTGGCCAAGCAGTCAAATGACCCGTAAAACACAAGAAATCCTCAGAACAGGGTCTTGAGTGCATGCAGCAAGTTTGGTGTGAATTCATCAAAGATTTGCTGAGATACGACCCAACTTCCTGTTTGATGGCTTAATTGCACATTTTGATTGCCTGTACCGGGCAAACGGTTGTGAAAATCAAACAATCATGTGATGGCCTTTGTGAGGCTTGGTCTGAAGATAATCTCTGCGAAATTTGGTGAAGATTGGACAACATGTGTAGGAGGAGTAGAGAAAAAACATTTTTCAATGAATTCAAAATAGCGGCCGCATCAATTCGGCTATTATCACAAATGATGATGGGTCACACACGGGACGTCCCAAGATATCATGAAACAAAGGAATCACTTAATAAAGGCAAACAAATCAACAGTTATTGGCCAAAACACATTTTTGCTTCCCGCGGCCACGCCCAGTAATGACATGACACCAAATTCATTGGACAGCCTCAGAAGAGGGTTCCGAGTCATCACACCAGGTTTGGGGTTGATTTCTTAAAGATTAGCCGAGATATGATCCAACTTCCTGTTTGGTTGATTTGTTGCCAATTTTGATTGGCTGTACCGGACAAACGGTTTTGAAAATCAAATATCATTTGATAACTTCTGTGAGGGTTGGTTTGATGATGATGTGTGCCAATTCTGGGGAAGATTTGACGAAAATTGAGGGAGGAGAAGCAAAAAAACGTTTTTTCACAAAATTCAAAATGGCAGAAAATCTATATAACGGAAATTGACGCCATGGTGTGCGTTGAACTCGTCTCGATCCAGGGAATCCAACGGTACTTCATTTTTGAAAATCGGTCATACGGTTCAAAAGTTACGTGTGTAAACACAAGTCCAACTTTGACCAGTTGGTGGCGCTAGATGACTGGCGCTAGATGACTGGCGCTGGTGAATATAAAGAAGGGACTGTGCTTAATGAGTGTGCCAAATTTCACAACTTTTTACCATACGGTTCTAGGGGCTGCCATAGACTCCAATGACAGAAGAAGCGTAATAATAATAATAATAAATATAGCTGCAAGCAGCAATGGAGGGGCCAAGCAGTCCAGAGCAGGACAAGGCCTCCATAGCACTTGCGCAACAATTAAGTCACAACAACCTGTTGCACTAATGCAACACGCCAAGTTTGGTTGAAATATCTGTTTGCGTTCCAAAGTAGTGATTGTTTACAGTGTTTTTTTCTGGTATAACACCGCAGGCCTCCTCTGCTCCTCGTGGGAACAATGGAACCCAAGTTTGGTGACAATCGCACAAATGGTTGCTGAGTTACGCTCTCACGTGTCTTTTGCGGCTTCGCCGCCGCCTTTGATCGTCTCTACCAAACAAACGGTTTTGAAAATGTAAAATCCATCCCGACACCTTTGTGAAGCTTGGTCTGAAGATCATCTGTGCCAAATTTTGTAAACATTGGACAACATTTGGGGCGTGTAAAAGGTTTTTACACTTTTCCATGAAATCCAAAATGGCGGCCGCATCAATTCGGTTATTATGAAAAGTTATCAATGGCCAGGCTTGATATCTCACAAGACATCAACAGACAAAGAAATTACTTTATTAAGTTAAACACTTCAACGGTTATTAGCCAAAACACGTTTATGCTTCCGGCCACGCCCCCTTTTAGTCACATGACACCATTTTTGGAGGACATCCTTAGAATAAGGTTCCGAGTAGGCGTACCAACTTTGGTGTCACTGCTTCAAAGAACTGCTGAGATATGGCTTCACTTCCTGTTTGGCGGCTTTTCTGCAGAATTTGATTGGCTGTACCGGACAAACTGTTTTGAAAATCAAATATCCTTCGATAACTTTCGTGAGGCTTGGTCTGAAGATCATATCTGGTAATTGTGAAGAACATTTGACAACATTTGTAGGAGGAGTAGGCTTTTAAAGGTTTTTGATAAAACCGGAAATAGCGGAAAATCTATATAACCGGAAATTGACGCCATGGTGTGCATTGCACTCGGCTTGATCCAGGGAGTCCAATGGTACCTCACTTTTGAAAATGGGACATACGGTTCAAAAGTTGCCTGTGTAAACACAACTCCAACTTTGACCCGTTGGTGGCGCTAGAGTGCCAAAGTATGGGACATGAAACTTTGTGACTTGAACCAGGGGACTGTCCCTAATGAGTGTACCAAATTTCACAACTTTCGACCAAGCGCTTCTAGGGGCTGCCATAGACACCCAGTCTTAAGAATAATAATAATAAATATAGCTGCAAGCAGCAATGGAGGGGCCAAGCAGTCCAGAGCAGGACAAGGCCTCCATAGCACTTGCGCAACAATTAAGTCACAACAACCTGTTGCACTCATGCAACACGCCAAGTTTGGTTGAAATATCTGTTTGCGTTCCAAAGTAGTGATTGTTTACAGTGTTTTTTTCTGGTATAACACCGCAGGCCTCCTCTGCTCCTCGTGGGAACAATGGAACCCAAGTTTGGTGACAATCGCACAAATGGTTGCTGAGTTACGCTCTCACGTGTCTTTTGCGGCTTCGCCGCCGCCTTTGATCGTCTCTACCGAACAAACGGTTTTGAAAATGCAAAATCCATCCCGACACCTTTGTGAAGCTTGGTCTGAAGATCATCTGTGCCAAATTTTGTAAACATTGGACAACATTTGGGGCGTGTAAAAGGTTTTTACACTTTTCCATGAAATCCAAAATGGCGGCCGCATCAATTCGGTTATTATGAAAAGTTATCAATGGCCAGGCTTGATATCTCACAAGACATCAACAGACAAAGAAATTACTTTATTAAGTTAAACACTTCAACGGTTATTAGCCAAAACACGTTTATGCTTCCGGCCACGCCCCCTTTTAGTCACATGACACAATTTTTGGAGGACATCCTTAGAATAAGGTTCCGAGTAGGCTTACCAACTTTGGTGTCACTGCTTCAAAGAACTGCTGAGATATGGCTTCACTTCCTGTTTGGCGGCTTTTCTGCAGAATTTGATTGGCTGTACCGGACAAACGGTTTTGAAAATCAAATATCCTTCGATAATTTTTGTGAGGCTTGGTCTGAAGATCATATCTGGTAATTGTGAAGAACATTTGACAAAATTTGTAGGAGGAGTAGGCTTTCAAAGGTTTTTGATAAAACCGGAAATAGCGGAAAATCTATATAACCGGAAATTGACGCCATGGTGTGCATTGCACTCGGCTTGATCCAGGGAGTCCAATGGTACCTCACTTTTGAAAATGGGACATACGGTTCAAAAGTTGCGTGTGTAAACACAACTCCAACTTTGACCCGTTGGTGGCGCTAGAGTGCCAAAGTATGGGACATGAAACTTTGTGACTTGGACCAGGGGACTGTCCCTAATGAGTGTACCAAATTTCACAACTTTCGACCAAGCGCTTCTAGGGGCTGCCATAGACACCCAGTCTTAAGAATAATAATAATAATAATACTACCAATTACAATAGGTGCCTCGCAGCTTCGCTGCTTGGCCCCTAATAAATATAACTGCAAGCAGTAATGGCGGATTCCTCCAAACATTGCGAACCATTGAAAAATGTATATTCTTGACAAATTGGAACTGTATAGAAAAATCTATGCTGCAGAATTACCAATGGGATACTAAATCTGAAATATAATACCATCAAGATCCACAAGGGCCTTTATTTCAACCCAAGGAGTGAAGGGAGGGGGCTTGGTTAGCCTATCCATTCCAGAAAGCCTTTGTGCTTTAGGGCGTGGAATGTAGCGCCACCTATGGGTAATGGTGGGACAGTTGTGGTGTGGTAATTACCCTTGGTGTATACTTTCAAAAAAGCTCGACCAGAGCATACCCCCCGCTCTCAGGGTACCGAGCTTCAGCTCAGTCATGATGCTGGGATGAATGTAGGCCTATATGTAGAGACCAGGGAGACAGACACACCGGCCAGCTGCCCTGATGGGTCCGTGGTAGATCATTAATGCGGGTTGTATCATACAACGCTCGTGGCCTCGGAGTAGGACATACTGCTGCTGATAGATCAAGACGTTTGGTGGTGGACACATTGCTGGACGAGAGTGACATTGTCTGCCTTCAAGAAACCTGGATGGCCAAGCAAGACCTGGACAAATTGAACTCCCTACACAAGAACATTCATGGTGCTGGAGAGTCCACTACCGATCTCAGCATGAGAATGGTTTGTGGGAGGATAGCTGGTGGTGTAGCTATACTGTGGAACATAAAATATGACCCAACGGTAAAGGTGGTGTGGCTTAACGTTGACTGGGCTATTGGGTTGGAGTTTAATCACAATGAAAATACATTTACTATTGTAAATGTGTACACACCATATGAATCCTATGACCATGAGGATGAATTTCAGAACAGGTTAGCTTTTATTCAGTCCTTCATAGAGGACAATAGTTCATGTTTTGTCTATGTCATGGGTAATTTTAATGCTGACATGTCAGATAAGCGTTTATTCGCACAACATCTGCAGCAGTTCTGTAATGAAACTAAATTAATTATATCAAGCGTTATTGCCTGATACAAGTTTTACCTATATAAGTGAAACGTGGCACACAACTTCCTGGCTAGACCATATTGTAACCACAGCCGATGGTCATGACTCACTGGAAAGTATAGAGATGTGTTACGGGCTGGCCACCACTGATCACATACCAGTTGCTATGCTGCTAAATGTTGAGAGTGTACCCTTGTTGCTGGCCCCCCAAGAAAACTGGACTGGTCAAAATTGACCAAAGAGGTTATGCACAGATATTCTCTATTAACTGACAGCTTACATAGTGATGTTGCATTTTCTAGGGATGCCCTAATGTGCACGGATATGAACTGCAAGGATAAACATCATGCTGAAAAGCTCTGTGCCATGTATGATGATATTGTCAAATGTCTTTATGCTTCCAGTGAACCTTTTATTAATCACAAGAGTAAGGTCCCTAACGCACGGCCTGTCTGGAATGAGTTTGTGTCTGAGCAACATGCTGCTGCTAGAGAAGCCTTTAGAGTCTGGTCAGAGGCAGGCAGACCCAGACAGGGAGTGCTGCTTGATAACAAAAACCTCACAAATGCTAGATTTAAATATGCACTCGTTTCATTAAGAGAAATGAAAACACAATGAAAGCAGACTCGCTGGCCAGAAAGATGCAGAATAACAATCTTACTGACTTCTGGAAGGAGGTCAAGATCATAAATAATAACAGACCTCCCCTCCCTTCTGATATCAAAGGGGTTAGTTGTCCAAAGAAGATTGCTGATCTATGGCATGAGCACTACAGTCAACTATTTAATTGTGTTAAAAGTAACACAGTGAGAATTGATAATGAATATAAAGGTATCTCTGCAGACTTGATAGTTAGATCAGTAGATATTTATGATGCCATCCACATGCTAGACAACAACAAAGCTTGTGGTATGGATTGCATTTCTGCAGAGCATCTAAAAAATGCCAGTTATAGACTCAGTCCATTTCTAGCCATGTGTCTCACTGGAATTATGGTTCATGGTGTTCTACCGAGCTCTATTATGTCAGTACTGTTAGTGCCTGTTGTTAAAGATAAGGCTGGTAAACTGAACAGCAAAGACAACTATCGACCCATTGCATTGGCCAGTATCTTGTCTAAAGTGTTTGAGAGAATTATTTGATTGAAATTGAAAATGTATATTCTGACTGCAGAAAATCAGTTTGGTTTTAAAAGAAAACATGGTACTGATCTCTGTATCTATGCTCTGAAGGAGATTGTCTCAGGTACACAAGTCTTAATTTATCTGTATTTTTATGCTTTATTGATGCTTACAAAGCTTTCGATCGAATTTGTCATGAAAAACTGTTTATGAAGCTAATAGCGAGAGGTGTCCCTAAACCTCTTGTGAGGATTTTGGTGTTCTGGTATGCCAATCAAACTTTTCATGTTAAATGGGACAATGTTGTATCAGCTCCTTTCCATGTTGGTAACGGAGTTCGACAAGGAGGAATTTGATTTCCCTTTTTGTTTAATATGGATATGGACGACTTATCAAGCCAGCTGAATAAGACAAATACAGGCTGTCTTGTTGGTGAATCTATTGTCAATCATCTGATGTACGCAGATTATCTGGTTCCACTCAGCCTGTTGCAACAGATGCTATGGGTGTGCTCTCAGTATGGCTTAGATCATGATATAAAATGTAATGCAAAGAAAAGCCACATAATGATAGTCAGAAGTAATCAGGACAGGAAATTAACCTTCCCTACCTTTTATTTATCTGGCAGTCCCCTTGGTGTTTGTGAGGAAATAAAATATCTGCCATGTCATTTCTGATGATTGGACAGATGACAACGATATGTATCAACAGCGCTGTAAAATATATTCTCAGGCCAGTATGTTATTAAGGACGTTTTCTATGTGCTCAGATTCAGTTAAATGTTCCCTGTTTAGAACCTACATAACACCATTGCACTGCTCATTTGTGGTCTATGTACAGGTAAAGGAGTATACAGATACTGAAAGTAGCCTACAATGATGCTTTTAGATTGCTACTTAATGTGCCAAGGTGGCATAGTGCTAGTCAGTTGTTTGTGTCTAAGCACGTACCAACCTGTAAGGCAATCCTGAGACAACTGATGTATGGTTTCATGTGTCGACTGGACAAGTCTGAGAACTGAATAGTAGAGGCTCTGGTCAACCCTCTAAAGAGCTGCTATCGATTACTTGGAACTTAAGACTACATTGGCACAAAAGTCTTCATACTTTTTATGCACTGTATTATCTATGTTTTATGTTTTCGTTTTACTCTCTTTTTTATAGCTCTATGTCTGTTATTTTATGTGGAACTTGGCGTCTGAAATAAAGATTTATATATATATAAATACATATATATATATATCAATGTTTCAGGATTTGTATAACTTTTTACCATTGCATACAAAATCGGAAATGCAATACTAAAAAGATCAGCTTTTGTTAAGAGATCCAAGATTACAAGATCCACAAGGCCTTTGCTAGAAACCAAGGAATGAGTGGGGGCTTGGTCAGCCCACACTCTCCTGAAATGTTGCGTGTGCGTCTTGCCAAGCCCGCGCGTGTGTAAGTTAAGGCTGAGTGTGTGAGGATGTGGAGCACGCGCGGGCAGGAGGAGGGGAGACATTCATTGGAAATTTGGCTAGAAATTAGCCAAGCAAGCATGTTTAAAATATTCACCAAAAATCGACCTTTGATCTTACAGTCAACTTTTTCACAGATTTGTGTTATAAACATTCTCAAGAGTCTTCATATGAACTTGTGATTGAATCAGAGTATCAGTTTTTGACTGGCTGATGTGTAAAGCATTATTTTAGCGTTAGCGATAAGTTCAATTTGCTTTATATCAATCATTTTTGGAGATATGAAGTTGCCTTTGCACACGGTAACATGTTGTAGTGTCTTCCATCGATATACCAGCTTCGCTGCTTGGCCCCTAATAATAATAATAATACTAACAATAACAATAGGTGCCTCGCAGCTTCGCTGCTTGGCCCCTAAATATAGCTGCAAGCAGCAATGGAGGGGCCAAGCAGTCCAGAGCAAGACATGGCCTCCATAGCACTTGCGCAACAATTAAGTTACAACAACCCGTTGCACTCATGCAACACACCAAGTTTGGTTGAAATATCTGTTTGCGTTCCAAAGTAGTAAGTGTTCAAAGTGTTTTTTTTCTGGTATAACACCAAAGGCCTCCTCTGCTACTCGTGGGAACGATGGAACCCAAGTTTGGTGACAATCGCACAAATGGTTGCTGAGTTACGCTCTCACGTGTCTTTCGCGGATTCGCCGGCGCCTTTGATCGTCTCTACCAAACAAACGGTTTTGAAAATGGAAAATCCATCCCAACACCTTTGTGAAGCTTGGTCTGAAGATCATCTGTGCCAAATTTAGTAAACATATGACACAATTTGGGGCGTGTAAAAGGTTTTTACACTTATCCATTAAATCCAAAATGGCGGCCGCGTCAATTCGGTTGTTATGAAATATTATCGATGGTCAAGTTTGATATCTCACAAGACATCAACCGACAAAGAAATTACTTTATTAAGGTTAACACTTCAACAGTTATTAGCCAAAACACGTTTATGCTTCCAGCCACGCCCCCTTTTCGTCACATGACACCATTTTTGGAGGACATCTTTAGAATAAAGTTAAGAGTAGGCATACCAACTTTGGTGTCACTGCCTCAAAGAACTGCTGAGATATGACTTAATTTCCTGTTTGGCGGCTTTTCTGCGGAATTTGATTGGCTGTACAGGACAAACGGTTGTGAGCATCAAAATTATTTTTGATAACTTCTGTGATGCTTGGTCTGAAGATCATGTTTGGTAATTCTGAAGAAGATTTGACTAGGAGGAGTAGGCTTTCAGAGGTTTTTGATGACGGAGGAATCCTAAATATAACTGCAAGCAGTAATGGCGGATTCCTCCAAACATTGCGAACCATTGAAAAATGTATATTCTTGACAAATTGTAACTGTACAGAAAAATCTATGCTGCAGAATTACCAATGGGATACCAAATCTGAAATGCAATACCATCAAGATCCACAAGGGCCTTTATTTCAACCAAAGGAGTGAAGGGAGGGGGCTTGGTGAACCTATCCATTCCAGAAATCGTGTATCTTTGTGCTTTAGGGCGTGGCCTGTAGCGTCACCTATGGGTAATGTGGGCCATTTGTGGTGTGGTAATTACTCTTGGCCTATCCACCTTTTTCTGGTTAGCGAATTTACCCATGATTCATAGCGGGTTTCAACCGGAAGCCGATTATCATTTTCCGGTTCGAAGCTTGAGTACGTTTGATAGCTCGTAGATTGCTGTCTTGTTTGCTGTAAAAGCCAGTGTTTCTCCATGGATGAAGCACAAATGGACAAAAAACTGAGGTGGATACACACCATGGATGTTTTAACAAGTCGTGACGACAGTACCGTAACAGTTCCTCATCCATCCCGTCTGACGGAGTGGCTAGATGACATAAAGCAATGACCCAATGTTAGCTACATCGACGTTGTTAAATACCTTTTATTTTCTGAAGGTGTTGATGGCGAAGAGTTGCGTAATTACACAAGCACAGAAGCATATACTTACTTGCATGGTAACAAAATAGGTAGCCTACAGTATTGTTGAAGAAACACAGCAGCTTGATATTTTTGAAGGCAGCAGTAGAGCCCAGTCAGAGTGTCAATGAAGCTAAACATACAGCATGGGTAACACTGAGGGAAAGTGGAGTAATTGACATTTACTCATTTAGCAGACACTTTCATCCAAAGCGACTTCTAAGAGAGAGCTTTACAAAGTGCATTGGTCACTGATAATAACAAGATAGCCCTAAAAACATTGCGGGTAGCCAAAACATGAAGCACATATTGTGAACAACCAAAATAAGTGCTAAAGGGAGGAACCATAAGAGCATGTAGCAAGCAAGTTACAATACATTAGCTACAATACATTGAGACAGTCGGCAGCCGGGTTAGGGAAGTCATGTAGCCATGCAGCAGCTATTCTGTGGAAGGTAAAAATATAATACTACATATGCACAGCACTTGACAAAATGTACTTGTACACTTGTAATTTAATATGTTCATGCTTACTGTCTTTATTTATCCACCTACTATTAACATTACCATTAATAATAGCAATATTGATAGTGATGCCATTATTGCGTAGCCCTGATAAAGCTCCAGATCAGGATAGAGTTCGGTTGGCTTTTTTTTTTTTTTTTTTAGAAATGGAAAGAGCAAACATACACTTTCTTTGAAGGGTGTTTTAGTTTCAAAGCTGCAAGCCACGCTGTTTTGCGTTCCTTATTCCTTGGCATGGAGTGCAAAGCATAGGGCGATGGACACAGACAATTTCTTTGAAGTTGTTGATGTTCGAAGCAAGACGTTTCCGACGAAAATCTTCAAATTTCTTGAATTGTTATGGCAACCAACAACGGCACAAGTGTAACCTGAGCTCATGTTAACAACATTTAATTAAACACAACTTATTCTAATCAATGTAATGTTGCCTTCTCTGTCGATATCATGGTACGCTAGTAGAGGTTAGACGCTGAACAGGAAACACAAAACCGGTAAGCGGAAGTAGTTCAGCACCCATTGGTTGCTGGAGAAACAGGTGGATACTATCAATGTTTCAGGATTTTTTTAACTTTTTACCATTATATACAAAATCGGAAATGCAATACCAACAAGATCCACATGGGCTTTTGTTTAAGTGTGGTTGTTACTCTTGGCCTTTACTATCAAGGTTTCAGGATTTGGAGAACTTTTTACCATTGCATACAAAATCGGAAATGCAATACCATCAAGATCCACATGGGCCTTTGCTAAAGACCAAGAAATGAGTGACTTGGTCAGCCCACACTTTCCTGAAATGTTGCGTGTGCGTCTTGCCAAGCCCGCGTGTGTGTCAAGGGAAGGGTGAGTGTGTTAGAATGTGGAGCGCGCGCACTGAGGAGGAGAGGGAGAGAGGATTTGGCAAAAAAGCTCTTGAAATTTGCCAAGCATGTATATTTAAAATATTCACCAAAAATCGACATTTCATCTTACAGTGAACTCTTTCACAGATTTGTGTACTAAACATTCTCAAGAGTCTTCATATGACC
Organism: Hypomesus transpacificus; assembly: GCF_021917145.1. Lineage (NCBI taxonomy): Eukaryota > Metazoa > Chordata > Actinopteri > Osmeriformes > Osmeridae > Hypomesus > Hypomesus transpacificus. The sequence goes on from NC_061076.1 coordinate 11,189,633, forward strand.
TTGTGATTGAATCTGAGTATTTGTTTTTGACTGGCTGATGTGTAAAGCATTATTTTAGCGTTAGCAATACATACAGTGCCCTCCAAAAGTATTGGAACAGTGAGGCGAATTCCTTTATTTTTGCTGTAGACTGAAAACATTTGGGCTTGACATCAAATAATGAACGTGAGACCAGAGATCAACGTTTCAGCTTTTATTTCCAGGTATTTACATCAGGATCTGATGCACAACTAAGAAAATATCACATTTTGTTTGAATCCACCCATTTGTCATGTGAGCAAAAGTATTGGAACAGATATACTTAAAACATATTTAAGTGAATAAGACTTAATATTTAGTTGCAAATCCTTTGCTTTCAATAACTGCAGCAAGTCTGTGACCCATTGACGTCACCAAACTTTTGCATTCTTCCTTTTTGATGCTTTCCCAGGCTTTCACTGCAGCCTCTTTCAGTTGTTGTTTGTTTTGTGGGGTTCCTCCCTTCAGTCTCCTCTTAAGCAGGTAAAATGCATGCTCTATAGGGTTTAAGTCTGGAGATTGACTTGGCCAGTCTAATACCTTCCATTTCTTGCCCCTGATGAACTCCTTTGTTGTTTTGGCAGTGTGTTTTGGGTCGTTATCTTGCTGCATGATGAAGGCTCTGCCAATCAGTTTGGTTGCATCTTTCCTTAAATTGGCAGACAAAATGTTTCTGTAGACTTCCGAGTTCATTTTGCTGCTGCCATCATGTGTTACATCCTCAATGAAGATTAATGAGCCCGTCCTAGAAGAAGCCATGCAAGCCCAAGCCATGACATTACCTCCACCGTGTTTCACAGATGAGCTTGTGTGTTTGGGATCATGAGCAGTTCCTTTCTTTCTCCAAACTTTAGCCTTTCCATCACTTTGGTAAAAGTTAATCTTTGTCTCATCAGTCCATAAAACTTTGTCCCAGAATTTTTGAGGTTCATCTCTGTACTTTTTGGCAATTTCCAGCCTGGCCTTCCTATTCTTCTTGCTAATGAGTGGTTTGCATCTTCTGGTGTAGCCCTTGTACTTTTGTTCATGAAGTCTTCTGCGAACAGTAGATAGTGATACCTTCACTCCTGCCATCTGGAGGTTGTTGCTGATCTCACTAACAGTTGTTTTAGGGTCTTTCTTTACAGCTCTCACAATGTTTCTGTCATCAACTGCTGATGTTTTCCTTGGTCTACCTGTTCGACGTCTGTTACTTAGTACACCAGTAGTTTTCTTCTTCTTCAGGACATTCCAAATGGTTGTACTGGCTATGGCCAATGTTTCTGCAATGGCTCTGATTGATTTTCCATCTTCTCTAAGACTCACAATTGCTTGTTTTTCACCCAAAAACAGCGCTCCGGTTTTCATGTTGTTTTCACCTCTGAATACAGTCTGCATAGACAAAACCTATCTTACCCAATCTGAACCTGAGTGTAGACATTCAGTGGTATTTATTGATTGAATAATGTATGTAATAGGACACACCTGGGCAACAAAACACACCTGTCAGTCATATGTTCCAATACTTTTGCTCACGTGACAAATGGGTGGGTTCGAACAAAAAGGTGATATTTTCTAATTTGTGCAACAGATCCTGATGTAAATACCTGGAAATAAAAGCTGAAACGTTGATCTCTGGTTTCACATTCATCGTTTGATGTCAAGCCCAAATGTTTTCAGTCTACAGCAAAAATAAAGGAATTGGCCTCACTGTTCCAATACTTTTGGAGGGCACTGTAATGTATATCAATCATTTTTGGAGATATGAAGTTGCCTTTGTACATGTTAACATGGTGTAGTGTCTTCCACCGATATACCAAGTTTAGTGTTGATAGCTCAGAGATTTGCTGAGATTTTATCCAAATTTCTGTTTGGTTGCTTTGTTGCAGAATTTGATTGGCTTCAAAGAGAAAAGTAATGCCTGAATGAGGGTTGCTCTGAAGATGATGTTGGCAATTTTTGGGGAAGATTGGAAAAGAATTGTAGGAGGAGTAGGCTTTCAAAGGTTTTTGATAAAACCGGAAATTGCGGGAAATCTATATAACAGCAGCTTTATATTTAACAGCTTCGCTGCTTGGCCCCTAAATACAACTACATTTTATGGATAATATTTATCCTTTCTAAATATTAAATATTTAGGAATCCTAAATATAGCTGCAAGCAGCAATGGAGGCAGTCCAGAGCAGGGCAAGGCCTCCATAGCACTTGCGCAACAATTAAGTCACAGCAACCTGTGCAACACACCAAGTTTGGTTGAAACATCTGTTTGCGTTCGAGAGTACTAAGTGTTCAAATTGTTTTTTGTTCTGGTATAAAACCACAGGCCTCCCCTGTTTCTCGTGGGAACGAAGGAACCGAAGTTTGTTGATGATAGGACACATTTTTGATGAGTAATGCTCTCACGTGTCTTTTGCGGCTTCGCCACCGCCTTTGATCAGCTCTACCGAACAAACGGTTTTGAAAATGGAAAATCCATCCGACAACTTTGTGAAGCTTGGTCTGAAGATCATCTGTGCCGAATTTAGTAAACATTGGAAAAAATTTGGGGCGTGCAAAAGATTTTTACACTTTTCCATTAAATCCAAAATGACGGGCCGCGTCAATTCGGTTGTTATGAAATATTATCGATGGGCAAGCTTGATATCTCACAAGACATCAACAGACAAAGAAATTACTTTATTAAGGTACACACTTCAACAGTTATTAGCCAAAACATGTTTTTGCTTCCTGAGCAAAGCAGCTTCGCTGCTTGGCCCTTAATAATAGAAAAACTAACAATAACAATAGGTGCCTCGCAGATTCGCTGCTTGGCCCCTAATAATAATAATAAAACTAACAATAACACTAGGTGCCTCGCAGCTTCGCTGCTTGGCTCCTAATGATAAAGGTCAAATGTTTTCTGTACCAACAGTAAATAATCATTTTTGTGTACCGTGATTAATAAATTATTTTGGTTAAAGTTTATTTAACAAAAGTCTTGAAGTTGGGACAGAACAATAACATTTCTGAATCCGGAAAGCGTCTTAAGTAGTTCTTAAGAGACAGGTATGTCCGTTCTTGTGAAGAGCATGTTTGGGAAATGCATGTAAAATATAAGGATCAATTGTTATTTTGCTCGTAGAGAACACTTTTAATAAAGAAGATCAATCATTATCTGTAAACGCAGCCCTGATCTTTCAAAGTCTTTTGCATGAGAGGTTTTCGTTTAGCAGTTTTTCACAAAATGGAGTGATTTGCTCTTTTCTGTTACAGATACTAAACGTTAGTGCTGTGGTCCTGGCAAACCTTTGTGTATCCTACATCATGACCAGCCAGAATGAAGAGGTATGTTTGGAAAAATCACGAGTGTGTGTACATGTAGCACATTACCTGTACACCTCTGTGGGTGTGTGCATGCTGTATCCACATTACAACCTGTAAACATTAGTTTGTGTGCACGTCTAACTGAATTGAATTGGTTAAACTTACTCCTCAGTATAAATACCATACACCCTCCCCTTCAAAGAGCAAGCTTTTCGGTGGCGTAGCTGGTTGAAAGCGATGTTTACAGAGGTGGTCGTCGCGTTCGTACTGTAGTTCAGAGGGCCCAAGTTTGAACCTCAAAATGGGCTCATGGGCTGGTGTGTATGGGTGAATTTAATGAAGAGTTATTATATGTATCTTGTTTTTCCTTTTTTTTAGACAGAGGGTGTTATGAGGGTAAAATGTATTTTTCACTTCATTCCCATGGTCGCAGTGATTAGATGCGTCTTTCCCTCTCATTCACCTGGCCCATTTTTTGTATTCAGTATGATGATATTATAATTGCTACTTAGAGTTTTGGAAGATGGGGATAAACTTCAGATGCATTACATTACCCTAGGCAGGGCTCAAGAGTGCGACCAAAATTTGTACGGGTGCGACAAAAAAATGTCGTAGGTCGCACCGGTGCACCTAACCTCCTCGCATCCGCTGCCTCTCCAGGAACTAGCGTTTGTTTCTTCTTTGACGGAACTCACACTTATGGTTGGATCATATCGTGGTCTAAACTAGTCAGAGACAAAGATGGGGCGGGTCTTTGCCTCTGGTTGGCTGTGGTCCAGCTATTCCTGTAGGCCTACACTGCTCTGTGCTGTGTGATTGAAATTACGACCTGAGCACCAGAGAATCAGTTATGGCAGACCTGGGCATTGTAAGGCCCACAGGCCACAACCGGCGCACAGGCTGTCCCAATCCGGTCCGCGTAAGGTAAATCCAAAAAAACAAATAAATAAATGTGTTGTGCTGTAGTAAATATGTAGTCCTGAAAGACTAGTGATCAGGCAATTTTCATATGTGCGCTTGCGCAACTTCACCGACAGGAGAGTTAGCTGTTGGTTAGCCCTCGAAAATGAAAAACGAAAAGTTGATACAGAATGTAGAGTTTTTAACAAGACATGGACTTCTAAGTATCTGTTTACTGAGGTCAAAGCCAAAGCTGTGTTCTTAGTTTTGGAGAACAGGTCGCTGTGTTTAAGGATTACAAATTGAATCGGCACTAAGGGACTAAAGAAAAAAACTAATGCGGACATAATAAGAACTTGACTGGTTCAGTGGGCGCGGGCTGATGGTTTGCTAGTTAAATAACTAGTTACAAATAAAATGAAACACTGATGTAATGATTATTTTAGTTTTTACTGTTACTTCGACTGTCTTTTCCTAGTTGACCAACATGTAAAATATTTATATAAATATTTACAGAATATCCTTATTATTCTGATAACCAGTAGCAGCTAATCAAAATATATACTTTACTGCTTTTTACAATGGGGGAAAATAAATAGTGAGCAGAATTAAGTTCAAGTTATTGTTGATGCGGCCCTCCAACACATTTCAGGTTTCTCATGTGGCACTTTGTCAAAATTAATTGCCCCATGGAGCTATGATTTTGATGCTAGGGAGAGTGTGGCAAGCTGGTTTAGCCAAGGCCAAAGGGCAAGAAAGCCAACTTACAGGTGTTGGCCATCTAAAGGGCATGCGACAGCAAGGGGGGACCTGCTATAAAACTTTGAGCCATGAAATGTTAGGTCTCACTACAAGCACTTTTAAACAGTAGCACTTTCTATTTTGAAATGTTTTTTTTTGCTTGCAATGTTTTAGTTTGGCTGCTCAGTGAAGCACTTGAGATACAGTTTATTGTGCTTGAAATAGGGATGGGCATAATTAGTCGACGATCGATTAAGAATTTCGTTGATTACATTATTTGTTCATCGATAAAGCTAATGCATGTTCTGTTGCGTAGTGTGAGTCTTGAAGTAATGCAATGGATTTCGCTATGTGGCAGCAATTAAACACGACGGCAATGTTTGGTAAAAAACGCCACAGGCCTACTCAGTTACCGGCGAGTTTCCATGTATTTCAAAAGTAAACATGAAGACGTCACGGCGAAGTGTAGCGTGAGACCATTTTGACTTTTAAATTATTTTGTTCACTGCCAACACTGCAAAGCTGAATATAAACACAACTGCTCCACGACTCAAATTATATACCACTTGAAGAACGTACATCCGACCCTGGTTAGTGACGGTGCATCCTGCTCTCTGTGTTAGCATGGAGGAGCTGCAATGCACAACGAGCAGAGAAAATTACCCAATGGATCGTCAAGTCCATCGAGATGGATATGCTACCCTTATGGTGCACTTCTACACAGCCATCATGGAGTCCATCCTCACTTCTTCTATCACCATCTGGTACCCTGCTGCCACTGCCAAGGACAAGAGAAGACTGCAGCGTATCATCCGCACTGCTGAGGAGGTGATCGGCTGCAATCTGCCTTCCCTCGAGGATCTGCACAGCTCGAGGTCCCTGAGGCGAACGAGGAAGATTGTGGCCAACCCCTCCCACCCTGGACACTCCCTGTTCCAGCTACTCCCCTCCGGCAGAAGGCTGCGGTCCATCAAGACCAAACCCTCACGCCACAATAACAGTTTCTTCCCATCCGCTGTTGGCCTCTTTAACAAGGCCAAGGACTCACACTGACTTTAAATCACAATCTGCACAATGACACCCTGCACATTGCAATTTGCACTATTGTATCGTTTGCACTATCTGTATTTTTAGGTTAGATTGTAAATTAGGGCTACTTATATTTTATTTTTTATTCACTTTGGTATTAGCTAGACTTTGCTCCTTTTGTATAGTTAGTCCACATATTTAAGTTCCAATATTCCTATGTTTAATGTATGCACCTCCCTGCCAAAGTAAATTCCTTGTTTGTGCAAACATTCATGGCAAATAAAATCCCTTCTGATTAAGTATTGTTGAGGGCGAAAGTTTTTATGAAGCTTTGTTAATTACTCGGGAAAAAAACTAGGGTTGTGTTTGAGCACCGGCTTCTAGATGTCGGCTCCACTGCTAGGAGTACAGAAAGAGTTGTTCTTCTTGTAATACAGATCTCAATGCAGAAATATGCAGTTTTTTCTATTTTCACTGCATTTTAATATAGCCTATAAATAGTGAATTTTTATATAAAAATGTTAATGATGAATCAAAAATCCATCGTTAATTCTCCCGACGATCGATTAAGACAATGTAATCGAATGCCCATCCCTAGCTTCAAATAAAACCAATATTTACCTACACCTTATTCTTGTTTAAGATCATTTACATATTAAATATGAATGTATATGGAGCGTGATAAAAAGGTGACCTTGAAATTGTGTCGACGCAAGGAAAAATTTAAGTGCACCTACATTTTGTACTTTTATTTCTGCCAATGTGCTTGAGGGCTGTGTAAACACTAACCAGGACAGGGGCATGCAAGTTAGATGTACACAGTCTGTAATTTTTTGGGCCCAATCACCTCAGGCAGAAGAACTGATGAGGAAGATCGAGAAAGAGGAGGAGCAGATCTCCTATGATGACCCAGACAAGAAGGTCTTCCACCTCTGCATAGTCAACCTTGTGATCGGGTAAGTGCTTTGACTTGTTGGCTGTTTTGACGAAGATGAAGCATCATCAAAGCCTCCTCATTTCAAAGTTGACCACAGCAGACACTGGGAACCCCACCTACAGCTGAGATAGGTACAGTAGGTCTTAGAGTGTACACTTTGGTTATCCTTACCCCTACACCTTGTAAGTCACCCCCAACTATGCAGTCCCAAATAGAACATACTACAGCCGTGGCGTGCAATCTTAAATCCACGTTTATTTTCCAGTACCTTGTATTGTGCCAAGGGAAACTATGACTTTGGCATCACCCGCGTGATCAAGAGCCTGGAGCCCTACAACAAGAAGGTTGGACATCTTGGTTATAGTTGAAAATCCCCCGTCAGAGGTGTCAGTATAACTCATGGTCTGAACCATTATTTCAACCTGTTGTGGAATTAAAAGAGCACTGTGCAGAAGAAACACACTGGATTGTGGGGGACGGTATAAAAATAGTGTCAGGACTTGTGTGTTAATCACAATTGTGGGATTTTTGATTGGGATTTTAAACTACAGGAAGTTAACCCACAACTAACACTTTTGTCACCAGACCACCTGGGTCCACCTGGTTTCTCATCGTAGTCAAGGGTGCATTTAGTTTTTCAGCCAAGGTAGCCGGTGGTTGGAGTTCAGACCAATTGAATTGCCTATGAAGGGGAATTATTTCTCAGTGGTAAACTGTGTGAATAAGATCAGGCAGACTGTTTGAGAACCCAGTCCATAAACTTCAATTTCTTCCCCTCCGCTAACTGGTTCTTCATTCTGGGGTGTCAAGCTGGGTACAGACACATGGTTCTACGCCAAGCGCTGCTTCCTCTCCCTATTGGAGAACATGGCCAAGCACATGATTATGCTGAGGGACTCTGTGGTGCAGGAGGGTATTCAGTTCCTGGAGCACTGCGAAGGTACGACCTAGCTTACACACATATACACATAGACTTTTCACCGAAGGCAAAGCCTTTTTGCATTTCCACAACCGTTCTCTCGCTTTCCTAATTTCTGTACCTGACTCTCTTTGCTTCTGCAGTGTATGGTAAAAATGAGCCAGCGATGATTGAGCAGCCCTTGGAGGAGGACCACGTGCACATTGGCAAGAACACGGTCACCTACGAGTCACGCCTGCTCAAGGCTTTGTTCTATGAGGTTATCGGATGGAACCAGTAATCAAATGGAATGAAATGAATTATATCATTAAACCAAGGCATGGATAGAATTTGGGATGTACAACCTAAAAACTCTTTATGATCTTCAATAGAAGACAATTACCACAATGGACCTTGACATTACTCTTCCCAGTCCATATAAGTATATGTCTAGGGAGGTTATGATAGTTGCTTTGACTTCTCTCATGCACTTGTATAGTTTAGGTATGTGTTAGTTCAGTTGGGACAGTTTTGGAAATTAGTTATTTAAAACATGTTCAAACCTGTAATAATACAACCCATTGTTGTTTTTTTGTTTTGTTTTTCTACAGAATAAAAAATGTATGTACAAGATAGTCTTATTTACATTTATTCATTTAGCAGACGCTTTTATCCAAAGCGACTTACAAGAGAGAGCTTTACAAAGTGCATAGGTCACTGATAATAACAACAAGATAGCCCCAAAGCATTGCGGGTAGCCAAAACAAGCACACATTGTGAACAACCAAAAAATAAGTGCCAAAGGGAAAAACCATAAGAGCATGTAGTTAAGCAAGTTACAATTTAAACAACATGAATCTGTAAGTGCAAGTGTACATGTAGAAAAACAAGCAACAGTAAAATAAAAATATAAGATTAACTCAAATAGAATACAACAGTTTAAATCAGCTACCACTAACCAACAAGAGCAACAAGTCTCTCAGCAAGAGTCATTGTGATCCTTGAGGAAACTAGCATTGGGTTCAGCAAACCATTCCTAAGTATTACATTTACATTTAATCATTTAGCAGACGCTTTTATCCAAAGCGACTTCCAAGAGAGAGCTTCACAAAGTGCATAGGTCACTGATAATAACAACAAGATAGCCCCACAGCATTGCGGGTAGTCAAAAACAAGAAGTACATATTGTGAACAACCAAAACAAATAGTGCTAAAGGGAAAAACCCATAAGAGCATGTAGTTAAACAAGTTAAATTACACAACATTAATCTCTAAGTGCAGGTATACCTGTAGGAAAGCAATAAAAATAGGATTAACTAAAAAAAGAAGAATACAACAGTTTAAATCAGCTACCACTAACCAACAAGAGCAACAGTCTAAGCAAGAGTCATTGTGAACCTTGAGGAAACTAGCGTTGGATTCAGCAAACCATTCCTAAGTACCATTGTACTCCCGGAACAAGTGCGTCTTGAGCCTTCTCTTGAAGGTGGAGAGACAGTCCGTGTCTCTGATGGAGGTGGGGAGTTGATTCCACCACTGGGGTGCCAGTGGTGGAATTAACAAAACATTTGGCCCTGATTTAGCTCCATAATTTATATTAGTTCACACAAACACTCCATCCATCCGGTCCTGGCCCGGCCCCTCTGTCAAATTTCAGAACCAATTGTGGCCTGCGAGTCAAAAAGTTTGACCACCCCTGGGGAAGATACAGCGTCAGTTGACAACAACATCATGTTAGCTTATGTTCCTACCTTCACTGGGTTGCACAGCTATGAGTAAATTCAAACGTAGCCTAGTTTGAACGTATCTACTAATTTAGGTTGGAGTTTACGCGACAGCTTCATTATCAAGCAATCTAGCCTTTGGAGAGACTTTGAGGCTGGAAGATATGCTGGGAGGGCTCTGTGTTGGGCCCCACCCTCTTCTCCATCTACATGCTCCTGTAACGGATTTGTGTTCAGGGCATGCAAAGGCACAACTCAATGGGTTTTTTGTTGTTTATTCGCTACTGCAAAAGACAATGGGCCTCATTCTCGAATGCAGTTAAGAAGAATCTAAGAAGGAAATTCTTCTGAATTGGATTTAGGAAAACATTTGGCATTCATGAAAGTTGTCATTTGGGATTTGTTCTGAACTTCAGAAGACTTTCCGAACTCGAAATAGCAGTCATAAATCGGCCAGAGTTGTCTCAAACGCGATTCCTTAAAAAAACTATCAAAGGAATCGCATTTAAGAAAACTCTCCGTGTTTGAAGTGTTAATGAAGTAATGAGAAAACGTTGGTGATTGCGTTCACATCAACTCTACAGACTATGGCAAGGCGTTTTATCATTTAACCAATGAATTCTTGATATCCAAAAATCGAATTCTGAATATTAAGAATTGCATTTTGGATATCAAGAATTCAAATTTTGGATATCAACAATTCAATTCTGGATATCAACAATTCGAATTTTGGATATCAACAATTCATTGGTTAAATGATGAAACGGCTTGCCATAACAGACATCCTCATTTAAATAATAAAAATAAATATAGCTGCAAGCAGCAATGTGGTGGCCAAGCAGTCAAATGACCCTCAAAACAATTGAGAAATCCTCAGAACAGGGTTCTGAGTGCATGCAGCAAGTTTGGTGTGAATCCATCAAAGATTTGCTGAGATACGACCCAACTTCCTGTTTGCTGGCTTAATGGCACATTTTGATTGCCTGTACCGGGCAAACAGTTCAAAAAAACATTTGATGGCCTTTGTGAGGCTTGGTCTGAAGATCATCTCTGCCAAATTTGGTGAAGATTGGATAATATGTGTAGGAGTAGAGAAAAAACGTTTTTCAATGAATTCAAAATGGCAACCGCATCAATTCGGCTATTATCACAAATGATGATGGGTCACACACGGGACGTCCCAAGATATTATGAGACAGAGGTATCACTTAATAAAGGCAAACAAATCAACAGTTATTTCTTTTTTTTTTTGCAGAAGCAGTTTAGCAGTCATTTAGCAGAAGGATTATTGGCCAAGCAGAATGTTAGCAGAATGTTATTGGCCAAAACACATTTTTGCTTCCTGCGGCCACGCCCAGTAATCAAATGACACCAAATTAATTGGACAGCCTCAGCAGAGGGTTCCGTGTCATCATACCAAGTTTGTTGATTTCTGAAAGATTAGCTGAGATATGATCCAACTTCCTGTTTGATGGCTTTGTTGCCGATTTTGATTGGCTGTACCAGACAAACGGTTTTGAAAATCAAATATCCTTTGATTACTTCTGTGAGGGTTGGTCTGGTGATGATGTGTGCCAATTCTGGGGATGATTTGACAAAAATTTAAGGAGGAGAAGCGAAAAAATGGCGGAAAATCTATATTACCGGAAATCGACGTCATAGGGTGTGTTGAACCCAGGGAATCCTATGGTACGTTACGTGTTCAAAGTTACATGTTTAAACACAAGTCCAACTTTGACCAGTTGGTGGCGCTAGAGTGCTCGAATATGAGACATGAAACTTGGTGAATTTAAAGACGGGACTGTGCTTAATGAGTGTGCCAATTTTCACAACTTTTTTACTTATGGTTCTAGGTGCTGCCGTAGACTCCAATGGCAGAAGAAGTGTAACAATAAATATAGCTGCAAGCAGCAATGGAGGGGCCAAGCAGTCCAGAGCAGGACATGGCCTCCATAGCACTTGCGCAACAATTAAGTCACAACAAACTGTTGCACTCATGCAACACACCAAGTTTGGTTGAAATATCTGTTTGCGTTCAAGAGTACTGAGTGTTCAAATAGTTTTTTTTTCTGTTATAAAACCGAAGGCCTCCTCTAGTCCTCGTGGGAACGAAAGAACCGAAGTTTGGTGATGATCGGACACATTTTTGCTGAGTTATGCTCTCACGTGTCTTTTGCGGCTTCGCCGCCGCCTTTGATCAGCTCTACCAAGCAAACGGTTTTGAAAATGGAAAATCCATCCAACTTGTTTGTGAAGCTTGGTCTGAGGATCATCTGTGCCAAATTTAGTAAACATTGGACAGAATTTGGGGCATGCAAAAGGTTTTTACACTTTTCCATTAAATCCAAAATGGCGGCCGCGTCAATTCGGTTCTCATGAAATATTATCGATGGTCAAGCTTGATATCTCACAAGACATCAACAGACAAATAAATTACTTTATTAAGGTAAACACTCCCCTCCTTGAGTCACCACCTTACCGCGGTGGAGGGGTTTGCGTGTCCTAGTGATCCTGGAAGCTATGTTGTCGGGGGCTTCATGCCCCTGGTAGGGTCACCCAAGGCAAACAGGTTCCAGGTGAAAGACCAGACAAAGAGTGGCTCAAAAAACCAACCATGAAGAAATACAACAATGGTTCTCAGTTGCCCCTGCCCGGAAGCGGGTCACCGGGGCCCCCCCCTGGAGCCAGGCCCGGGGGTGGGGCTCGATGGCGAGCGCCTGGTGGCCGGGCCTTTTCCCATGGGGCCCGGTCGGGCACAGCCCGAAGAGACAACGTGGGACCCTCTTCCAGTGGGCTCACCATCCGCAGGAGGGGTCATGGGGGTCGGGTGCAGTGTGAGACGGGCGGCGGCCGAAGGCGGGGGCCTTGGCGGTCCGATCCTCGGCTGCAAAAGTTAGCTTTAGGGACGTGGAACGTCACCTCGCTGGCGGGAAAGGAGCCTGAGCTGGTGCGCGAGGTAGAGAGTTTCCGGCTAGATATAGTCGGCCTCGCCTCGACGCACAGCGTGGGCTCCGGAACCAGTCTCCTTGAGAGGGGCTGGACTCTCTTCCACTCTGGAGTCGCCCTTGGTGAGAGGCGTCGAGCTGGGGTGGGAATACTGGTTTCCCCTCGGTTCGGCGCCTGTACATTGGGGTTCACCCCGGTGGACGAGAGGGTAGCCTCCCTCCGCCTTCGGGTGGGGGGACGGGTCCTCACTGTCGTTTGTGCTTATGCACCAAACGGCAGCTCAGAGTACCCACCCTTTTTGGAGTCTCTGGGGGGGGTGCTGGAAAGCGCTCCTCCTGGGGATTCCCTCGTCCTCCTGGGGGACTTCAATGCTCATGTGGGCAATGACAGTGAGACCTGGAGGGGCGTGATTGGGAGGAACGGCCCCCCCGATCTGAACCCGAGTGGTGTTTTGTTGTTGGACTTCTGTGCTAGACACGGTTTGTCCATAACGAACACCATGTTCAAGCATAAGGGTGTCCATATGTGCACCTGGCACCAGGACACCCGAGGTCTCAGTTCGATGATCGACTTTGTAGTCGTGTCATCGGACTTGGGGCCGCATGTCTTGGACACTCGGGTGAGGAGAGGGGCGGAGCTGTCAACTGATCACCACCTGGTGGTGAGTTGGCTTCGATGGTGGGGGAGGACGCCGGTCAGGCCTGGCAGGCCCAAACGTAATGTGAGGGTCTGCTGGGAACGTCTGGCGGAACCCTCTGTCAGAAGGAGCTTCAACTCCCACCTCCGGGAGAGCTTCGATCATGTCTCGGGGGGGGCCGGGGACATTGAGTCCGAATGGGCCATGTTCCGGGCCTCCATTGTTGAGGCGGCTGACCGGAGCTGCGGCCGCAGGGCGGTCGGTGCATGTCGCGGCGGTAACCCTCGGACCCGGTGGTGGACTCCGGAGGTGAGGGATGCCGTCAAGCTGAAGAAGGAGGCCTATCGGACTTTATTGGCTGGTAGGACTCCAGAGGCAGCTGATGTGTACCGGCAGGCCAAGCGGAACGCGGCTTTGGCGGTCGCGGAGGCAAAAACCCGGGCATGGGAGGAGTTCGGCGAGGCCATGGAGAATGACTTCCGAACGGCTTCAAAAAGGTTCTGGACCACCATCCGGCGGCTCAGGAGGGGGAAGCAGTGCTCTGTCAACACTGTATACGGTGGGGATGGTGCGCTGCTGACCTCGACGGGGGACGTCCTGGATCGGTGGAAGGAATACTTCGAAGACCTCCTTAATTCCACCAACACGCTTTCCGACGTGGAGGCAGAGTCTGGGGACATCGGGGGGGGCCCTTCTATCTCTGGGGCTGAGGTCGCCGAGGTGGTTGAAAAGCTCCGCGGTGGCAGGGCCCCTGGGGTGGATGAGGTCCGCCCGGAGTTCCTTAGGGCTCTGGATGTTGTAGGGCTGTCTTGGTTGACACGACTCTGCAACATCGCGTGGACATCGGGGACAGTGCCTCTGGACTGGCAGACCGGGGTGGTGGTTCCCCTCTTTAAAAAGGGGGACCGGAGGGTGTGCTCCAACTTTAGGGGGATCACACTCCTCAGCCTCCCTGGGAAAGTCTATTCAGGGGTCCTGGAGAGGAGGGTCCGTCGGATTGTCGAACCTCGGATTCAGGAGGAGCAATGTGGTTTTCGTCCTGGCCGTGGAACAGTGGACCAGCTTTATACCCTCCGCGGAGTCCTGGAGGGTACGTGGGAGTTCGCCCAACCAGTCTACACATGTTTTGTGGATTTGGAAAAGGCGTTCGACCGTGTCCCTCGGGGGCTCATGTGGGGGGTGCTCCGAGAGTACGGGGTACCGGATTTCCTGATCGGGGCTGTCCGGTCCCTGTACGACCGGTGCCAGAGTTTGGTCCGCATTGCCGGTAGTAAGTCGAACTTGTTTCCGGTGAGGGTTGGACTCCGCCAGGGCTGCCCTATGTCACCGATTCTGTTCATTACCTATATGGACAGAATTTCTAGGCGCAGCCAGGGTGTTGAGGGGGTCCGGTTTGGTGACCTCAGGATCGGGTCGCTGCTTTTTGCGGATGATGTGGTCCTGTTGGCTTCATCGGGCCGTGACCTTCAGCTCTCACTGGAGCGGTTCGCAACCGAATGTGAAGCGGCTGGGATGCGAATCAGCACCTCCAAATCTGAGGCCATGGTAATCGACCGGAAAAGGGTGGAGTGCCATCTCCGGGTCGGGGAGGAGATCCTGAACCAAGCGGAGGAGTTCAAGTATCTCGGGGTCTTGTTCACGAGTGAGGGAAGAATGGAGCGCGAGGTCGACAGGCGGATCGGTGCGGCGTCCGCAGTGATGCGGGCTCTGCATCGGTCCGTCGTGGTGAAGAAGGAGCTGAGTCGAAAGGCGAAGCTCTCTATTTACCAGTCGATCTACGTTCCTACCCTCACCTATGGTCACGAACTATGGGTAGTGACCGAAAGAACGAGATCGCGAATACAAGCGGCCGAAATGAGCTTTCTCCGTAGGGTGTCCGGGCTCTCCCTTAGAGATAGGGTGAGAAGCTCGGTCATCCGGGAGGGGCTCAGAGTAGAACCGCTGCTCCTCCGCGTCGAGAGGAGCCAGCTGAGGTGGCTCGGGCATCTGATTAGGATGCCTCCTGGACGCCTCCCTGGTGAGGTGTTCCGGGCACGTCCCACTGGGAAGAGGCCCCGGGGAAGACCCAGGACACGCTGGAGGGACTATGTCTCTCAGCTGGCCTGGGAACGCCTTGGGGTCCCCCAGGAAGAGCTGGCGGAAGTGGCCGGGGGGAGGGAAGTCTGGGCCTCCCTGCTTAGGTCGCTGCCCCCGCGACCCGATCCCCGGACAAGCGGCAGATGACGACGACGACGAGGTAAACACTTCAACAGTTATTAGCCAAAACACGTTTATGCTTCCGGCCACGCCCCCTTTTAGTCACATGACACAATCTTCGGAGGGCATCCTCAGAATAAGGTTCCGAGTAGGCATACCAAATTTAGTTTCACTGCCTCAAACAACTGCTGAGATATGACTTCACTTCCTGTTTGGTGGCTTCTCTGCTGATTTTGATTTGCTGTCTCGGACAAACGGTTGTGGGGATCAAAATGCTCTACCATAACTTTTGTGCGGCTTGGTCTGAAGAGCATATTTGGTCATTTTTAAGAAGATTTGACAAAAATTGTAGGAGGAGTAGGCTTTCAAAGGTTTTTGATAAAACCGGAAATAGCGGAACATCTATTTACCTGGAACTTGACGCCATGGTGTGCATTGAACTCGGCTTGATCCAGGGAATCCAATGGTACCTCATTTTTGAAAATGGGTCATACGGTTCAAAAGTTGCGTGTGTAAACACAAGTCCAACTTTGACCCGTTGGTGGCGCTAGAGTGCCCAAGTATGGGACATGAAACTTTGTGAATTGGACCAGGGGACTGTCCCTAATGAGTGTGCCAAATTTTACAACTTTCGACCAAGCGCTTCTAGGGCCTGCCATAGACACCCAGTCTTAAGAAGAATAATAATAATAAATATAACTGCAAGCAGTAATGGCGGATTCCTCCAAACATTGCGAACCATTGAAAAATGTATATTCTTGACAAATTGGAACTGTATAGAAAAATCTATGCTGCAGAATTACCAATGGGATACCAAATCTGAAATATAATACCATCAAGATCCACAAGGGCCTTTATTTCAACCCAAGGAGTGAAGGGAGGGGGCTTGGTTAGCCTATCCATTCCAGAAAGCCTTTGTGCTTTAGGGCGTGGAATGTAGCGCCACCTATGGGTAATGGTGGGACAGTTGTGGTGTGGTAATTACCCTTGGTCTATACTTTCAAAAAAGCTCGACCAGAGCATACCCCCCGCTCTCAGGGTACCGAGCTTCAGCTCAGTCATGATGCTGGGATGAATGTAGGCCTTTATGTAGAGACCAGGGAGACAGACACACCGGCCAGCTGCCCTGATGGGTCCGTGGTAGATCATTAATGCGGGTTGTATCCTACAACGCTCGTGGCCTCCGAGTAGGACATACTGCTGCTGATAGATCAAGACGTTTGGTGGTGGACACATTGCTGGACGAGAGTGACATTGTCTGCCTTCAAGAAACCTGGATGGCCAAGCAAGATCTGGACAAATTGAACTCCCTACACAAGAACTTTCATGGTGCTGGAGAGTCCACTACCGATCTCAGCATGAGAATGGTTTGTGGGAGGATAGCTGGTGGTGTAGCTATACTGTGGAACATAAAATATGACCCAACGGTAAAGGTGGTGTGGCTTAACGTTGACTGGGCTATTGGGTTGGAGTTTAATCACAATGAAAATAAATGTACTATTGTAAATGTGTACACACCATATGAATCCTATGACCATGAGGATGAATTTCAGAACAGGTTAGCTTTTATTCAGTCCTTCATAGAGGACAATAGTTCATGTTGTGTCTATGTCATGGGTGATTTTAATGCTGACATGTCAGATAAGCGTTTATTCGCACAACATCTGCAGCAGTTCTGTAATGAAACTAAATTAATTATATCAAGCGTTATTGCCTGATACAAGTTTTACCTATATAAGTGAAACGTGGCACACAACTTCCTGGCTAGACCATATTGTAACCACAGCCGATGCTCATGACTCACTGGAAAGTATAGAGATGTGTTATGGGCTGGCCACCACTGATCACATACCAGTTGCTATCCTGCTAAATGTTGAGAGTGTACCCTTATTGCTGGCCCCCCAAGAAAACTGGACTGGTCAAAATTGACCAAAGAGGTTATGCACAGATATTCTCTATTAACTGACAGCTTACATAGTGATGTTGCATTTTCTAGGGATGCCCTAATGTGCACGGATATGAACTGCAAGGATAAACATCATGCTGAAAAGCTCTGTGCCATGTATGATGATATTGTCAAATGTCTTTATGCTTTCAGTGAACCTTTTATTAATCACAAGAGTAAGGTCCCTAACGCACGGCCTGTCTGGAATGAGTTTGTGTCTGAGCAACATGCTGCTGCTAGAGAAGCCTTTAGAGTCTGGTCAGAGGCAGGCAGACCCAGACAGGGAGTGCTGCTTGATAACAAAAACCTCACAAATGCTAGATTTAAATATGCACTCGTTTCATTAAGAGAAATGAAAACACAATGAGAGCAGACTCGCTGGCCAGAAAGATGCAAAATAACAATCTTACTGACTTCTGGAAGGAGGTCAAGATCATAAGTAATAACAGAACTTCCCTCCCTTCTGATATCCAAGGGGTTAGTTGTCCAGAGAAGATTGCTGATCTATGGCATGAGCACTACAGTAAACTATTTAATTGTGTTCAAAGTAACACAGTGAGAATTGATAATGAATATAAAGGTATCTCTGCAGACTTGATAGTTAGATCAGTAGATATTTATGATGCCATCCACATGCTAGACAACAACAAAGCTTGTGGTATGGATTGCATTTCTGCAGAGCATCTAAAAAATGCCAGTTATAGACTCAGTCCATTTCTAGCCATGTGTCTCAATAAGCGCAGCTAGTTCTGGCAGGGCAATCGGGCAGCGCGCGTCAGTCAGTGATCGGGGACGTAAGGTGTCTTACTCCACCTTCCTTACTCCTCCCACTACCACACCCATGTAGCAGCGCATATCCATTTGGCCACGTCCGATAAGGCGTCTTTAAAAGACGCGCGGATATGCACACACTCACCCCGGTCGTTGTATGATCAGTGCTGCTGCCAATGTGTTTGTATTCCTGCGTTGTCGGTTGTTGCTTTCGCCTGTGTTGCTGTGTCCGGCTCTTGCGATCCGGGGGTGGCCTGTTGTTGTTGGGGGTGTTTGCGGGAGGTTTCGGGCATTCGCCTGGATTCGCAGCCTCTGAGAACCACCCCGACGGCGGTTGCGACCATGCAGGTAGCCGGGCCCGGCGTAACTCGCGTCGGCTCAAAGATCGCCTGCTACCAGGATTGGCGGTTCAACGCATCCTGGACTCTACAATGTCTTGGTCGTGTCTCTTTCCTTGAGTGTAATCATGATGAACTGCACGTTCGTGGAGTGCTGCAAGGCCGCTCCTTTCTCCTTCCTTCTCTTCCCGAACGGTGCCCGCTGAGAATGCTCTGGTCCAGGGAGGAAGACCCGGTGCTGTTGGCCCCTCTGGACGTCGAGGTCTCTGGCGGAAACGAGTGCTCGGGTCGTCGCGCTGGAGGAGGGGTCGACGACCCCCGGTACTGCTTCGGAGGCGCTCCCGTGGCCTTCGACTTCGCATTGACTTCAGGGGAGGAATGACGTGGTACCGTGTCTTAGGACACCACCGGCTGGTAATCAGGAATGGCGTACCCGAATGAGAGGGTTGTGTATCTGCGGCTCTTTAAATCGATTGTATTGCTTGATTACCATGGCATTCAGTAGTATACGCTGAGTAACGGAATACTCGGATTTCGGGAATGTATTAGCCGGTGCTTACGTAACAGCTTGCCAATATTGTTCATTGTAATTTTCTTTATTTCAGGGGTGCGCACTGATCAATAGAAAGTGTAATTGAGCAGTTAGCCAGAGACGCTAAATTCGTCTGCTGTCTCCGGGCAGATGTTAAGGCAGCCAAATTACTTCAAATGTCAAATACATACTAAGGTGAAATAGGGTATCCCTATATTATCGGTTAACCAGTTGAGTAGGGTCACAGTGTCTGTAGTCGTGTGTGGGCCCACAGCGTAGACTACCATCTCGGATGTGAGACTTTGGACAAAATGAACGTCCGGTTATCTAGCTCTATGCACTACGCTGGTGTGGCAAAACATGTAGGCTTTCTGGCAAGAGGGTACCGTAACGGTAAACACTAGCGTTGCTAGCTACGAGTGTCATGCTAGGTACTTGCCGGAAGGAACAAGCTAGCAAGCTGTGGGCCCCACCGTACTCATGCTGTGGGAGCGTGGGGATAATTGGACTCACGCATCTAATGTGCGGAGTGTGGCTATGCAAATCGTTGCGGGTGTGTTTGACGTGTGATGGGCCGTCAGAGTGCCCCTACGCTGTGGCTATAGTCTAGTGGGTCGATGGGTACTGTTGCACCATCGTATGAAGTGCATACATGCTTTGAAACTATCAACAGACATTCCACGTCTCCCGGGAGTTCCGGGCGGGAGAAGCCAATATTTAGATTCACCGCGTGTACAAATACAAAATAGGGAGTCAGATGGCTGAGCGGTGAGGGAGTCGGGCTAGTAATCAGGAGGTTGCTGGATCGATTCCCCGCCGTGCCAAAAAAATGAAGTTGTGTCCTTGGGCAAGGCACTTTACCCTACTTGCCTCGGGGGGAATGTCCCTGTACTCACTGTAAGTCGCTCTGGATAAGAGCGTCTGCTAAATGACTAAATGTAAATGCACTACTATATTGAATTGTATTTGATATACAAACTGAATGAGATTAACCCCACCTTTCTGAGGTAGTTGGGAAGAACCCTTGGACCAAGTGTTGATTTGGTCTTACTACATGACATTTGCGTTTATGCATTTAGCAGACGCTTTTATCCAAAGCGACTTCCAAGAGAGAGCTTTACAAAAGAGCATAGGTCACTGATCATAACAGCGAGGTAGTCCCAAACATTGCAAGCAGCCAAAACATGAAGCATACATTGTGGAAAACAATTGCCAAAAGTGCCTTAAGTTACTAATGGTAGTGCTGAAAATAATACATAAATACATTGTATAAGGTCTGGGATTTTTTGGGAGGTAAAACATATATATACTGTACATTTAAATTTACAAACTGTAGTCAAACCATCATTTTAGGTGTCTGAATCCAATAGTAGGCTACTCAATATACTCTGATACAGACATTCCACGTCTCCCGGGAGTTCCCGGTGGGAGAAGCCGCCACCCGGAAATGGGTCTCTGCAGGTTGGGATGACTGACATCATCAGTGTTAATGTGACTGCGGTACAATGGTCATTTAGCAGACGCTTTATTCCGAGTGCAATATTTAGATTCACCGCGAGTATAGGTTATCAGTTACGAGAAACCAAACGATTGCAACGGTCCCTCCTGTCGTCTGTTCTGAGGGACTGGATTTAACTCTGACATTCACATCTCAAGTAGACAGCAATTTCTCAGGCTGCCTGCAGGTCAACGACCGGTGGTCCGCGCATTCTGCTGCATGCCTCTCAGTGGCACCTAATTGGCGTCGGTGGGCGGCAGCTGTAGCCTACTCTCGGTGGTATCGGCCGCCGCAGCGGCCCGCACACATCGACACGCTGTCGGTGGCTCCATGTTGGATCCTGGTAATGAGCACCAGTCGGCATTGTGCACCTGCTGGACGATTGTCAAGATGTTCCGTGATCTCCACCCGCGCTGCCTCTAGGTGTCTCGGCATTTCCTGATAAGCGTTTCATGCGGGCGTCGTTACCCTCGGAGCGTGTCCTCTGCGTCGTGGTGGCCGCTCGGGCCCCGCTTCTATGCATGCATCGTGCCCCAGAGTTCGTGTCCCGTCTGTTGGACTTCTCAACCCGTGCTAGGCTGTGCGGCCTTTGGCGCGGCTTCGGGTATTTTATCACGATTCCATGGAGTCGTCCTCCGCCTCGATTTTCGTATCGACGAGGCTGCCTCTTTAGGTTGGGGGTTATCGAGCTCTCCGGACAAGGCCTTGTGGCCACGGGGTTACTTCCTGGCTCTTGAGACGTATCTCACGGCTTTACACGAATTGCATTCCATCGTGATGCTTGTTATTGCGTAGGAAAAAGTTTACTGTTATAATATCGAAGCAAGGTCCACATCATAAGGAGGTCTGTGCATATCAGTCTAGTCAGACTGCTCACTTGCAGACCAGAGTGTGGGAATCTCATTGCGCACCGCATTCTTTCAGGCTATAGAGACGGTGTGGCGCACTGTCTTGTTCATTTCAGGAGTTCCGATAGGCAAGCATGCCGCCATTTCTCGGACAGTGCTAGACCTTAGGCCCGGGTGAGTGCGCGGTGCACATGTAGGCCTATGTTGTCTGCCGGCGAATACATGACGACGTTTTTCAATCCACACTGATGGATGAAGGATGCAACTTGTGGTCTAAGCAGGGGCAATGAGCGCACAGCGCAGACGTGTTACACACTGGTATCGGGGTGTTCAATTAAGGTGTTTGGAGCCCTCAGCAAGCTGCTGAACGGGCCAAGAGAGCAGAATTCGGATCAAGATTACGTCTACTATCATCTACCCATCTTGCACATAGGCCACTGAGGGTTATGTTGGTCGAGGGCCACTTATGTGAGCCTTCCGTGACATTGCTTGTCATAGGGCTATGCTCTTCAAATTACTGGTGTCCGACTGATCAAGGGTACTAGGGCCCTATACGGCGATAACACTCGAGTCAGTGTTTTCACAACCTTTTAATGTTTCACGGTGTGGGGAATTCACCACTATTGTGCAGTGAACGTTTAGTGTCCTGAACATTCCAACCTGATACTTTGCAAGGTGCCTCTATTGTGATTTCTCGATCTAACTGCGTTTTGTCCACTCTCCTATGTCACGCCGTGTCGCCCGGGGTGACGCCTTCCGAGTCCCGCCTTCCGAGTCCCTGTTGTCACCGATGCCGGCAAGGCCATGACGAAATCCTGGTTCGCTCAACGATTCGCTGTGGGCTGTCCCAGGATTGGTATACATCGCAAAGCTTCCGGATTGGGGCGGCCACCTGGGCATCTTCAAGTGCCTAGCCACGCTGGAATGATGGGGACTGGTCGTCCTCGGCTTATGAGCGCCATGTACGCCCCAAAGCCCTGGACATCGTAGGTGTCCAGAGATCTATGAGCTTGACGTGAACGAGCTTGCGGCCATGTGGTCAAAGGACTAATCGCAGTGTGTCAATACACGAGCCTGCATTACAGATGGTGACTGGGTCGGCTTGTTAACCCATAACAGTAGAATATCTCTTTAGATCTCGGTTTAGGCGTGGTGATCCGCAGACGTGCTCTGATCTGGTAGCTATCAATCAGAATCCATAGTGTCTGAATCGAGATATCTCTAAGATGCCTTGGACTCCAGGGAACGGCGGGTGCTCTGCCGACACATTTGTTTATCTCATTCTCACATAGGAACACTGATGGTACAACATGCGCCTCGCGTACATCTTTGGGGTTGCCGACGGGCGCTAGAGGATGGGTCTCTAGAGACAGCTGTAACTCTGCCCTGTATGGATGAGAGGTTACCGGATCACAAGCATTGTAGAATGTCCCTGTAGATCTTGGCTCAGCACTGGTGATCCGCAGACGTGCTCTGATTCGGTAGCAATCGATCAGAATCCAGCGTCCGAGTCAAGATATCTGCGGAGACACCCTGGATACCGGCCAGGGAACAGCAGGTGCTCTGCTGACACTAGTCATTCTCACTAGATAAGCATATCTTCGTGTTCCGGCGTACATGCTGCCTTTGTGTACATCCTGATGGGTTCGCTGACGGGCGCAAAGAGGGGCAGCTCTCTGGAGGTAGCTATCTGCCCGATGTCGGATGAGAAGGGTACCGGGGAGATGGTCGGTGTATTTGGCTTGTCGCAGGTTCACCTTCCGTCCAGCACCGGGTCTGGACGGGATGTGCGCGTGGGACGGCTCGGTAAACCGCACATCAGATGGTATGTAACACGATGGATATGCACACATAGTCTTAGTCATCGTTAATGTTAGCATGACCCCCGCATCCAGAAAACGCTTGTTTTTGCCACTAGTACGTACGTAGTGGGATTTCAGGGGTCCTCCTGTGGCTCAGGAGCAGCGGCAGTCCGCTCTACACATAGTCTGCATGGCGGAGTGGTGGCGTGTGTTTGGGGGATTATATCTCTATTGCTCCCTGCCTCATATGTCATGTCAGGGAGTGCTTCCCTTAGATCATCCACTCCGCCAAAGTAAATCTACATGTCCATGTCATGTAACAATAAATGCTCAAATCTAATACGTGATTGTCTTGACTGAAATAAGCGCAGCTAGTTCTGGCAGGGCAATCGGGCAGCGCGCGTCAGTCAGTGATCGGGGACGTAAGGTGTCTTACTCCACCTTCCTTACTCCTCCCACTACCACACCCATGTAGCAGCGCATATCCATTTGGCCACGTCCGATAAGGCGTCTTTAAAAGACGCGCGGATATGCACACACTCACCCCGGTCGTTGTATGATCAGTGCTGCTGCCACCCTCCACCGTCCCCTTCTCCCCCATGCTGTCTGTGTATCTATCCAACAGGGGGATTATATCTCTATTGCTCCCTGCCTCATATGTCATGTATGTATGTGTTGCATCGAGGAGGCAGGGAGTGCTTCCCTTAGATCATCCACTCCGCCAAAGTAAATCTACATGTCCATGTCATGTAACAATAAATGCTCAAATCTAATACGTGATTGTCTTGACTGAACTGGAATTATGGTTCATGGTGTTCTACCGAACTCTATTATGTCAGTACTGTTAGTGCCTGTTGTTAAAGATAAGGCTGGTAAACTGAACAGCATAGACAACTATCGACCCATTGCATTGGCCAGTATCTTGTCTAAAGTGTTTGAGAGAATTATTTGATTGAAATTGGAAATGTATATTCTGACTGCAGAAAATCAGTTTGGTTTTAAAAGAAAACATGGTACTGATCTCTGTATCTATGCTCTGAAGGAGATTGTCTCAGGTACACAAGTCTTAATTCATCTGTATTTTTATGCTTTATTGATGCTTACAAAGCTTTCGATCGAATTTGTCATGAAAAACTGTTTATGAAGCTAATAGCGAGAGGTGTCCCTAAACCTCTTGTGAGGATTTTGGTGTTCTGGTATGCCAATCAAACTTTTCATGTTAAATGGGACAATGTTGTATCAGCTCCTTTCCATGTTGGTAACGGAGTTCGACAAGGAGGAATTTGATTTCCCTTTTTGTTTAATATGGATTTGGACGACTTATCAAGCCAGCTGATTAAGACAAATACAGGCTGTCTTGTTGGTGAATCTATTGTCAATCATCTGATGTACGCAAATGATCTGGTTCCACTCAGCCTGTTGCAACAGATGCTATGGGTGTGCTCTCAGTATGGCTTAGATCATGATATAAAATATAATGCAAAGAAAAGCCACATAATGATAGTCAGAAGTAATCAGGACAGGAAATTAACCTTCCCTACCTTTTATTTATCTGGCAGTCCCCTTGGTGTTTGTGAGGAAATAAAATATCTGGGCCATGTCATTTCTGATGATTGGACAGATGACAACGATATGTATCAACAGCGCTGTCAAATATATTCTCAGGCCAGTATGTTATTAAGGACGTTTTCTATGTGCTCAGATTCAGTTAAATGTTCCCTGTTTAGAACCTACATAACACCATTGTACACTGCTCATTTGTGGTCTATGTACAGGAAAAGGAGTATACAGATACTGAAAGTAGCCTACAATGATGCTTTTAGATTGCTACTTAATGTGCCAAGGTGGCATAGTGCTAGTCAGTTGTTTGTGTCTAAGCACGTACCAACCTGTAAGGCAATCCTGAGACAACTGATGTATGGTTTCAATGATGCTTTTAGATTGCTACTTAATGTGCCTAGGTGGCATAGTGCTGGTCAGTTGTTTCTGTCTAAGCACAAACCAACCTGTAAGGCACTCCTGAGACAACTGATGTATGGTTTCATGTGTCGACTGGACAAGTCTGAGAACTGAATAGTAGAGGCTCTGGTCAACCCTCTAAAGAGCTGCTATCGATTACTTGGAACTTAAGACTACATTGGCACAAAAGTCTTCATACTTTTTATGCACTGTATTATCTACGTTTTATGTTTTTGTTTTACTCCCTTTTTCATAGCTCTATGTCTGTTATTTTATGTGGAACTTGGCGTCTGAAATAAAGATTTATATATATATGAATACATATATATATATATATATATATATCAATGTTTCAGGATTTGTATAACTTTTTACCATTGCATACAAAATCGGAAATGCAAGGCCTTTGCTAGAGACTAAGGAATGAGTGGGGGCTTGGTCAGCCCACACTCTCCTGAAATGTTGCGTGTGCGTCTTGCCAAGCCCGCGCGTGTGTAAGTTAAGGCTGAGTGTGTGAGGATGTGGAGCACGCGCGGGCGGGAGGAGGGGAGACATTCATTGGAAATTTGGCTGGAAATTAGCCAAGCAAGCATGTTTCAAATATTCACCAAAAATCGACCTTTGATCTTACGGTCAACTTTTTCACAGATTTGTGTTATAAACATTCTCAAGAGTCTTCATATGAACTTGTGATTGAATCAGAGTATCAGTTTTTGACTGGCTGATGTGTAAAGCATTATTTTAGCGTTAGCGATAAGTTCAATTTGCTTTATATCAATCATTTTTGGAGATATGAAGTTGCCTTTGCACACGGTAACATGTTGTAGTGTCTTCCATCGATATACCAAGTTTCGTGTTGATATCTCAAAGATTTGCTGAGACATGACTTCACATCCTGTTTGGCGGCTTTTCTGATGAATTTGATTGGCTGTACCGGACAAACGGTTGTGAGGATCAAAATTCTTTTTGATAACTTTTGTGATGCTTGGTCTGAAGATCATCTCTGGTAACTTTGAAGAAGATATGACAAAAATTGTAGGAGGAGTAGGCTTTCAAAGGTTTTTGATAAAACCGGAAATAGCGGAAAATTTATATAACCGGAAATTGACGCCATGGGGTGCGTTGAACTCGGCTTGATCCAGGGAATCCAATGGTACCTCATTTTTGAAAATGGGTCATACGGTTCAAAAGTTGCGTGTGTAAACACAAGTCCAACTTTGACCCGTTGGTGGCGCTGGAGTGGTCTAATGGGACACATGAAACTTGGTGTAGGTATAGAATCAACTGTCCTTAATGAGTGTGCCAAATTTCACAAAAAGTTGTCGAAGGGTTCTAGGGGCTGCCATTGACTTCCATGGAACAAGAATAATAATAAAACTAACAATAACAATAGGTTTCCTCCTGACGGAGGAATCCTAAATATAGCTGCAAGCAGCAATGGAGGGGCTAAGCAGTCCAGAGCAGGACAAGGCCTTCATAGCACTTGCGCAACAATTAAGTCACAGCAACCTGTTGCACTCATGCAACACACCAAGTTTGGTTGAAATATCTGTTTGCGTTTAAGAGTACTGAGTGTTCAAATGTTTTTTTTCTGGTATAAAACCACAGGCCTCCTCTGCTCCTTGTGGGAACAAAGGAACTGAAGCTTGGTGATGATCGGACACATTTTGCTGAGTTATGCTCTCACGTGTCTTTTGCGGCTTCGCCGCCGCCTTTGATCAGCTCTACCGAACAAACGGTTTAGAAAATGGAAAATCCATCCGACACATTTGTGAAGATTGGTCTGAAGATCATCTGTGCCAAATTAAGTAAACATTGGACAAAATTTGGGGCATTTAAAAGGTTTTTACACTTTTCCATAAAATCCCAAATGGCGGCCGCGTCAATTCGGTCATGGTGTGCTTTGAACTCGGCTTGATCCAGGGAATCCAATGGTACCTCATTTTTGAAAATCGGTCATACGGTTCAAAAGTTGCGTGTGTAAACTCAAGTCCAACTTTGACCCGTTGGTGGCGCTAGAGTGCCCAAGTATGGGACATGAAACTTTGTGAATTGGACCAGGGGACTGTCCCCAATTTGTGTGCCAAATTTCACAACTTTCGACCAAGCGCTTATGGGGGCTGCCATAGACACCCAGTCCTAAGAAGAATAATAATAATAAATATAGCTGCAAGCAGCAATGGAGGGGCCAAGCAGTCTTGAGCAAGACATGGCCTCCATAGCACTTGCGCAACAATTAAATTACAACAACCTGTTGCACTCATGCAACACACCAAGTTTGGTTGAAATATCTGTTTGCGTTCCAAAGTAGTGAGTGTTCAAAGTGTTTTTTTCTGGTATAACACCGCAGGCCTCCTCTGCTCCATGTGGTAACGATGGAACCCAAGTTTGGTGACAATCGCACAAATGGTTGCTGAGTTACGCTCTCACGTGTCTTTTGCGGCTTCGCCGCCGCCTTTGATCGTCTCTACCAAACAAACGGTTTTGAAAATGGAAAATCCATCAGACACCCTTGTGAAGCTCTGTCTGAAGATCATCTGTGCCAAATTTAGTAAACATTGGACAACATCGGGGCGTTTAAAAGGTTTTTACACTTTTCTATAAAATCCAAAATGGCGGCCGCGTCAATTCGGTTGTTATGAAACCTTATCGATGGTCAAGCTTGATATCTCACAGGACATCAACAGACAAAGAAATTATTTTATTAAGGTAAACACTTCAACAGTTATTAGCCAAAACACGTTTATGCTTCCGGCCACGCCCCCTTTTACTCACATGACACCATTTTTGGAAGACATACTCAAAATAAGGTTCCGAGTAGGCATATCAAATTTGGTGTCACTGCCTCAAAGAACTGCTGAGATAAGACTTCATTTCCTGTTTGGTGTCTATTCTGCTGATTTTGATTGGCTCTCACGGACAAACGGTTGTGGGGATCAAAATGCTCTACCATAACTTTTGTGCGGCTTGGTCTGAAGAGCATATATGGTAATTTTGAAGAAGATTTGACAAAAATTGTAGGAGCAGTAGGCTTTCAGAGGTTTTTCATAATAGCGGAAAATCTATATAACCGGAAATTGACGCCATGGTGTGCATTGCACTCGGCTTGATCCAGGGAATCCAATTGTACCTCATTTTTGAAAATCGGTCATACGGTTCAAAAGTTGCGTGTGTAAACACAAGTCCAACTTTGACCTGTTGGTGACGCTAGAGTGCCCAAGTATGGGACATGAAACTTTGTGAATTGGACCAGGGGACTGTCCCCAATGAGTGTGCCAAATTTCACAACTTTCGACCAAGCGCTTATGGGGGCTGCCATAGACACCCAGTCCTAAGAAGAATAATAATAATAATACTAACAATAACAATAGGTGCCTCGCAGCTTCGCTGCTTGGCCCCTAATAATAATAATAATACTAACAATAACAATAGGTGCCTCGCAGCTTCGCTGCTTGGCCCCCAATAATAATAATAATAATACTAACAATAACAATAGGTGCCTCGCAGCTTCGCTGCTTGGCCCCTAATAATACTAACAATAACAATAGGTGCCTCGCAGCTTCGCTGCTTGGCCCCTAATAATAAATATAGCTGCAAGCAGCAATGGAGGGGCCAAGCAGTCCAGAGCAGGACATGGCCTCCATAGCACTTGCGCAACAATTAAGAATCAAGAAATCATGCTATTCAAATGGTCAGCTTTGTCATAGGTTGTTAAATCATTTAAAATATTGTATACTGCAGTTTTACTGCAAAGTGTCTTATATAAATGGTTATAATAATTATGCTGTTTAAAATTACATTTTACTAAGTGAAGTAACTGTGAGAACACCAAAACACTGTTTGCTAAGCAATTATACTGTTGTTTTAATTGGTGTCTTTCTATTTTTTGGAACTTAATCCACAAATTGGTAAATGTTTAAATGTTTTTCTAATAGGTTTCATGTTTGAATGTAGGTGAAAACTTGGAAATGTTGCTTAATTTTCTTTTCACTGGTTGACAACTGTCAAACTACAAAATAAGAATTGGCTAACAAATGATACTCCAAATTTGTAGCTTATTACTTTTCTTACTACTTTTCAATTGTACTCAATGTTTAAATATTTCCAACTTATGTTTCCTGTAGAAAATGTACCCGTAATTGGTCATGCTACTTGATATTGTTGTTTACTGAGTGAGAAATTAAAAGATTACAAAAAAGATTAAGTTGTTGAGCATTGTTATTGAAGTTTGTGTTCGTCCTGTGTTATTCTGTGATAACTCTTTTGTTCTAGCTTTTTGTTTTCTTATTTGTCCATATTCGTACACAATGAATTTGCTTTTTAAATTCTTTGCTGTACTCAAATACACGTGTTGCTATTATGGCTATTTATTGTTTATATATTTCATATTATACAAATAAATTATTGTTATGAAGAACAAATTAGTCAATCGTTGGGTGGGGGACAGCTGTGGGACTTTCTGTGTTGGGTTTATTTCCCCATCTTACCATATACATTCACTCACAATGTCAGTTAAGAGCTAGTAATGTCAGTCTGGTGTTTTGTAACTGGTTGTTATGATGAAATCATAAATACAATATTGGTGCATTGCACAGACGTTACTCTCAAGATGATGTTTATGTTTAGCTATGATTTAGCTGTAGTGTTTATCTTAACCTGTTAATATGTTATTTGCTTTGTGAGACTGTGAGCCACAACAAGACGACACAGTTACCTATTACTAATTACTAACAAAAGTATTTTCTTTGTTTATTGATTTGTTGAAGAGTGAGGGGACAGTGTATAGTGTTTGCCAGTGGCAGGCTCAGGGGAAAGCATCGCAAAGGGTGATTTCTTCTTTTATTGATGTTTCTAGTAGACTTGCTTTATACTAGAAGCTTGCGGAGGAAGCTTGATTTGACTGCAGTGAAAGATACAAAACAGTACAGTATGATGGCACTTTCAAATGGCACAATAATACAGAAAATTACAATATATATTAAAACCAGCATTATGGTATCCAATGCTTTATAGTTTAAACACTGGCTGTTTTTATAAAAGTTCTTCTAAAAGGTTAGTACAGTTGAAAATACTAATTATTATCTGTCCACCATGAATTCAAGTTAAAGTGTATAATTGAAAACTAATAACACTTGGTTTAGAATAAGGTCAGTGCACAAGCATAGTGACAAACTTTTGGTGTAGCCAGAAATCGACTAATCAGTTTTTGGTTACTGTCTCAATCTGGGAACAAACAACAAGAGGAGTGGTGCTGTTGTATGGAAAAAATGTAGTCAAAAGAAATATAATGTACGTGACTCATTTAAGTTTCAAGCTACTGTGGGTGGGTCGTTATAACAGCCATTTGCCCTTCTATTGTTTCTCAAAAGACACCTGCCTTTGTGCGCTGTGGCTGCACAAAATAAGGAGGGTAGAATTCTGGTGACCCCACACACCAAGGTATGGAGTTGATATTTCCAAGACCATGAAATTGTCACTACTGCTAAGGGTAGATGGGTTTTAGCACCAGGCTCTGTTCCTTTGTTATTTGAGTGGAATACATATACCAATAAGTCACATGCTGGTGTTTGAGAGCGTTGATCTTGACCACAAAGTCCAGAACCTGACCCAGCGGAGCCAAAGGAGGACATTGAGCAACATGTTATGGTCTTGATTGTTGTTGACCACGACTCTGGGGTCAGCGGTACAGTATGTCTGGATTGGGAGCAATATGAAGATATGTTGAGGGAATTAGAGTTGCTAAGACAGCAGCTTTAAATGTATCATTTTACTAACTTCTTTAGACTAAAACTTTTTGCTTTGTCTCCAGAAGAAATCAGAGTGTTCTTTTGTGTGGAACATATAACTTTCATGAGTGGAATCAGAAACAAGTGTCTTGAGACTTTTTTTGAAGGTGGTGAGACAGTCAGTGTCTTTGATGGAGGAGGGGAGTTGATTCCACCACTGGGGGGGTAAACAGGAGAAGACCTTGTGTTGGGACCAAGCAGTCTTGAGCAGTGGGACCACCAGGTGGTTGTCAGAAGAAGACTGTAGGTGGCAGGTGGGGGTGTAAGGCTGGAGGAGAGACTTGATGCAGTCCTGTTCAGCACTCGGAAGGTCAGTACCAGGGTCTTGAATCTGATACAGGATGTGATGAGTGGCCAGCGGAGAAAGATGAGGAGCCGGGTAACATGAGAGTGTCTGGGTAGATTGAAGACCAACGGGCTGCTGCGTTCTAAATTCTCTGGAGATGGCGGGTTGCGCATGCTGGTAGAGTGGCAAGTAGCGAGTTGCAGTAGTTCAACTTTGAGAGGACAAGTGGTTGGACTAGCAGCTGGGTGGAATGCTTAGACAGGTATCTCCTGATCTTACAGATGTTGTAGAGGGTGAATCTACACGACCAGGAGACTGCAGCAAGGTATACTGTGAGGGAGAGCTCGTCATCCATGGGAACCCTGAGGTTCCTGGCAGAGGATGAACATATCAGGGTGATTGAGAGATCGTGGAAGATGGAGGGTTTGGCCGGGATGATGAGAAGTTCTGTTTTGGCAAGGTTCAGCTGGAGATGGTGCTTGGTCATCCAGGAGGAGATGTCTGTGAGGCAGGCCAAGCTAAGCCGTTCAATCCAAGCTGATATTCCCGGATCAGTTGGGGGGAACAACAGGTACCGCTGAGTGTCGTTATCAATCCTAACTTCACTATACACTCAAACTGTGAAGTTTCTCAGCTTTTTTATGGAGCCGTAGCACAATGCCCTGACCACGACTCGTCCTGATTTTGATTAGAAACTGAGAATAGCAGAAATACAGGTGATAATACTTAAAACCGGATAGTTTGCGTGTAAAATAAAGAAAAACAAGCTTCTATATTACACTAAAAATGAACTCACCAGTAACTATCTTATTTGTTAGCTGGCCGGCACATCAGATTAAACTACTTAATTTCATAGTTGTGCAGATAACTCAATATGTAGAGTTTGAATCCCTTGTTTGGCTTACTTTTTGGAGCAGGGACCAGGCATTTACAATTTGATGGACATCACTGATGCTTATTTTAAGCAGGTCTTGGAGACATCAACTAAAACTAGACATTTTTGGCGACGCGGGTGATTGCCTCAAGGAAACCAGAAACTGATTTGCCAACATTTTATTGGCGTGACTGGTAATTTTTGCCATTACTGGCTACAGTGGAAGTTCGTTACTACACTTGTGCACAGAGCTAGTAACTTTGCAAAGCTATATTTCACTGATAACTAAAAAGAGAAAAAATACAATAAGAAACTCTTAAGCCTGTGTTTTACCAGTTTATCATTAAGGGAACTGGTTAGTGGAGTTGAGTTGTTTAGTTGGAAAAGCCTTTAAAAATCTGACATATACAAAAAAAGCATATTGTTAAGCAGAGTGAAGGGCTTTCCCTTGCCTCATGTCTAGTAATTGAATTTGTTGTTTGAAATAGGGGGCAATAGGCAGTTGTGTAAGAATACAAGGATTTTATTTGGTAAAGGCATACATTTGACATATTAACAAAGAAAATTGCATCGACACTTTTATCAATATTAAGTAAGGGAAGTGGTGTTAAAAATGTTTAAGTGGGAATACAGAAATAGAAACATTTCATATGTCATTTCTTTTAAGGTAGCTTGTTGTATATATAGCTAAGGTAACAAGAAACTAAATATGCACAAATGCAGAAATATATTAAAGTATTATTATAAAATGTAAATAAGAACAAAAGTGGGGAAAAATAGTGCAATGATTGTGGAATGTATTTGCAGTGTTAAATTTGTGTAATGGGTGTATTTATACATATTGTATGCTGACACAATATAATACAAAATGTGATGTACTGTATGCTGCAATCGTGTAATGTGTAATATTGAGTGCAACACAATTTTCATGTGTGACTTTGGATTGTTATGAATTAGAAGGTTGTTAAGTAGGGTGGATTTAAAACACATGGTCCATCAACATCCTTGTGAAATTTCAGGCAGCTACAGACTTCTTTGATATCTGTACATGCAGTTGTTGATGCTGTATCCAGTGTTTTCATTGAGTCATGCTTCACATTTTAAATAATTGTAGTTAGCCAGTGTGGAAACACAAAATAGACAAACATGTATATTTATATAAACAAAATATTGAATAAATGAAACATTAAAAGGTGCATTTGTGACATTTGCATGTGTAACATGTGTGTTATTGACAGTAAGCAGTGTATAGGGGAATTACTTAAAGCACATATGTGATCATGTATTTGTTGAAATATGTATGTTGTACATGTTGTTGTACTGTACAATATTTTGTGTATAGGATTACTAGGTACTATTATGCTGTAACTACATGTTTTGTCTTCATGTTGGTATGTTTACAGTGTATGAATTGTGAAATCCAAAGGAAAATAAATAATAAATATATTTATCACAAGGTAGGAAGGAGTAGGGTCTTATTAGCCAGCATTCAGGAGACATCTTAGTTGTCAGTATAGTGCTAGTAGTTTCTCAGGGTATTCAGTGAGAATATCTGGCGGCAGAGTTTTCAGTACTTTGCTGGTTGAATGAAATCCAACATTTCAAAGCATAAGGATTCAGCAAGAAGATGTGAATGCTGTGTTTGATATCTGGACAAGGCTCCTTTAGTGATACATAAATATATGCTTTAATGCAGTGAAACGATGTAGAAAAAAAAATCATTTTTGGCCCAGAGAGAAAAATTGTGTTATTGTAAGTAAATACCTTGTAATTGAAGTTTTTTAGTCTTGCCAAACCAAGATTGATGATGGAAGAATGATGGAAGCGGTGATAGGTCCACATGGTTTGAAGGTTTGAGGTGATTGCTGAAAAACTAAAATTGAATTGAGTGTGACAACGTAAGCTTTATAACAGTAAAAAAATGAAATGTGTCATTTACATTTCCTGATGTGGTACTTGAGTTTTCAGATGTTGGGTGGTTGAATGTAGTCCATAATTAGTGTGCTGATGAGAAAAGTATTGCACAGCATTGTGTGTGTGTGTCACGTCTGTGCATGTCCGCCGCTCCTCCAGAGGGCGATGCAGATCCTAGGACACACCTTTCACCTGTCACTGACTTCCTATGTAAGGACAGGAAGGCCCTCCTCATTCCCTTTGTCATGGTTCGTCGTGAACGCATGTGAACCGAGGTTGGTGAAATCACTGTTTCGTTGTGGATTACTGTTTCTTTTGTAAGATTTTGGAATATACCTTTTTTTCGTTGTGGATTACTGTTTCTTTTTGAAGATTTTGGAATATACCTTTTTTCGTTGTGGATTATATGGACTCTACGGACTGCTCCGCTCTGTGAAGTTCACAGTAGCCGGATACGTACTTTCCTTTGTTTTTGTTTTTCTGGTTTCCTGTGTGGATTACCTTTCGTTGAATATATTGCCCGCTCTGTTCCGAGGAGAACTCGGCATCAATAAACTTGTTGAACCCTACACCTGCATTCTGTGCCTGTGCTTCAGACCTAGCCTGATAGTGTGTGTGTGTGTGTGTGTGTGTGTGTGTGTGTGGGGGGGGGGGGGGGGGGGGGGGGGGTGTTTCCAGAAGGCTGGGAGAGATAATTACAGAATTATATTTAAATATCAACACAAGTACAAAACATGTCGTTACAACACTTTAACATCTAGTCATTTCATACAAAAAGTGTCATAACATTGTACAAAACATAAAGCTCATAAAATACAAAGCACAAATTTGCAAAGCATAAATTACATGTAAATGTCATATAAGTCCTCGTAGTGTTTTTTCATGGGTTAACAGACAAAATATGGAAATTCATAATTAAATATGATTTAATTGATGTGTCACCTGCTGTACAAATAGTGTGTTTGAATTATTAAATATATTTATATTAATTAATATTAATTACAATATAATAATTAATTATTCTTAATTAATTATATTAATCCATGTGTGTACTATATTGGTTTACTTAAGCTATGACTTTTGTTTTAACATGCATTGTTTAGCAGATAATGTGTAGTTACTTTATGTGAATTAGTATAGCATTATGATGACTGTAGTATGTTGACAACAATTCAAGCGATATTTGAAATTGGACATCTTTTGTTTATACATGATCTATTATTGTCATTATTATCAATGATCAGTGGTCGAAAAGTCAACCAATTGACTGTAATGATGTTGTTTGAAAACTTTTAGAACATTTAGAACATTTAGATTTAGTCATTTAGCAGACGCTCTTATCCAGAGCGACTTACAGTAGATACAGGGACATTCCCCCCGAGGCAAGTAGGGTGAAGTGCCTTGCCCAAGGACACAACATCATTTTTGCACAGTGGGGAATCAATCCGGTAACCTTCTGATTACCTCTCCGCTCAGCCATCTGACTCCCTGTATAAGTAAGAAGATTTTCATTAAAGTCCCCCCAAAAATGTTTGGGAAAGTGTCTATTTCAGCAATAAGATGTAATAGATTTTCTTTAAATAAATCAACTTGGTATGTTTGGGGCCTGTATAGAACTGTAGCGATTAATTCAAACTGTGGAACGTGGAAGACTAATGATTCTAGATTTGTATTACATTTACATTTAGTCATTTAGGAGACGCTCTTATCCAGAGCGACTTACAGTAAGTACAGGGACATTCCCCCCGAGGCAAGTAGGGTGAAGGATTCTACGGGGACACATGCAAGAGCACCGAGAGAAGCGACAAACAGTATTCCGCTACTCCCTTTCAGACTTCGGAGGCACAACCACGGCTTGACTACTGAGCGTACAGGGAAGTACTTGAATCTCTCCTGCAAAATTACTTTCACCGTGCGCAACCAGAGTAGCCAATTAGTATTATTATGGTCCTGGCAGGCTCGCTCTACGTACTACAAGCGGTGGTCCAAGGGAAGAAAGGAGCGGTACTGCGCGGAGCCGACGGCGGTCCTAGACCGGAGTGGACATATGCCAAAGCAGCCGTAGGCTACGAGACATTTCCTGGTTTTAAAGGACAGAGATATTGTGTTTTTGGTATTTGGACATTTTATCCTTTATTATTAAAAAACATTTTCTGCATCTGTCTCTCAGCTGTGTGACTGTGGCCCAAGGATAACACCTGTTTTTAACCGTGTCACTGGTGTGACATAAGGACGTCAACGACATTTTAATATGTTTGACATTATATTCCAACACCACCATTTGCCTGAAGTTTTAAAGTATTGGTGATACTGTTTATTGGACTGTAACAATTGAAATGTGTGTTGTTGTAGAACGTGAAGTTAGGTATAAGTAAATGTTCAGTTGGAAAGTTTGGTTGAAGCCATGTTTCAGCAACACTAATGCATTGTGATTTCAAAATACTGTTGTTTGCTTGCATGTTTTTAAAATGTGTATTGAGACTTTGAATGTTATGAAAAGCAATTGTGAATAATGGAGTGGTTGAAGGTGAGTTTTTGGAGATGAATGTTGGCATCGTTGCAAGAACATCTTTGATATTACTGTTGCAATAAATCTTTGACTCTTTCAAGTCTTCAATTACTAAGCCTGACAGAGAAGAGACGACTTAAAGCGACGTAAACTTGTCCCGGTGATTTTTTTTTTTCAAGTTTACTACTCCACTGTTAACTGTTAAACCTTGAACTTTGTGTACGGTACAAGCCCCGGCTAATTGTAATGGGTACTGTCGCCGTATTCCACCATTGCTTGAGACTCTGTCTTCTACGGGTTTAATGACTGTGATGTTTCGATGACAATTATTTGGTGTCGTTATTTTAGCTCTTTGCAGTTGTCCAATTTTGACATCATCAAATTCAACATGTATTACAGAGGGAAAGCATTTGTCTGTATCAAACAAGATTTGGAAAACTGTCCCGAAAGCACCATTCCACCAGTCCATCTAAAACATCAATGTTTTTAGTCAGCATGATGCAAGCTTGTATACCCATATTGACACTTGGCTTAAGACAGGTATTAAAAACTTGCTACTGTGGTGGCCATTCTTTCTTTCCATACGTCCTGTTTTTGGAGTCTTGTGCTTCAACAGTTATAGCATTGTAGCAAATTGAATTAAGCATTTCAGAGTTATAAAAGCAAACCTGTTTATTTGTTGCAAAAATGTGCATACATTCAAGACTTCTCCTGTTTCGCATTGTTTCTGTTAAGTTATCAGAGTTGCACTGGCATAACTTAGCGTAGAAGTATGAGCGGTGCGTCAGTTTTGTAAGTATTTATTCGTTATTCTGTGCACCGGCTATGTCCAACCGTCTCTGTGCATCATTCAAGAGAACTCAACAACATACGTCATACGCGTCATGCACGCAGATCTCAAACACAACAGCCAATGCTATTACCGTAATATAAGAGCGTCATCCATAATGATAGTTTAACACCCCCACTCGCTCTTATCTCATTAGGTTGCATGAAAACAAAAGTAACAGAATTTGATAACCTTGTTATCTTAAAGAAACAAAATACTCTTTGCACTCTTAAGTACCAAACATGTTTCTTGTAAATCTTTGTAACTTTAACTTTGTAGGTGGCTTTGTCAGGACATCAGCAATCATTTGCTCAGTAGGACAATATTCCAAAATAAACTTTCCGTTGTTCACATTTTCCCTAATAAAATTATACTTAATGTCAATGTGCTTGCATCGTTGTCTATTGACTGGATTTTTGGCTAGTGCTATGGCACCTTGGTTGTCTTCATACACCTTTGTTTGTGCGTATTGGTATGCGTCTACACCCCTGAGTAGCTGTTCTAAGTAGATGCATTCCTGTATGGCTGATGCTAAGGACATGTACTCAGCCTCACAAGTGGATAAAGCTACTGTTGGTTGTTTTCTTGTTTTCCAGGATATCAAAGAGCTTCCCTCATTTAGACTGACACAATATCCTGATGTACTACGCCTATCCGTTGGATCTGCTGCCCAGTCAGCATCACTGTAGACTCTTAGGCCTAGTTTTTCTGTGTCATTTCTCCTGAAACATAATTTTCCTTTTTCTGTTGTACCTTTGAGGTACCTGAACACCTGTTTTAAAGTGTTCCAGTGTTCTACTGTAGGTTCAGCAAAGTGTTGGGAGAGTTTACTGACCACAAAAGTTATGTCTGGTCGGGTACATGTGGACAAGTAAATTAAACTTCCTACTGCCTCCCTGTACTTTCTTGGGTCTTTCATTTTTTCTGCAGCTTCTGTGTATTCAAGTTTTGGTTCACATGGAGTTTCTCTAGGTTTACAATCCTGCATTCCGAATCGATCTAGAATTTTGCTCACATATCTCTCCTGTGACATTTTGACCGCACCATCTGTCTGTTCGAAATCTATGCCCAAGAAATATCTCAGCTTTCCCAAGTCTTTCATTTTGAACCTTTCAGTGAGCATTCCCTTTACATGTTTCAGAACATTCTCATTGCTAGCTGCTATGATCAGATCATCAACCCATATGATTAGGATTACTTTCTCGTTGTGCTTTTCTTTCGTATACGCACAGGTATCAGCTGGGTTCTGTACAAAATCATTCTCAATTAAACATGTATGCAACATAGCATTCCAATTTCTCCCTGACTGTTTTAGACCATAGAGAGATTTTTGTAATTTACACACTAGTTTTTCGTCTGTTTCAGACTTTTTCTCATAACCCTCAGGTTGCTCCATATAAATCTCACGATCAATTGGGGCATGCAAATAAGCTGTTTTAACGTCCATCTGGTGTAGGACTAGGTTATCTTGTACAGCCTTTTGCATGACCACTCTCACACTTGTCATATCAGCTGTGGGTGAGAAGGTCTCCTCGTAGTCAGTGCCTGGTTTCTGACTGTAGCCTTTTGCTACGAATCTCGCTTTATATTTATCAGATCCATCCATTTCTGTCTTAAGTGCATAAACCCATCTGCCCCCCACTGTCTGTTTGCCTGGTGGCAACCGAGTAAGGCTGAAAGTCTCATTCTCCTCCAGAGATTGCATTTCCTCTCTCATGGCATTCATCCACTGCCTTGCTTTGCTTGATGCAATGGCGTCCTGGTAGGTTTGAGGTATGTCACACACTGTTCTGTAACAAGAGTCCATGCATGTGTGTAGCTTGTCATCTGTCTCAAAATCCTGTAGATGAGCTGGTCTCTTTTTGGTTCTCGGTGGGTACCTTCTCATCACAGTCTCTGTGGCCTCACTAGCACCACTTTGAACACCCTGAACTGGTACATTTTCCACATTCTCATCAACAACATTCTCTCCACTGTTGTCAACAGTAGAGTGTACATCCCCGTATTCTGTGTGTGACTCAGATGTTTGTGTCTCCCTTTCTTTGGTTGTTTTAGTGGTGAATTTCACCAACCTGTGCTTTTGGACCCTTTCATCTTCTGGATAGTATACTAGAGAGGCTGGGCTGTTTTTATCATAGCCTATAAAAACCCCTTGCTCACATCTGGAGTCCAATTTGCTTTTCTCTTGCTTATAGGCAAAACACATCGATCCGAATTTTTGCAATTTGGATATGTCTGGTACCTTGCCTGTGAATAGCTCGTATGGCGTTTTCTTTGTACGCCTGCTGTAGCATTTGTTTCTCACATAAGCGGAGGTCTGTACAGCGTAGTTCCATAGCTTATCTGGTAACCCGCTTTCTATCAGTAGGCATCTGCTCATATCATAGAGTGTTCTCCACCCTCTCTCTGCAGTGCCATTTTGGTGGGGTGAGTAAGGTGCAGACCTCTCATGTCTAATCCTATTTTTTGTTAACAGTCTCTGGAAGTCTCGACTTGTAAACTCAGTGCCGTTATCTGAACGGATACACTTGACTTCTCCATAAGGAGCTATGTCTGCTAAGAATCTCTCTGTAGCTTGCACTGTATCACTCTTGGATTTTAGGAAGTATACAAGCATAGTGCCTGAGTAGTCGTCTGTAAAGGACTGTGCATATCTGTGTCCTTCTATGCTTGGTGTCCGCATGGGACCGGCTAAGTCGGTGTGGACTAGTTCTAGGGGCTTCTTTGCCTTCCTATCTGGCTCCCTATTTCTTGTCTGGGTGAACTTTCCCTGTGTACACACATCACATGACTGATCAAACCCTAATGCACCTCCCTTAATCTCCATGCCTTTCACAACACCTTGCAGCTTTTTTACATCTTCATAATTACAATGACCCAATATTTCATGCCACGTTTGCATATCATGACACCCTTTACATTGATCAACATCCTTCTCAACAGTTGGTAAGTAGTACAAGTTTCCCTCCTCATGGATGTCAAACCTGCTACCACCCTTGGTGATCATGCGACTGTCCCCCTTTTTGAAAGTGATTGTCGCTCCTCCATTTGTTCCTCTTGCCACTGAGAAGATGTCATGTGGGTACGTTGGCATGTAGAGCGTATCTCGTAGCTGCGCTGTGTGTTGTCGTCCTGCGTTGTCTAGAAAATGTATCACCGCCGTTCCTCTCTTTCGTGCTATTCCACTGCATTTTCTTCCGTCTGCTAACTCCACTGAGTGGGTCTCTGACTGGAACGAGTTGTCAAAGCTTTTGAACTTGTTGATGTCATTCACAATGTGGGAAGTCGCCCCCGCATCCACCATGATGCCTTTCATTTGCATGTTACCTGCTGGTCTATCACTCTTGACATATTCGGCCTTGAAGAAGTGGTCTTGGTCGCCATCTTGCTCCTCTGCAACTTTTCTGACGCCATCTTGTCCCCCCTTTTTCTTACAAAGTGACTCTGCATGCGTATTGTTCTTACAGTAATTGCACCACACTTTTCTGTAACATGTTCTCGCCCTGTGTCCCTTTATTCCACACTTGTAGCAAGTAATGTTGGCATCTTCTTCTTTTCTGTTATTATGTGGCTTGCTATAGCCTCTGCCCTGTCTTGCGTATGTTTTCATCACATTGTCTGTAGTTGGTTCTGTCATTTTCATTTTCTCTGATTCCTCATAAACTCATAGTCTTCTTTTGAAGTCTGCAAATGTAACACTATCTTCATTTTGTGTCACATGGACGGCTAGCGGCTTGAACGAGTCTGGTACTCCGCCTAGCGTCATGGCTACGATCAGTCCATCACTTATGGTCTCTCCTGCCTCTCTTAATGCTGTAATGATGTTCTCTGCTCTTATCAAATAGTCAGTGACAGTCTCACTGTCTGCCATACGCAGTTTGGTTAATGATGTGTACATATTTATAATCCGTGGCTTGCTCTTCCCTGAATAATGTTCTTTGAGTATACGTAGGGCTTTCCTGCCATCATAAGCAGCCTCATGTCTGATTAGCGATAGGCTTTTATCGTCTATTAGCCTTACCAGCTCGGCATAGCAGTCGGCATTATTCCGACTATCTTCATCACTTGCTTCACCTGGTTCTCGTAAGACAGTCTCCTTTAATTTCAGAATATGTAAATATCCGAGGAACCGCGTTTCCCAAAGGTCAAATTTATCCTCAGACCCATCGAATAAAAGCTGGAACTCCTGTTGCTCGGTTAGCCATCCGTTCGTTATTCTGTGCACCGGCTATGTCCAACCGTCTCTGTGCATCATTCAAGAGAACTCAACAACATACGTCATACGCGTCATGCACGCAGATCTCAAACACAACAGCCAATGCTATTACCGTAATATAAGAGCGTCATCCATAATGATAGTTTAACAGTTTCAATATCTCAACGCCTGCAGGCAACATAGGAGTTTATTTTTCATGGACTAGTATGCGATCCAGCAGCTCAGCAAATGTAGAATCTTTCTGTCTCACAACTTGTGTCAAATTAGCAATTTCAAAGTGATCGTTCCAAATGTTTAGTCCTGGCATATCACTGTACAGAGGTTTCCCTTTCAAAGGTGGTAACTGGTAAAAATCTCCAACAGCAACAATGCTAACTTTTACAAACAAAGAATGATCTCCGCACTGTTTTATTTGTCTTAGTCTTCCGTGAATGTATGCAAACAGTCTGGTGTCTACCATTGATATTTCATCGATGATCAGTAATAGTAAATTGAAAAGTTATGCTCATAAAGAGTTGATCTTTTCCTCACCTAACGGCTGGTAAAGTATCGCACATCTGTGCCAATACTAAAAGTATTGTGTATTGTGCAGCATTAATGTTATATGCGGCAACGCCTGTAGGAGCTGTTAATAGGACTGTAGTGTCATCAGGGTTTGTATAGCCTGACGTTGTCATATTCATAATTCTAGTCAGAATATGAGTCTGATAACTCCGTTGGGCTGTGACTATGGGGCGTGTTTCAACCGAACTCGTAAAACAAATGCCTCTTCGCTCAATTGGATAGACCTACAACCAATAAGAGCAACGTAATATGTTGTTTGTTGAAAACGAATTCTACCCAAGCGCTCTTTTGTGACGTTGTTGATTACGTTACTGTTGATCATCTGTCCATCATTGTAAAAAGCCCGCCCTGGCAATTTCATTGGTCCGACCAGCTCCTGGTCTTATATATTTTGTCCCCATTACGAGCCCCTCCAGACCCAACTTCCCGACCAAAATGTTTTGTGGGCGGGGCTAAATTGGGCTGACAGCCAGGCTAGGGTTTGTACATAGTTGCGCAAGAATTCGTGACAACTCATAATGTATGGCTTTTATCAAATTGATTTTTCCTGTACCTGCTCCACCAGTGACAAAAAGGTGTATTGGTTGTGGTTTTTGTCCCCATACTGTTTCTAAACTCCACTGACGTAGTTTGTAAAATATGCGCGCTTGCTCATCATTTAAAGATCTCATTATGTCCCATGCTGCTTCTTTAGTCATAAATGTTTTTCAAACTTCTATGTGACCCGTCGTATGCAAAGTTTCTGTTAAGTCTGGAACATTTTAAGAAATGGGCTGTAAATCATTTTCATCATGAATTATGTCCTGTGATTGTAAACACTGAAGCCATTCCATTTCAGATTGCGGACAAATCTGTGCCCATGCATCATCCAAATCACCCTGTTGTTTCATGACAAGTTGAGCATCATCTAGTTTGTCAGAATTTTGTTCATACAAAAACCTTTTATTCTCAATAATTTCTTTAACTGTGTCTATGTTATCACTGAAATCACGTACAATTCCAACATTGTAAAACTCTTTGAATGATACAAAAAGGATGTGGTTTCAATTGACAGTCTTCATAGTGGGGCAAAAACTATTGGAGCTGGCTATGGTATTTTTCTGGATCTTTTGTGGGTGACAGTCTTGTATATCTAATAACAGCTGGTTCTGTGCGCGGCCTTTTTTTAATGTAACCATATGTGTCCTGAAGTTGAATGAAAGATTCGCTTGGATTAGCTGGGACTTGTCTTTGACTTCTTTTTGTGCACAATCTAGTAACAATCCCATTTCTCTCTGCTTTGGATATATATGAAATAATGTACACTACACAAGAATATGCATCCACAATGTACTGAATATCTATATTTGCATTCCAAGCTCGTAACAGGTCTTTGTTAAATTGGTTAATCCAAATGTCACCGGGCTTTCTTTTTAAAACAACGTTGGTTTTATTGGTTAGTTGTGAATTTGCTATTTCAAAAAGCAATTGTGAAATTCCGATGCTTTCAAAGAGTTCCTCTGTCGATTCAAATGTTTGGTCACTATTTAGTAAAGTTGTTCTGACCATTTTCAAAATCTTTTGAGCCACGTCTGATGTCATCAGTTTTCTCAATACATCTTCCTCAGTCATTGGTTGATGTGATTGTTCTGTATTGCTTTGATTTTGTGCAGGTTTGACAATACGATCAATAAATGTTCGACAAGATGGGGGTTGTGGGACGTTAAACCGACATTCAGTTTTCTTTTTCCTAGAGGTTTTTGAGTGCTTAGTGCTATGCTTTTTCACTGTGTTGACAATCTCACACATTTCTTCATCGTCGGATGATGGCAGTTCACAAGATACATATTTGTCAATAAAGTCTACAACCTTATCATCAGGGTCTTTGAGGGGCTGATTCCACCCAGAACAAGCAATGACAATGAGGGGAGCCACTGTTTTGAAATTCTACACGGTAAAAGTAGTCTGATATTTTTCCAATAGGAGCAGCTGGAGACATAACATCTTTCAAGAAACTGTGCCATCTGTGGTCAAACATTCTTGCAGCTGTAACTGTGTTTTGTTTCAAAAAGGCACATTTCTCTGACCAAGTCAGTTCATCTATAGGCACAGTTCTATTTTGTTCATGACTCAGTGTTGTTATCATTTCAGGCCAGCGCATATCAGCTGAGGAAAATGAACAGAACCATGTGGGAATTCCTAGTTGTCGTATCATAGCAAACAGATCTTTTTGTGCAGATTGACAAAAGGGGGGTGTTCCACGTATAGGTCGTAAGAACTTGTAACCTTCGTCATTTTTTAACACTCGTTTTCAAGTTTCTGCGTCAGTTAGAAAATTGGGTTGCTCTTTGTATGGCAATTCAGTGCCTAAACCTTTGCGCATGGCAATTGAAACATTTGACAAAACTTGTTGCACCTCTGATATGTACTCCGCATAGAATATAAA
Source organism: Hypomesus transpacificus (assembly GCF_021917145.1). NCBI lineage: Eukaryota > Metazoa > Chordata > Actinopteri > Osmeriformes > Osmeridae > Hypomesus > Hypomesus transpacificus. Next base: position 11,234,037 of record NC_061076.1, read on the forward strand.
GTCTGTGTTTTTAGCAAATCTGACATCAGCATTTGGTAGACGCGTGTTTAAATATTTTGCCAGGGTTCGTTTTTCTTTGCAAGGGTCATGAAAAGTAGGAGCTCCAGTTGGATATAACATAGGAAAACATTTTCCTTCATTAGTAGCATCTTCTAACAGTTTAATGGGATGATTATTCTCAGCAGGCGCAACCGATAACACAGAGTCAAAATGTTGATCCAAAACTTCTTGAGCAATATCTACTGGTTGTAAACATGTGTCTAGAAACATTCCATGTGTTTGTTCAGTGTATGTCAACTCTTCTTCAGGATCATCACTTTCTGAATCATTTTCCATTGTTGTTTTTATTTTTTCTTTCATTAGCATCGCTTGTTGTTTGCATTGGTTCACTAACTATTTCTATTGGCACAACAGTAATACATATTTCACTGTTTTTATTTACATCTCCAACAGATGCGTCAACTTGAGAAGTTGTGTTATTATTATTGCAAATTTCCACATGTGTATGATCAGGATTTTCCGCATTTTGGAGTGTGTCACTGATGACATTTTGTTGATCACTGACTTGCACATCGTCAATTTTGTCCAGAGGGTTAACCCATACTTAATTGATGCCAATGTCATGATACCATTTGTTATTTAACTTTAAGTACTCTAAGGCATTGTAGACATGGTTTGTATGTACATGTTTATATTCATAATTCCCCTTGTATGTTAATTTGCGTTACAGTTTAATTCGTAACATTAAATCCATCATTCCATCATTTCTTGGAAGCATGTTTGTTACTTGATTGACGTTAGATGGAACACACACGACAGATCCATGACAACCATTTTGTCCACCCTTTGGTAGTGCCAACAGTTTCATAAAAGGAATATGTTTTGCTATTAAGTGTTGCTCAAGGGAATTTAAGCACTGTAGCTGAGAAGGAATGGCTTCCAAATGCAAATTATTGGCTACACTTTGTTCAGGCATTCTACCAGCACATATTTTACGGTGACATGTGTGACATATCCACAACTTAGATGATTGAATATGAGCAGTGCAGTCATCATCACATTCTTCATTACATGTCTGTAAATAGTTTCTGTAATGCACTTTTTAGCCAAAGCAACTACAGTTGGACTGGTTGTGTACCTATCATGTTTACATTCAATGACTTGCTTTCGAAAAAGCTGGCGATGACAAACTGAGCAAACAAATCGAGGGCCTGTTTTGACATTCTTTCTAAAGGATTCCATGACAAAATCCATGGAATATGTATTATTTTTCTTATCAATATACATTTGCATGCTTTGTGTTTTTACACTGCTTTGAAAGTCTGCATCACAATTGGTGGCCAAGCCGCGAAGCCACCTTAAAGGTTTACTACGTATTCTTATTAGGGGCCAAGCAGCGAAATCTATTGTTATTGTTAGTTTTATTGGGTGTGCTTTGCCTTCAGCGAGGGCACAACCATTGTTATCTCACATATATATTATTATTATTTATTTTTGCCCCCCTAAAACTTTGTTAATATTTGGACTACATACACAACCTAGGTGTCAAACGTTTCGTCTTGGTAGCAATTGAGTTGCTTGTATTGGGATCTACGTTCCGTTGCACGGTTTAAGTAGAAATAAAGTTTTTGAGGCGAAAAGTGAAGCTAACGGTGGCTAACTTGCTAGCCCCTGTCACTGACGCCACTAACGTCACTAACGTCATGAAAACTCGCGTGACTATCTCTAGCAGAACATTAGTTTAGCAGCTCGTTAACTTCTGGGAGATGGCTAGGCTAACTGCAAGGCAGCTGCAGAAACGCCACAAGCAAAGAGGCCTGGGTGATAACTATTTGCTCATTTTACTTTGTGATATGACACACATTTGTAATGTGTAATGTACAATATAAGCTTATATTATTAAGGAAGTACATGTACTTTCGGAAACAGTAGTGTACTATTTCCCTGAAGCATTAGCATCATGACATAAGCCTCTGTTGCCCGGGCAACACATACTACAGCGGTCTATGATGCATCTGTTTTCGATCGTTAAAATTAACATTCCTCACAAATACATTTTCGTTGTAGGATTTATTATGACATTAGATTACAAGTAAACGATTTGTGGGTGAAATTATCATTACCTGTGGTTTCAAACCAGTGTAGCTCACTGCAACGCTGTAGCCTAGTCTAGTAGCTATCTAACAAAAACATCTCCACATCTGTTTACAGTACTGGTAGGAATTAAAACGGCGGCACATGTTCCGCTCTACCCTTACTTAAATCAAAAGTATTTCAATAGGTGAAACTATCTGACTAGTGACTACTAACCTGAACTCCATTGCCACGGCCTAAACTTTGTCAATCTGTTCATGAAAATAATTCATTTCAGCCTAGACCGTACAACGGAAGTAACGTTAAATCGAATTCAACCAACGCAATCGCTGCCAAGTCTAGTAGTAGTAGTAGTAGCCTACAATTTACCGGGGCAGATTGTCCACACAGCATTTTGCCTTGTTACTGACAATGATCGCTACCACTGACATCTTTATGAATGAGTGATTTCCCCTAAATATATGGCTTGTTTATATGGCTTATTCATTAAAATAGTATTTACGTTTTTGGGGGCATATTTTCAGTTAACCATTTGAGATAGCTACTGCTGGTAACGTTGTTGTTAAAATAAGCTTCAAAGGGGGTTCTTTGTTAATGAATGAATGCAACATGAGTAGGCTAAATACCTGACAATATCACGAGAAGGAAAAAACTTACAATGACGTTTAAATCATAGAGATTAGGTCAATTTTTACACCAGTCTGCCAAATGTATTCGTTTTGATACAACTATGAGGCTGCTGATCATCATTCCCTCTTGCAGGGGAAATGAGAAGACAACTATTTCATTCTACTCTTCAATTTTAGTATTTTGAGTTGTAAATTAGCAGAAAAAAATATGCTTTTAAATCTATGTAATCTTTATAAATAATAAGTAGGCTATGCATTTTAATATAAAATATACAGAAATGTAATTTAAATACGGACCCCTGCAACCAACACAAGTAAGCAAGCACACCCTACAATTTCCCCAGAAATTGTACCATTTCTAGTTATTATTCTTTTGGCCCCCCCAAAAAAATATATATATTTGGACTACATAGACAACAGCTGTGTCAAAATGTTTGTCTTGGTCTCGATTGAGTTGCTTGTATTGGGATTTACGTTCCGTTGCACAGTCTAGGAGGTTACAACGTTTTTGTGGCGACAAAGTGCCTTTAGTCGACGAAGAGTAATCTGTGCTAGCTACGTCGCCACGTCAACACACGTTAGCAACGACCCATGGATACAACGTGAAAGAGACGTTCTAGCACGCAAATTGGAGCTTGGATTATGAGTGAAAAATACCACCCCCAAAAATATCCAACCATTGGACTTGGTTGAGAAAGCGATTTCGAGTGTAACTGCAATCTCTGATTTTTTATTTAGATCGTGAAAGTCTTTCGCCTGTGAGACCGCCTAGTCTTTTAGGCGGCAGCCATACTAGAAAGCGTCATAGTAGTGTTTTCATTGCTAATTTTATAGTTCAATTTTGCACGAAAAAACTGAAAGAGGGAAATGTTATGACGATATGACTATTGTGAAGACAGCCAGGTGGTGAGATTTTAATGTAGGTTGTTCTAAACACTTTAATTTGTTTGCTATGTGAGAGCCCCGTCAGCCTCCATTGACGATTGCGGCAGCAACAACAGTGTTGTCAACAAGTGTTGACACTCGTCGACAACAGTGTTGTCGATCTGCGTCTGATGAGTCTTTAATTTCGTACCAGGGTCAATTCTACAACCAAATGGAGAGCAGTGTTTAAAAAATATGGCGTTTGTGAAGACAGCCAGCGGGTCAGCATATTTTTGTTATTTGTGTAAAACTTGGAATTTGAGTGAGACCCCGTCTTGTTTTGACGTTAGCCTCAGAGTCACAGACTCGGCTCGCCTTCTGGCAGTGTGTAGTAGTAGGCTACAGTCATGGGCGTCGCCGCAATGTAACTTGGTGGGGTCCCCCCAAAAAAGTTGTTTGGACCCCTCCACATTTGCAATGAAAATATTAGTGCATGACTGGTCTACTCGTCCAGCGATCTTTCTATTGTTTCACAATCAAATCCGTTCCACTTTATCAGTAGGGAGAATACCCATAGCAATATAATTCCACTCCACGTTTTCTAGAAAAACAGCGTCACTCAGCAGATTCAACTCCTCCCATACATACTCTTTGATCGACGCATCGCGCTTGTAGCTAGCACTTCAGACATGACTGTTCCACAGACGAGATGGACATAAGGAGGGTTTTTTCGAGGAAGAGGAAAGTAAGTCAATGTTGCCCAGTTTTCCCTTCAGTGGCCAAAGCACCCTTATGAGACATTCTCTGACTATAATAGCATTAGTTAAGTCACAAAGATCCTTCTGCAAAAATTATGATTATTGCTAGCTAGATAAGCAAGCTTTTTACCTACATCTAGCACTAGGCTATACCATACTTTATTTACCCATTACAAGTGGAACAGTATTTGTTGATTTCTTAATCTGGGTCTGAAATATGTTGTGCTTTTGGCCGTGTTCAGACTTAGGCGTCTGTTTCAGGCAGAAAGAGATGACAAGGATGTTTTTTCCAAGTAGCTACGAAAGAAATTGCTGTTGTTTTTTTTACTGCCAAAACAACCGTGAGCTAATCTGGAGTTAACCTTAGCTAACATGCTAGTTTTTCTAACGACTGAAAAAAAGAAGAAAAAAAACTTTATTTCAGAATTGTCTTCCAATTTAAATAAGGTTGCTCAACTTGTAATTTTGGCTATTCGCAGAATTTTATTGCCACATGTTAGTCTGTACTGTAACATGAAGGCAAAACTTATTCAACCATTAAAACCATATATCCTCTGAAAGCTTATACCCCCAGGATGTTATCTAATGAGACAAGAGACACCTCCATCTTTCCATATTAGTATGCTGCCCATGCATAGTAAATTCGGTATTGGTAAATGGAGTAGGATATATGGCTGATACTTTTTTGGGCTGTGCCATTTAGGGAAACTGAGTCAACCACCTAAACCATGTATTTTCTGAAAGCTTACATCCTAAGGATTTGATATGTGGAAAAGACTACAGGTTTGAACACAAATATGATCATTTCTGAACTGTCCAGTCATGCTTTAGGGAGATGCAATTTTTAAAAATGTATCCTACATAATTATTAGGCTACTAAACCTATACCAATTGTGAATTTTATATGCTGATAACATGACTTACATCTCAGAAATCTTCATATGAAAAATCTACATTAAGCTTATTATTATCAATATCGAAGAATGCTCATTGCATCTCCATGTCTCCTGATATAGGTGGTAGACATTGACAGTGAGTCAGAGGCAGGGGCAGCATACAGGGGCAGTGGAGACAGCTCTGTTGCTGAGGTGAGTGCAGAAAGGTGACAGGTAGTTGAAGATGTCCCATTGCTTATTGTGAAGTTTAGTTTTCAAAATATGTTAATGTCCAGCCCCTCAGTATATGTATAACAACTATGGTAAATAGTTGTGGTAAATGCACCAGAATGCGGGAAATTGCATCTTTAAAAAAATTCTAGGGGAGAAACCCTCAGACCCCCCGCATAATGTGTCCCCCCCACTTTCAGAATGCTGCTGACGCCCATGGCTACAGTACTGTCTTCAATGCTACAGCTATGGCTAAACTTTATTATGTTTTATTACACGGCTGTTTTTTAATGCTGTAGAATGCTCCATTCACTTGAATGGGGCTTCCCAACGTTCTGCGGTGAACAATTTTCTTATATTTGACCGTTGCTATGCATATTTGACCGCTGTCAAGGGAAGTGGCCTTTTTGCCTCGGATTCACGTCTTTCGTAGCACTCCGCAAGTAGTCCGGTAACTTTTCAACCCCAGCGTACTCTGTTGCTTAGCAACGTCAGCTGATTTGAAGCCTAAATAATGCTCAAAGTCTATGAAGTTCAACTCTTTGGCGAACTATTTCTCTGCTGATCAACAATACGAATGGTAACAAATACATTGTAAAAAGACACACTGTGTTAAGTTATTTTTGTTGGCAAGTAGCCGTGTAATAAGCGGGATAATGTATAGAACACCGTTCATTATTGGGGAAATAAGCCCCTTCATGGCGAAAAAAAACAGGCGAAAATTCTGCTTCGTGTCGTGCCTAACAACTCCCCTTACCTGTTCAAATTACCTGTAAATCAGCGCAAACCACGGCCTCTTGGGGCTTATTGCTTAATTATCCCTTACAAAAGAAACGTTCTAATTTCCTGCGCTCTCAAACAATCAGTGGATTGTGGATAGCAACGGCAGATAGCTTGCCTCTAGCAAACTGCTTTTGAATTAGCCATGTCCCCCTAAATTAATATTGAACTTAAACATTTTGGAGGACTTTTTTTTCAGTTAGCAGACGGTACTATTTGAATCGCAATTCCATTTGAAATACTGCCAGTGACAACGTTGTTACGGTGCGTTCAGACTGCAGCGCTTTTTACCGCTCTGCACCGCTGGCCTTCCCACAGTGCACCACGCTCGGGGGCGTGTAAAACAGATTAATTCTGAGCTGTCGTTTTCTCTTAAATCACTGTTGTATTTCGTATAATGTCATAGATAATATATAATGTCATTTTGTCTGCAAATGTGCAGACAAAATACAACTTTTAAACACATTAAGCAAAAATCCGATACGCTTTCTAAATCTGACATGATCTTATCTACAAAAAAGATACATACATCAGACATAAACGTTGACATGCAAATCAATCGCTAGATTATGACTTGCCACTACACATTCACTGCATGGATAGCAAGTGGCTGCCAGCCAGCATTTCAATGTTGGATGTCAATCGTGTGCCTGGTGAGCTAGCTAGACTATGCAGCTAGCACAGAAGAAAGTTACATAATGCGACGAAACGGAATTAAAGTACAAAATACACAACATTGACGACGACAACTTCAGCAACCCTGCGCCAGGCATCATTTTTGTTTTGTTTAAGTCTCTGTAATCGAACATAAACGTATCATACAATACTGGGTATGAAGACACATAAGATAAGTTGCTCTTCCATCTTGAAATTGTTAAACCTAAAAATGTTTACCATTACCAACAGTTGCTACGTTACAAGAAACAAGAAACCAACCCGATTGGCCAACGCCAGCGTTTTCATGCTCCTCATTTACATAAAGTTGAGAAAATCCAACTTTCGACGCCCCGCTCGCCTTCCCACAATGCCCTACGCGAGCGTAAACGCCCCGCTTGCCTTCCCACAATGCCCTACGCGAGCGTCAACGCCTGATTTCATTGAAAATAAATTGGAAGACGACGCCCCGCTCTGCCCGCCCCGCTGCAGTGTGAATGCACCAGTTACAGTAGCTTGTTTCAAAGGGGGTTCCTTGTTTCAAAGGGTGTTCTTATGAGTAGGATAAATGCTTGAAATATCACTAGAAGGGAAAACGCACCCACCTGCAACTGAAGCAAGCAAGCACACCCTACAATTTCCCCAGAAATTGTACCCTCTCTAGTTAATTAAGCAATATGAGTAGGCTAAATGCTTGAAAATATCAGTAGAAGGGAAAACGGACCCACCTGCAACCGACGCAAGCAAGAACACCCTACAATTTCCCCAGAAATTGTACCCTCTCTAGTTATTATTGGGTGTCCTTTGCCTTCGGCAAGGGCACAACCATTGTTTTCTCACATATATATTATTATTTATTTATTTTCTCAGCCCTAAAACTTTGTCAATATTTGGACTACATAGACAACCTAGGTGTCAAAGATTTCTTGGTAGCCATTGAGTTGCTTGTATTGGGATTTACGTTCCGTAGCACGGTTTAAGTAGAAATTAAGTTTTTGTGGCGAAAAGTGAAGCTAACGGTGGCTAACTTGCTAGCCACAGTCACTGACGCCACTAACGTCATTAACGTCACAAAAACTCGCGTGACTATCTGTAGCAGAAGATTAGTTTAGCAGCTTGTTAACTTCTAGGAGATGGCTAGAAGTTTTCATATATAAAACATTTGGGGGGGGCTAATGAAGCCTCCCAATATAGGGCCGGATACGACCATATTGAGTTGTAAATGAGCAGAAAAAAATATGGTTTTAAATCTATGTTATCTTTATAAATAATAAGTAGGCTATGCATTTTTATATAAAATATACAGAAATATCAGTTGTAAAATGTAATTTAAATACAGACCCCTGCAACCAACGCAAGCAAGCACATCCTACAATTTCCCCAGAAATTGTACCCTCTCTAGTTACACTTCTTCTGCCATTGGAGTCTATGGCAGCCCCTAGAACCGTATGGTAAAAAGTTGTGAAATTTGGCACACTCATTAAGCACAGTCCCCTCCTTATTTTCACCAAGTTTCATGTCCCCCATTCGAGCACTCTAGCGCTGTCCAATTAATTTGGTGTCATGTGAACACTGGGCGTGGCCGCAGGAAGCAAAAATGTGTTTTGGCCAATAACTGTTGATTTGTTTGCCTTTATTAAGTGAATCCTTTGTCTCATGATATCTTGGGACGTCCTGTGTGACCCGTCATCATTTGTGATAATAGAATTGATGCGGCCGCCATTTTGAATTCATTACAACAATGTTTCATTAATTGTGAAGTTCACAACTGATACTCTTGTAAATCACTAGTACATCCAAACCAATCAAATCAATGTTCAAACAGTCGTATACATTTGTCCAACTACACACATGTAATATGCAAACATGCCTAAATGCAGGGAAACATGCCAATTCTAGCCTGCCCTTCTCACCTTCAAGCACAAGCTCCAAATTCTCACTGACTCATCAACGCCTCTGATACACACATGAGCTTGGTGAGACACACACACGTTAAAATCGTTCTTGAAAAGATGAACTCACCAGCCCCCACCCCTCACTCCTTGCTTGAGCCAAAATACCTTATGGATCGCGGTCATATTAATATAAAATTCTACACATTGTGCACCCTGAAACCACAAGCCACACATAACAACACCAATGGCACACCTTTGCCCATAGCTAATACTACACACCACACACATTTTGAACATAAACAAAATGATAACATTCCCTTTCCACCCAATAAATCTGAAATGTCTGAGCATTAACCTGCATGCCTTTTTTCAATGCTGCTAAAATAATGCTTTACACTTCCGCCATTCAAAAACGGATCCTCTGATTCAATCACACATTCATTAATGCATTAACTAATACATGAATCATCATCAGTTAATACATAACTCAGAAAGTACTTAATGATGCACTGACCATGAACACATCCTTTGGTAATAGGGAGTCACATATGATTTGACTATTAATTAAATCTGGAATCATGTATCAATTCCTATTGACATTAACGCATTAAGAATGTGCATCGGACAATACAAGACTTGAACTTGAACTATATGAAAACAATGTATATATTTATGCTATATACAGACGTATACTTACTACATGAAACAATCAGTATTTAACTGATAAGAAATCTTAATGTTTGCTTTATCCAACATTTGCCTTTCTACTGTCAACGCTGCTCATCGATCCACAAATCCTCAAAACTGCTCATCATTACAATGATCAAGTTTCCAAAGTCAATAAGATAGATAGGTGCTTAATTAACCCCCGAAGGAAAATTATTGTGTCCAGACAGAAAGTTCAAGCAGTCCAGAAAGTCTTTAATTGTTAAGTTGGATATTGTAGCTACAGCAGTAGCTAGCGATCTCAGTCACTACGAGTTTGATACATTGTGACAATATTACCGTTATTCGCTAACAATATCAACAGCAACGACATCGGGAACGTCTAGTTTTTCAGTTCACAAGCATAATCATGAAACGTGTTATAATCATAATAATCATGAAACGTGTTCGTGGTTAAATGACATGGAAAATCCTGTTGGCTTCAATGGCTTGTTAAGGTTAACTATCGCTAGCCAAGATCGACGTTATCCTCCCAGAAGTGCGATATTTGTTGTTGTGACGTCACACCGAAATGTCCTATAGAACGCCGGTCATCATCGTGAAAATAAGCCCCAACAGGGCAAACAGCACCCCGACGCGAAGCGGTTTAGTTTCGCCCTGAAGGTGCTTATTTTCCCTATATAGACCGGCATTCTATACATTATCCCGCTTATTATACGGATACTTGCCAACAAAAATAACTTAACACAGTGTGTCTTTTTACAATGTATTTGTTACCATTCGTATTGTTTATCAGCAGAGAAACAATTTGCCAAAGACGTTGAACTTCATAGACTTTGATAATTCTTTAGGCTTCAAATCAGCTGACGTCGCTAAGCAACAGAGTACACTGGAGCAATGGAGCATTCTACAGCATTAAGAACAGCCATGTAATACGACATAATAAAGTTTAACCATAGCTGTGGCATTGAAGACAGTACTGTAGCCTACTACTACACACTGCAAGTGGGTGAGCCGAGTCTGTGACTATGTGACTGCCTCACTCAAATTCCAAGTTTTACACAAATAACAAAAATATGTTGACCCGCTGGCTGTCTTCGCAATCGCCATATCTTTAACCCGTTAATTAGTAGCGTCACGTATATGTGATTGTTCGAAAGCGGGCCCCACAGAGTACCGTCACACATATGTGATTCTGAACATTCCAACCGACTATTTTCCGATAGACAAAAACGATATGACAAACGCTATAGTATGGCTTCAAAATTTACAATTGGGAGGCTAACAAGTAACACTAGCAGGTAGTAGCATTGCTACGAGTATTATGCTAGGTTGCTAGGTAACGGAAGCTAACTAAAGCTAGCTAGCTTTCGTTTCGAAAAAATAACTCACTCTGCTGGCAGCGTCGGTAATATTTAGAACTCACTCCTCTAAAGGTTAAAACACTGTTTTCCATTTGGATGTAGAATTGACCCTGGTACTAAGAAAATACTCATCAGACGCAGATCGACAAAACTGTTGTCGACGAGTGTCAACACTTGTTGACAACACTGTTGTTGCTGCCGCAATCGTCAATGGAGGCTGACGGGGCTCTCACATAGCAAACAAATCAAAGTGTTTAGAACAACCTACATTAAAATCTCACCACCTGGCTTTCTTCACAATAGTCATATCGTCATACCATTTCCCTCTTTCAGTTTTTTCGTGCAAAATTGAACTATAAAATTAGCAACGAAAATACTACTATGACGCTTTCTAGTATGGCTGCCGCCTAAAAGACTAGGCGGTCTCACAGGCGAAAGACTTTCACGATCTAAATAAAAAATCAGAGATTGCAGTTACACTCGAAATCGCTTTCTCAACCAAGTCCAATGGTTGGATATTTTTGGGGGTGGTATTTTTCACTCATAATCCAAGCTCCAATTTGCGTGCTAGAATGTCTCTCTCACGTTGTATCCATGCGTCGTTGCTAACGTGTGTTGACGTGGCGACGTAGCTAGCACAGATTACCCTTCGTCGACTAAAGGCACTTTGTCGCCACAAAAACGTTGTAACCTCCTAGACTGTGCAACGGAACGTAAATCCCAATACAAGCAACTCAATCGAGACCAAGACAAACATTTTGACACAGCTGTTGTCTATGTAGTCCAAATATATATATTTTTTTGGGGGGGCCAAAAGAATAATAACTAGAAATGGTACAATTTCTGGGGAAATTGTAGGGTGTGCTTGCTTACTTGTGTTGGTTGCAGGGGTCCGTATTTAAATTACATTTCTGTATATTTTATATTAAAATGCATAGCCTACTTATTATTTATAAAGATTACATAGATTTAAAAGCATATTTTTTTCTGCTAATTTACAACTCAAAATACTAAAATTGAAGAGTAGAATGAAATAGTTGTCTTCTCATTTCCCCTGCAAGAGGGAATGATGATCAGCAGCCTCATAGTTGTATCAAAACGAATACATTTGGCAGACTGGTGTACGAAAATGTATTTGTGAGGAATGTTAATTTTAACGATCGAAAACAGATGCATCATAGACCGCTGTAGTATGTGTTGCCCGGGCAACAGAGGCTTATGTCATGATGCTAATGCTTCAGGGAAATAGTACACTACTGTTTCCGAAAGTACATGTACTTCCTTAATAATATAAGCTTATATTGTACATTACACATTACAAATGTGTGTCATATCACAAAGTAAAATGAGCAAATAGTTATCACCCAGGCCTCTTTGCTTGTGGCGTTTCTGCAGCTGCCTTGCAGTTAGCCTAGCCATCTCCCAGAAGTTAACGAGCTGCTAAACTAATGTTCTGCTAGAGATAGTCACGCGAGTTTTCATGACGTTAGTGACGTTAGTGGCGTCAGTGACTGGGGCTAGCAAGTTAGCCACCGTTAGCTTCACTTTTCGCCTCAAAAACTTTATTTCTACTTAAACCGTGCAACGGAACGTAGATCCCAATACAAGCAACTCAATTGCTACCAAGACGAAACGTTTGACACCTAGGTTGTGTATGTAGTCCAAATATTAACAAAGTTTTAGGGGGGCAAAAATAAATAATAATAATATATATGTGAGATAACAATGGTTGTGCCCTCGCTGAAGGCAAAGCACACCCAATAAAACTAACAATAACAATAGATTTCGCTGCTTGGCCCCTAATAAGAATACGTAGTAAACCTTTAAGGTGGCTTCGCGGCTTGGCCACCAATTGTGATGCAGACTTTCAAAGCAGTGTAAAAACACAAAGCATGCAAATGTATATTGATAAGAAAAATAATACATATTCCATGGATTTTGTCATGGAATCCTTTAGAAAGAATGTCAAAACAGGCCCTCGATTTGTTTGCTCAGTTTGTCATCGCCAGCTTTTTCGAAAGCAAGTCATTGAATGTAAACATGATAGGTACACAACCAGTCCAACTGTAGTTGCTTTGGCTAAAAAGTGCATTACAGAAACTATTTACAGACATGTAATGAAGAATGTGATGATGACTGCACTGCTCATATTCAATCATCTAAGTTGTGGATATGTCACACATGTCACCGTAAAATATGTGCTGGTAGAATGCCTGAACAAAGTGTAGCCAATAATTTGCATTTGGAAGCCATTCCTTCTCAGCTACAGTGCTTAAATTCCCTTGAGCAACACTTAATAGCAAAACATATTCCTTTTTATGAAACTGTTGGCACTACCAAAGGGTGGACAAAATGGTTGTCATGGATCTGTCGTGTGTGTTCCATCTAACGTCAATCAAGTAACAAACATGCTTCCAAGAAATGATGGAATGATGGATTTAATGTTACGAATTAAACTGTAACGCAAATTAACATACAAGGGGAATTATGAATATAAACATGTACATACAAACCATGTCTACAATGCCTTAGAGTACTTAAAGTTAAATAACAAATGGTATCATGACATTGGCATCAATTAAGTATGGGTTAACCCTCTGGACAAAATTGACGATGTGCAAGTCAGTGATCAACAAAATGTCATCAGTGACACACTCCAAAATGCGGAAAATCCTGATCATACACATGTGGAAATTTGCAATAATAATAACACAACTTCTCAAGTTGACGCATCTGTTGGAGATGTAAATAAAAACAGTGAAATATGTATTACTGTTGTGCCAATAGAAATAGTTAGTGAACCAATGCAAACAACAAGCGATGCTAATGAAAGAAAAAATAAAAACAACAATGGAAAATGATTCAGAAAGTGATGATCCTGAAGAAGAGTTGACATACACTGAACAAACACATGGAATGTTTCTAGACACATGTTTACAACCAGTAGATATCGCTCAAGAAGTTTTGGATCAACATTTTGACTCTGTGTTATCGGTTGCGCCTGCTGAGAATAATCATCCCATTAAACTGTTAGAAGATGCTACTAATGAAGGAAAATGTTTTCCTATGTTATATCCAACTGGAGCTCCTACTTTTCATGACCCTTGCAAAGAAAAACGAACCCTGGCAAAATATTTAAACACGCGTCTACCAAATGCTGATGTCAGATTTGCTAAAAACACAGACTTTATATTCTATGCGGAGTACATATCAGAGGTGCAACAAGTTTTGTCAAATGTTTCAATTGCCATGCGCAAAGGTTTAGGCACTGAATTGCCATACAAAGAGCAACCCAATTTTCTAACTGACGCAGAAACTTGAAAACGAGTGTTAAAAAATGACGAAGGTTACAAGTTCTTACGACCTATACGTGGAACACCCCCCTTTTGTCAATCTGCACAAAAAGATCTGTTTGCTATGATACGACAACTAGGAATTCCCACATGGTTCTGTTCATTTTCCTCAGCTGATATGCGCTGGCCTGAAATGATAACAACACTGAGTCATGAACAAAATAGAACTGTGTCTATAGATGAACTGACTTGGTCAGAGAAATGTGCCTTTTTGAAACAAAACACAGTTACAGCTGCAAGAATGTTTGACCACAGATGGCACAGTTTCTTGAAAGATGTTATGTCTCCAGCTGCTCCTATTGGAAAAATATCAGACTACTTTTACCGTGTAGAATTTCAAAACAGTGGCTCCCCTCATTGTCATTGCTTGTTCTGGGTGGAATCAGCCCCTCAAAGACCCTGATGATAAGGTTGTAGACTTTATTGACAAATATGTATCTTGTGAACTGCCATCATCCGACGATGAAGAAATGTGTGAGATTGTCAACACAGTGAAAAAGCATAGCACTAAGCACTCAAAAACCTCTAGGAAAAAGAAAACTGAATGTCGGTTTAACGTCCCACAACCCCCATCTTGTCGAACATTTATTGATCGTATTGTCAAACCTGCACAAAATCAAAGCAATACAGAACAATCACATCAACCAATGACTGAGGAAGATGTATTGAGAAAACTGATGACATCAGACGTGGCTCAAAAGATTTTGAAAATGGTCAGAACAACTTTACTAAATAGTGACCAAACATTTGAATCGACAGAGGAACTCTTTGAAAGCATCGGAATTTCACAATTGCTTTTTGAAATAGCAAATTCACAACTAACCAATAAAACCAACGTTGTTTTAAAAAGAAAGCCCGGTGACATTTGGATTAACCAATTTAACAAAGACCTGTTACGAGCTTGGAATGCAAATATAGATATTCAGTACATTGTGGATGCATATTCTTGTGTAGTGTACATTATTTCATATATATCCAAAGCAGAGAGAAATGGGATTGTTACTAGATTGTGCACAAAAAGAAGTCAAAGACAAGTCCCAGCTAATCCAAGCGAATCTTTCATTCAACTTCAGGACACATATGGTTACATTAAAAAAAGGCCGCGCACAGAACCAGCTGTTATTAGATATACAAGACTGTCACCCACAAAAGATCCAGAAAAATACCATAGCCAGCTCCAATAGTTTTTGCCCCACTATGAAGACTGTCAATTGAAACCACATCCTTTTTGTATCATTCAAAGAGTTTTACAATGTTGGAATTGTACGTGATTTCAGTGATAACATAGACACAGTTAAAGAAATTATTGAGAATAAAAGGTTTTTGTATGAACAAAATTCTGACAAACTAGATGATGCTCAACTTGTCATGAAACAACAGGGTGATTTGGATGATGCATGGGCACAGATTTGTCCGCAATCTGAAATGGAATGGCTTCAGTGTTTACAATCACAGGACATAATTCATGATGAAAATGATTTACAGCCCATTTCTTAAAATGTTCCAGACTTAACAGAAACTTTGCATACGACGGGTCACATAGAAGTTTGAAAAACATTTATGACTAAAGAAGCAGCATGGGACATAATGAGATCTTTAAATGATGAGCAAGCGCGCATATTTTACAAACTACGTCAGTGGAGTTTAGAAACAGTATGGGGACAAAAACCACAACCAATACACCTTTTTGTCACTGGTGGAGCAGGTACAGGAAAAATCAATTTGATAAAAGCCATACATTATGAGTTGTCACGAATTCTTGCGCAACTATGTACAAACCCTAGCCTGGCTGTCAGCCCAATTTAGCCCCGCCCACAAAACATTTTGGTCGGGAAGTTGGGTCTGGAGGGGCTCGTAATGGGGACAAAATATATAAGACCAGGAGCTGGTCGGACCAATGAAATTGCCAGGGCGGGCTTTTTACAATGATGGACAGATGATCAACAGTAACGTAATCAACAACGTCACAAAAGAGCGCTTGGGTAGAATTCGTTTTCAACAAACAACATATTACGTTGCTCTTATTGGTTGTAGGTCTATCCAATTGAGCGAAGAGGCATTTGTTTTACGAGTTCGGTTGAAACACGCCCCATAGTCACAGCCCAACGGAGTTATCAGACTCATATTCTGACTAGAATTATGAATATGACAACGTCAGGCTATACAAACCCTGATGACACTACAGTCCTATTAACAGCTCCTACAGGCGTTGCCGCATATAACATTAATGCTGCACAATACACAATACTTTTAGTATTGGCACAGATGTGCGATACTTTACCAGCCGTTAGGTGAGGAAAAGATCAACTCTTTATGAGCATAACTTTTCAATTTACTATTACTGATCATCGATGAAATATCAATGGTAGACACCAGACTGTTTGCATACATTCACGGAAGACTAAGACAAATAAAACAGTGCGGAGATCATTCTTTGTTTGTAAAAGTTAGCATTGTTGCTGTTGGAGATTTTTACCAGTTACCACCTTTGAAAGGGAAACCTCTGTACAGTGATATGCCAGGACTAAACATTTGGAACGATCACTTTGAAATTGCTAATTTGACACAAGTTGTGAGACAGAAAGATTCTACATTTGCTGAGCTGCTGGATCGCATACTAGTCCATGAAAAATAAACTCCTATGTTGCCTGCAGGCGTTGAGATATTGAAACTGTTAAACTATCATTATGGATGACGCTCTTATATTACGGTAATAGCATTGGCTGTTGTGTTTGAGATCTGCGTGCATGACGCGTATGACGTATGTTGTTGAGTTCTCTTGAATGATGCACAGAGACGGTTGGACATAGCCGGTGCACAGAATAACGAACGGATGGCTAACCGAGCAACAGGAGTTCCAGCTTTTATTCGATGGGTCTGAGGATAAATTTGACCTTTGGGAAACGCGGTTCCTCGGATATTTACATATTCTGAAATTAAAGGAGACTGTCTTACGAGAACCAGGTGAAGCAAGTGATGAAGATAGTCGGAATAATGCCGACTGCTATGCCGAGCTGGTAAGGCTAATAGACGATAAAAGCCTATCGCTAATCAGACATGAGGCTGCTTATGATGGCAGGAAAGCCCTACGTATACTCAAAGAACATTATTCAGGGAAGAGCAAGCCACGGATTATAAATATGTACACATCATTAACCAAACTGCGTATGGCAGACAGTGAGACTGTCACTGACTATTTGATAAGAGCAGAGAACATCATTACAGCATTAAGAGAGGCAGGAGAGACCATAAGTGATGGACTGATTGTAGCCATGACGCTAGGCGGAGTACCAGACTCGTTCAAGCCGCTAGCCGTCCATGTGACACAAAATGAAGATAGTGTTACATTTGCAGACTTCAAAAGAAGACTATGAGTTTATGAGGAATCAGAGAAAATGAAAATGACAGAACCAACTACAGACAATGTGATGAAAACATACGCAAGACAGGGCAGAGGCTATAGCAAGCCACATAATAACAGAAAAGAAGAAGATGCCAACATTACTTGCTACAAGTGTGGAATAAAGGGACACAGGGCGAGAACATGTTACAGAAAAGTGTGGTGCAATTACTGTAAGAACAATACGCATGCAGAGTCACTTTGTAAGAAAAAGGGGGGACAAGATGGCGTCAGAAAAGTTGCAGAGGAGCAAGATGGCGACCAAGACCACTTCTTCAAGGCCGAATATGTCAAGAGTGATAGACCAGCAGGTAACATGCAAATGAAAGGCATCATGGTGGATGCGGGGGCGACTTCCCACATTGTGAATGACATCAACAAGTTCAAAAGCTTTGACAACTCGTTCCAGTCAGAGACCCACTCAGTGGAGTTAGCAGACGGAAGAAAATGCAGTGGAATAGCACGAAAGAGAGGAACGGCGGTGATACATTTTCTAGACAACGCAGGACGACAACACACAGCGCAGCTACGAGATACGCTCTACATGCCAACGTACCCACATGACATCTTCTCAGTGGCAAGAGGAACAAATGGAGGAGCGACAATCACTTTCAAAAAGGGGGACAGTCGCATGATCACCAAGGGTGGTAGCAGGTTTGACATCCATGAGGAGGGAAACTTGTACTACTTACCAACTGTTGAGAAGGATGTTGATCAATGTAAAGGGTGTCATGATATGCAAACGTGGCATGAAATATTGGGTCATTGTAATTATGAAGATGTAAAAAAGCTGCAAGGTGTTGTGAAAGGCATGGAGATTAAGGGAGGTGCATTAGGGTTTGATCAGTCATGTGATGTGTGTACACAGGGAAAGTTCACCCAGACAAGAAATAGGGAGCCAGATAGGAAGGCAAAGAAGCCCCTAGAACTAGTCCACACCGACTTAGCCGGTCCCATGCGGACACCAAGCATAGAAGGACACAGATATGCACAGTCCTTTACAGACGACTACTCAGGCACTATGCTTGTATACTTCCTAAAATCCAAGAGTGATACAGTGCAAGCTACAGAGAGATTCTTAGCAGACATAGCTCCTTATGGAGAAGTCAAGTGTATCCGTTCAGATAACGGCACTGAGTTTACAAGTCGAGACTTCCAGAGACTGTTAACAAAAAATAGGATTAGACATGAGAGGTCTGCACCTTACTCACCCCACCAAAATGGCACTGCAGAGAGAGGGTGGAGAACACTCTATGATATGAGCAGATGCCTACTGATAGAAAGCGGGTTACCAGATAAGCTATGGAACTACGCTGTACAGACCTCCGCTTATGTGAGAAACAGATGCTACAGCAGGCGTACAAAGAAAACGCCATACGAGCTATTCACAGGCAAGGTACCAGACATATCCAAATTGCAAAAATTCGGATCGATGTGTTTTGCCTATAAGCAAGAGAAAAGCAAATTGGACTCCAGATGTGAGCAAGGGGTTTTTATAGGCTATGATAAAAACAGCCCAGCCTCTCTAGTATACTATCCAGAAGATGAAAGGGTCCAAAAGCACAGGTTGGTGAAATTCACCACTAAAACAACCAAAGAAAGGGAGACACAAACATCTGAGTCACACACAGAATACGGGGATGTACACTCTACTGTTGACAACAGTGGAGAGAATGTTGTTGATGAGAATGTGGAAAATGTACCAGTTCAGGGTGTTCAAAGTGGTGCTAGTGAGGCCACAGAGACTGTGATGAGAAGGTACCCACCGAGAACCAAAAAGAGACCAGCTCATCTACAGGATTTTGAGACAGATGACAAGCTACACACATGCATGGACTCTTGTTACAGAACAGTGTGTGACATACCTCAAACCTACCAGGACGCCATTGCATCAAGCAAAGCAAGGCAGTGGATGAATGCCATGAGAGAGGAAATGCAATCTCTGGAGGAGAATGAGACTTTCAGCCTTACTCGGTTGCCACCAGGCAAACAGACAGTGGGGGGCAGATGGGTTTATGCACTTAAGACAGAAATGGATGGATCTGATAAATATAAAGCGAGATTCGTAGCAAAAGGCTACAGTCAGAAACCAGGCACTGACTACGAGGAGACCTTCTCACCCACAGCTGATATGACAAGTGTGAGAGTGGTCATGCAAAAGGCTGTACAAGATAACCTAGTCCTACACCAGATGGACGTTAAAACAGCTTATTTGCATGCCCCAATTGATCGTGAGATTTATATGGAGCAACCTGAGGGTTATGAGAAAAAGTCTGAAACAGACGAAAAACTAGTGTGTAAATTACAAAAATCTCTCTATGGTCTAAAACAGTCAGGGAGAAATTGGAATGCTATGTTGCATACATGTTTAATTGAGAATGATTTTGTACAGAACCCAGCTGATACCTGTGCGTATACGAAAGAAAAGCACAACGAGAAAGTAATCCTAATCATATGGGTTGATGATCTGATCATAGCAGCTAGCAATGAGAATGTTCTGAAACATGTAAAGGGAATGCTCACTGAAAGGTTCAAAATGAAAGACTTGGGAAAGCTGAGATATTTCTTGGGCATAGATTTCGAACAGACAGATGGTGCGGTCAAAATGTCACAGGAGAGATATGTGAGCAAAATTCTAGATCGATTCGGAATGCAGGATTGTAAACCTAGAGAAACTCCATGTGAACCAAAACTTGAATACACAGAAGCTGCAGAAAAAATGAAAGACCCAAGAAAGTACAGGGAGGCAGTAGGAAGTTTAATTTACTTGTCCACATGTACCCGACCAGACATAACTTTTGTGGTCAGTAAACTCTCCCAACACTTTGCTGAACCTACAGTAGAACACTGGAACACTTTAAAACAGGTGTTCAGGTACCTCAAAGGTACAACAGAAAAAGGAAAATTATGTTTCAGGAGAAATGACACAGAAAAACTAGGCCTAAGAGTCTACAGTGATGCTGACTGGGCAGCAGATCCAACGGATAGGCGTAGTACATCAGGATATTGTGTCAGTCTAAATGAGGGAAGCTCTTTGATATCCTGGAAAACAAGAAAACAACCAACAGTAGCTTTATCCACTTGTGAGGCTGAGTACATGTCCTTAGCATCAGCCATACAGGAATGCATCTACTTAGAACAGCTACTCAGGGGTGTAGACGCATACCAATACGCACAAACAAAGGTGTATGAAGACAACCAAGGTGCCATAGCACTAGCCAAAAATCCAGTCAATAGACAACGATGCAAGCACATTGACATTAAGTATAATTTTATTAGGGAAAATGTGAACAACGGAAAGTTTATTTTGGAATATTGTCCTACTGAGCAAATGATTGCTGATGTCCTGACAAAGCCACCTACAAAGTTAAAGTTACAAAGATTTACAAGAAACATGTTTGGTACTTAAGAGTGCAAAGAGTATTTTGTTTCTTTAAGATAACAAGGTTATCAAATTCTGTTACTTTTGTTTTCATGCAACCTAATGAGATAAGAGCGAGTGGGGGTGTTAAACTATCATTATGGATGACGCTCTTATATTACGGTAATAGCATTGGCTGTTGTGTTTGAGATCTGCGTGCATGACGCGTATGACGTATGTTGTTGAGTTCTCTTGAATGATGCACAGAGACGGTTGGACATAGCCGGTGCACAGAATAACGAATAAATACTTACAAAACTGACGCACCGCTCATACTTCTACGCTAAGTTATGCCAGTGCAACTCTGATAACTTAACAGAAACAATGCGAAACAGGAGAAGTCTTGAATGTATGCACATTTTTGCAACAAATAAACAGGTTTGCTTTTATAACTCTGAAATGCTTAATTCAATTTGCTACAATGCTATAACTGTTGAAGCACAAGACTCCAAAAACAGGACGTATGGAAAGAAAGAATGGCCACCACAGTAGCAAGTTTTTAATACCTGTCTTAAGCCAAGTGTCAATATGGGTATACAAGCTTGCATCATGCTGACTAAAAACATTGATGTTTTAGATGGACTGGTGGAATGGTGCTTTCGGGACAGTTTTCCAAATCTTGTTTGATACAGACAAATGCTTTCCCTCTGTAATACATGTTGAATTTGATGATGTCAAAATTGGACAACTGCAAAGAGCTAAAATAACGACACCAAATAATTGTCATCGAAACATCACAGTCATTAAACCCGTAGAAGACAGAGTCTCAAGCAATGGTGGAATACGGCGACAGTACCCATTACAATTAGCCGGGGCTTGTACCGTACACAAAGTTCAAGGTTTAACAGTTAACAGTGGAGTAGTAAACTTGAAAAAAAAAAATCACCGGGACAAGTTTACGTCGCTTTAAGTCGTCTCTTCTCTGTCAGGCTTAGTAATTGAAGACTTGAAAGAGTCAAAGATTTATTGCAACAGTAATATCAAAGATGTTCTTGCAACGATGCCAACATTCATCTCCAAAAACTCACCTTCAACCACTCCATTATTCACAATTGCTTTTCATAACATTCAAAGTCTCAATACACATTTTAAAAACATGCAAGCAAACAACAGTATTTTGAAATCACAATGCATTAGTGTTGCTGAAACATGGCTTCAACCAAACTTTCCAACTGAACATTTACTTATACCTAACTTCACGTTCTACAACAACACACATTTCAATTGTTACAGTCCAATAAACAGTATCACCAATACTTTAAAACTTCAGGCAAATGGTGGTGTTGGAATATAATGTCAAACATATTAAAATGTCGTTGACGTCCTTATGTCACACCAGTGACACGGTTAAAAACAGGTGTTATCCTTGGGCCACAGTCACACAGCCGAGAGACAGATGCAGAAAATGTTTTTTAATAATAAAGGATAAAATGTCCAAATACCAAAAACACAATATCTCTGTCCTTTAAAACCAGGAAATGTCTCGTAGCCTACGGCTGCTTTGGCATATGTCCACTCCGGTCTAGGACCGCCGTCGGCTCCGCGCAGTACCGCTCCTTTCTTCCCTTGGACCACCGCTTGTAGTACGTAGAGCGAGCCTGCCAGGACCATAATAATACTAATTGGCTACTCTGGTTGCGCACGGTGAAAGTAATTTTGCAGGAGAGATTCAAGTACTTCCCTGTACGCTCAGTAGTCAAGCCGTGGTTGTGCCTCCGAAGTCTGAAAGGGAGTAGCGGAATACTGTTTGTCGCTTCTCTCGGTGCTCTTGCATGTGTCCCCGTAGAATCCTTCACCCTACTTGCCTCGGGGGGAATGTCCCTGTACTTACTGTAAGTCGCTCTGGATAAGAGCGTCTCCTAAATGACTAAATGTAAATGTAATACAAATCTAGAATCATTAGTCTTCCACGTTCCACAGTTTGAATTAATCGCTACAGTTCTATACAGGCCCCAAACATACCAAGTTGATTTATTTAAAGAAAATCTATTACATCTTATTGCTGAAATAGACACTTTCCCAAACATTTTTGGGGGGACTTTAATGAAAATCTTCTTACTTATACAGGGAGTCAGATGGCTGAGCGGAGAGGTAATCAGAAGGTTACCGGATTGATTCCCCACTGTGCAAAAATGATGTTGTGTCCTTGGGCAAGGCACTTCACCCTACTTGCCTCGGGGGGAATGTCCCTGTATCTACTGTAAGTCGCTCTGGATAAGAGCGTCTGCTAAATGACTAAATCTAAATGTTCTAAATGTTCTAAAAGTTTTCAAACAACATCATTACAGTCAATTGGTTGACTTTTCGACCACTGATCATTGATAATAATGACAATAATAGATCATGTATAAACAAAAGATGTCCAATTTCAAATATCGCTTGAATTGTTGTCAACATACTACAGTCATCATAATGCTATACTAATTCACATAAAGTAACTACACATTATCTGCTAAACAATGCATGTTAAAACAAAAGTCATAGCTTAAGTAAACCAATATAGTACACACATGGATTAATATAATTAATTAAGAATAATTAATTATTATATTGTAATTAATATTAATTAATATAAATATATTTAATAATTCAAACACACTATTTGTACAGCAGGTGACACATCAATTAAATCATATTTAATTATGAATTTCCATATTTTGTCTGTTAACCCATGAAAAAACACTACGAGGACTTATATGACATTTACATGTAATTTATGCTTTGCAAATTTGTGCTTTGTATTTTATGAGCTTTATGTTTTGTACAATGTTATGACACTTTTTGTATGAAATGACTAGATGTTAAAGTGTTGTAACGACATGTTTTGTACTTGTGTTGATATTTAAATATAATTCTGTAATTATCTCTCCCAGCCTTCTGGAAACACCCCCCCCCCCCCCCCCCCCCACACACACACACACACACACACACACACACACTATCAGGCTAGGTCTGAAGCACAGGCACAGAATGCAGGTGTAGGGTTCAACAAGTTTATTGATGCCGAGTTCTCCTCGGAACAGAGCGGGCAATATATTCAACGAAAGGTAATCCACACAGGAAACCAGAAAAACAAAAACAAAGGAAAGTACGTATCCGGCTACTGTGAACTTCACAGAGCGGAGCAGTCCGTAGAGTCCATATAATCCACAACGAAAAAAGGTATATTCCAAAATCTTCAAAAAGAAACAGTAATCCACAACGAAAAAAAGGTATATTCCAAAATCTTACAAAAGAAACAGTAATCCACAACGAAACAGTGATTTCACCAACCTCGGTTCACATGCGTTCACGACGAACCATGACAAAGGGAATGAGGAGGGCCTTCCTGTCCTTACATAGGAAGTCAGTGACAGGTGAAAGGTGTGTCCTAGGATCTGCATCGCCCTCTGGAGGAGCGGCGGACATGCACAGACGTGACACACACACACAATGCTGTGCAATACTTTTCTCATCAGCACACTAATTATGGACTACATTCAACCACCCAACATCTGAAAACTCAAGTACCACATCAGGAAATGTAAATGACACATTTCATTTTTTTACTGTTATAAAGCTTACGTTGTCACACTCAATTCAATTTTAGTTTTTCAGCAATCACCTCAAACCTTCAAACCATGTGGACCTATCACCGCTTCCATCATTCTTCCATCATCAATCTTGGTTTGGCAAGACTAAAAAACTTCAATTACAAGGTATTTACTTACAATAACACAATTTTTCTCTCTGGGCCAAAAATGTTTTTTTTTTCTACATCGTTTCACTGCATTAAAGCATATATTTATGTATCACTAAAGGAGCCTTGTCCAGATATCAAACACAGCATTCACATCTTCTTGCTGAATCCTTATGCTTTGAAATGTTGGATTTCATTCAACCAGCAAAGTACTGAAAACTCTGCCGCCAGATATTCTCACTGAATACCCTGAGAAACTACTAGCACTATACTGACAACTAAGATGTCTCCTGAATGCTGGCTAATAAGACCCTACTCCTTCCTACCTTGTGATAAATATATTTATTATTTATTTTCCTTTGGATTTCACAATTCATACACTGTAAACATACCAACATGAAGACAAAACATGTAGTTACAGCATAATAGTACCTAGTAATCCTATACACAAAATATTGTACAGTACAACAACATGTACAACATACATATTTCAACAAATACATGATCACATATGTGCTTTAAGTAATTCCCCTATACACTGCTTACTGTCAATAACACACATGTTACACATGCAAATGTCACAAATGCACCTTTTAATGTTTCATTTATTCAATATTTTGTTTATATAAATATACATGTTTGTCTATTTTGTGTTTCCACACTGGCTAACTACAATTATTTAAAATGTGAAGCATGACTCAATGAAAACACTGGATACAGCATCAACAACTGCATGTACAGATATCAAAGAAGTCTGTAGCTGCCTGAAATTTCACAAGGATGTTGATGGACCATGTGTTTTAAATCCACCCTACTTAACAACCTTCTAATTCATAACAATCCAAAGTCACACATGAAAATTGTGTTGCACTCAATATTACACATTACACGATTGCAGCATACAGTACATCACATTTTGTATTATATTGTGTCAGCATACAATATGTATAAATACACCCATTACACAAATTTAACACTGCAAATACATTCCACAATCATTGCACTATTTTTCCCCACTTTTGTTCTTATTTACATTTTATAATAATACTTTAATATATTTCTGCATTTGTGCATATTTAGTTTCTTGTTACCTTAGCTATATATACAACAAGCTACCTTAAAAGAAATGACATATGAAATGTTTCTATTTCTGTATTCCCACTTAAACATTTTTAACACCACTTCCCTTACTTAATATTGATAAAAGTGTCGATGCAATTTTCTTTGTTAATATGTCAAATGTATGCCTTTACCAAATAAAATCCTTGTATTCTTACACAACTGCCTATTGCCCCCTATTTCAAACAACAAATTCAATTACTAGACATGAGGCAAGGGAAAGCCCTTCACTCTGCTTAACAATATGCTTTTTTTGTATATGTCAGATTTTTAAAGGCTTTTCCAACTAAACAACTCAACTCCACTAACCAGTTCCCTTAATGATAAACTGGTAAAACACAGGCTTAAGAGTTTCTTATTGTATTTTTTCTCTTTTTAGTTATCAGTGAAATATAGCTTTGCAAAGTTACTAGCTCTGTGCACAAGTGTAGTAACGAACTTCCACTGTAGCCAGTAATGGCAAAAATTACCAGTCACGCCAATAAAATGTTGGCAAATCAGTTTCTGGTTTCCTTGAGGCAATCACCCGCGTCGCCAAAAATGTCTAGTTTTAGTTGATGTCTCCAAGACCTGCTTAAAATAAGCATCAGTGATGTCCATCAAATTGTAAATGCCTGGTCCCTGCTCCAAAAAGTAAGCCAAACAAGGGATTCAAACTCTACATATTGAGTTATCTGCACAACTATGAAATTAAGTAGTTTAATCTGATGTGCCGGCCAGCTAACAAATAAGATAGTTACTGGTGAGTTCATTTTTAGTGTAATATAGAAGCTTGTTTTTCTTTATTTTACACGCAAACTATCCGGTTTTAAGTATTATCACCTGTATTTCTGCTATTCTCAGTTTCTAATCAAAATCAGGACGAGTCGTGGTCAGGGCATTGTGCTACGGCTCCATAAAAAAGCTGAGAAACTTCACAGTTTGAGTGTATAGTGAAGTTAGGATTGATAACGACACTCAGCGGTACCTGTTGTTCCCCCCAACTGATCCGGGAATATCAGCTTGGATTGAACGGCTTAGCTTGGCCTGCCTCACAGACATCTCCTCCTGGATGACCAAGCACCATCTCCAGCTGAACCTTGCCAAAACAGAACTTCTCATCATCCCGGCCAAACCCTCCATCTTCCACGATCTCTCAATCACCCTGATATGTTCATCCTCTGCCAGGAACCTCAGGGTTCCCATGGATGACGAGCTCTCCCTCACAGTATACCTTGCTGCAGTCTCCTGGTCGTGTAGATTCACCCTCTACAACATCTGTAAGATCAGGAGATACCTGTCTGAGCATTCCACCCAGCTGCTAGTCCAACCACTTGTCCTCTCAAAGTTGAACTACTGCAACTCGCTACTTGCCACTCTACCAGCATGCGCAACCCGCCATCTCCAGAGAATTTAGAACGCAGCAGCCCGTTGGTCTTCAATCTACCCAGACACTCTCATGTTACCCGGCTCCTCATCTTTCTCCGCTGGCCACTCATCACATCCTGTATCAGATTCAAGACCCTGGTACTGACCTTCCGAGTGCTGAACAGGACTGCATCAAGTCTCTCCTCCAGCCTTACACCCCCACCTGCCACCTACAGTCTTCTTCTGACAACCACCTGGTGGTCCCACTGCTCAAGACTGCTTGGTCCCAACACAAGGTCTTCTCCTGTTTACCCCCCCAGTGGTGGAATCAACTCCCCTCCTCCATCAAAGACACTGACTGTCTCACCACCTTCAAAAAAAGTCTCAAGACACTTGTTTCTGATTCCACTCATGAAAGTTATATGTTCCACACAAAAGAACACTCTGATTTCTTCTGGAGACAAAGCAAAAAGTTTTAGTCTAAAGAAGTTAGTAAAATGATACATTTAAAGCTGCTGTCTTAGCAACTCTAATTCCCTCAACATATCTTCATATTGCTCCCAATCCAGACATACTGTACCGCTGACCCCAGAGTCGTGGTCAACAACAATCAAGACCATAACATGTTGCTCAATGTCCTCCTTTGGCTCCGCTGGGTCAGGTTCCGGACTTTGTGGTCAAGATCAACGCTCTCAAACACCAGCATGTGACTTATTGGTATATGTATTCCACTCAAATAACAAAGGAACAGAGCCTGGTGCTAAAACCCATCTACCCTTAGCAGTAGTGACAATTTCATGGTCTTGGAAATATCAACTCCATACCTTGGTGTGTGGGGTCACCAGAATTCTACCCTCCTTATTTTGTGCAGCCACAGCGCACAAAGGCAGGTGTCTTTTGAGAAACAATAGAAGGGCAAATGGCTGTTATAACGACCCACCCACAGTAGCTTGAAACTTAAATGAGTCACGTACATTATATTTCTTTTGACTACATTTTTTCCATACAACAGCACCACTCCTCTTGTTGTTTGTTCCCAGATTGAGACAGTAACCAAAAACTGATTAGTCGATTTCTGGCTACACCAAAAGTTTGTCACTATGCTTGTGCACTGACCTTATTCTAAACCAAGTGTTATTAGTTTTCAATTATACACTTTAACTTGAATTCATGGTGGACAGATAATAATTAGTATTTTCAACTGTACTAACCTTTTAGAAGAACTTTTATAAAAACAGCCAGTGTTTAAACTATAAAGCATTGGATACCATAATGCTGGTTTTAATATATATTGTAATTTTCTGTATTATTGTGCCATTTGAAAGTGCCATCATACTGTACTGTTTTGTATCTTTCACTGCAGTCAAATCAAGCTTCCTCCGCAAGCTTCTAGTATAAAGCAAGTCTACTAGAAACATCAATAAAAGAAGAAATCACCCTTTGCGATGCTTTCCCCTGAGCCTGCCACTGGCAAACACTATACACTGTCCCCTCACTCTTCAACAAATCAATAAACAAAGAAAATACTTTTGTTAGTAATTAGTAATAGGTAACTGTGTCGTCTTGTTGTGGCTCACAGTCTCACAAAGCAAATAACATATTAACAGGTTAAGATAAACACTACAGCTAAATCATAGCTAAACATAAACATCATCTTGAGAGTAACGTCTGTGCAATGCACCAATATTGTATTTATGATTTCATCATAACAACCAGTTACAAAACACCAGACTGACATTACTAGCTCTTAACTGACATTGTGAGTGAATGTATATGGTAAGATGGGGAAATAAACCCAACACAGAAAGTCCCACAGCTGTCCCCCACCCAACGATTGACTAATTTTTTCTTCATAACAATAATTTATTTGTATAATATGAAATATATAAACAATAAATAGCCATAATAGCAACACGTGTATTTGAGTACAGCAAAGAATGTAAAAAGCAAATTCATTGTGTACGAATATGGACAAATAAGAAAACAAAAAGCTAGAACAAAAGAGTTATCACAGAATAACACAGGACGAACACAAACTTCAATAACAATGCTCAACAACTTAATCTTTTTTGTATTCTTTTAATTTCTCACTCAGTAAACAACAATATCAAGTAGCATGACCAATTACGGGTACATTTTCTACAGGAAACATAAGTTGGAAATATTTAAACATTGAGTACAATTGAAAAGTAGTAAGAAAAGTAATAAGCTACAAATTTGGAGTATCATTTGTTAGCCAATTCTTATTTTGTAGTTTGACAGTTGTCAACCAGTGAAAAGAAAATTAAGCAACATTTCCAAAGTTTTCACCTACATTCAAACATGAAACCTATTAGAAAAACATTTAAACATTTACCAATTTGTGGATTAAGTTCCAAAAAATAGAAAGACACCAATTAAAACAACAGTATAATTGCTTAGCAAACAGTGTTTTGGTGTTCTCACAGTTACTTCACTTAGTAAAATGTAATTTTAAACAGCATAATTATTATAACCATTTATATAAGACACTTTGCAGTAAAACTGCAGTATACAATATTTTAAATGATTTAACAACCTATGACAAAGCTGACTATTTGAATAGCATGATTTCTTGATTCTTAACTATTGAAACAGGACTAAAATGGCTAGTTTACACTGGGCTCAAACAAGTTTTAAATCTCGAAGCTGTCTGGGCTATCTGGTGAGTGTATCAAAAAATAAGTTTCCTGATTAAGAAGAACCATTTCTTGAGTTTCCTGTTCATCTAACTGTGCACTTGTACGGGGCTTTGGCTGATCTTCATAGAAAGAAACAGCAATTGCACGTTTGCCTCGAGCTAAGATTTCAATTTTGTCATGCTGCATGACATTCTGTACAATGTGATCACCTGCATTTGAAACATTTGCGTCAACGGTTACTAGTGACCGAAGCAATTTGTCATCTACAATGAATTCCAGCTGGTTATCTTTTTCATCTTGTACAACAATTGAACCCAACGGCAAACTTGTTAATTTGCTGTTTTTGCAGTATTTACTGCACCGCTCACATCTTGTCATTAAGGTGGCACTGTTCACATTTGGGAGTGCATGGCGCTGAGGACACAAGTAATTTGATGTTACTTCCATCTGAAGAATCTGTCCCACTGTGAGCTCTGCATCACTTCTTACTGCTGGTGAAGCTTCCGCTGCATCTTCAGCAACATTAAAAGTGGTCTGTGGAGTGGTGGTTAGCACAAGTTTGCTGTCAAAGAAACGCACACACACGTCTGAAAAGTGATACCACTTGTGTATCAGCAGTGTATCATTGCCGGCTACTTTTCAGAACAATTGTCTATACCAAAGTAATAGTCACTTTTTCAAATATAACACTGAAACAGCAGAATTTGTTATATCTATGATAAAAGGAAAGCACTGTTATGTTTTAAACATTATTAAGCAGTGAAATGTACTCACTATTTGATGCTCCTTAGCTTCAGTAAGGATGTCCGTTATCAATTTTGTCTGCTGCTCCGTTTGACTTAACTTGTCAAAACAGAATCCCAAGTTCCGCACACATGTCAGCTGACATCTTTCATTGATCAAAATATCTTGCTGCCCTTCATTCTGGCGTGATGGAGCCATCGTTATGTCTCGAAGTTTGACTGGGCTCCTTTAAATGGAAAGGTAAAGAAGTATAAAAAACGTGTGATTAAGGGAAAACAAACATGTTAAATAGCAGCATAGTCAATTGAAAACAAACATGTTAAACAGCAAGATAGTCAGTCAAAAACAATTGTGTAATTCTAACAATGTCTGTGTTTACTATGTTAACAAACCAAATTAAGTTTTTACAAGTTACTTGCCTGTCTTTTTCAGCACACACAAACCAATTGTGTTTCTGTGGCGTAACGATGACCATGTTGGTGGTTTTGTTAGCTTCTTGAAGTAATGCAGTAAAGTATTTCTTCGAAGTGCCTTGTTTTACTTCAGACACTGTGAATGAAGCCCTCAGCTTCAAGCCTGATTTTCTTCGGTGTCGTCATGATGATCTAAAGAAAAATGTAACACAATTCATGACTAAATTATGCACTGATTAACAATTGCAACAGCTAACATTGAAGGCATTTGTAGATGTGTATTTCCTACAAAAGACAACATTTACGATGGACAATGGAGTCATTTTTCTTTTTTACTGGAGCTCAATTTCAAACGTGATAAGCACCGATAAAACATAATTTAACACATAACATTTAATTTAAAAACAATTTACTTCAGTAGTTAATATATTAATTTAAATGAATTATCTATGAAAAAGAAATGCAAAAACCTCAGTTAACGGTTGAAAGAGCAATGCAATATAACCACAAAAGAAATGGCCGCATAAACTGTCACTTAAAAACTTACGTCTGTACATTTGACAAATAATCAATAGAAGCCTTTTCCCCAGTCAACCTTTATGTCTACCAAAAATGCTAATATATTTAAACTATATTACAAATTACCAAACAAGCTTGAGAAGTTTAACAGCTTTAAAATTAAACATTGCACCTACAGTTAGCCTTTAGGAGATGCTTCAGTGCAAAACATAATTAGCGGATATTTTCACTTCGTTACCAAATGCATCTGGTATTGTCCGTTTCAGTAGGCTACATTAACAAATTACTGGAATAATTTCATAATAACAAAATCGATTTTTGTAAAGCGAAATCTAAGTTGTTTTCAAGCTTAGTCTACTAAAATCTTGTAAACTAAACCGACATCGAAAAACTTTTAAACAAAATAATAAACTTGCACAGTTACACAGTTAATCATTTATCGTTGACAAAACAATTGTTAATTAGATACAATACGAATTTACCTTGGAAAGTTCTTGTTTTTCTTGAAGGTTCTTTGCAGCGGTTTCAATGAAATTATGATACTGTTGACTCTCCACAGGTAACTTGTATCATGTAAATTTCATCATGCGCATTAGGTCTACTAAGGGGACAAAGCTCACACCAATCACGTTCACGAGATTTCTGCATTTGCTGTTCCTATGGAAGATATTTTGACAATTTTAAAACATTGCACTCAAATTATCTTGTAAAGTTAGCAAAGCACAAAACACTTTGTTGTTTGACTATTAACCAAAACACTTTGTTGTTTGTATAAAAACGGGTTTGACACATTACAAATATTATTTAAAAAATATGTCTAATGTAAAAATATTTACCATGCTTTGATTTAAATTCGGACATGTCCATGGTTGTAGGTAGGCCTAGATATTAACATGCAGGATTTCTGAGAAATATTGAAGATTTTACATTGCTTAAACACTGAGCAATAAGAATGTCATGATAGCATAAAGAAATTGATCACCGATAAGCCAAAACCATAAAAATCTAGTCTACCAATACAATCAACATGGAACATATATTATTTTATGTTTAAATATGACACATAGGATAATCTCAAAAAGACAGGAAGACAATTGTTTTGCTAAAATATGTTGTGCTGTATGATGTAAATATAAAAAATAAAATAATAATGGTGACTAGTGACAGTAGTCGGATTGTTTAAAACAAAGGATTTTGCTGCTCTACGTGTGCTGCACATGTTTCAAAAATGAAGGGCAAATAAAGTTTTGCTCTCGCGCTATGCGCACTTGGATTTTGTCACCAAACACAGAGAAAAATATGCATATTTGTCCTCCAAGAAAAACAGCAGATTGTCAAAGAATTAAAAGGCGGACTTCAATTGCAGCATAATAGGCCCTATGTTCACAAAAGCTACAACAAAAACAACAAGTTTGTTTTTCGGTTTTTCCGATTTTGTTTTGAAACGGAAAAAGGAAAGAACGAAGGGTACACGGTCCGTGTACGTGAGTTTAATTCCTTATATCATTATAACGGAACACGCATGGTCCGTGTACGCGAGTTTAATTCCTTATATCCTTATAACGTAACACGCATGAATACGAAAAACGTTTGTGAGTCCGTTTCTTCGTTTTTTTGCAAAAACGGAAAAACTGATTTTGACGTGTTATTTTGTTTCCTCGTTTTTTAAACACAAACCATAAAACAACTTTATATTTGGATTTTTCTCACGTGGATGAAGGTAAGTGTAAAATGCTTGTCATTGGCCGAAAGTGTCGTCAGCACTACCTGTTCCTTCAAAGTAAAAGTTTCCGCCATCTAACTCCATTAGCCTAATATGGGTTATCTATCAGTTACATTTTAGGGTATTCACGTTTATAAACGTGCCAATTAATTTTTATTGACTTGGGAGTTCGCCCTTCCAACTTCATTCAATGCATCTACTTTTATAGGGCCTACTGATATCTACAGGCTAAATAAACTAATGTCAAAATGCTGTAGGCTTAGTCGTGTTTTTCCATTTATATTTGTATTAGTAATATTATAAGATCACATAAATCAATTTTATTGGCCCCTTAGTGTGGTGGTGTTGCTGTAAATTGTTAGCTAACTGATAGTGCTTATAGATTCAACATTCCATTGAACTTCTTTCACACAACTGTAAAAATATATACATCATGGCAATTTTAAATGTGCAGAGGAAAATGGAATGTGCAACTGAAATGCAGGGATAGCAGCATGTGAGGTTCTTAAGCACTGATGATCCTGTGCACCCTGCTCAGACACAGTTTATGCATGCCGCTAGGCGCTTGACCTAGAGGCGGCAGGAGGAGGAGCATGCACCCCTACTCATCAATGGATCGGAAGTGGAGAAGGTCAGCTGCTTCAAGTTCCTCGGGGTGAACATCAGCAATGACCTCACCTGGTCTGTTCACACGGACAAGGTGGTCAAAGCGGCCCGTGAGCGTCTCTTCTTCCTGAGGAGACTGAAGAAGTTTGGTATGGACTCAGTCATCCTCAATAACTTTTACAGATGCACTATCGAGAGCATTCTGACTGGTTGTATTACAGTGTAGTATGGGAGCTGCACAGACAGGGACCGCAAGGCCCTACGAAGTGTGGTCCGTTCTGCTGAGTTCATCATCGGCAGGAAGCTCCCAGCCCTACAGGACACCTACCACACACGTTGCCTAAGGAAAGCCGGCAGGATTCTAAGAGACTGTTCCCACCATACCTGTTAACACCCCCGTTTTCCCCGGGAGTCTCCCGTATTTCACACCCATCTCCCGCCCCCCTCCTGTTTTGTCATTTCTCCCGTGAAACTCCCGTAATTTGTATGGCCAAACCTCATTATATAAATATTCACATCAACATATTATTTCAATGTTGTCCAGTTGCCAGATCTTGTATGAAACGCATCCTGCTCACATAATACATAGGCAATCCTACAATTTTCAACCCATTTGTGACCGCAACCAGAGCCCGTCTATATTAACTACATTCTCTGCCGCAACCTACAACCCAGTTGCGCTGTTGATAGGCGGTAGGCGGGAGAATTTGAAAAATACATGGTTGATTTTTGATACAGAATCACTTGTAGAAATGGCATAAGTCTCTGGTGGTACTACGGCAAAAAAAATTATATATAGCTGCAAATTAACAGTAGGCTACACAGTAGCGTACTGGCCATTGGGAGCACCTGGAGAATTCCCGATGGGCCGAAGCCCTCTGGTTGCCTTATAATTCGCTTGCCTTATATATTTTTTTACTAGGCCTACTAATAAAAATTTCGGCAGAAGATTGAGCGACACGGTTGGCCAGCAACACGGTCGGTCGGCCCCCCTTTCCCCCAGGACGGTTGGTCTATTCCAAATGAACGTCTATGCACACAACAGTGACATATAGAAAGCTATAGCTAGTAAAAGATGGAAAACCAGGCCAAGAAACGTAAACGTAACTATGCACGACAATGTTTTACCAATTGAAAAGGCGGCTGTTTGTTTCTTTTACATAAAGCCTCAAAAACCTTTTCGCTCAAATCAGCCACAAAAAATTAGCTCGCGCGGCGTGTGCGCTCGCATTCAGCGTTGAAGTCAATAACTAGCATCACATCAGGCACAGAAGTTGCATGCATTAGCAGGGCGCTCGCTGTGGTGGCATATACAGGACCGGTTCTGGTGGGCCGGTCTGGATCAAAGTCCAGGGCCTATTTTTACTCCCAGTCCGTCCCTGACAGTAGGCTACATGGACGGAGGAATTTTATGTCTAATCAGCAAGCCGCATCGACAATCCCCCCCCCCCAAAAAACAATATCTCACGGATTTTGGTACTCCAATGTTGACAGGTATGGTTCCCACCCATCCTTCAGTCTCTTTACCCCGTTGCCTTCTGGCAGGCGTTACCGCAGCATCCGGTCGCGCACACGCAGACTGGACAACAGTTTCTACCCAAGGGCCATCAGGCTTCTGAATGGACACTGATATGGACATTGATTTACTCCACACTAGTCACGTATACTCTGTCACTTTCAGCTACTGGTTGCACTATCAGTAACATTGCATTACTGTACCTCACTGTACCTCGCCACCAAGCTCCTGTATGGTCATTGACTTAGTCACTGATCTGCAAATTTGCAATGCATTGTACTGTACTCCACTTAGGTTAAAATAGGTTATAGGGTTGAAACAGGTTTTATGTGCATTTGGGGTTAGTATAGTGTACTATTTATTGTTATCTGTAATTTAAGAAGTTTTAGTATTAGGGTTAGTATAGTCGATTATTTATTGCTATCTGTATATTTAGAAAGTTTCACTTATTTAAGCTCAGCATAGATGTAAATTATGTTACGTGTACTTATATTTTATGTTATGCCAGGTGCTTGCGTTGTCTTGTCTTAAGAATTTCAGTGCCCAGTCTAACCTTGTGTTGTTCTGTGTACCTGACAAATAAAAGACTTGAACTTGACCTCCCTGTAGTCTGTCACTGACACAGAGTTTCATGCATTCAAATTCCCCCCCAGTCATCTACACACCATACTCCACTAATTGAATGGTTACTTTTAAGTGTCAAAAATATAATATAAAGGGTTATTCCTTAGACTAGTGGTCACCAATCCTGTTGCAGGAGAGCTCCCTTTGTGTATAGGTTTCACTCCACACGACCTTAGCTGCCGTTAGTGAGTGGTTGCACAACTAACTAGCACACACATGGTGTACTTTTCTCTGTTCCTTGTTGCCCTATTAAGTGTTGACATATACAGTTTGTATATAAAAAAGCTCCAAGTCTAACGCCATGTTGCCCTTTTGCATTTCTCTGTAATAAAATTGATTTGAAACCTGAAATGACCCTTCTTCAGAAATGACATTTTTTATAAAGTTTAAGTGCATGAATGTTTGTTTGGATTTCAGAGTTCTTAAATGAATGTAGTATAACTAACACATGTATCTGGATATATTTAAGATACAGTATTTCATGCAGAAAGAGAAGGTGCAGTTAGGTGTTGAAATGTATTTGACTTTGTATGGTACTTGAATGTTGCATCCCAAAGGAACAGAGAAAAGTACACCATGTGTGTGCTAGTTAGTTGTGAAACCACTCACTAACGGCAGCTAAGGCCATGTGGAGTGAAACCTATACACAAAGGGAGCTCTCCTGCAACAGGATTGGTGACCACTAGTCTCTAAGGAATAAAAAGGTCAATATCCTTGAGTGATCCAGTGGGTCACCCAGCGAGACCCTAAAATTTAACTGATAGATGACCCATATTAGGCTAATCGAGTTAGATGGGGGAAGCTTTTACTTTGAAGGAACAGGTAGTGCTAAAGACACATTCGGCCAATGACAGGCATTACACGCTTACCTCCACCCACGTGAGAAAAATCCAAATATAAAGTTGTTTTATGGTTTGTGTTTAAAAAACGAGAAAACAAAAAAACACGTCAAAGTCCGTTTTTCCGTTTTTACAAAAAAACTGACTCACAAACGTTGGTAACACTTTACAATAAGGAGCATGAATTATCATTCATTAATGCATTAACTAATGTATGAATCATCATCAGTTAATACATAACTCAGAAAGTACTTAATGATGCACTGATCATGAACACATCATTTGGTAATAGGGAGTCACATATGATTTACTATTAATTAAATCTGGAATCATGTATCAATTCCCATTGACATTAACACCTTAACTGATAGGTGAGTTAACTACTTAAGTTAATCGTGCAAACTATGACTGTTAGTTAACTGTGTGAACCAAAACCCTGAGTTAACAGGGTAATTCATGTGTTAATTTCTACAATGGCGGTATCCATGGATTGAGACGGTAATTAATCATTTGTTAAAAGTAATGTGCCTCCTCAAGTAAAGTCACAACATGAGTTACATTCACTAATCATTAACTAATTATTCACTCAACAAATACTTACTGTCTTTTCAGAGAGACAACTTTTAAATAAACTCTATTATGAGTTGGAATCCTGCATTACAGGCAAAATTACTTTTTGATGAATGGATGACTACCAGGCCGTTTGCAAAACTTTTTATTTCATTCGAACAACACATGCAAGGCAACACATGCCTTTCTAAGAACAACACATGCCTTTCTAAGAAGAACTCCACTCGAAGTATCGATCAGATCTTCCAAATGCCTGGCTGCAACAGATCCTTGAGTCTGGACCGATTCATGACGGTGAACTCCTATGTTAACTTTCCACCAGTGGCGATTTCTTTAAGACTGAAATAGAGCTCAGCTTCCCCTAAAATATATATTTTTTAATGGTAAAATATTTACTATAGTGTTTTAATTTTAAATGTGTTAGAACACGTTCATCTCGAAGACGAATTAGTTCAGAATCAGCTGCGTATAGTAGCAGGTTAACTAACGAATTTCCTCCTCATACAATCCCGTAGCGTTACAGTGCATTTCCCTGTTGAAGCCCAGCTTCAATGGACATCATGAAGCTTCTCTGAAGAGATTTTTCAGTGTTTCAAAACTATACGCTCATTGGATAAATGCTGCGATTATGTCCCGCCATGGACGCTCAGCGTGTCTGGAAGTGAATAGAGGAGTGGGCTGGCCTGGACGCTGGGCTTCTGCGTGATGATTGGAGGGTGTGTCGAAAGACTGCATTTCCGTTTGATTGGCAGCTATTTTGTACTATAAAAAGTTGCCAAACCTACGAAGGGTTAAATTCAGTTCCATCGCAGATTTTTTAACTGTAATAGAGACAAACTGCTGCAACCTATTTCTGTTTTTTGCTTGGCGAAATTGCTAGCCACATTCATTTTAGTACTGTTTTTGACCATTTCGATAATCACCTCAGTGTCTCTAAATAGATAGGTTAGAGCCTGTCAGCTGGCTGACAATTAGCTAGTCTAGGTCTAACTATAATGGGTAAAAAAGCATTGTTAAGTTTATATGAGTGAGGTCAGTCAGCTCCACGTAGTTTGCCTTAACGATTCAAATGCTTAATTATTCTCGGTTAGCTTTCACCCTTTTCAAGTTGATGTATAATGCTGAGCTTAGGGGATAGTGGAAAGTTAACAATCGAAGATAGAAGTTCACCGTCATGAATCGGTCCAGAATCCAGGATCTGTTGCAGCCAGACATTTTCTACGGAAGATCTGGTCGATATTTCGAGTGGACTTCTTTTTAGAAAGGTAGCCTTGCATGTGTTGTTCGAGTGAAATAAAACGTTTTGCAAACGGCATGGTAGTCATCAATTTGTCAAAAAGTTATTTTGCCTGTAATGCAGGATTCCAACTCATAATAGAGTTTATTTAAAAGTTGTCTCTCTGAAAAGACAGTAAGTATTTGTTGAGTGAATAATTAGTTAATGATTAGTGAATGTAACTCATGTTGTGACTTTACTTGAGGAGGCACATTACTATTAACAAATGATTAATTACCGTCTCAATCCATGGATACCGCCATTGTAGAAATTAACACATGAATTACCCTGTTAACTCAGGGTTTTGGTTCACACAGTTAACTAACAGTCATAGTTTGCACGATTAACTAAAGTAGTTAACTCACCTATCAGTTAATGTGTTAATGTCAATAGGAATTGATACATGATTCCAGATTTAATTAATAGTAAATCATATATGACTCCCTATTACCAAATGATGTGTTCATGATCAGTGCATCATTAAGTACTTTCTGAGTTATGTATTAAGTGATGATGATTCATGCATTAGTTAATGCATTAATGAATGATAAGTCATGCACCCTTATTGTAAAGTGTTACCCAAACGTTTTTCATGCGTGTTACGTTATAATGATATAAGGAATTAAACTCCCGTACACGGATTATTAACACACTGTTTTGATGTATTTAGTGTGAAATGCTCCCACACCTTGGATGACTTGGGTCGTACTGATTTCTCTGCCTCCGCCATGTGTTTCAGAACAACCTAACTCAACAACGTCTCTCCGATGGCCTTTCCTCTACCTCCGCTTCGCGCCCAACAAAACTTTTTTTTTTACTCAAACATCTACGCGACATATTGAGTGGCGTAATAATTGCGCGACACAACAAATCGATAATGAAATTCGCTGCCAACGCTTTTAATAATCGATTTTAATCGATTTAATTGATTCGTTGTTGCAGCCCTAATGTGATTCCTGTGATTAGACATGAAATACATCATGGAAATTAATCAACAGTTTATACAAGAAAATACTACAAAGTAGGCCATTGGTGGACAAAAGCAGCTCAAAATCATTTCTGCAAGTAAACAGCCACAGTAGTAGATGGGTTTGTTCTTATATACATGTACAAACAAGAAAGGTTTCTTCAGTCATTTGCCAAGCTCTCCTTCTACCATCGTTTGTTGTTTTGTAAGTGTGGTGCTCTGGCTAGTCTAACTCAAAGGGACACAGGGCAACCAACCAAGTCTCATACATCTGCGTATCTATGAAACGGGTTGACTCATCTATTTCGCGTGCCATAGATATAGACATAGATATGCCAAATCGCTGTTTTGCGTGCAGTTTTACACAAATTCCTCCCATTCATTTCTATCGGCAGAAAATTGTCTATATCACACGCAGAACTTCAACATATCTTTATCCATTTACGTCATCATCCAGACTCGGATTTTATGAAGATTCACAATATCGAAGCTTCCAAATGTATTTTTGAAACGTTTTTGTGGTGGAATTTTCACCTCAAACACCTTTAAATAACAAACAGGAATTTTTATTTGCCACCAACGCCAAGCAGCATTCTTGTAAATATAAATAAGAAAAAATAGCCCATGGGCACACACAGGCAATATAAGCTGTAGCCTATACAGGCCAGGTTATTGCCAGCTATGGAAGAGTGGGCTGTGGAGATTTATTTTTAATGTCTTCTGATTGAACTCTGTTTAACTCAAGACAACTATCATCTCAATATTCACCACACATGTCGATATCGATTTGTGATCTTAGTCAAATCCGACTCTGGGTGATGACGTAAAATGATAAGAGTTCATGAAGCTCTGCGTGTAATATAGACGCATTTTCTGTTGATAGACACAAATGGGAAGATGTGCGTGCAGTTTACACGCGAATTCCTCCCATTTATTTCTATCGGCTGAAAATGCGGAAGAATGCGGAAGAATTTTCTTATATCCTTGAATATTGTTCAACCCCATTGATTCCTATCATTGATAATTCACCAATAACATGGGTTAATGTTATGTCCATCCAGTTTTTAGAAATTCTGCATAGATTCTGAAAAAAAAATGAAAAAAGTGTTGAATTTGTAGCGGAAAATCTTCAGTCACCGTGGCTAGACGATCTATGATTTATGTATTTATTAAAGAGGATTTTCTTGTATTTATTTGCCTGTTTTAATCTTGCCTTTATGTATGCACTGTACAGGACCGGAGAGAGATTAGTTGTATTAAGTATATAATTATGGGGAATTATAGTTTACCGCGGTAATTCTTCAGAGCGTTTTCATCCCTCTCCCGGTAAGTTAACACAAATATCTTGCTCTGATTCTAGCATGTGCAAAATTGTGTATTGAGGATCGTGCATGTTTTATCTTTAATATTAAAAGGGACAGTGAGTGTTTGTCAGTGTTAAGATTAATCGCATTTATGTATTTTTATTTACAATTCAAATGGGATATTAGCTAGTGCTAGCTAGTCTAGCTAGCTCGCCAGTTTCCCCTTTCTAGTTTATTTGAGCGGGCTAATCTCCTTTTGAGCGGGCTGATCTCCTCCTAGAATATACAATAGTAGGCCATCTCGATTGGCAGATCCAGGCTAGGATTTACCTTCCTTTTCAATAATACCGTATCTTACTCGCAAATCAGTAATGGAACTTGTAGATTTTAAATCAATTTAATCAGTGAAGAACATCGTAAGGTCTGATCTTTAGATAAGTTTGCTATAACCATGCAACACACTTTGTAATCACTTGTTTTTACCTTTCTTTGCAGCTCCAGTACACTTACCTTGTCCCTACACCTTAACCAACCTTTGACCTCCCATACATAACCCAACGGCTCTTTTAAGAGCCAAACATCTCCCCATGTTTCTCATCGTTTTGAGTGAGTCTGGGCCAGGTTTTTATTTATTATTGCAGTAGTCTAAACAATTCATTTTCTAAAGTTCCCTTTACCTGGCTAAAGGACTAATATTATTTTTATTTTTTTACATCTACATGCATGCATGCTGTCCCATGTTACTGTTGCTGTAATATTTCACCCAATTTGACTGTTAGCCTTTTGAGTTATTGACAATAGGCATTTATTATAAGACATATATCCCATGTGTATGGGTTAGTAGAGACTATCTCAAAGTTTATGTTTGATATGTTTAACTTTTTTTAAATTTTCCTTTGCAGTTCTTAGAATGCCTGGATCAACTTTGCGTCAGTGCCCCCATTGTCACAGCAGTGTGAATTGTGGTAACCGGCGTTGTGTCAACGTGATTGTGTACACAATCTACACTCTTTTCATCATGTTTGATAGTTAAGATGCCTTTTGGTTTTAACCCTCCTCCCTCACTGTCTTCCTGTTTCTCTTACAGTGTGGGAAGCTGCTTGATTTCAAGCTGTGGCATACTGTCCGGCTATTAAAGTTCCGTGCTCAAGCCAAAGAATGGACACAAACAACAAAAAAATCTGGGAACTAAACAAAGGTTTTGGACAATTCATTTATCATGGTAAGAAAGTTATCTGTAATATGCCAAATAGGGTTATGGGTTATTACTGAAAATGCTAATGTACAAAATGTCTGTTACGGTTTTCCAGTTTGTACTTGCATGACAGGCAATAGTGTAACTATACATGTTTCTCTGCATTCCCAATTTGTGTGCATGGCAAAGGCATGCCAAACATGCTTCTACCTCAAAAGACAGTTTATGTTTTTGACATTTTTCTTATGTTTCAGATGGAAAAACTTAAGGCCCTTGGCTACTTCCCTCTCCTGCTATGGGGGAAATACAGCCGTTCAAAACGGAGAGCACAATTCCACATTCCGTTTGAGATGCCAGCTGCAGCTCATGGGGTGTTGGAAAAGGTGTTAATCCTATTCGAGCATATTTTACAAGGTATTGTATTGGCACTTTGTTACATTTAGTAATCCATCATTTATAAGTATATGGTCATGTGAAAGCATAAGAGCTTTAGCATAGCATTTTTTCTGAAAAAAATCTATCATTCTAGTTATTTGTATATTATTTACACTGTAAAATCATTATTTGAAGGTGTTACTCTGGAAACAGACAAAGAAACAGGACAGGACGACAGAAGGGGAGATGTAGTTGAGAGTGGGGAGGTGGTGGAGATGGAGATAGATTCAGAGGAGGGGAGAGAACAGCAAGAGAAAGAGATACAGACTGGAAAAGAAACAGATGTACAGGAAGGTGGAAGACAGCAGGAAAGAGAGGTTAAAAAGATTGTCACAGATAAGGATGTAGAGGAGGGAAGACAGGCAGAAAAGGGGGAGATGGGAGAACAGATGACAATCGAGGAAAATAAACAAAGAAACAATGTACACATTGCCACATAGCCAATCTTTTCTTCTATACCAGTCTGTGATCCCTTTTGCTGCAGTAGTCCATCAAGTCTGGCGTAGACCTCCCTCTTGCTATTAACTCATTTTTAAAAATAAAATCGAGCTTGGAGAAATTCCTCAACTCTGCGATATCGGCAGACACCGCTGCTGTCATTAGGGTTCCTCCGTCAGGAGA
Source organism: Hypomesus transpacificus (assembly GCF_021917145.1). NCBI lineage: Eukaryota > Metazoa > Chordata > Actinopteri > Osmeriformes > Osmeridae > Hypomesus > Hypomesus transpacificus. The sequence continues at coordinate 11,277,178 of NC_061076.1, forward strand.
AAACCTATTGTTTTCGTTAGTTTTATTAGGGTTCCTCCGGTAGGAGGGAACCTATTGTTATTGTTGGTATTCTTATTAGGTTCCTCCGGTAGGAGAGAACCTATTGTATTGTTGGTATTCTTATTAGGTTCCTCCGGTAGGAGGGAACCTATTGTTATTGTTGGATTCTTATTTTTAGGTTCCTCCGGTAGGAGGGAACCTATTGTTATTGTTGGTATTCTTATTATTCTTATTATTTTTCTTCTCCTTGCGCCCCAATATCTCAAAAGGTCCCTTGTCATACATTTTCTAATTTGGCACATTGATACTACATCCAAGTGGGTACCCCCACACCAAATATGGGCCACATCGGACTATAGAGGGCGCCACAGGCCACGCCCAAAAGTCCGATTTTCAAAGTGATGGCATTTCCACTCCATTGCTCTAATTCTTCTGAAACTTGGTGTGCATGCCTCATTTTTCATGACGAACAAAAAAGTCTCAAGGACCCATAAGGTCCGCCATGATGGATTTTCCTGTACAGTGATAATTTGGGAAAACATTCAAAATTCCTCTTCTCTTGAACCAAAGGTCTAATTGACTTGATATTTGGTACATATATGTATCATTGACGTGTTTATAAATGTTACTTAAGGCAATTGAATCAAGTACAAAATAGCTGAAATGGGTGTATTTATGTAAATGTCCACATTGCCTCAATATGTTTGCGTCACTAAAACAAATGTATTTTTGAAGGATGGTTCAAACCTAATAGGCTTTAAGGTGACATGCCTTTGAAGTACCATGCAAAGTTTCACCTTGATATGTCAAAATATGACTGAATTACAGCTGTTTGAAATTGGACCAAATCTGACAATGCTCGCCATTGGAGAAACAGCTTTTTTGATTATCTTTATTGAACTTTGTGTATTCCATGCCTGGGAATGGCTCAATTGGCTGAGATGTTGTGCTGGTAAGCAAAGGGTTGTAGGTTCAAAACCAATCAGAGGCAGAGTTTTATATTTTTTATTCTGACAAAACGGTTTCTAGTCTTCAGATAAATCCTCCGGTTGTAAAACATAGCAATGCGTGTTTATTTGAGCCCATCACAACACTCCAATCATCTGTTTAGCGAGACTGTGTAAACCACTGCAAAACAAGTCAGGTTCACCACAGTAGCTAGCTACTTGTAGTCTACGCATGGTAGAGATAACGCTAATGGTTATCTCTAATGAAGTAAATTGATTGTTCAGGTGGATTCCTTGTCTGTTGCACAAATTCATTTCAGTAACCTAAGCCAGGACACATCCCCACTGATGCTAGGCATGGTTTGAAATTCCCTTCCATGACAAGTTATGGCACTCCAAACAACCTGTTAAAAAAACTATAAGTAAGTTATTCTTTACAGCAGCAACTCAGTCATCCCGTTGTCCCATTTTCATAGGAAATGTACAAGCAGTTTCAACTTTGGCTGAATCTAACAACGCTTACCACAGGAGACACAGTTTACTTTTTAATACAGTTACTGAACATGACACTATTCAACACTGAGAATAGCTCATTGGGCTGGGATGGTGACCTGTAAAGTATAAGGTAGTAGGTTGGAATCCAGCCATTATCTTTTGGCCTGTCATCATTTTGATTATCTGTTTAGTTCAATAGGATGACATCAGTCTGAAATACCATGCACAATTTCATGCAATTTCACCTTGAAATGTCAACCGTTTCTTAACCTTTGTCCCAAAGCTGACCAAAGCTAATACTCTGCCCTTTCTATTCATACGATCTCAACAGTTGGTGTGTAGCAGAGAGGATAGAGAGACTGACTTGTAACCTTACGCTCATGAGTTCGAATCCCCATTCAGCCTGTTGTTGGCCAAACATTAAGTAGTTTTGCTCTTTTGTTATCCAACTCTCAATCTTCTAAAGTGTACGTTTATAATATTTTGCGGAGGAACCTGCATCGCTGCTTGTAGCTATATTTCTTATTATTTTTCTTCTCCTTGCGCCCCAATATCTCAGAAAGTCCCTTGTCATAAATTTTCTAATTTGGCACATTGATACTACATCCAAGTGGGTACCCCCAAACCAAATATGGGCCACATCTGACCATAGGGGGCGCCACAGGCCACGCCCAAAAGTCAGATTTTCAAAGTGATGGCATTTCCACCCCATTGAACCAATTCTTCTGAAACTTGGTGTGCATGCCTAATTTTTCATGAGGAACAAAAAAGCCTCAAGGACCCATAACATCCGCCATGATGGATTTTCCTGTACTGTGATAATTTGGGAAAACCTTCAAAATTCCACTTCTCTTGAACCAAAGGTCTAATTGACTTGAAATTTTGTACATATATGTATCATTGACGTATTCAAAAATATTACTTAAGGCAATTGAATCTTGTTGTCCAACTCTCGATCTTCTACAGTGTACATGTTTATAATATTTTGCGGAGGAACCTGCATCGCTGCTTGCAGCTATATTTATTTTTTTTCTCCTTGCGCCCCAATATCTCAAAAAGTCCCTTGTCATAAATTTTCGAATTTGGCACATTGATACTACATCCAAGTGGGTACCCCCACACCAAATATGGGCCACATCGGACCATAAGGGGCGCCACAGGCCACGCCCAAAAGTCCAATTTTCAAAGTGATTGCATTTCCACCCCATTGCTCCAATTCTTCTGAAACTTGGTGTGCATGCCTCATTTTTCATGAGGAACAAAAAAGCCTCAAAGACCCATAAGTTCCGCCATGATGGATTTTCCTGTACAGTGATAATTTTGGAAAACCTTCAAAATTCCTCTTCTCTTGAACCAAAGGTCTAATTGACTTGAGATTTGGTACAGATATGTATCATTGACATTTTGAGAAATGTTACTTAAGGCAATTGAATCAAGTACAAAATGGCTGAAAGGGGTGTATTTATGTAAATGTCCACATTGCCTCAATATGTTTGTGTCACTAAATCAAATGTATTTTTGAAGGATGGTTCAAACCTAATAGGCTTTAAGGTGACATGCCTCTGAAGTACCATGCAAAGTTTTACCTTGATATGTCAAAATATGACTGAATTACAGCTGTTTGAACTCGGACCAAATCTAACAATGCTCGCCATTGGAGAAACAGCTTTTTTTATTATCCAGTTATTGAACTTTGTGTATTCCATGCCTGGGAATTGCTCAATTGGCTGAGATGTTGTGCTGGTAAGCAAAGGGTTGTAGGTTCAAAACCAGTCAGAGGCATAGTTTTTTATTTTTTATTTTGACAAAACGGTTTCTAGTCTTCCGATAAATCCTCCGGTTGTAAAACATAGCAATGCGTGTTTATTTGAGCCCATCACAACACTCCAATCATCTGTTTAGCGAGACTGTGTAAACCACTGCAAAACAAGCCAGGTTCACCACAGTAGCTAGCTACTGGAGGTCAGACGGCTGAGCCGTTAGGGAGTCGGTCTATTAATCAGAAGGTTGTTGGTTCGATTCCCGCCCGTGCCAAATGATGTTGTGTCCTTGGGCAAGGCACTTCATCCTACTTGCCTCGGGGAGAATATCCCTGTACTTACTGTAAGTCGCTCTGGATAAGAGCATCTGCTAAAATGACTAAATGTACTTGTAGTCTACGCATGGTAGAGATAACGCAAATGGTTATCTCTAATGAAGTAAATTGATTGTTCAGGTGGATCCCTTGTCTGTTGCACAAATTCATTTCAGTAACCTAAGCCAGGACACATCCCCACTGATGCTAGGCATGATTTGAAATTCCCTTCCATGACAAGTTATGGCACTCCAAACAACCTTTTATAAAAACTATAAGTAAGTTATTCTTTGCAGCAGCAACCCAGTCATCCTGTTGTCCAATTTTTATAGGAAATGTACAAGCAGTTTCAACTTTGGCTGAATCTAAAAACGCTTACCACAGGAGAAACAGCTTACTTTTTAATACAGTAACTGAACATGACAATATGTGGAGTCAGATGGCTGAACGGTGAGGGAGTCGGGCAAGTAACCAGAAGGTTGCCGGATTCCCCCCACATGATGTTGTGTCCTTGGGCAAGGCACTTCACCCTACTTGCCTCGGGGGAAATGTCCCTGAACTTACTGTAAGTCGCTCTGGATAAGAGCATGCAATTCTTCTGCCAAAAGACTAAATGTAATGTAATATTCAACACTGAGAATAGCTCAATGGGCTGGGATGGTGACCTGTTAAGTATAAGGTCGTAGGTTGAAATCCAGCCATTATCTTTTGGCCTGTCATCGTTTTGATTATCTGTTTAGTTCAATAGGATGACATCATTCTGAAGTCCCACAAACAATTTCACCTTTGTATGTCAAAATATGATTGAATTGGATCAGTTTCAACGTTGGCTGAATCTAACAACGCTTACCACAGGAGAAACAGCTTATTTTTTTGTACAGTAACTGAACAATGAATACTCAACACTGAGAATAGTTTAACGAGCTGGAACGGTGACCTGCAAAGTATAAGGTCGTAGGTTCGAATCCAGCCACACTGAGTCTGTCTTAAATTTGAATATATGTTTAGTTAAACGGGATGACATCGTTCTGAAGTAAGATGCGTGATTTCACCTTGATATGTCAAAAGATCATTGAATTACAGCTGTTAAAACTTTGGCCGAATCGAACAAGCCATGCTACAGGAGATACGGCTTCTTTTTTTTTGACAGAAACTGACTAGAATTACTCAGCCTTGCGGGTAGCTCAATGGGTTGAAACGTTGTCCTACAAAGCGCAAGGTCACAGGTTCGAATCCAGGCACAGTCTTTTGGCCTGTCATAATTTTGATTACTTGTTCAGTCAAACAGGCAGACATCATTCTGAAATACCATGCGCAATTTTATGCAATTTCACTTTGAAATGTCAACCGTTTATTAACCTTTGTCCCAAAGCTGACAAGAAAAATAATACTCATATCACGCAGTCGGAGCACAGCTAGATAATCAGCGTCAGCCCCCTTGGGTACCCAGCATGCAGTGCGGCATGTCCAAAAACGCAAAGACTTGTGGAAAATAGTTTGGTTACAACAGCCTTGGGAGGGATTTCAGTTGTGTTCGTTCAGTTAGACGTTTGTAATGTTATTGATGGTTAGTTCATATAATCTTGTTGGTCACCCTGATTGTATATGTTGTTTTGATTAATGGGACCAGAGAGTCGGCTGCTAAACTGTCATAGGCTATTCTTGCAAGGAGCTGAATTTGAACGCTGCCCTAGCCCAGGTGCCCACATTACTTTAACTAGAGAGGGTACAATTTCTGGGGAAATTTTTTACGCTTACTTGCGTCGGTTGCAGGTGGGTCCGTTTTCCCTTCTAGTGATATTTTCAAGCATTTAGCCTACTCATATTGCATAATTCATTAAGAACACCCTTTGAAACAAGGAACCCCCTTTGAAACAAGCTACTGTAACAACGTTGTCACTGGCAGTATTTCAGATGGAATTGCGATTCAAATAGTACCGTCTGCTAACTGAAAATAAGCCCCCCAAAACGTAAATAAGTTCGATATTAATTTAGGGGTACATGGCTAATTCAAAAGCAGTTTGCTAGAGGCAAGCTAGCTGCTGTTGCTATCCACACTTCACTGATTGTTTGAAAGCGCCGGAAATGAGAATGTTTCTTTTGCAAGGGATAATGTATAGAACGCCGGTCATTATCGGGAAAATAAGCCCCGACAGGGCGAACAGCACCTCGACGAGAAGCGGAGGGGTTTTGTTTCGCCCTGAAGGCGAAGATTTTCCCAATAATGACCGGCGTTCTATGAATTATCCCGCTTATTACACGGCTACTTGCCAATAAAAATAACTTAACACAGTTTGTCTTTTTACAATGTATTTGTTACCATTCGTATTGTTGATCAGCAGAGAAATTGTTCGCCATCCGAGGCAAAAAGGCCACTTCCCTTGACAGCGGTCAAATGTGCATAGCAACGGTCAAACATGAGAAAATTGTTCACCGCAGAACGTTGGGATGCACCATTCAAGTAAATGGAGCATTCTGCAGCATTAAAGAACAGCCATAAACATAATAAAGCCATAGCTGTGGCAATGTGTGGCATTGAAGACAGTACTGTAGCCATTGGCGTCAGCAGCATTTTGAGAGTGGGGGGGACACATTATGCGGGGGGTCTGGGGGTTGTTCACCTAGAATTTTTTTAAAGATGTAGATGCAATTTCCTGCATTCTGGTGCATTTACCACAACAATTTTTACCATAGTTGTAATACATATAGGGGCTGGACAAATATTTTGAAAACTAAACTTCCCAATAAGCAATGGGACATCTTCAACTACCTGTCACCTTTCAGCACTCACCTCAGCAACAGAGCTGTCTCCACTGCCCCTGCATGCTGCCCCTGCCTCTGACTCACTCTCAATCTCTACCACCTACAGTGCCCTCCAAAAGTATTGGAACAGTGAGGCGAATTCCTTTATTTTTGCTGTAGACTGAAAACATTTGGGCTTGACATCAAATAATGAACGTGAGACCAGAGATCAACGTTTCAGCTTTTATTTCCAGGTATTTACATCAGGATCTGATGCACAACTAAGAAAATATCACATTTTGTTTGAATCCACCCATTTGTCATGTGAGCAAAAGTATTGGAACAGATATACTTAAAACATATTTAAGTGAATAAGACTTAATATTTAGTTGCAAATCCTTTGCTTTCAATAACTGCAGCAAGTCTGTGACCCATTGACGTCACCAAACTTTTGCATTCTTCCTTTTTGATGCTTTCCCAGGCTTTCACTGCAGCCTCTTTCAGTTGTTGTTTGTTTTGTGGGGTTCCTCCCTTCAGTCTCCTCTTAAGCAGGTAAAATGCATGCTCTATAGGGTTTAAGTCTGGAGATTGACTTGGCCAGTCTAATACCTTCCATTTCTTGCCCCTGATGAACTCCTTTGTTGTTTTGGCAGTGTGTTTTGGGTCGTTATCTTGCTGCATGATGAAGGCTCTGCCAATCAGTTTGGTTGCATCTTTCCTTAAATTGGCAGACAAAATGTTTCTGTAGACTTCCGAGTTCATTTTGCTGCTGCCATCATGTGTTACATCCTCAATGAAGATTAATGAGCCCGTCCCAGAAGAAGCCATGCAAGCCCAAGCCATGACATTACCTCCACCGTGTTTCACAGATGAGCTTGTGTGTTTGGGATCATGAGCAGTTCCTTTCTTTCTCCAAACTTTAGCCTTTCCATCACTTTGGTAAAAGTTAATCTTTGTCTCATCAGTCCATAAAACTTTGTCCCAGAATTTTTGAGGTTCATCTCTGTACTTTTTGGCAAATTCCAGCCTGGCCTTCCTATTCTTCTTGCTAATGAGTGGTTTGCATCTTCTGGTGTAGCCCTTGTACTTTTGTTCATGAAGTCTTCTGCAAACAGTAGATAGTGATACCTTCACTCCTGCCATCTGGAGGTTGTTGCTGATCTCACTAACAGTTGTTTTAGGGTCTTTCTTTACAGCTCTCACAATGTTTCTGTCATCAACTGCTGATGTTTTCCTTGGTCTACCTGTTCGACGTCTGTTACTTAGTACACCAGTAGTTTTCTTCTTCTTCAGGACATTCCAAATGGTTGTACTGGCTATGGCCAATGTTTCTGCAATGGCTCTGATTGATTTTCCATCTTCTCTAAGACTCACAATTGCTTGTTTTTCACCCAAAGACAGCGCTCTGGTTTTCATGTTGTTTTCACCTCTGAATACAGTCTGCATAGACAAAACCTATCTTACCCAATCTGAACCTGAGTGTAGACATTCAGTGGTATTTATTGATTGAATAATGTATGTAATAGGACACACCTGGGCAACAAAACACACCTGTCAGTCACATGTTCCAATACTTTTGCTCACGTGACAAATGGGTGGGTTCGAACAAAAAGGTGATATTTTCTAATTTGTGCATCAGATCCTGATGTAAATACCTGGAAATAAAAGCTGAAACGTTGATCTCTGGTTTCACATTCATCGTTTGATGTCAAGCCCAAATGTTTTCAGTCTACAGCAAAAATAAAGGAATTGGCCTCACTGTTCCAATACTTTTGGAGGGCACTGTATATCAGGAGACATGGAGATGCATTGAGCATTCTTTCATATTGATAATAATAAGTTTAATGTAGATTTTTCATATGAAGATTTCTGAGATGTAAATCATGTTATCAGCATATAAAATTCAGAATTGGTATAGGTTTAGTAGCCTAATAATTATGTAGGCTACATTTAAAAAAGCATCTCCCTAAAGCATGACTGGACAGTTCAGAAATGATCAAATTTGTGTTCAAACCTGTAGTCTTTTCGACAGATCACATCCTTAGAATGTAAGCTTTCAGAAAAAACATGGTTTAGGTGGTTGAATCAGTTTCCCTAAATGGCACAGCCCAAAAAGTATCAGCCATATAGCCTACTCCATTTACCACTAGCGAATTTATTATGCATGGGCAGCAAACTAATATGGAGAGATGGACGTGTCTCTTGTCTCATTAGATAACATCCTACAGGGTATAAGCTTTCAGAGGATATATGGTTTTAATGGTTGAATCAGTTTTGCCTTCATGTTACAGACTATGTAACAATAAAATTCTGCGAATTGCCAACATTATAAGTTAAGCAACCTTATTTAAATTGGAAGACAATGTTAGACAAACTAGACAAACTAGCATGTTAGCTAAGGTTAACTCCAGATTAGCTCACGGTTGTTGTGGCAATAAAAAAAACACTAGCAATTTCTTTTGTAGCTACTTGGAAAAAACAACTTTGTCATCTCTTTCTGCCTGAAACAGACGCCTAAGTCTGAACACGGCCAAAAGCACAACATATTTCAGACCCAGATTAAGAAATCAACAAATACTGTTCCACGTGTAATGGGTAAATAAAGTATGGTATAGCCTAGTGCTAGATGTAGGTAAAAAGCTTGTTTATCTAGCTAGCAATAATCATAATGTTTGCAGAAGGATCTTTGTGACTTAACTAACGCTATTATAGTCAGAGAATGTCTCATAAGGGTGCTTTGGCCACTAAAGGGAAAACTGGGCAACTTTCACTTACTTTCCTCTTCTTCGAAAAAACCCTCCTTATGTCCATCTCATCTGTGGAACAGTCATGTCTGAAGTGCTAGCTACAAGCGCGATGCGTCGATCAAAGAATATGGGAGTTGAATCTGCGTGCGTGATGCTGTTTTTCTAGAAAACGTGGAGTGGAATTCTATATGGGTATTCTACGGTGGCCCTGAAGTGCAAATGACACCCCCTAATATGAGTACATCCCCCAAATGAAAATACTCCCCCCCAATACGAGTCAACTCCCCCCAAATCGGATGACTTGTTCACCTCCCCCCAAAAATGAAAATACTCCCCCCCAATACGAGCCAACTCCCCCCAAATCGGATGACTTGTTCACCTCCCCCCAATACAAAAACGCGCTCCCCCAAATGGAAAACGACATTACATTAACTCAAAAACACATTACATTAACTCTGAACGGAAAGGGTAGGTACTACACTTTAGCGCTGATTGGATGCAGTAGGCTAACTAACAAGAAATAAGAAATTGATCGACAGAATTACAAAATGCTATAGCCTGGCAGAGTTACGTGCACCAGAACATTTGTTTGGCTATCGAAGAATGTAGCAAATAGTAGGCTTCTTAGGCAAAAGTATTTCGAGTTAAATGTAAAAATCGATAGCCAAACAACTATCCTGGTCCACGTTACTCTGTCATTGTGGCATTTCATTCTTCTGTAGTGGACTATCAGTTTTTTCTTCTGAAAAGTCCTGATTCCTTCAACTGCGTTTTTAGCGTGCGCATAGGCTACTTATATTGTGAAACGTTAACAGCAGATCTAAGATTATTTCATAGGAATGACCCTGATTAAAATAAAGAGTAGTGTAATGACTCTGAATTGTAAACATTAATGTTTCCTCTTTTCTTCAAATCAAAACGATTAATTTCATGATAATGACAGAGTTACGTGGACTAGTTGTTTGGCTATCGATGTTTACGTTTAACATTGCAATTTATGCTTTTGCATACATAGCCTATGCTACATGCTTCGATACCCAAATAAATGTCCTGGTGCACGTAACTCTGTCAGGCTATTGCATTTTGTACTTCTGTCAATCAATTTCTTATTTCTTGTCAGTTAGCCTACTGCATCCAATCAGCGCTAAAGTGTAGTACCTACCCTTTCCGTTCAGAGTTAATGTAATGTGTTTTTGAGTTAATGTAATGTTGTTTTCCATTTGGGGGAGCGCGTTTTTGTATTGGGGGGAGGTGAACAAGTCATCCGATTTGGGGGGAGTTGACTCGTATTGGGGGGGGAGCGCGTTTTTGTATTGGGGGGAGGTGAACAAGTCATCTGATTTGGGGGGAGTAGACTCGTATTGGGGGGGAGTATTTTCATTTTTGGGGGGAGGTGAACAAGTCATCCGATTTGGGGGGAGTTGACTCGTATTGGGGGGGGAGTATTTTCATTTGGGGGATGTACTCATATTAGGGGGTGTCATTTGCACTTCAGGGCCACCGTAGTATTCTCCCTAGTGATAAAGTGGAACGGATTTGATTGTGAAGCAATGGAAAGATCGCTGGACTAGTAGACCAGTCATGCACTAATATTTTGATCGCAAATGAGGAGGGGTCCAAACGGACTGTAGCCTACTACTACACACTGCCAGAGGGCGAGCCGAGTCTGTAACGTCAAAACAAGACGCGGTCTCACTCAAATTCCAAGTTTTACACAAATAACAAAAATATGCTGCAGCTGGCTGTCTTCACAATCGCCATATCTTTAAAACACTGCTCTCCATTTGGATATAGAATTGACCCTGGTACAAAATTAAGAAAATACTCATCAGACGCAGATCGACAACAGTGTTGTCGAACACTCGTCGACAACACTGTTGTTGCTGCCGGAAATCTTCAATGGAGGCTGACTGGAGGCTCTCACGTAGCAAACAAATCAACGTTTTTACAGCAACCTACATTAAAATCTCACCAGCTGGCTGTCTTCACAAAAGTCATATCGTCATAAAATTTCCCTCTTTCAGTTTTTTTGTGTAAAATTGAACTATAAAATTACGAAAATACTACCTACTATGACGCTTTCTAGCAAGGCTGCCGCCTAAAATACTAGGCGGTCTCACGGGCGACCCGCACTCGTTCAAATTACAAAAACTTTCACGATCTAAATCAAAAATCCGAGATGGCAGTTCCACTCGAAATCGCTTTCTCAACAAAGCCAAATGGTTGGGATTTTTTGGGGGTGGTATTTTTCACTCGTAATCCAATCTAATCATATCAGCGTAGTAGCTATAGAGCTATCATATTTAGCTGTGGCAATGGAGTTCAGGAGCGGGTTGCACCAACAGGATTTAGGACCAGTCTTAAGCCAAAACTGGCGTAACTCAACGTTCTATGTCTAAAATGATGTTGCGCCTGTTGCACCACGCTGACTTAAGCTGCTTTTTCCCTAAGTTTAGTCCTAAATGTTACGCCCTGTGGAGAGGAGACTTATGTTAAAACATAGAACGTTTTCTGTGTTGGTTTCTATAGTAGGCTAATTTTCACAAAACCGTTGAGTCCAGCTAAAACAACAAGTAGCCTATAACAATGGCGCGTCTAATTTATAGATTGTATAATGAACGCGCTTTAAGACGTGAGAGAGTAGTGCGAGACAGAACTAACCCGCTGGATATGTACAATGATGAGGAGTTATTTCAGAGGTTTCGTTTCAGTAGGATTGAGATTTTTTCTCTAATGGACGAACTGTCCGACGATTTGCGCTTTCAGGCAGACCGAAATGCTGCCCTGACGCCAACGTTACAGCTTTTAATTGCACTGAGGTTTTATGCAAACGGTGCATTTCAAAACACCGTGTGGGACATGATCGGCGTGCATAAATCTACAGCTCGTAGAGTTATTCGTAGGGTCTCGCTGGCACTGAGTCGCCGCCTACCGCATTATGTCAACTTGCCTAACGAGGCCGAGGTAATCGCTGTCAAGCAGCGTTTCCGCCAGGCGTCTGGCATCCCTGGTATCATCATGGTAAAAATGTATGGGTATCATGGCAACGCGCGTTCCATTCTAGAATTCCACGGGCACTTTCATGAACGCGCATGTTAGTCTTAGTTAAGACTGGTCATAAATTCTGTTGGTGCAACAGGCGTTAGATATGGGCCTAAGACCGTTCCTAACAAAGACTGACTTCGGACTTATGACAGTCTTAGCAAAGACTAGTTGGTGCAACCCACTCCAGGTTAGTAGTCACTAGTCGGATAGGTTCACCTATTGAAAGACTTTTGATTGAAGTAAAGGGTAGTGTCGAACATGTGCCGCCGTTTGACATCCTACGAACTGTTAACAGCTGTGGAAATGTATTTTTAGCTAGTCTTCTAGACTAGGCTACAGAACAGTTGCAGTGAGCTACACTGGTTTGAAATCACAGGTAATGATAATTTCACCAACAAATCGTTTAGTTGTAATCTAAAGTCATAATAAATCCTACAACGAAAAAGTTTTTGTGAGGAATGTTTATTTTAACAATTGAAAATAGATGCATCATATACCGCAGTAGTATGTGTGGCCCGGGCAACAGAGGCTAATGTAATGATGCTAATGCTTCAGTGAAATTGTAGACTACCGTTTCCGAAAGTAGATGTACTTCCTTAATAATATTACCTTATATTGTACATTACACATCACAATTGTGTGTCATATCACAAAGTAAAATGAGCAAATAACCCAGGCCTGTTTGCTTGTGGCGTTTCTGCAGCTGCCTTGCTGTAAAGAAGTTAGCTTAGCCATCTCCCAGAAGTTAACGAGCTGCTAAACTAATAATCTGCTAGAGATGGTCACGCGAGTTTTGAGATGGTCACGCGACTTTTCGTGACGTTAATGACTGTGGCTAGCAAATTAGCCACCGTTAGCTTCACTTTTCGCCACAAAAACGTAATTTCTACTAAACTGTGCAACGGAACGTAAATCCCTAAAGCATCTCAATCGCTACCAAGACGAAACTTTTGACACCTAGGTTGCCCATGTAGTCCAAATATTGACAAAGTTTTAGGGGTGGGAAAATAAATAAACTAGAAAACAGCAGTGAGAATGCTGAAAACCTGAATGGGGATAGCTGACCATGCTAAAAAAGCTGAACATTTTGTAGAAAGTTATAAGCTGAAGCTTCAAAGCGCCCGAAAGGTATTTTAAATAGGGGCTGGAGCTGGACGAAGGCTTAAAACTACAGAAAAGATAAGAAAAATGCAAAACAAAAAGTGAAAAAAATCAGAAAGAAGAGGAACAATGCATAAAAATTTGAAAATTTAGCAGAAGATTATTTGCTGGAGTTTTCTAAAGGCCTGAAATGTATGTTATAAAGGACCTGCAGCAAGATGAAGGCAGAAAAGTACAGAAAATAGAAGAAAAATGCAAAACTACTTGCAGTTGGAAGGTACTGCTGTGAAAGGTATTTTTGAAAGGACCTGGAGCAAGATGAAGGCAGAAAACAGAAGAGGAGAAGAAGAAAATGCAAAACAAAAATGTGAAAATTTCAGAAAGATGAGCTACAGGAAAATGTGAAAATTGAGCAGAAAACTTGGAGCCGAGTGCACCAGCTGGGCGTAAAAAAGTTGGTCTTAACTCTTACGTCGGTCTTAGCTACGTCCGACTTTGTGATTTGAATTTACACCAAGTGCACCAAGCTTGACAGACCAAGGTCCTAGCTTCGTCTGGTCTTAAGATGCGCGTCCTTGTGAAAATGCGAAAGCGTCGATCGTTGCCAAGCAACACATTTAAGAGCCTATCAGAGCCAGTCCACGGACATTCTCTGAGCCTATCCGAAGCGCACTTTATAGCTAGCCTATCTCCCTTCAAAACAAGCCATGGATAAAGAAAAACAAAAGAAAAGGAAAATACATTTTACTGATAGAGAAGTTAGAAAACATATAGTTTGTATACTGAGAATAGAAGCGTGTTCACGGGGAAATGTATAATAATATCAACACAAACAAACAGAAACAATCAGCTGGAAATCGATCAACAACAAAATGAACAGTGGATTTCTGCTACCACGGACGACTTTCTCGCCTTAATGCCCTTTCCATGTTGCCTATTAACAAGACGCGCTGCATGTGCGATCAAACTAGTGTTAGCCCTAATTAGGCTACCATGGATAGGATATTGGTCCGATTTTCCAACTTACGCCTGCTCCCCACTAGGCGTAAAATGTACACCAGGTGCAGCACATAAAGGGCTCAAGTCTATCTGGTGCACTAGTCGTAACTCTAAGTTAGTCGTAACTTTCAATTCTACGTCGGAAGTATCGTACGTCCAGGCGTAGGCCTACGCCCAGCTGGTGCACTCGGCTCCAGTTGCTGAAGTCTGGGTTGAACGAATTTGAAGGTAAAAGGACAACACTGGAAAGACTTGAACTTGCTGGAAAAAGGTAGCAACCGTTGGTCATTGGCAACAGACTGGCAACATTTCTAACCTAGAATCTAGGTTTCAGGTTCAAGACGGAGGAGAAACTAATCATGCGTAACTGCACACCCAGTCCTGTACAGACACTAAGATTACATCAAAATAATAATTTATAGTGCAGGGTTGACGATGTTGTCGTTGTCCCTGGTAAGTTTTTTTTATACGTAAATAACAAGATCATGATACATCTATGCAGCGGATCATTTCTTGCAAGTGTGTCAAAGTGGTTATTAACACCGTAGGCTTGAATAATAACCTAAGGCGTGAAGCTAGAGAGGCAATGGAAGATTTCCTACATAAGCTAGATGTACAACTTCAAATTGAAAACGGAGAAGATATTTAGAGTAAAGACAAGTTACTTTACATATGTGTTCAATATCATCAAATAACAGTAAAAGTTTTCCAGTTACTTAGCGTTTGTTCTTAGGATTAACGCCAGCAGTGCAGCAAACACTTACCCAAGGCCTGGTTTGGCTGTTCGTGACTGTCAGCTATGACAGTGAGCCTCGATTTTTGCAGATTTTTGTAAAACTTGCTCAAATAAAAACGATCTAACTAGATTATGTACACTTTAGGCTCAATGTACATATCTTGTTTGGTCGATTGTGGAAAAAAAAGTCGAACCGTTTTTAGTTATGGAGAGAGCCATCGCGGTAGCTCGATTATGAGAGATGTAGCCAGAATCCACACCTCAAACAAGTTAACCCAGACGCAAAACTGTACGTCCAATCCAAAAAATAAGGATATTTTCCGAGACCCAAGGCTCTGCCGAAGCCATTGATATCCTTTATGTGTCTGTGCGGTCAGAAATACAACTCTTTTGGCAGTTTCCATAACGTCACCCAATTCTGCTTTCATGGTGCGTGTCTGTTTTGTTGCCACGGTGATGGCGCAGCTGTGATCGCTAACAAGCTGGGCAGAGAGAATCAAAAATTTAGCTGGAATCCACACCTCAAACAAGTTAACCTAGACGCAAAACTATACGTCCAAACCAAAATATGAGGATATTTTCCGAGACCCAAAACTCTCCCGAAACCAGACATGTCATTTATGTTTCATGTTTTCAGAAATACGACTCTACCGGCAGTTTAAAAACACGTCTACTTTCGAAATTCTCTGACAAATTTTACCCACCTCTCCATTGAAGTTAGTGAGAGAATTTGAAAGGCTGCTCTCGCTTCAAGGCTCAAAGCTAAAAATCTGTAAATGTGAGCTCTTTAGTAGTTGAATTGGCTGAAAGAGGACAAGTTTTCCTACATTTTAAGGTAAAACTTGTTTCTATAAGTTTAACTATATGAACGTCAGAGGAATTTGTTTGACAATTTAGTTGAATATCAGAAAAAGAGCAGCCCTGCTCAATCATAAAAATCAAGGAGCTAAATTTTTCATGTATTTTAAACTGTCACAATTCAATGGTGTCTCTAGCTGAAAGTATGCTGAAGCAGTTAAGTTTGAAAGAGGAGGAAGCTTTTTAATGATTTGAAAGGATTTACCATTACTTTTAATGGGACAATAATTTGCACAAAAACCTTAATTCTTTAAAAAGTATAAAAGTGAGAAATACCACAAGTCATAGCCAACATCTCCTGAAGGAGCTGAACGTTTTGATACAAAAATTGTAGGAATCGGTGAAAGTATGCAGGACTAGTTAAAAACCAAAAAACGGCGGAAGAACTAAGAAGTTGGAATAATAAATGGTTAACAGCATTCTCACAATAATAATAATATATATGTGAGATAACAATAGTTGTGCCCTTGCCAAACGCAAAGCACACCCAATTAGTTGTGCATTGACTGAGAGTCTGGAATTGTTTTTGGCCAAACATGAAGTAGTTTTGCTCTCTTGTTGTCCAAGTCTCGATCTTCTACTGTGTACATGTTTATA
This sequence comes from Hypomesus transpacificus, assembly GCF_021917145.1. Lineage (NCBI taxonomy): Eukaryota > Metazoa > Chordata > Actinopteri > Osmeriformes > Osmeridae > Hypomesus > Hypomesus transpacificus. The sequence goes on from NC_061076.1 coordinate 11,293,519, forward strand.
ATATTTTGCCATTTTGCAAAGGAACCCGCATCGCTGCCTGCAGCTATATTTTTGACTTGAATTTTGTGGGGATTACGCTTACAACGTAGCTAGTGTAATGACGTTAGCTGCGCAAATGTCCAGTAATATCTCAATTTTAATTGGTCCATGTTTGATACGTAACATACATGATTACTGGCATAACATATTTACGTGCAAAGGCACAGAAGGGTTGTGCTTTTTGACTTACATGAAGAATACAGGATCGAAGTGAGCATGCATTTTTCGCTTGTCCTCCGCAATGAATGGACAGCAAAGCACTGCTTATTCTACAAAAAAAAAATATATATTGAATATGCGTAACTGCTACATTTGTCATCGTAACGTCTAAACAATTGGAATTACATACATATTGCATATATACGTCACACGAATAATCAGTAAAAATACAAATAGAAGTTTATTAAATGAAATGATTTAATAAACATTTTTACATTTGAATTTTGGCAGGGTAGGCAGTGCCTATCTTTAATCTAATAATTTCTGAACAAACAAATGCATTGCATGTACTTCTCATGCACTTTTTTTTTCAACATAGTTTGCAAAGACAGTGTTCAATAATTACACGTTCATTAACCTGAAACAGGTATTTACGTCAGATTAAAGACAACAAACCTTTCTTTTTTTAAGACAGCAGTAACACCTCAATGAAAGAATAATGTATATTACCGGGAGTACAATGGCACTTAGGAATGCTTGGCTGGACCTGTTGTTAGTTTCCTCCAGGATCACATTGACTCTTATTGAGTGACTTGTTGCTCTTGTAGGTTAGTTATAACGAAGTTAAGTCTTGTACTCGCTATAAAATATTTTACTATTGATTGTTCTTCTACAGGTACAGTCCTGCACTTTTTTGTGGTTCATGTTGTTTTTAATTTGTAACTTGTATAACTGCATGCTCTTATGGGTCTTCCCTTTTGGCACTTGTTTAGTTTTTCACAATGTATGCTTCATGTTTTGGCTGCTTGCAATGTTTGGGACTACCTCGTTGTTATGATCAGTGACCTATGCTCTTTTGTAAAGCTCTCTCTTGGAAGTCGCTTTGGATAAAAGCGTCTGCTAAATGCATAAATGTAAATGTAAATATAGGGGAACACAATATAAAACATTTTAGGCTTGGATTGGAGTACTCTTGATTGTTTTAAATGTGTTATTTACAGTATTGAAATCTGAAGTGTTATTAGCCTCCTTCTGAATAAGCTCTGGTGATTGTTTTACGACATACATATTCAGTTTTTTTTCTTCATACACTTTGTGTATGTGTATTACTGTGTGTCCGCTTGCTCGTCAGAGCTGTCATGCCTGCCCTCATCGTCTTCGTCTGAGGTGTCATCAAGGACAATGGTGTCAGTTCCCTGGCCCAAGACTCCTTGCTGGTACATTGTCCTGGCATGCTTTTGCTGGAGCAGAACATTGTGGCATTTTGCCTTTAGGACACAGAGAAGGCCCCCGCGACTCTCCTCTGACAAGTCCAGGTCACTACCTAAATATGAAAAACATGCAAACCAGGACCAAGACAAAACCTAATTAAAATCCTTATCCAAACCGTGATCATCTCCACACTCAAAATGTAAGGCTACTCACAAGGATCTGCTCCTCCTCCCTCAGTCTGGACAGCATCATGATGCTGTCAAAGACCACCTTCTTAGTTGAAAAACCTGTATTGCATGCAGTTAATGAGGATCATCCACTTATATCACATAAAACATTAGTATGTTTGTCAGTGTAGTTTAAATATATTTACTGGTGTCAGGACATTCCCATGGCCAGCGGTAGTTGTCTACCATGAGCAATTCATCCGTGTAAGGAAGGTGGTACGTTGACTCCAAGTTAAAAGCCTCAATGGCAGCTTTCAAAGCTGCCTTCTCACCGCAGATTTCCCCCCGGATTTTGTGGCGTCTCTTGTTGCTTTCTAAGCAATTAAAATTATACCAGGTTGTATAATGGTGCATATATACATGCATAAATACATTCTGTGCATTTATTTAGCTGACCTGTTTGGCGGTAGAGCTGGTGTTTCCTTTGCTTTATGCTTAGATAAAGACCCACTATCTTGCGCCGAAGACCAGTGTTGTCTTCTGTACTTGTTGCTATTTAAAATAAATTAAATTTCTTCTCACACATATTTCTGTGCAGTGTTTTTTGCTTTTTTTTTTATTCACAGTACATTAGTTATTTGTGCTTCCTTATAATAGAAGATTAATTATCAGAACAGTGCAAATTTTCTGATTAGATAAAAGAGGTGCTGTAATAATGTGTTACCTGATGCCAAGTGCTGTACCTCACTGACCCACTGCTGTACATCACTGTCCTGGGCATGGAGCTCTGCCTGTATGCGTGCCAGGCTCTCACTTTCCTCCTTGATCCTCTTGGCTGTCTAAATAACAACAATGGATGTCTACCAATTAGCTTGTTTATTTTAAAGATAAAAACACGAGGTAAATATTTGGATTATTATAGATTGATTATTATACATAGAAAATAGGTAGGTAGAGAAATTGTGTAAAAATACCTTGATGTATCTTTGGGTTAAATATTTTGCCATATTTTCGGATTTGCGTTTGTTCCACGCAACAGCAAGGACAGTAAGTATGTCCGTTCATGCTAGTAATAAACAACAAATTACAGTATATGAGCAATATTGTCATTATGAACTGTAAATTATAAGTATTCAATAATAATAAATCTTACCTGCTTTGGACATATACTTCGTGCAAATTGCAGCCCTGGACAAAAAAGAGTTGACCTGCTGTACTTCCTCCCCAATTGTCAGGCCCGCTCCCTCCTGGTTTCTTCCAGACCACTGCAACTGCACAGTACACAAAAGCTGGACAATAAAATTGCATGTGCACAACTAAATATGCACAACTGAAGGCACATTTAATTCTAGATTTGCATTACCTCACATGTCCAGTCATGTGGTTTGGCATGCATTACGGACAGCAGTGGGCGCATTTTCAGCAGGGGCCTCAGCTCTGGACACTCAACAACCACTTTCTTCAAGTATGGCCAGTACTTGCAGGCAACATCAGAGCAGAAGAAAGTCACATTTTGCCGAGAGAGGGTGCTTTGCAGGTACAGAGGGTAGGCAAATATATCCCCTCTGAAAATATTGAGGGCCTTGAGAAGTCCTCCATGTCGACAGACTGCTATCTCAAGGCCCTCTTCGTCGATCTTTGAGGCCGACTTCTGGGCTGACTTCTGCGCTTTCCATTTTGAGGAGCCACAAACCCCTTTACCTGGTGCCTAGAAGATGTGAAATTTAAAAGTTCATCAAGTCAGAAAATGACAACATGGAAAATTCGAGAGGCAGTCAGTATAATTAATATCTGACAGTTAGGGGGGATTACATGTTTTGTCTTTTCATGGACATGTCCCACGATCTTCCGCAATGAACATGCCATCAAAATAACCTTTCTCTAGCCTAAGTTTAATAGAGAAAAAAGGCATGTCATTCAAAAATATAGCAAATGTATAGTAAACAACACAAAAAAAAATATATATAAATAACAATCAGTGCATACCCTGGAGCATTAGAAAAATCGGTACAGCTTCCGATTACCATCCACTGAGATGGCATGCATGGATGGACAGCAAGCTGGACATTTAAAGGGCTGGACCCCACACAAGCTCTCAACCTCGTGCTGGGCAAAGGTCCACTCCTGGAAAGCTTTTTGGAACGTGTCTCCACAAATCAAATCAAATCAAATTTATTTGTATAGCCCTTTTTACACGCAAGCATGTCACAGAGGGCTTCACATGCGCCCATAGAACTGCCCCTCAACCAACCTAAACCCTCAAGGAAGACAAGGAAAAACTCCCAGAAAAACTCCCACCGGGAGAAAAAATGGAAGAAACCTTGGGAGGAGCAATTCAGAGAGGGATCCCCTCCTCCAGAGACGGTTGGTAAGAGAGAGGAGCAGAACACAAGCTAAACATAGTCATACAGTGTCAATGGGTTTTGAAACACCAAAATCCATTGTTCGGCTTTATAGACGTTGGATGGGACCGGGAAACTCGCTGTTGGCCGTCATGGAGACTGGATTCCGGGTGACGACCTGGTTCAGCGTTGGCAGACCGACGACCAAGCAGGTCCTGACAGCTCAAACCCCCCACACCACAGGGAATGTGTGGGGGGGGGACAGAGAGGAGAGCAGGGATTAGAGAATGCCAGGAGCAGCTAACAGTTACAGTCAAAATAGAATGAGATCCCCACCGGTCAAGTGTGGACTAGTGCAGCAATTTAACAGAGCAAAAAGGGTATTTGATCCACATATTTTACCACTCTGTTAAAAGAAATACAAAAAGTAAACCACTTGAAAGAAATATACAGTCGCAGTTCAACATTAAGAAGATTAATTTATAAAGGTATACAATCATGTCAAACCACGTGTTTATGTACCACCTACTTACCCTGCCATAAGTCATGGTTCTTTGATCAAGCATCCCTAGGAATGCTTGACGTGAGACTCCTGGAGCCAAAAGCTTTAAGTCCAAGAAAGGCCTGAAGAGCCCAGCCTCGTACACGGTCTCAAAATGTACAGACGCTGGCCAGTACCCAGACATAAGGAGATCACTCAGCCCAACTGCCCATGTTGCCAGACAAACGGAGCAAATGCTCTGGGGCAAACGTACCGGGAGAAGTCGGACTACAAATAGAACACAATTTTTGCACACTTGCTTTTTACATCCATAAACAAATAAAATTTACAGTATGACCCTGTTACATCGGAAAATGTTCACTTGCAAAGTATGACACACATTAGACCCATACCCTGCTCAGAATAATGATAGGCCTCTGAATGCCTCTTGACTGCAGTGGTTGGACTCAATGGCTTGTAAAACTCACAAACCATGGAGTCCCTGTTGTGGAGAGGTAGGTGATGGTGAACTTCTCCATCACATTTGGTGCAGAGATACTGCCTAGGTAGACAGTCTCTGCACCTTATAAGAGCCTCTTCAGTTTGGCAGTGTTGGCAGATGCAGTCCTTCACATGCTCAGCTGCCAATAGATTTCGAACCATGGCCTCCCTCGCCATCTGCCATCTCTCATGGCTGCCTTTTTTGCCAGGTCATGGCTGAAGATAATTCTTCTGGCTCATTGTTTAAAATATGCCCCAGTTCTTCAATGAGTGAAGCTTCATTTAAGGAAAAAACAAGATTAAGATCACAGATATTGTTTTCAATATTTTATAGAACAACTAATGCTGGCTGATAACCAGGATCTCATTTATAGCTATTATTTGTATTTGTATTGCATGCGGCAGAGGGGAGCAAATACACACAGATCAACACACACAGTACGCTTGGGCAAAACAACACACAGTCCACAGCCAGCCTGTTTAAGTATAGTTAGTAGTTACCGGTCTCTGTTTGAAGAATACAATCTTTCTGAAAGGTGGCCACACTGGTGTCGTAAACTGGAAACAAAATACAATGACAGAAGTACAGTACATTTAGTCAATCTATGAACAATGAGTAGATGTTTTACATCAGGTTCTAATACTATAGGGGTACATCCAAAATAGACTATTGCATGAAATTGATTGACTGCTAACCACATGTGTTTTACTTTGTAATATGTATGTGTTTTAGGGCTGTGTTTTAAAACACATGGAACTTTACACAAAATGTTAATGCCCAAATGACCACCTCACCAGGATTCAAGGCCTGCCTTTCATTCCCAGAAGATTTTGTGGTTCCTTTCCATCGAGGCCTTCCAACATTTACACTGCTGACCCTTTCCGTCCACTGGACAGTTGTGCGTCATGGTTTGCCCTTTTTTGCAGGCGGGATTTGGTTTTGTTCCAAAAATTATTATAGACTTGATTTAGGTTGTAGCGTGGTTTGCACGGTTAAGATTAGCAATACTTAATTTATAATAAAGTATACAGTTCTTGGGGGCACCACCTCTGATTTATTTAAGGGACAGAGGAAACCTTATTGAATAATATTGAATAATAGCACTCGTAATAATCAGTCTAATCTTAAGTAGCGAATTCCATGAAAGTAGAGCAGATCAGATAACGTGAGGGATAACGCGAGTATTGTAAACAATGATTTATTTAAGAAAATGTAATTATGATGAACAAATACCAAAGACGTTATAGGCTAGTTGAGAGTGAGTTGAGTTAAACAGTATACAGTAGGTCCTAAACTATGATGAGAGCGGAATACTAGATGGTGGGTTGAGAGCGCGTGGGGAGGGGAAGAGAGAGAGATAGGCTTCAGGAGAACAATGGAGGGAGTCTATGTTAACTAATCCTAACGAAAGTTAGGTTGAATCATTTGCAAACTAAAAATCAAACGTAACAAATTAAATCACAATATGCCAATGTTCACAAGTAAGAAATGTAGCAATATCGTAGTTACTGTTGTCAGTTTGAAGAAGAAGAATCAAAGTTCCGTTCGTCGTTGTCAAACGGTTAGAGCAAAGGAATCTTTCGTTAAAGTTCCTGGTGGTCCAGTGAGTTGCTGATTGAGAAGGATAGGTCAGATGTGTCGCGAACATATCCGGTGAATCCTTGCGAAAAAGAAAGGTTTGCTTGTGCGTCAGGGTTTTATAATCCTTGCTAAAGGGGGGGTATCCTTTTGGAGGTGAACTCTTTGATTGGTCAGTTACTCCCCCCTGGGCGTCCATCCTGAGATTGACGTATGGGTGTGAAGTAGTTGATAACTTTTCAGAGTTCAGCTATTTCAAATGTCCATGTATTTCTAATACTTCAAAATATAACAATACAACATTAATAAATGGTTTAGTTTGTAGATTAAAATCATTTTGATATCAAGATTAACTGATTTATCATAACAGGAAAGGAAGTTACATTAAAACATCAAATTATATCAACACAGCATAAAAGGGGAAGCATACATTATAACACATCAACTACTGTCATTGAAATAGTGTCCATAAGCCATGTAGTCCTTGAGCATATGTTTGTAAATCCAGAAAAGTTAGTCTTTCCTTAAACTCCTTTGTCTGCATACTGTAAGGCCATTTTGGTCTACCTTCTGACCCCATGCTGGGCCAGAAGCTTTGAAGGTCCTGCTCTGGAGATAAGGACAAAGGGGGAAACCCCCTTTCTCCTTATCGGGGGTAGGGGAAAGGTGTAAGGGTACGTGGTTTGTCTGTTGGCTCTGCTACAAGGTTATGACACACTAACGTTGGTACATACACATGTACTAGAATGTCCTTTCATGTTTGGTGAGTGTGTGTTCGTGTTGGGGAGTACAATTTTTCAATCTCGCCAAACCCTAAATATATAATGATATAATATAATGTTTAAAGACGCATTCAGTTTACCTGTATCTGGTTAAGGAACACGTCACCAAGAAGAAGTGCTGCTTCTAGCGAGATATTGGACATTCTAGGTGTTTCTGCAAAAAAGAAAGAAAGTAGGGATTATTTCTAGACTAATTCTTGTTAAGTGATTAGAATATCAATTTCTAGGCAGCGAAATAACCCAATAATAATGTGTCATTTTGTGTGTGCATAAAAATTCACATTGCCAGTTGTGTAATTGTATTTGTAAAATGTGTGTCCTTGGGCAAGACACTTCACCCTACTTGCCTCGGGGGAATGTCCCTGAACTTACTGTAAGTCGCCCTGGATAAGAGCTTCTGCTAAATGACTAAATGTAAATGTCATGTATAATTTATATTCATTTGGTTGACATTCTTTTGTGGACCTCATTTGAGAGGTCTGCTTTCACTTAGTGTATCACTTGATACATTTGGAGGTAGCCGTGTAAGAAGCGGTCATCATCAGAACACAAATATTTTCTGGGTGATTCAAAAGGGTGTCTCCTCACCCCGCTGCTTCAAAGGGCTATACCAACATTTGTTAGCCGAAATGGGTGATAAAAGCCCTCGGAACCTAATAGTAGCTTTAGTAGGCCTCTACTAACCCATACACATGGGATATATGTCTTATAATAAATGCCTATTGTCAATAACTCAAAATGCTAACAGTCAAATTGGGTGAAATATTACAGCAACAGTAACATGGGACAGTGTGCATGCATGTAGATGTTTAAAAAATATATATATTAGTCCTTTAGCCAGGTAAAGGGACTTTAGAAAGTGAATTGTTTAGACTACTGCAATAATAAATAAAGACCTGGCCCAGACTCACTCAAAACGATGAGAAACATGGGGAGATGTTTGGCTCTTAAAAGAGCCGTTGGGTTATGTATGGGAGGTCAAAGGTTGGTTAAGGTGTAGGGACAAGGTAAGTGTACTGGAGCTGCAAAGAAAGGTAAAAACAAGTGATTACAAAATGTCTTGCATGGCTATAGCAAACTAATCTTAAGATCAGACCTTAAGATGTTCTTCAATGTCGTCGTCGTCGTCGTCATCTGCCGCTTGTCCGGGGATCGGGTCGCGGGGGCAGCGACCTAAGCAGGGAGGCCCAGACTTCCCTCCCCCCGGCCATTTCCGCCAGCTCTTCCTGGGGGACCCCAAGGCGTTCCCAGGCCAGCTGAGAGACATAGTCCCTCCAGCGTGTCCTGGGTCTTCCCCGGGGCCTCTTCCCAATGGGACGTGCCCGGAACACCTCACCAGGGAGGCGTCCAGGAGGCATCCTAATCAGATGCCCGAGCCACCTCAGCTGGCTCCTTTCGACGCGGAGGAGCAGCGGTTCTACTCTGAGCCCCTCCCGGATGACCGAGCTTCTCACCCTATCTCTAAGGGAGAGCCCGGACACCCTGCGGAGAAAGCTCATTTCGGCCGCTTGTATTCGCGATCTCGTTCTTTCGGTCACTACCCATAGTTCGTGACCATAGGTGAGGGTAGGAACGTAGATCGACTGGTAAATAGAGAGCTTCGCCTTTCGACTCAGCTCCTTCTTCACCACGACGGACCGATGCAGAGCCCGCATCACTGCGGACGCCGCACCGATCCGCCTGTCGACCTCGCGCTCCATTCTTCCCTCACTCGTGAACAAGACCCCGAGATACTTGAACTCCTCCGCTTGGTTCAGGATCTCCTCCCCGACCCGGAGATGGCACTCCACCCTTTTCCGGTCGATTACCATGGCCTCAGATTTGGAGGTGCTGATTCGCATCCCAGCCGCTTCACATTCGGTTGCGAACCGCTCCAGTGAGAGCTGAAGGTCACGGCCCGATGAAGCCAACAGGACCACATCATCCGCAAAAAGCAGCGACCCGATCCTGAGGTCACCAAACCGGACCCCCTCAACACCCTGGCTGCGCATAGAAATTCTGTCCATATAGGTAATGAACAGAATCGGTGACATAGGGCAGCCCTGGCGGAGTCCAACCCTCACCGGAAACAAGTTCGACTTACTACCGGCAATGCGGACCAAACTCTGGCACCGGTCGTACAGGGACCGGACAGCCCCGATCAGGAAATCCGGTACCCCGTACTCTCGGAGCACCCCCCACATGAGCCCCCGAGGGACACGGTCGAACGCCTTTTCCAAATCCACAAAACATGTGTAGACTGGTTGGGCGAACTCCCATGTACCCTCCAGGACTCCGCGGAGGGTATAAAGCTGGTCCACTGTTCCACGGCCAGGACGAAAACCACATTGCTCCTCCTGAATTCGAGGTTCGACAATCCGACGGACCCTCCTCTCCAGGACCCCTGAATAGACTTTCCCAGGGAGGCTGAGGAGTGTGATCCCCCTAAAGTTGGAGCGCACCCTCCGGTCCCCCTTTTTAAAGAGGGGAACCACCACCCCGGTCTGCCAGTCCAGAGGCACTGTCCCCGATGTCCACGCGATGTTGCAGAGTCGTGTCAACCAAGACAGCCCTACAACATCCAGAGCCTTAAGGAACTCCGGGCGGACCTCATCCACCCCAGGGGCCCTGCCACCGCGGAGCTTTTCAAACACCTCGGCGACCTCATCCCCAGAGATAGAAGGGCCCCCCCCGATGTCCCCAGACTCTGCCTCCACGTCGGAAAGCGTGTTGGTGGAATTAAGGAGGTCTTCGAAGTATTCCTTCCACCGATCCAGGACGTCCCCCGTCAAGGTCAGCAGCGCACCATCCCCACCGTATACAGTGTTGACAGAGCACTGCTTCCCCCTCCTGAGCCGCCGGATGGTGGTCCAGAACCTTTTTGAAGCCGTTCGGAAGTCATTCTCCATGGCCTCGCCGAACTCCTCCCATGCCCGGGTTTTTGCCTCCGCGACCGCCAAAGCCGCGTTCCGCTTGGCCTGCCGGTACACATCAGCTGCCTCTGGAGTCCTACCAGCCAATAAAGTCCGATAGGCCTCCTTCTTCAGCTTGACGGCATCCCTCACCTCCGGAGTCCACCACCGGGTCCGAGGGTTACCGCCGCGACATGCATCGACCGCCCTGCGGCCGCAGCTCCGGTCAGCCGCTTCAACAATGGAGGCCCGGAACATGGCCCATTCGGACTCAATGTCCCCGGCCCCCCCCGAGACATGATCGAAGCTCTCCCGGAGGTGGGAGTTGAAGCTCCTTCTGACAGAGGGTTCCGCCAGACGTTCCCAGCAGACCCTCACATTACGTTTGGGCCTGCCAGGCCTGACCGGCGTCCTCCCCCACCATCGAAGCCAACTCACCACCAGGTGGTGATCAGTTGACAGCTCCGCCCCTCTCCTCACCCGAGTGTCCAAGACATGCGGCCCCAAGTCCGATGACACGACTACAAAGTCGATCATCGAACTGAGACCTCGGGTGTCCTGGTGCCAGGTGCACATATGGACACCCTTATGCTTGAACATGGTGTTCGTTATGGACAAACCGTGTCTAGCACAGAAGTCCAACAACAAAACACCACTCGGGTTCATATCGGGGGGGCCGTTCCTCCCAATCACGCCCCTCCAGGTCTCACTGTCATTGCCCACATGAGCATTGAAGTCCCCCAGGAGGACGAGGGAATCCCCAGGAGGAGCGCTTTCCAGCACCCCCCCCAGAGACTCCAAAAAGGGTGGGTACTCTGAGCTGCCGTTTGGTGCATAAGCACAAACGACAGTGAGGACCCGTCCCCCCACCCGAAGGCGGAGGGAGGCTACCCTCTCGTCCACCGGGGTGAACCCCAATGTACAGGCGCCGAACCCAGGGGAAACCAGTATTCCCACCCCAGCTCGACGCCTCTGTTCTTCAATGATTAAATTGATTTAAAATCTACAAGTTCCATTACTGATTTGCGAGTAAGATACGGTATTATTGAAAAGGAAGGTAAATCCTAGCCTGGATCTGCCAATCGAGATGGCCTACTATTGTATATTCTAGGAGGAGATCAGCCCGCTCAAAAGGAGATTAGCCCGCTCAAATAAACTAGAAAGGGGAAACTGGCGAGCTAGCTAGACTAGCTAGCACTAGCTAATATCCCATTTGAATTGTAAATAAAAATACATAAATGCGATTAATCTTAACACTGACAAACACTCACTGTCCCTTTTAATATTAAAGATAAAACATGCACGATCCTCAATACACAATTTTGCACATGCTAGAATCAGAGCAAGATATTTGTGTTAACTTACCGGGAGAGGGATGAAAACGCTCTGAAGAATTACCGCGGTAAACTATAATTCCCCATAATTATATACTTAATACAACTAATCTCTCTCCGGTCCTGTACAGTGCATACATAAAGGCAAGATTAAAACAGGCAAATAAATACAAGAAAATCCTCTTTAATAAATACATATACATAGATCGTCTAGCCACGGTGACTGAAGATTTTCCGCTACAAATTCAACACTTTTTTCATTTTTTTTTCAGAATCTGCAGAATTTCTAAAAACTGGATGGACATAACATTAACCCATCTTATTGGTGAATTATCAATGATAGGAATCAATGGGGTTGAACAATATTCAAGGATATAAGAAAATTCTTCCGCATTTTCAGCCGATAGAAATAAATGGGAGGAATTTGCGTATAAACTGCACGCACATCTTCCCATTCATGTCTATCAACAGAAAACGCGTCTATATTACACGCAGAGCTTCATGAACTCTTATCATTTTACGTCATCACCCAGAGTCGGATTTGACTAAGATCACAAATCGATATTGACGTGTGGAGAATATTGAGATGATAGTTGTCTTGAGTTATATCAGAAACCATTTGTTTTAAATCTCCACAGCCCACTCTTCCATGGCTGGCAAGAACCTGGCCTGTATAGGCTACAGCTTATATTGCCTGTGTGTGCCCATAGGCTATATTTTTTCTTATTTATATTTAGGCTACAAGAATACTGCTTGGCGTTGGTGGCAAATAAAAATGACAGTTTGTTATTTAAAGGTGTTTGAGGTGAAAATTCCCCCACAAAAACGTTTAAAAAATACATTTGGATGCTTCGGTATCGTGACTCTCCGTAAAGAGTCTGTTTGATGACGTAAAATGGATAAAGAGTTGTTGAAGTTCTGCGTGTGATATAGACGCATTTTCTGCCGATAGAAATGAATGGGAGGAATTCGCGTATAAACTGCACGCAAAATAGCGATTTGGTGTATCTATGGCACGCAAAATAGATGCGTCAACCTGTGTCATAGATACGCAGAAGTATGAGACTGGGTTGGGGCAACCGATTTTACAAAAAAACTAGCAACTTTTTGTATTTTTATTACAAACATATTGATACACTTTACCCCTGGAGAGCCCCCATATCCTACATTTTCAACGTGTGTAACAATTTATATAATTCACCACATCATGTAAATACTTTAATACTATGCATTCTACTTAAATCTTTCAACCAGTTTTGATATTTTTACTTCATATGTATTGTCAGGCTAATATCCCTTACAAAAAGAAGTATATTAAAGTATACTATAAGTATACTAAAATATGGATAGTACACTTTTAGTTCACTTTTGATGTACTTTTAAGAAGTATGCTAAGAAAATTGTTCACTTTAAATATACTTTTAAGAAGTATACTTACAAAACAGTTTACTTTTAATATACTTTTAAGTATGTTTTGAAAATAGTTCACTTTTGATATCCTTTTAAGGAGTATACTTAGAAAATAGTTCACTTTTGATGTACTTTTAAGAAGTATGCTTAGAAACAGAAAATGGTATACATTTCTTCTGGAGTAGGATGTACGTTTTCTATTATTATACAGCAAAAACAGTCAAAATAACAGGTTACATTTTTTAGATCCATCTCATTCTAATTATTCATGTCTATGAAAATCTATTATGCATGGCACATTGAATCTTTTTTTGTTACTGTAACCTTAATTACTGCCAAAACATTCTGAAGCCCTATACTCTTGTACTAATAATTATAAATTGGAGTATACATGGGAAAAAAAGAAAAAGCTACTTGAGAATTTGAAGGTTATACTGTCAAACTGACTGAAGAACGAAATAACGACGTGAAATAATGAAGATAGTGTGGCTCATTGGCCAGTCAATTTCCATGATGCAAGGCGGTAAATAGTGTTAAAATGTGCTAAGTTTGGCGTTTGTTTGAAATACAAAGGTAACTTAATGCATTTCGTTTTGTGTGTCTGCTTAGAATGTAGTGTTTTTGTAGTGTAGTGTTGTAGTGTAATTGTCATTGTTGTGCTGGGTTACCATAGTAACCATGAGTTAAATCACTGTTACGTTTCATTACAAGAGCTGGATTCATAAAACGTTAATAGCTGTGCAGTAAGTAGCTTCTTTCAGAATCTGCAGTGTAACTTGGTGAGGGCCCCCCTTCTCGCCATGTGACGCAAGATCTGAGGCATGTGAGGGGCCTCTTAACATTTTAATTTATTAGTAAGTCACAGTAAAATTAAATTTACGTTTACTTCTTGAGGTACTTACATTAATTGAAAGTGCACTTGAAAGTATTGCACTTCTTTTTTGTCAGGGATATCAGGCCAATGACCAAATGTCTCCAGTACCAACCATTGGAAATTGCAGAGAAAGTTCAAAGCGAGGGAGAACACCATGTTTACAAGTGACTCTTCCCCACCAGTGGTGAATTGAATCCTGAAAATGCTATCCTGAGTGCAGTTATGTTCTAGGACACTTTATTATTCATATTTGTTCTGTCCCAACTTTTTTGAATTTGTAGAACGAAGAGAATTTCAACTAAATGTGGAATGATTGGAGTAATGAAACACTGAATACTCATGTCTAAACACACTGTTAGATGACATCACTGTCCATCATCCAGTGTTGAGGTCAAGCTGGAGCTAGTTCACAGGGGGGGTTGTGCAAACACACACACATGTTCCAATAATAAATATAAACTAGGTCCTGTTCATAAATCCTGGCAGTTAGTTTCAACTGTAGCACTTCACTGCAGTTATGATTTTCTTGGATTTTGACAAGGAATTAGATATAAAAAGCAAGCACATTGTTGATTCCAAAGGATAAAGCGGTTTGTTTTACATTTGGACAAGATATCCACCACCAACACAGATTGTATGTGGATGGATTGCTAAACAAGATCCAAGGTCAGTATACAGACCCATTCCACATACAAACACCACACACAAAGATGTTTCTACAAAAATGTCTACACATATAAACAGACAAGTTCTGTTTCTAAGTTCTTAAACAAAGTATCTCAACCTTTGTTAACTCGATCCTAATGGTCACCATTTGTAACTCATAACTTATCCAATGTTAAAATTGTGAGTTTTTAAGTGCTTGGACAAAATTGCAGATGTAGTAAAGGTTTTTCCACAAACACTACATGAATGAGGATGCATACCATTATGAACCCGTTGATGCTTTCTGCATGTGTAAGCATCTTTAAAACTCATTCCACATATAGGACAATCATAGAGTCGCAACTCTGTGTGGACACGGCGATGGTTGCGCAGTGTGCCATCGTTGTTGAAACGTTTTCCACACAAGGCGCATACGTACGGTTTCTCGCCAGTATGAATGCGCAGGTGTATTTTCAGTCGTGAAACATGGCTAAAGGTTTTGCCACAGTGGGGACAAGGGTGTGACCTGAGACCTATATTGCTCAGTGACCGTGGCTTGATTTGAGAGGCAACCATGCAGTCTAGCTTTGTCCCAATTCGCTTCCCAGCATTATCTATGTGTTGTACAATGTCTTCTTGGTCTGAGACATTAGCTGATGCAGGGTCAGTACTGAGATAACAGTCCCTATATCTGACCTCTATCCTTCCTGACTCCAGGTCAGACTTGGTGACTGAGGCAGCATGTGTTGTCAATGCTGAAGCTCTCTCCAGGTCAGGAAACCCTGTGTCAGAAACAGAACCTGAACAAGAGTCAATACTCTGGTCAAGGGGTTCAACTTTGATGGCTTCAAGACCACAGTGTACATCTATTCTATCCACAATACATTTGTCCAAGGGACTATATAGCAAACAAGAATTACAGTCCAAATCCTTTTTCATATTTGTCAAAACAGATGTTCCTAATGAAATTGTCTCTGGACCAGGACTATGTGTGGACTCTGAACTTGATTTGAAGAGATATTTCCACTGGATGCAGTCTGTGGTCCCCTGGTTAGGTGTGGTAGGGCCCTCATTCTGGTCAGAGACTGCTTTGTCCTGTCCAGTAAATGAGGGTTCAATGTCTTGTCCCTGGTTGGAACTCCACTGGTGCTGACCAGCAGGAGAGACTGTTTCAGAAGATGACGGCCGTCTGATGGAACCTAAACACACTCCAATACACAGATTGTACAGAAATTAAAAGAAATGTGTGTACAAATGCATTTTCTCTTGTTTATTTGGCCAGAAAGGGTTCGGTAATGTGTCTATTTTAGCACGTTAAAGACCATTGAGCTCCAATTAAACGGGTCTAAATTGAACAAACGTTAATACCAAGTGTAACATGTTCAGATTTCGTGCATCAGTCTCACCTGTCCACTCTACTCCAAGTCCAATTTCATGCAACCGTCGTTTCAACACTTGGTTCTCTTGACGAGTTCGGGTAGTCTCCTCCTCATATTTTAGAACAGTCCCCTCGACAACCTCCAGAATCTCTCCGATTGCCACCATTAAACGCTCAGTGAGATAGGAATTCAAAAGTTGTAGTTTTGTCATTTTCACACTGTCTGCTGAAAACATCAGATAAATAAACTAACGTTGAGCTAACCAACAATTCTAGGTGGTTTGTTGTGATATAACCACAATGCACTTCCTTGTCGGTCTGTGTAGCTACCTGTTGGGGTTTATATCAACGTAGATTAAGGAATAGGCTTATTTCAATAAATATCGCAAGTTTCCGCGAGTTCCGTTTAATTACAGTGGTTTATTTGTTTCCTAGCTAAGTAACCTAGGTAACTTGTACCGCTGAACTAGCCTGCTCCGTGTAGTGGCAGGGGATTGAGCGGAATATAGCTGTGTTGCAAAGAATTTACAACAGGGGGAAACAAAATCCCATAAACAGTTCCGTGTAGTGATGTGTCGTTCGTAAACGACTCATCACGTTCATTTTGAAAGAATCATCGTGCGGCCGGCTGCAGGCGGTGGACTTGAGACAGTGAATTCTGGTTAGACTTTTTGTCCGACTTGAGACGGCGCCGAGGTATTGAACGCCAATTGTGCCAAAACGTCTGAACTCTCGTTCGTGTACAGACGGTGACCCAGGGCTCTCAAGTGTCACGCATTGAGAGTGACAGTCACTCATTTTGGTCTTTAGTCACACCCTCCCACCACACATTGTATTTCTCACGCCGAAAAAAAATATTTATAATATATTTAATATGCCACAGCACCCAACCAAAATTCCTCTGGCCGCCCCACTCTCACTATGGAACCGGCAGTCCAGCACGTCTCCCCTGGAGTGCGAGCCTGCCACTTATCAGCCAATCAAAAAAAACAAAGGGTCTATGGCCAATCGGAAAATAGAAACATTGTATCTGGGTAAGATTTAATGCAACAACCAATGGAGAAAAAGTATATCTTGTCATTTTTCGGGATTCCGCTACGTCTTCCGAAAGTTTTGTTCACATACAAAGCAAACCGCTGGAGCTCGAACATCACTTTGAGCACAGTCATGATCTCCTGTTTTAATGTTACAACAAATTCACAACTTGTTTGACACAAACAATGACAACTTAACTGCTGTAAAAAAAAAAAATCCCAGATAATTAGCATCAGTTTTTCAAGAGTCTCTTAACCAACAGTTTTACAGCCTGTTCACTGACAACACCTGCTCAGAACAAGTAGTTCATAGATGCAGCTGTTGTGTATCGGTGAAACTCACTTGTCAGGTAAGTCGGAGGCCACCCGCATCAACGGTTATTTAGCTTTTCATTGGCGTAGAGCGGTAGTGGCGGCGCTTGGGATGTCAGAGGTGGCAGGATCGAACCCCGTGCGGGATGTATATAGGCCCGATTCCTTGACTTTTAAAATAATGTCATATTTTATTATTATATCCTGGCCATGGATGCATTAATCATTGCTGCCTTTCAAAGATGTCAGGTAAAAAGCAATTAATTAATTTTGACCCCCTGACGGGGGGGTGGAATGTCACTCTTGCCTCGTCTTCAAAACTTGAGAGCCCTGCAGACGTTACATTTAAACGTGTACAGACGTAAACAATGGACGTCTGTACACGTTTTGACATGTACACGGTCGTTTTTATGGAAGGCCTAGTGGGCAAGTATTAAGACGCCCCCGTGTGTTAACCACGCGTAATTAACGACGCCTTGGCATGCAAAGTCGGCGACTTTTGCGCCTTGTTTGACACGTTGCCATTTACACACGTAAATTACGTCAACATTTTTGAGACGTGTCTAGCAAACCACACAAAATTAACGCCTGGTTTGGCACAATCAGCGTCTGGTTTTCCAAAATTAAAGTCTACTTGAATCTCCGATGGGAAATTATGACAACAATTGTAACCACTAATATGCAAGTAAAGTAGGTCTAAGGATGCTCGTGCGAGCTACTATCAAATACAATGTTGATTAGCTAGTTAGCTATTAGTATGAAGTTGGTGGTCACAATTGCAATATTGAAAAGGGGTGCAGAGACAAATAAATGGAGTAATATCAGGCTGGCTGGCTCTCTGGCTTGGAGTTTTGTGAACTTCCCTTGCACTGCGATTGCGTTGCCTCAGTATTGTGCGCAATTTGGTTTTACTGCCAACATTCCTTAATGTAAGAGGCAATGTGCAAACTCAGTTGGTGGCAAAATACAACTGTTGTTACTATTCATGTCAGGTGTATTTTATTGTCATTTTCAATTACATATGGTTGTACATAATAAAAACAGTATGTACAGTGACTGACAGGACAGTATGTACAGTGACGGGACAGTATGTACAGTGACAGGGCTGTAGGCTATGTACAGTGATTGGAGGTAGCAGTTATGAAGCGACAGGTTCTCGTGCCAATATATTGTGATGCCAATTTGTTGAGCGGTCATCTTCCTTGTATAGACCTACAAAAGTGAAATACACAGCCAAGGTGACATAAGTTCACATTCACACACTGTTGTCCTATACTTATCAGATCATCTATGATGTCCCAAAGGCCCAACTCCTTCTCAGGTCACCTTCTGGCAGCAACCTTGCAGGTGGGTTTCACTGTGCAACCAGGCCTACCCAAGCTGCTGCTGGGCCAAGGGCTGATTGGAATGGCACACTGGGACTTGCAGATGAGCTGAAATACATTATTTTTCTTTCTGTTGCGTAAAATGTAGGCCTACTGCTTTTATTTTGAGTTAAATGCTGTTAAACACTGCCATGGTCAGCAAACACTAGCCATGGCTCTGCTTCAGGAAGGATACTGTTCACAGCTCTATGAGTCAATAGGACATTACCATTACCTGAATGACTTGTAGTGGTCAGGAGGTTATGCCTGTTCTGAGGATAGTATAAACCATGTTAGATTGTTGGCTCTGTGTATTGTTTTGGTCTCCTCCCTGTCTTCTGTGTCTTTGGTTCTGTTGCAGGATGGCAGGCAGGTAGAGGAGCTGTTTTTAGGAGCTGTTTTAGATTGCTGTGCCTTGGTCCTTAATAAGCTGTGCCCTAACAAGCTGGGTCTCTCTATTACTAGCAGGAACATCATCACTGTTTGTAATGATTCTTTATACTTGCACTGATCCCACATCCATTCCCTACACTACTAATTTACATGACCGTCACATACAACCATTTTTTTGTAAGCACTTTTTAATGAATAAATGCACTGTTATCCATATTCATGTGGCTTGCCACTTCCTTCATTTACTTCTGGAGCAATAAAGTATCAATCTAATCTTCCTATGAACCCGGTTAACACAAAATATCGTACACTGCTAATTGTCAGCTAACTAAATAGTAGGCGAATAGACAATCAAGCTTGAAATGGTATAGTCATCATGAACTAGCACTGTTCAAAGATGTCCAACCCAAGTTCTCAATGTCTGCAGAAAGACACAAAAGAGCAGAAACCTGCTCTCGCAATGCAGTGTTAGGCTACTAATAAAATAATTGTGATAACTTTAATTTATCTTCACAGTGCCCGCTCACTAGGGATAATTTTCCATAACAAATAACGCAATGCGTCCTCTACTTTAAGGAGGTGACCTGACGCTCAGGTCATTGACCCTTTAGTGACATATGGGTAACACCATTTTCATTATCTGGGAAATCATACCCTAATCTTTTGTTACATTTCCTTCTCATGTAATACACTTTCCCCTACATTCAGCCTAATAACATACTCCAAACTAACACAATGTACCATCATTAGGCTACAGTGTCTTGGTAAAGGGGTGAAAAATACTAGATTTTAACTAAACTTCCATTCAGGATTACGACTGCAGATGCATTGATTAAAGAGAGGTTTAAAGAATTATAATATACATTTTTGTAAGTCCAACGGTAATATCTGAAGGTTGCCACCTACACTCAGAAGCCAATGCTACTAAGAAACCCTTTTAAAATCAAACACTTTAAAAGTAAGGTTATACAATTTAATTTGATGTCTTTAATTAATTCAATTATGCCTCATGTGTCACGGTGTGTGGTGGTGTAGGACCCAAACGCAGGAGAGTAGCCAGTCATTGCCTCAAACGAAGGGTTTATTCTTTTAAACGGGAAACAGCCAGGGTCAGTAGCGGTCCTAGCACATTTGGCGCCCTAGGCAAGATTTTTCACCAGCACCCACTCTTATGCCGCCCTAGGCTGCTGGCTATGTCGCCTATAGGAAAGACCGGCACTGGACAGGGTCCTCACGTTAACAAAGGTAAGGACAAGACAAAGGCTGTGTCTACTACCGCGCACTTTATGAAGTACACTGCAATGCAGTGCCCTGCAAAACAGTGCACTTACATATTCAGTGCACTCTGTCGCTGATAAGTGCTGTCTCAAATGGAACACTGCTACGTTAAACACTTGGTGGAAGTGACGGACGCAAATCTGCTTGCCACACCCGCAAAACCTGCCAAAATGAACGTGCTTCCATTCTCTTGTGCTTCTCCACTTACGTGGAAAAAGCTGCCAAAAGGGCTCCTCCTTTTCCGCTACGTAGCCAAGATGGCGCCCGTTTAGGGCGAGTAGTGTCCATCGTTGTACACAGTTTTTTTGGACCGTTTGCAGTGCGCCATCCTGGTACTTTCAGTGCACTGAATTATTCTGGTTTTGTGAGTGAAGCGCCCTAAGCACTGAAAGTCAGTGCTCGAAGTGCACAAGTGCGCGGTAGTAGACACAGCCAAAGACTAGACACAAAACAGGAACCTAAAATACACAGACCCAAACAAGACACAGGTGGACATGATAATACAAACAAGAACTGAAACCACTCAACAAGACACAGGTGAAGACAATGGCAGACACAAGGACGCGGTAGGGCAGGGCAAAACCAAAAAGGGGGGCACAGCTGTGGCCGTGACATTATGCCTGCCCAAAGGTGGGTGACTGTATTATCCCAGACTTCATGTACTGTTTGAACTGTACATGGGTTGTGTGTATGGGCAGTCTCAGGGTTATGTCACAGGCGTTGGCCTCTGGGAACACCCTTGGTGCTGGGGGAGGACCAGGGGACAGAAAGATAGTCAAAATATAGTATTTTCCTTAAAGTATAGGTGCTAGACATGTCGTAAATGGATACAGGTCACTATTCAAACATTGAATGTATTCATTCACACAAGGTAGTAGCCTACACTAAACCTTTCAAAGTGCCAATACACACTGTATAAGCCCGGCATGAGGTGTGTAGCCAACCAGTGCTTGTTTAATGCTGTCATAACTGGATTCATAAGAAGATTAAATAAGAACTTCAGGAAGTGACAAGTCACGGTAATAAGAATAAACATGTATTTATTTACTAAAAAGTGCTTACAAAGAAACGGTTGGTAAATTAGTAGAGTAGGAAATGGGTGTGGGATCAGTGCAAGTGTCGAGTGTAGAGAATCATTACAAACTAAAAAGCAAACAGTAATGATGTTCCTGCTAGTAATGGAGAGACCCAGCTTGTTAGGGCACATCTTATTAAGGACCAAGGCACAGGTCACAGGTGTGCCCCTGCAGCAATCACAGCTCCTCTACCTGCCTGCCAACCTGCAACAGAACCAAAGACACAGAAACAGAAGACAAAGGAGACCCAAACAGTGCACATAAAGGCAACAATCTAACATGGTTTATGCCATCATCACAACAGGCATAGCCTCCCGGTCGC
Source organism: Hypomesus transpacificus (assembly GCF_021917145.1). NCBI lineage: Eukaryota > Metazoa > Chordata > Actinopteri > Osmeriformes > Osmeridae > Hypomesus > Hypomesus transpacificus. Next base: position 11,315,092 of record NC_061076.1, read on the forward strand.
TACAAGTCATTTAGGTAATGGTAATGTCCTATTGACTCATACAGCTGTGAACAGTATCCTTTTTGAGGTAGAGCCATGGCTAGTGTTTGCTGACCATGGCAGTGTTTAACAGCGTTCAACTCAAGTTAAAGCAGTAGGCCTACATCTTACACAGCAGAAGACAAATATTGATTTCAGGTCATCTGCAAGTCCCAGTGTGCCATTCAAATCAGCCCTTGGCCCAGCAGCAGCTTCGGTAGGCCTGGTTGCACAGTGAAATCCAGCTGCATGGTTGCTGCCAGAAGGTGACCTGAAAATGAGTTGGGCCTTTGAGACATCATAGACGATTTGTTAAGTATAAAGACAACAGTGTGTGAATGTGAAGGACAGCCGATGAACCTTTACTTATGTCACCTTGCCTGTGTATTTCACTTTTGTAGGTCTATACAAGGAAGATGACCGCTCAACAAATTGGCATCACAATATATTGGCATGAGAACCTATCACTTCATAACTGCTACCTCCAATCACTGTCCATACTGTCCTGTCACTGTACATACTGACCTGTCACTGTACATACTGTCCTGTCACTACATACTGTCCTGTCAGTGTACATACTGCCCTGTCACTGTACATACTGTCCTGTCACTATACATACTGTCCTTTCACTGAACATACTGTCCTGTCACTGCATACTGTCCTGTCACTACATACTGTCCTGTCACTGTACATACTGCCCTGTCACTGAACATACTGCCCTGTCACTGTACATACTGTCCTGTCACTATACATACTGTCCTGTCACTGTAGGCTACATATACGTTGACCCTTGCACCTGTTGAAACATAAGTTCTGTACGTCTTCAGTCAATTTCTCAAGATGTAAAAACAGCACTGGAACTCAGCAGGATTGATGCAAAGTGTTTTATTGGTTCTCAGGTAACAAAAATTGCCAATAGAACGTGAGCGTGATCCCGGGATCAGACTGAAGTTTTCTCCGGACAATTTAACTTATATAGTCTTCTCCCCATTGTATGTTAATTTGGTACGATATTAGTTGGTTTCGTAGACATTAGGTAATCTTACCAAGCGGGTCCCTTGTCTCAGGGGATTCAAAACAGGTACTTTTCCTACATAGACACTGCTTGAAATTAGGCTCTTTCTGACCTTGAACAGCCAGCTACATTAGGTTTCTGGGCGTAAGGCCACAAATATGTCTCATAAGTTACAGCTATGCATCCTGGTCCTTTATGAAAGCATACACATGCTCCTCTCCCCCATTCATCCTTTAATTATTTAAACCTTATATTTTGGGCTTCATGTCTCCTACCATTGTTTAGGGATAACAATAATCAGCCAACAGCTTTGCATCTGGTTTCCAATAATATAGCATGTACTACAAAGGTGATCATAAGTTTCATTGAATCCATAATCATTACATCTTCATAATTACAACAGTATGGTGTTTTTTACACAACACACCGTACTGTCGTGTTTTCTAATATGGCATCATGGTCCTGGGGAAACTCTGTTTCATTGTACAACCATAAGTAATTGAAAATGACAATAAAATACACTTGATATGAATAGTAACAACTGTTTTTTTTGCCACCAACTGAGTTTGCACATTGCCTCTTACATAAAGGAATGTTGGCAGTGAAATCAAATCGCGCACAATACTGAGGCAACGCAATCGCAGTGCAAGGAAAGTTCACAAAGCTCCAAGCCATCCTGATATTACTGCATTTATTTGTCTCTAGTCTGCACCCCTTTTTAGTATTGCAATTGTGACCACAAACTTCATACTAATAGCTAACTAGCTAACCAACATTGCATTTGATAGTAGCTCGCTTGAGCATCCCTAGACCTACTTTACTTACGTATTAGATGATACAATTGTTGTCATAATTTCCCATCGGAGATTCAAGCAAGCAGACTTTAATTTTGGAAAACAAGATGCTGATTGAGCCAAACCAGGCGTTAATTTCGTGTGGTTTGCTAGACACGTCTCAAAATTTGAGACGTACTTTACGTGTGTAAATGGCAACGTGTCACGTGACACGTTCAAAGCACGCGTTTTTTTAGACGCGTGCTTTTGAACGTGTCACGTGACACGTTTCAATTCGAGGCGAAAAAGACGCCGACTTTGTTTGGAAGTCTGCGTTTTTTACGCGTGGTTGAGACGGGGCCGTGTCAAACAAGGCGCAAAAGACGCCGACTTTGCATGCCAAGGCGGCGTTCATTACGCGTGGTTGACACACGGGGGCGTCTTATTACTTGCCCACTAGGCCTTCCATAGTTTTTGACGTCTGTACGTGTTTAAAATTGGGTGCTACCACTTCATTTGTATCTGAGGGGAAACCAGATAACGATCAGTGCAAGAGAGAAAACCTGTCCACACTCAACCAATCTTGATTGAATTGAGGTTACAAAATAGGCTAATATAAATTGGCAGTGACGTTATCAACAACTGTAGGCTATTTTGAACCAACTGAAAAGATAATTACGTTTGTATTAGTGCTGTCAGTTTAACGCGTTATTAACGGTGTTAACGCAAACCCAAATTAACGGCGTCAATTTTTTTATCGCGCGATTAACGCTCTTTTTGGCCTAGCAAACTTTGTAGTTTTTTTCACATGCTGTTGCAACAATTACCGACGTTAGAAAGACTACAACACCACACCGGATCTAGCTAGACCGGAAATAGAACAACAGGCACGCCACACACACACTTGTTTGTAGTGATGGGAAGTTCGGTTCTTTTTACTGATTCGGTTCTTTGAATCTCGTTCAGTAAAATGAACGAATCTTTTTTTGAGTCATTTGTTCATTTCAGGGGGGGGGGGGGGGGGGGGGGGGGGGGCTAGGGGGCTATACGTCCACTGCAAAGGACGTATAGCCCCTATACGTCCACTGTAGGTTAGTGCATGACATGTGCACCAGCAAATACTATTTCAAAATAAATTCCTGCATTAAAATAATGTATCATGAGTTTGTATGATTTGGTCATGTATTATCACACTAGCATTTAATTATCACGTCAAACAATTACACTGCACTAAACTGTAAGTGTAAATGTAAAGTGAAAATAACAAAACCAGTCAGTATGATGACTTGAGCGAATATCATTCATTCACGTCTTACTAAAACAGCGGCCACGCAAAAGGGAATAAGGAAACTGTTTCCTCTACTAAAAAATACAATGCGGGTCACGTGAAAAAAGGATCCAAAGACTCGTAGAAAGACCGAGTCGGGGAAGGAACTAATCATTCGTTTCCTCTAGCTACAGAGCCTATGCAGGTCACGTGAAAAATGATCCAAAGACTCGTAGAAAGACCGAGTCGGGAAAGGAACGAATCGTTCGTTTCCTCTTGCTACAGCCTATACAGGTCACGTGAAAAATGATCCAAAGACTCGTAGAAAGACCGAGTCGGGAAAGGAACGAATCGTTCGTTTCCTCTAGCTACAGAGCCTATGCAGGTCACGTGAAAAATGATCCAAAGACTCGTAGAAAGACCGAGTCGGGAAATGAACGAATCACTCGTTGAGAGGACTCGTTACTCCCGAGTCCTTATAAGGATTCGTTCAAAATGAACGAATCGTTCACGAACGACACATCACTACTTGTTTGGCTTGCGAGCCGGCTAAAGAGTAGTAGCAGAGCCCGTTTACGGATATAAGACATTCTCTGGTAGTAGGCTAACGTTACGTTTTGAGTGGATGGCGAGCGCGAGACGCCGAAATGGATGCCAATAAGATTCTGAATGGAAAGTTCACTTTTAAAAAGTTGCCAAATGGTTCCATTGACAAGACCAAAGTGATCTGTGTGTTTTGTCGTTGTAAACTGAGTTATCATCGCAGCACGTCCAGTCTGAAATACCACTTGATGGCCAAGCACACAGCTGCGATTCATGCGAATTCTCCGCCCCCTCGTCAAAGCCAGGCGATTGCAATGTTGTTTTCAATAAAAAAATATTTGCACGAAGCAATCCGAACCACTTTTCCATGTTGATAAGAGCTTTAAAATTGAAAAAAGAATGGGACAAAAAGAAATCAAGGGACATTTAGAATAGATAAAAATGTGCGATTAATTGATTAATCGCGAGTCAACTATGACATTAATGCGAAATATTTTAATCGTTTGACAGCACTAGTTTGTATACTATATATCATATTCACATTTCGAAAAAGGTAGACATTTAAGTTTGTTAAAATGCCTACTAGATGGCATTGTGAGTGCACAAATAGTAAGGGCAGAGCCTCTGGTTAATGTGATGGGTATACCCAAGGATACATTTTGGCGCAACAGCAAGCAAAATAACATTACAATAAAACAGGTTAGGAATACACATGGTTGAAGACAGCTGGACAGTACACTGAGTAGTGTTGGATAAATTGAAGATGTAACACATTTATCCTGTATAAGAATGATTCTGTGTTCAGCATTCCTTGTGTGTAGAGAGAGGCCTACCCCCAAATCTGAACTTTGGGTAACATGAGGCATATGTAAACAAGGTGACCTGGGCTGACCACTCTCTCTTACTGGAGACGCCATAAAAGATGTCTGGCCTTATCTGTGTTGGGTGAATCATGTGGTCAAGCTTACAGGGGTCAAAAGGCGCGCACACACGCGCGCGCCAGGTCTATGCAAGGAGCCAATGAAGAAGAGCAATGGAACATTTGCATGCCTTTGTCCTAACCAATGACTGTAAAGAGCGGTTCTGCTTAAATAGCTAGTGCAGAAGGTGGAGAACCTCGCAGCAAATATGGCTGTTTAAAAAGAGGCACTTTTTTGGGGGGGGGGGGGGGGGGTGTAAAGGTGACGGAATTCTGGACTAGCTGTGAGGCACAGCTTTCGATGGACAAGGTAAGAATAAATTGTATATATAGTCGAAGAATACTTGTTTTTTTTGTTATATATACCGCGAGGGATGAAAAACTCTGCAGTGAAGTCGTTGAAGACTAATCACTGGTTAATATATAGTCGGATGAAAAACTTCACTGCTGTGAAGTCGTGCACTAAACTCACAATGGATCCTGACCTGTAAATGTATACTGGTTGAAATTGACATAATAACTGATTATTATTGCTGATGAATTGGGAATTGTGATTTAGACATGGTAGCCTAAAGGCGTTTGACATGCCATTAGAGAGTGGAGTTCTACATAAATGCGTTAATTGTTGCTGAGGTGTGTTTGTTTTGAGTATCTGAGTCTGGTGGTAGACACGTGCCTTATGTGTTATTAAAGCCAAACGAACAGGACGAGGCCTGGTTGACCAAGACTCAGATGCATGAACATAAGATAGGACTTTTCAGTGTACAATGTAGAATTTAGACTCAATTTTTGAGTTAAAGATAAATTACGTGCAATTATATCTCTTGCGTTTGCTTAATTCAGGTCCAAGTTGTGAGATGGTAGGCTACAGGCTAATCACAGGAGTCAAGTTTACTAAGATATGGCGCCAGGGTTGCTAAGTTCTGTAGAAAGCCGTTGAAGTAAATGGGCCGGTCCACAGCCTGTGAGTAGGCTACAGGTAATAAATTACTCCGTGCGCACGTAAAAGATAGTACTAAATTAGTCGATGAGGACTAATTGTATAATTGTATAAACCGCGGACCCATCGTGTATATATAACCATGGTTAATTGTTTTAAAAGTTGTACAGAGGAAGTGTGAAATGCTTTGGAATATGGTTTTGTTTGAGTTCCGATTTTTAAAGTTAAAAGAATATAGTGAGGAGAATGTGTTCAAATTTGTCTCAAATGTGTCTTAAAGAAGGCTGACATGATTCTAGTGAATTTGCCAGTCCGCTGTCTGTATTTTACAAATTGCTAGGATAGCTTTGGGATCTGAGAGGAAAAGATCCAAGCTGTGCCTTTGTTAGCTAATGGCTGTGCTGCCTTCCTTCATGTAATTTGTTTTAGGTTGAAACCATACATTGTTTGTTTGATTTGTTTTGCATTAAGATTGTATTTAGGCACATTGTGCGTGTCGCCCCCTTCAGGATGTATGTGGTACCTAGAATGCACGAGCGGAAAATGATAAACGTTCGCAGTTGAAAGCAAGACACGCATCTCAACTGTTTTGTATTACTGTCTTGTTACGTTTTGCCTTGGAAACTATTTATCTTTTTACAAAAAAGAATATCAAGAACCAGTAAACTGTAAGAAAAGTCAAGCCTTGTAGTCACTGGAGTTTTGAATTGTTAGCTATCTGTCTAGCTCTGCAAGAAGCGCACCGTAAGGGCAGAATAGTAAAAAGATAAGAGCTCAACGGGTTCAAACACAAGACAATAATACTTAGCAACCATGAGTCTACGGTCAGGAAGAAAGTATACTAAGAAGGACAGCCACACCAATGGGCAACAACAAGCAAGTGGAGAACAAGAAATAGAGCAGCCAACAGAGAAGCATGAGTCTCTTCAAGCAAACAACACCAAATCACAGTCCTCTAAAGTATCCTGCAGGTCATCTAGGCGCTCCAGCAGACCGTCGTCAACGACCACCACGTCTTCGGCCACCAAAGCACACGCTAAGTCAAAACCTGCCTGTGTCAAACTGGCTTTTGCTGAAAAAGAAGCTGAGTTGATGAAGCAGAAAGCTGAACTAGAGGCCAGTTTTCACATTCTTCAAAGCAAGAAAGCTGCTGCTGCTGCTTCGGCCGAAGCTGCAGTGTATGAAGAAGCTGAGGAGAACCAAAGCGGGGAGTATAGTCATACACCTCATGTTCTAGAACAGCCAGTAAGTACAACTCAACGGACTAGTGAGTACATCCAACAACACTCCAAACTTTTCTTCAAAGAATCTCCATCAGAAGACAGGCCTATGGAGTTACTCAAGACATCCAGGCAGCATGAGGAAATGTTCAACACTGGATCAGCTATTCATCATAGCGTACACAGTAACAGACACCCTGGTTTTGGAGACACTGAAAGGAAAGAAACAATCAAGAAAGACCCAAATGAGTACTTACCTGAGCCACAAGGTGCACCAGACCTAGCAAGGTACCTCATTCGCAGAGAGATGGTGAGTTCAGGCCTTCTAAAATTTGATGATCGTCCTGAAAATTACTGGTCATGGAAAGCATCTTTTCTGAGTGCTACTAAGGATTTGAACCTGTCAGATACGGAAGAGCTGGATTTGATGACAAAATGGCTCGGCACTGAGTCATCAGAACAAGCAAAGAGAATTCGCTCAGTACATGTCCTCGACCCCACAGCAGGCCGTAACATGGTTTGGCAACGTCTCGAAGAGTGTTATGGGACACCAGAAGTCATTGAACATGCTCTGCTCAGGAAAATTGAAGACTTTCCGAAACTAACCAATAAAGACAATGCAAAGCTACGAGAACTATGTGACCTTCTCCTTGAGCTAGAGAGTGCTAAACGAGAAGGAGTGCTGACAGGCCTCTCATACTTGGATACGGCTCGTGGAGTGAACCCAATAGTGGAAAAGCTGCCTTACAATTTGCAAGAAAAATGGACAGCCCATGGATTCAAGTACAAGGAGGACTACAGAGTGGCATTTCCGCCATTCTCTCTTTTCAGCACGTTTGTACAACGTCAAGCGAAGATCAGAAACGATCCATGTTTTACTTTTACTACCTCGAGCAGTCATGTCCTTTCCAAGACAGATAAGCCTGAAAAGTGCAGCAACAGAGCCTCTTTGAGTGTGCACAAAACAGATGTTCTACCAGAACACACAGACCACCAAACTGGTCCTGCCTGGAAGACAGTGGAGGACCCAGATCGTCAATGTCCAATACACAGGAAGCCCCATCCTCTCAAGAAGTGCCCGAAGCTTTAGAGGCAAGTCTTTAGAAGAGCGGAAATTATACTTGAAAGAGAATCATATATGCTATAGATGTTGTGGGTCAACTCGGCACCTCGCAAGAGACTGTAAAGCGACCATCAAGTGTTTCGAGTGTAACAGTGAAAAACACATTTCAGCCCTGCACCCAGGTCCTCCTCCTCCGACAGAGAGTGTTGTGGTTGACATAGAGGAGAACCGAGAACAAAGAGAGAGTGTATCTTCTTCAGTCACCTCCATGTGTACAGAGGTCTGTGGAAACACTGAATATCCACGGTCATGCTCCAAAATCTGTTTGGTCAGAGTATACCCTGTAGGGAGAAAGGAAAAAGCTACCAAGATGTATGCAGTGCTTGATGAGCAAAGTAACAAGTCTCTAGCAAAAACAGAGTTCTTCAATCTCTTTGATGTCAAAGCCAGCTCAGCTCCATACAGGCTGAAAACCTGTTCGGGAACGACAGAGACTTCAGGTAGGAGAGCTGGTAACTTCATCATAGAGTCTATGGATGGGAAACTACAGCTACCTCTACCCACCTTAATAGAGTGTGACATGATGCCTGACGATAGGACAGAAATTCCCTGCCAGGATGTTGCACGCCATCACCCCCACCAGTTGCCAACAAGATTGCAGCCATAGACCCTGACGCTCCAATCCTCTTGCTCTTAGGAAGAGACATCTTAAGGGTGCATAAGGTACGGGAGCAAATCAACGGGCCTCACAATGCTCCTTACGCACAGCGCCTAGACCTGGGATGGGTTGTCGTGGGTGAGTGATGTGGGAAAAAACATCATACTGTTGTAATTATGAAGATGGTTAATGATTATGGACTCAAAGATATTTGTAATCACTCTTTTGAATATGCTATATTAATTGGAAACCATATTAATACAAGTTATATTATAGGAAACCAAATGCAAAGCTGTTTGCTGATTATTGTTATTCCCAAACAATAGTAGGAGACGTGAAGCCCAAAATATAAAGTTTAAATAATTAAAGGATGAGTGGGGGAGAGGAGCATGTGTATGCTTTCATAAAGGACCAGGATGCATAGCTGTAACTTATGAGACATATTTGTGGCCTTACGCCCAGAAGCCTAATGCAGCTGGCTGTTCAAGGTCAGAAAGAGCCTAATTTCAAGCAGTGTCTATGTAGGAAAAGTACCTGTTTTGAATCCCCTGAGACAAGGGACCCGCTTGGTAAGATTACCTAATGTCTACGAAACCAACTAATATCGTACCATATTAACATACAATGGGGAGAAGACTATATAAGTTAAATTGTCCGGAGAAAACTTCAGTCTGATCACGCTCACGTTCTATTGGCAATCTTTGTTACCTGAGAACCAATAAAACACTTTGCATCAACCCTGCTGAGTTCCAGTGCTGTTTTTACATGTTGAGAAGTGACTGAAGACGTACAGAACTTTGTTTCAACAATTGGCGAGCTAGCCAGGAGAAGTTTGAGAGATCCACCACAGGCCTGTGGGAGGAGAGCACCTTGGAACACGCCTGGCCAAACAAATTTATAAGGTAAGCAGAGTTTTTTTATATACATCTGCTTAAATTCTGTGTGTTTCCGAGGTGTGAACCCACCCTGCAGGCCAGGTAAAGTGGTGCAATCTCTTCTTCAAAAGAACCTATTTCTATTATTTAAAGTAATAAAAACTATCAGAGCACTGAAACCCAGGTTTGTTGCAAACATATTGTATGTTTGTATGTATTTTGTATGTCTTGCACTGCTATGTCACGTTCAACTATAATCTGCTGGTTCCTTGTCTGTTTAACCTTTGCTATGGGCTTGATTTGGCTTGCACTGACGGCGCAGCGCTTGCGCTAGTGTATGATATTGGGTGTGTTGTGTATTTGAATGTGTGAGACATATGTGATGTGGTTGGTTTCCAGAGACAGTTAAATCAAAGGAAGACATCTGATATTGGGTGTGTTGTGTATTTTAATGTGTGAGACATCTGTGATATAGTTGGTTTCCAGAGACAGTTAAATCAAAGGAAGACATCTAACATCGGGTGTGTTGTGTATTTGAATGTGTGAGACATATGTGATATAGTTGGTTTCCAGAGACAGTTAAATCAAAAGAAGACATCTAATATCAGGTGTGTTGTGTATTTGAATGTGTGAAATTATATGTGGTATGGATGGTCTCCTGAGACAGTTAAATCAAAGGCAGACATGGTATAGATGGTTTCCTGAGACAGTTAAATCAAAGGAATGACAGAGCAAGTTAAGCTCTATTATAAGCCGGCAGACTCTCTTGGGTTAGGGAGTCAAAGAACTTTGCCAATTAGATAACAACTGCGCGCATCGCTGGATTAGCGATAGATAACGTCATTGGCCAGAACTTAATGCTTGTGAATATGCTTTGTATCAGAATGAGTAGATATTAGATTTATAAAGGACTGTAATTTACTGTAAATAGAGGAAAACACACACCGTGAAGTCTGCACATGCACCAGGAACATTAACATTAAATGTGGTAGAGTAAGGAAAGACAAGAGGCTTCAAATTGTCTGCTGGACTGGGCGATAGCCAGACCTGCGTATTGCTCCTGGAACTCCGCGCCTTTACCTAAACAGTGATAGACGTGGCCGGCAGAGACAAGCGCAGCCTGGTTGTCGTTTGGGCAGCGGGTGATAAAAAAGAAAAAAAAAAGAAAAGCCTGTACATCTCTGTGAGCCCATAAGGCTTGACAGAGAAATTAACCACTAATAATCTGGGCACTCCAACCAGGAATAAAGTGGGGTTGTTATGGAAAGAGGCCCGAAAAAACATATTAAATAGACACACTTATTCTGCCCCAGACAGAAAACCACATAGTTATGGATAAAGATAAAAAAAAACTGTTTTGTAAACCGATGGCAAGCTCAAATCCAATGTTTCATGATTTTCTTGGATCCTAAGTTGTGAGACATGCAAAGCTGTTGGTTGAACATATCCCTGAATCATTGATATTTGTGGATGGTTAAAAACAGTTATAAGTGATTAAAAAAGATTTGTGATTAATAAATTCAGAAGCATCAGCGGATCATTTCTCATAGACTCTTTTTCTCTCTCCCTCTCAGACGCACACACACACATCCTGTCTCTCCCTCTCGAACACGTACACCCACATTCTGTCTGTCTCTTTTTCACTAACACACACACACATACACCCACTCACTCCCAGTTCCATATACTCACACGTACATACATCCACAAAACACGCATCACCCTCACACACGCACATTCTCATCACACACACGCACATAGCCACACTGAAAACACACACATACTCACTCCCAGTCACACACACACACACATTTATCCACAAGCACTTTCACACACACCCACCCACTCATTCCCAGTTACACACAATCACGTACACACACGTCCACAAACACTCACTCTCATTCACGCGCACACATAGATCCACAAACACTCTTAACATCCTTCAAACACACATACACCCACTCATTCAGACACACACGCGCACACATATATCCATGAACACTTTCACACACACACCCACACACACACACCCACTCATTCCCAGTTACACACACTCACAAACACACACGTCCACAAACACTCACTCTGATTCACGCACACACATAGATCCACAAACACTCTTAACATCCTTCAAACACACATACACCCACTAATTCAGACACACACACACGCACACATACATCCACAAACACTTTCACACACACACACACACACACACCCACTCAGCCCCAGTTACACACACTCACAAACACACACGTCCACAAACACTCACTCTCATTCACGCACACACATAGATCCACAAACACTCTTAACGTCCTTCAAACACACTCACATACACCCATTCATTCTCAGTCACACACACACATACACATGCACACAATAATATATATCCACAAACATTTTCACACACACACACACACTCACGTACACATACTTCCACAAACCCTCACTCTCATTTACGCACACACACAAACATTCATTCTCGTTCCCTGTCACACACTTTCGCGCCCTCTCTCTGTCTCGCTATTCCTTGTTGTTACTCGCTGAGTTGTGTTTGAAGTTATCGAACAATAGACACGGGCTTGGCGGGGAGTAGCGCCATCTGCAAAAGATAAGAGAACGACTGCTTTCACAACTAGGAGCAATGTTGTGTGTGTAAGAAGCAGGAAGCGGCTCCATAGTCGGACAGGAAGAGAGGCACTAGAGATTGTGTAATACTGACAGCAATCGGAAGTATCAGGGGACTGTAATTACTGTAAAGTACACACAGAACTGAATGAACAAGTAAAAGTTATTGTTGAACAAATTAAGGATCCTTGAGTTCCGGTTTTGACTACGGTGTGACATTTAAAAAATTGGCATACTGATAACAATGAGACAAAATACTACTTCTTACTTATTCTACTTTGATCAACGCACACAGACACAGTAGTATTTTTTATTAAAAATAAATAATAATAATAATAATAAAAACAACAACAATGTAAAAAAATAATGCACATTTGGAAAAGCTGAGAATTGACAGAACGCTCAGCTGTTGAACTTAAAAACTTGGCAGATTACCTAGTAACATTGTGCCCTAGAAGATAATTTTTCCCTGACGTGTCTTAACAGTAACACAATTGGCTAACTCTACAGGTCTGGCCCAGGTTGGAGCAGACCACAGTAGCCACTGTCCAAGTGAATTCCGTTTAAAAGTGCCAGTGGGGCACACACTAGTAGTGTGGGACAAGCCAGTCACATATCCTTCACTCAGTATTACCGTTGTTCCCAGTGGGCTAAGTGAGGATAGGGTGGTAGGATTACACTACCAGACCTCCCTAAGCGAAAGATAAAGAGACTGGTGTGGAAATCACCCTAGCTCCAGGGAGCTAGCTGAGACAGTAAATGAGCTATTTGGTAAAGATCAAGAAAGTTGGGGAGACGGACGACCAACTGGAGCCACCCAGGTCCTTGGCCAGCAGAATACAACAAACTTGCATGGGGATCATTCACGGGAAAAACAGGGGAGAAGCTATGGACAGCCAGGTGGTTCCAATGGAGGTAATAATACAACGCCACCCAGAGGACAAAAAGTCAATTCAACATTTTATGAAAAGATGGCATGAAAAGATGGCATTCACTGTGGCCGAAAGAAGGATCCTTTGATCTTGCATGTTGTGAGGAAATGGAGGTCAACATCAAACATCATAAATCTGAAGACCACAGCGACAAGAGATTAGGCAAGAAAACAAGGGAAAGAGAAGTGTTGAATTGGTTTAGGAGAGAAGGATGTAGACGCCAGATGACTAAAAGAGCAAGGAGAATACAAGAGAAAACAGAGAAAAAAGCCTATCCAACAGTGGCAGGAACAGAGGGAGTACCGGGACAGAGCCCCACGGCACCAATGTGGCCCCCTGAGCCACCCCCGTATTTGGACAGTAAGAATCCATTCAGAACAGGATTGTATCCAGTCCTAAACACGGGCCCAGAGGGAGGAAAAATGTCAGGACAACTACATGGAGATTTTACTTTCACCCTGGACACAATACCAGAATTATCAGAACTACCAGAAATCCACACCGGGCCCAGAAAAGCGATGATACCAAGCAGGAGAGAGTCGGACAAGGCTGGCATGGAGCAAGAGGACAGGATGTCGGCATGCAGCAGTGAACAGTCACAAGACATTCGAGACAGACTGGAGTACCAAGAGAAAACTGCAGCAAAAGCAGACGTGGCGCACCTGGTGGACAGACTGAATTACCTGGAAGAAGCAATAAGAAAAGATTCCATCGAAGATGAACTGAGAAGGTTAAGACATCATGACCGTCGAGAAATCCACCAAAAAGAGGGTGAGGACACCAACACAGCATCTCCATAAGCAACTCATCACTCATCAGGGGCACGCCCCAAACAAAGAAGCAGCGAGCACGAAGAGTGGGACAACCTCAATCAGAAATGTGAAGACTGAAAAGAAAAAATAAGCAAGATGGAGAGTGAAATACACAATCTAACAACAAAAATACAACTTCCCGATGTTATGAGGTCCACACCTAAGTCGACGCCTGAAGTCAGATCAAACGAGGATCCCCACAGCTCATGGCATCAGCTCAGCGACAGGAGGGCCCTGCACCTAAGTCTGGAAGGCCTCATCACTCCGCAACATGGAAGAACCGAAGCTAGACAACAGCAGACTGAGGAAGTGGAGAGGGCTCCTGACGAAGGACAACGACGCAGGCGACACACACACCAAGAACAACCACAACAGTGGGTAAGAGACGGAGGAAGACTTTGGAGAAGATCCAGCCTAACCAACCACCTAGATGGGGGGACAACAGAGGATCCAGACGATCTATCCCAGCAATGCCCCCTGGTGGTGAAAGGAGCTGGACAACATCCCTTGTACGTACCATGGTCATTTATGGACATGGCCTGGCAGGGAGACTGCCTACACTCACTGACGGAGCTAACAAATGGATAACAGCACTGGAAGAGAGCACAGCAGGGGTGACATTGGCTCTGGGAGATATAAAGGCTCTGCTGATGTACATGGCCGGAAAACAGATAACAGAAGACATTTTCCACAATGCACAACTGCCAAGGGTGGTGACCGGAAACCAAGCGGACAGCGTAGGGTTCGGAGGTCACCGCAATCAAGTGTGGGCAGAGCTAGGGAAACACTACCCAGAGAAGATGGATCTCTCCAAGCTAGATGGCGAAGTGCTGAAAGACGACAAATGTCCATCAAAGCTGCATGTTTTCCAACGCAGATGGAGAGAGGAGACTGGGGGTGCCTGGAACACCAACAACACCACACAAAGACTGTTTATGCTGATGGTGTGATAGGCCTGATGAAAATGGACTGGCCGTTGTTCTCAGAACACATAGTCCACCATGTTGATAATTGCAGAAAAGAAAAACAGGAAGCAGAAGAACTGAACAAACAACTTGTCAACAAGCTAACACAACTACAGCTGGGAGAACTGTGTAAGCAAAAGAAGACGCAAGCCCCAGTTATAACAGCACAGTCCATGGTTCCCGAGAACCTGACACCCCAGGCCCCAGTAATGTTCCAGCCATCACCCCAATCTCCTGCTCCACCAGGACCAGTGCAGGCAGCACCAGTTTGCCCTCCAACTCTCACCCTACCATCAATCCATGTGCACATTGGCTCCTCAGATCAACCCTGGAAGGGGAAAGGAGGACCTCCCCAACATGGTGGGAAACCCTGTGGGGGAGGAGGACGAGGCCAACCCCCACAGCAAAATGGCCAAACACAGCCCAACCCCAATCTGACGAACAATCAGCCACAAAATGCACAGAAGTGCTGGGAATGTGGACAACAAGGACATTACAAACAAGACTGTCCAACGAACCCTCCTGTGGGGCCTGCGGCAGACTGGCAATAGAGGTGACCAGAGAAGCCTGAGGGGGAAAAAATGTTGCAAGTCATCTCATTACAACCACAAGAAGAACCCACCATACCGATTACAGTGCAAAGACGAGAACATGCCTTCATGGTGGACACAGGAGCGACGTACTCATGCTTTGGAAAAAATGGCTTCAATATTCCCCTCTCAAATTCATCCATCCGAACTGTAAGCTTTTCTGGGAAAACACAAGTGATACCACTTACGGAGCCACTCACAATGCAAATTGAAGGAAAAACCTCTACTGTACTCAGCGCATACTCCCATCAATCTATTGGGGAGAGACATTCTCTGCATATTAAAAGCCAATATCGTGTGCACCCAAAGCGGCCTGTGAGTGGAGTTCCAAGAAGATCCCTCAGCAGACCAGATGATGCCACTGACGGTTGAAAAAGACCTGCAACATGCCTTAAGTCCCCTTCCCACAAAATGCACACAACCAGACACCACCACTAGCGTACTGGCTACAGTTGGCACCTCAAGAATCGTCACTGATCCAGTCATGGGAAGAATGGGAGCCGTGGATCCAAGAACTAGTAGGGAAACCAAGACCACAACAAATGCCGCTCCACTGCCCTCTCCTCTATGATGAACATCAAGACCAAACAGACTATGCTAACTGCTGGGAGGAACTGATCAATAAAAAACTGTATTCTATCATCAGTCAGGATATATTTGTAGGCCCCGAAGGAGCTGTTGCAGCTGTAACGCTCCCGCCAGAGTTACTTGAATGGTATCAGATACAAGATTCTGCGCCCCACATCACACTAATGACCGCCAACGGACATAGATCTAGAGAGTTAGGACCAATGGTAAAAGCAGCTTTACAGGTGTTAGACTGGAGGCCCACAAACAATAAGTACATACACATATCCCCTGACGCACGCTTTTATAGGATTTCAGCAAAAAATTACAACGTAGGGATAGCGGAAACAGTGATATTAAATGTACAACCACCAACCACACAATGCTTACTTTCAGAACATGAGGATTTGTTAGGACAGGTACCTCCAACATTATGGTCAAAACATAAAACAGATGTAGGTTACATTAAGTCAGCAGTGCCCATACACATAAACGTGAAGAAGGGAGTAAGATTACCCTACCAGAGACAATATCCACTCCGACAACACGCAATAGACGGGATTAGGCCGACCATTAAGGGCCTAGTGGACGCAGGAGTCCTTATAGAAACTAAAAGCTCCTGTAACACACCCATCTTTCCAATAAAAAAGCCACTCTCAAATGATTATCGACTGGTTCACGATCTGCGTGCTATTAACTCCATTGTAGACACACCAAAGGCGATTGTTCCAGATCCACATACACTACTCTCTAACATTCCACTGGGTACCAAATGGTACACCGTCATTGATCTGTGCTCTGCGTTCTTCTCGATTCCCATAGAACCAGACTCTAGATACCTGTTCGCTTTCACTTTTGAAGGCAACCAAATGACATACACTCGCTTGCCCCAGGGATACTTGGACAGCCCAGCTGTGTTTAATCGAGTGTTGGCCCAGGACCTGCAGAATCTTCAGGTTGATAGTACCGTACTTCAGTATGTAGATGACATCCTGGTATGCAGCTGTTCAAAGGAGCAGTGTGAGAGGGACTCTGTCACAGTGTTAAAACAGCTGGCAGAGGGAGGTCATAAGGTCAGTAAAAGTAAGTTGCAGTTTTGTCAGACGACAGTCAATTATCTGGGCAGGCGGCTTAGTGGAGATGAGAGACAGATAGCTCTGTCACAGATAGAGGCGGTAGCCAAAGCTCCGAAACCTCAGACGGTAGGGCAAATGCTTACCCTGTTGGGAATGGCGGGATACAGCAGACCATGGATTTGTGATTATGCCCTCAAAACTGTACCTTTGCATGCCCTTATTAGGGCTGCAGGGCAGAAAAGTAATACTGCTATATTGCAGTGGACCGACGAGGCGGAGGGAGCATTTTTGGCTCTTAAGAGTGACATGCAGTCCGCCCCCGCCCTTGGCAATCCCGACTACTCAAAACCATTTCACCTGTATGTGGCGGAACGCTCTGGATATGCTACTGCTGTATTGTTACAAGACACGCCCATAGGGAAACAACCACTAGCCTATTACAGTACAAAACTAGACAATGTAGAGGCAGGACTACCACCCTGCTATCAGGGACTGGCAGCCGCTGTTTTTGCTTTCAAGAAAGCTTCAACATTAACGATGGGACACCCGGTAATTTTATATACGTCCCGTCAACTATATGCCTTACTCACTAGCCCACGCTTTGTGTTGACACAGACCAGAAGGACTGGCTACGAGGTGATATTGTCGGCCCCAGAACTTACCATACAGAGATGTGACACAGTGAACCCCGCAACTAAGATGGTGTTACCTGTGGAGGGAACACCACACGATTGTGTTCATGTCACAGATGTTTTCATGAGTGCACGTGAGGACCTCCACAATGAGCCTATCGCAGCAGACCTCACATTGTTTGTGGATGGATCTTGCTATAGAGATGCGGAAGGTAACCATGCTGGCTATGGCATTGTGCAGCTCATAGATGACGACACTTTTGAGATAATCCAAACTGTAAAAATTGACCAACCGTGTTCGGCCCAACTGGCTGAGATCAAGGCTCTTGCAGCGGCATGTCAGCTGGCAACAGGTAAGAGTCTTAATGTCTATACTTACTCTGCATATGCGTACGGCATATGTCACGTGTATGGTAACATATGGAAGCAGAGAGGCTTCTACAGGGCCGATGGTACTGTGATCAGCCACAGACAGTCTATTTCACAACTGTTAGACACCATGCATGTTCCAACAGCCCTGGCCATTGTTAAATGCCCAGCCCACCAAAAAACGAACCATCTCATTGCCCGAGGTAACAACATGGTCAATGAGGCAGCCAGACAGGCTGCAACAGGGACAGGGGCACTAATGGGACCCATACAGGTGGCTGACGACCCCGCCCCATTAACAACCTTATCTTCTCTTGTGCTGGCACAAGACCGCGTCAGCCCTCAGGAAAAAGACATGTGGTTGAAGCGAGGGGCCATATAGAACACTCAAGACGGTCCCAACAAGGGCCTATGGAGGAGCAGTCATGGACATTTTGTCTTGCCTAGTGCATTGTGCTATAAGGATTGCGCATGGTAGTGATCATTGCGCCAGGGGGGAGATTATACGTCGCCTTCAAGCTGTGTGGTGGTCTCCTTATTTAGCAGCCACAGTTGACAGAGTGTTACACGAATGCGAAGTATGTGCACATTATAATGTTAGGAAAACATTTTCTGCTCCCATTTCACACATTCCAACGCCAGACGGACCATTTAGACATCCGATGATAGATTATGTAGACATGACGCAACGTATAGGAAGACTAAGATACATCTTGGTAGTAATCTGTCGGTTCAGTAGATGGGTAGAGGCAGTGCCAACTGCAGGACCAGACTTCCGATCAGTAGCCAAGTTCCTGTGTAGAGAGGTCTTTCCAAGATTCGGAATCCCGGATAGCATAAGCTCAGACAATGGACCACATTTCGTAGCTGAAACATTTAAATTGGCAGTGAAAATGTTAGGAATCAGACAACGATTTGGCTGTGTTTACCATCCCCAGTCACAAGGAACAGTCGAGAGAGCCAACGGTATCTTGAAAACCAAGCTAGCAAAGATTATGGCTGATGGCAAGTTAAACTGGGTACAAGCTTTACCGCTGGCACTAATGGCGATGCGCTCGAGCACTAACCGCCTAACATTTCTAACACCGCATGAAATGGCAACTGGAAGACCGCTTCCAGTTCCTTATTTGAGAGGACCCATTGCGGGTCCTCCCCTCGAAAAATTGGAAATGGAGCTGCAAAGCTACCTACTGCATTTAACACAAATACATAAGGAAGTGTTCTCACAGGTGAAAGGTGCAACAGAAGAAAGGGAAGCAGAGATTCCAGAGAACCTGCAGACGGTTGTGCCTGGAGATTGGGTCTACGTGAAGGTATACAAGCGAAAGTGGAACGAGCCTAGACGGGAAGGTCCATTCAGAGTCCGTTTAACCACCCGAACAGCTCTAAAAGTCGACGGTAAGAAGTTTTGGTACCATTTCAACCACTGCTGCAGAGCAGAAGATCCAGAAAAGACCGAGGCATTTAGGAGCAGAACAGCTCAACCAGAGTCAGAAGGGGCAGGTGTCACCGCCCCGCAGGGACTCCAGGATGGGAACGGGCACTCCTCTCCCCAGCGACTCAGACGATCTCACAGACTGGTCCAGCAAAGAAACACAAACAACAATAACACTAATGGCAGCCGCTCAGCTATTAGGAAATAACCCACGGAAAAAACGACAGACAGCTAAGATAACACCAAACGTTAGGGCCACCACGAGACAGGAAAGGGACTCCCCAAAGGCTGCTGCTGTGGTAAAAATAGGATTAGGGGTAATGTTACTAGGGACAGCCATAATAATTGCAGGATGCTTGATTAAGATATTACAACGACCAACGACCTTCAAATACCCCCAACACGACCTGACTTTACCCACCACGAACCCCCAACACGACCTGACTTTACCCACCACGAACCCCCAACATGACCTGACTGTGCAAAACATTTCACTAACTAGTGAGACAAAACACAACCTAACTTTGCAAAATGTTTCCCCAACCCATGAGACAACATTTTTAAAAGGAGATATGCAGAGGGCCAGATGTGCATTGGCAGTAGGGGTCATGGCGGCCAATCATGGGAAACTAGCATTAGCAGAAGAGGTCAATCTAACATATTACAAACCACCTGGCCAAGAAGTGATAACAACCACCAGCTCCGATAATATAACCTTCTACGGCTTTCCCCTGAGTACAAAATGCAAGGAGGAAGGAGTAGCAAGAGTAACAGTAAAATGCATAAAAACCCAATGCATTGATGTAAACGCAAAACGAATAATGAATACACAAAAAGCCAAGGGTATGATCAGACTCAGCTCCATAAACCATCGAGTCAGGCGGAGCCAGGGCAGTTTCATTACACTAAAAACATTGCAGTTGAAATCCAACATGTTGTTTGACTGGCTGAGATACTCAGCTAAACAAGTTAGTCAGGAAACCTGTGTAGCTTGTTACAATGCTAAAAGGCTTCCACAGATCAGGCCCATCCCTGGCAGCGAAATAGGGTCCTGTACGGACCTACACCGCTGCTTTGCTTACTGTACTATGCACATGGCAAATAGCTCATACCGTCGTTGGAGTATGGATGATTCTGTCTGCCTGCGTAAATTAGACTTAACGCAAAAAGGAGACGAATATATGACACCCCCCGTAGTTAAAATCCCGCAAACCATTGTGTTTCCATTTTGTATAGTGAGAGGGGGGGGAAGTAGGGGAGGTGGTCAGGCTCAGAACATTAGCCTTGCGTGACTCCAAAAGATTGGTAAATTGCAAGCAGGAATTCTTTGGTAAAATATGCACAACAGCAAATAAAACGAAATTAAGGTGCGAGCAGCTGGTAGCAGACGGAGAATCTATTGTCCATAAATTAGGAAGTTCGGAAGCTGAGCGTTATAAAATACCAAGTTACGCCAAGGGAACAGTTCCATTGGGAGACATATTTTGGGTATGTGAAGGAGACGAAAGGCTTAAAACTCATCTAAAGCCGGGATGGATGGGTATCTGCGCCCCGGCCATGTTGACCGGAAAAGTAACAATATTAGTACCCCCAAAAGCTGTACAGCGTAAAGACAAAAGAGACACATAGACTTACTGGAAGACAGATGACAAGGTATACATCTCCTATGACCAAAGACCGTACGGTATGCCCACTGAACACCTGGCAATAAGTAATGACTGGATAACCTCAGGGCGTATAGCAGGCTCACTACCCTTTTTCGGCCGAATAGTAAATGCACAATACATAGCGCGAAACAGCCAATGGATAAATTACTTGTGGTATAATCAACAACGGTTCATAAATTACACCATAACTGCATTAGAAGGAGTGAAGGAACAGTTGCATGCCACATCGCTGATGACCCTGCAAAACAGATTCCTTATAGAAACTTTGTTAGCAGAAGACCAGGGGATTTGTGAACTCATAGGGGAAGAGTGCTGCACTGTCACATGTCCCATGCACACCGGGAAGGGGGGGAATCTCACTAAGGCTCTAGTAAATCTAAAAAAATTGAGAGAGGAACATGTGATACATTCCAATTGGAAAACAGGAACAAATGCTTTATGGAGTTGGTTGATGAATCTAACTTGGCCTAAACTAATGAGAGGGCTAGCAATAGCCACAGCAGTGATTTTGATAACAGTAGTAATAGCTGCATGCTGTATACTGCCGATGGTAGGGAGACTGATTAAAAAGATGGCAGGGGTAATAACAGGACAGTTTCCCGTACAGATAGCCCCTGAAGGAGAAAATACTATTCCATCACTGTACAAGGTTCCTACTAACAACCAGGCCTGGGCAGACATTTACACCGAGATGTTAGACCAAGAAGGGAGACAGGCATTGAAGTATGACATTAAACTGGATGAGTTGAGCCAAGGTGGACAGGGCGACATCTAAATATTGTGTTATGTCATTAGACAAACACGGCAGACGATTCCAACCAGAAGAACAACCACAACGACCCAAAAGCCCCACGCCCTCAACAGATGTCAACTTCAGCCATGCCATCCCCGACAAATCAGGACGTCACACAGTCAGAAGTAGACACACAGCAGATAGATTGCATAGTTATGCTCATATAGGATAGTCCAGAGAGTCCACCCCAAAGAGTCCCTAGTGATGGAAAGGATAGTGCAGAAATAGACCCCCATTCCCCACACTGCAATATAGATCCACCAGTGGAGAGGAAGATGCAAGTCAGAGTCCCAGTAGCCCAAGCATGAGACAGGGACAGATCAGCCCCATACATGTAAACTTAAACAGTGTAATAATAAGGCCCCTTCCGCCAACCCAGTTGCAGCAGATGGAGCAACCAGCCCCTCTTAGTCCACCAGGACCATCCCATCGGATCCACCAACGCAGAGACCCAGGGAGTACCAGGCCACCTTTCCGCAGCCCACCACCACCATCTTCAGGAGACCAGACCATGGAGAGGGAATCCTCGGGAGACGAGAGAGAGGGAGCAGAGGAGGACCTGGATGCTGTCCGGGAAGAGGCGACCGACATCTACAAGGAGGCTGCCGAGCTGATCTTCGGACCAGGAACAGCAGAGATGGATCAGCGGGTGGGAGATGTCTACGGCCCAGTTTAACAGCTTCCAGGAGGCAACAGCCATGATGATATTGAAACATCTGAAGATGATGAGAAGGAGAGGACGAGCGCAAATTCGGTGGAGGCAGCGCCAAAAGAAAAAAGAGCGTTGGAGGGATGAGATGGCGGCTCTTCGCGACAAGAACCGGGTGCTGACACGCCGCAATGAGGCACTGAGGATGATGATGGAGAGCATGCAGCGACATTGGGACAACTACGAACGCGCACACCCCCCGGATACACGGGAGTATGATGACTACGAGTAAATATACTTGCTCACCTTCATCACTCAGTGGTAGTAATGTGGTTTACCAGTTACGCAGCTGTATTGTGGAATGTGAAGAGGTCTGTCCCGGACTCACTGATTGGTTAACAACAGTTAAAGAGATTGGTTATCCTATTATTTACATGTGGTTTAGAGTGATCTAAATTTAAGAAAGTATTTCTGTAAACCTGGCGAAATTAAGCTCATGAGCACATAACCCTTGATCTGAACTATTACTTATGTTCCTTGTATCATCAACAAGCTGATATTATTCTGTTTTATTATGCATGCATAGCCATAAGTTGGGTCTTTGGACAGTGTGACTACGAAGGGCCTGTGTAACTGAGGCAAGTCAGAGGTCACAATATTTCCAAAGTGTATAATGCCATGCAACTTTGTACGAGGGAAAAGAGAAGGGATGACAAGGCCCTGAGGCCTTGAGGCCATGAGCACAGACAGTCTAGGGTCCTCAGTGTTTGAAAGATCCAAAGATGATGACAAACCAGCACTATCCATAGATGACAAGGCCTTTCTGAACATCATGGATAAACAGGTTTACCAAAATGACAGAAACAGCTGGGTGGCACCGTTGCCATTCCGTTCTCCCAGACGCAGCCTTCCCAGTAACAGAGAGCAAGCTATGAAGCGTCTCCATTCACTACGGAGGACTCTTGAGAAAAGGCCAAAAATGCAGGGTCACTACATTGAGTTCATGCAGAAGATGCTGGATAATGATCAAGCTGAGCCTGCCCCACCCCTGGAGGAAGGTAAAGAATGCTGGTACCTTCCAACATTCGGTGTGTATCACCCACAAAAACCGGACCAGATAAGGGTTGTGTTCGATTCGAGTGCAGAGTGTGAGGGAGTGTCTCTGAATAGTGTGCTCCTCAGCGGCCAAGACTTGAACAACACCCTGCTGGGAGTTCTTCTACGGTTCCGGAAAGAACCTGTGGCCTCGACAGTAGACGTACAACAAATGTTTTACTGTTTTGTTGTTCGAGAGGATCACAGAGATTATCTTCGGGACCTCTGGTATGAGGATAATGACATTAACAAGAATGTAGTAGAGTACAGGATGAAGGTCCACGTTTTTGGAAACAGCCCTTCACTTGCTTTAGCCATCTACTGTATGAGACGCGCTGCTCAATAAGGTGAGCAAGAACACGGATCCGACTCAAAGCAGTTTGTAGAGAGACAATTCTATGTTGACGATGGTCTCACTTCATTCGCCACACCTGAAGAAGCCATAGACGTCCTGACAAGAACCACAGAGATGTTGGCAGAGTCCAACTTGAGACTACACAAGGTAGCATCAAACAGTGCACAGGTGATGAAAGCCTTCCCTGCAGAGGATCGTGCAAAGGATCTGAAAGATTTGGAGCTCGGAATTGATCCTCTCCCTCTTCAACGGAGCCTGGGGCTTTCTTGGAACCTAGAAATGGACAGCTTCACATTCCTGGCGTCCCATGAGGAGAAACCATTCACGCGACGAGGTGTTTTGTCAATGGTCAACAGTTTGTATGACCCTCTTGGGTTTGTTGCACCCATCACAATGCAAGGAAAAGCATTAGTCCGGGAACTCTCATCTGAACAGAGTGAGTGGGATGCTCCACTCCTCCCAGATAGGGAAGCTGAATGGAACACATGGAAGGACTCTTTGAGGGCTCTTGAAGACCTACAGATACAGAGGTGCTACGTTCCAGTCTCACTGTCTGTAATCCAGAGGAGAGAACTATGCATTTTTTCAGATGCATCTACAATAGCTATTGGAGCTGTTGCCTACTTAAGAGCTACCGACAATGAAGGACAATATCATGTTGGATTTATCATGGGAAAGTCCAAATTGGCCCTTCGACCTGCTCACACCATTCCACGTCTTGAGCTGTGTGCCGCTGTACTGGCTGTGGAACTGTATGAGCTAATCAGAGATATAATTGACATGGATGTGGACGCTGTCAAGTTCTTCACGGACAGCAAGATTGTGCTTGGTTACATCCACAATTCCACAAGAAGATTTTACATGTACGTTTCCAACCGGGTGACTCGTATCAGACAATCCACTCACCCTGACCAGTGGTGCTATGTCTGTACAGACCAAAACCCAGCAGACCACGCCACCAGGACTATACCAGCAGTTCACCTGCAACATAGTACCTGGTTCTCAGGTCCCGCCTTCCTTTCTCATGCAAATACAGAGGAGGCACCTGAGTCACGTCTCTTCATCCTTGTGGAGCCTGAAACTGATACGGAGATTCGGCCTGATGTCACAACTCTGGTCACCAAGGCTTCTGAGTCTCAGTTGGGTTCTCATCGCTTTGGGCGATTCTCAAGCTGGAAAACTCTCTGTGGAACTACAGCTCGACTCATCCACATTGCTACATCCTTTCATGGGAGTTCAGGGAATGCAGAACGCAGAGGCTGGAAATGCTACAAAGAAGCAGTCAGCACAAGTGAGCTTTCACAGGCCAAAGCTGTGATCATTCGCTCCGTCCAGCATGACGCCTTTAATGAGGAACTCAACTGGCTTGAGAAGAGAAAGCCTTCCTCTAAGCAAAGTCTACTCAAGAGGCTCAACCCTGTTGTAGATGAAGACGGTCTACTTTGGGTTGGAGGTCGTATATCATCGGCAGACCTGTCAAAAGAAGAAAAACATCCTCTGATCATTCCACGTACTCACCACGTTGCCATGCTTCTAGTGAGGTACTATCATGAGCAAGTGGCACACCAAGGATGACACATTACAGAAGGAGTCATCCGAGCTGCAGGTTACTGGATAATTGGCAGCAAGCATCTGGTTTCTTCTGTTATCCACAAGTGTGTTATCTGTCGCAAGCTACGGCGGAGTTTAGAAGGCCAGAAGATGGCGAACTTGCCAGCCGATAGACTTTCTCCAGAGCCACCATTCACCAGTGTTGGCCTTGACATCTTTGGGCCATGGACTATTATAACTCGACGTATGAGAGGAGGTAGTGCGGATAGCAAACGCTGGGCTGTGCTTTTTACGTGCATGTCTACCATAGCTGTGCACATTGAGCTCATTGAATCAATGACAACATCCAGCTTTATAATTGCTCTGAGAATGTTTTTCTCAGTTCGTGGTCCAGCCAAACTTCTACGCTCTGACAGAGGGACAAACTTTGTAGGAGCTTGTAAGGAGTTGGACATCAGTGCAGACAATGCAGCGGTAAAAAACTACCTCCTGGAGAAAGGGTGTTCCTGGGTGTTTAACCCCACCCACGCATCCCACATGGGTGGTTCATGGGAGAGGCTCATTGGTGTAGCTAGGCGCGATCTGGACGCAATGCTGCTTCAAACACCTAATCGTCTTACACATGAGGTCTTGAGTACTCTAATGGCAGAAGTCATGGCTATCATGAATGCAAGGCCTTTAGTGTCTGTGTCAACTGACGCCAACATGCCAGCAGTCCTTACCCCATCGATGCTCCTTACTCAAAAGATGAGTGCTATTTCAGCCCCTTCTGGGAAATTCGATATGGCTGAGCTTCATGGGAAGCAGTGGAAGCAAGTCCAGTGTCTTGCAGACACTTTTTGGAAAAGATGGAGAGGAGAATATCTGTCCACACTACAGTGCTGAAGGAAATGGACAGAGGAGAAGCCGAATGTCAAGAGGGGAGACGTTGTCTTGCTGAAAGACAGCCAAGTCCACAGAAATGAATGGCCGGTGGGACTGATTGTTAAAACTCTGCCGAGCAGTGACAAGAGGGTCCGTAAGGTGGAAGTAAAGATTGTCAAGGATGGGACTGCCAAGGTGTTCCTGAGGCCAGTCTCAGAAGTTGTAGTCCTTCTTTCTGAATGTACCTGTGCATAGGACTGAAGTCGCCTGAGGCCTGAGGGGTTTTCTTTGGGTTAAGCTGTAATTTTAGTGGTACAATGGTATTATACCAAGCGGGGAGTGTGCTGCCTTCCTTCATGTAATTTGTTTTAGGTTGAAACCATACATTGTTTGTTTGATTTGTTTTGCATTAAGATTGCATTTAGGCACATTGTGCGTGTCGCCCCCTTCAGGATGTATGTGGTACCTAGAATGCACAAGAGGAAAATGATAAACGTCCGCAGTTGAAAGCAAGACGCACATCTCAATTGTTTTGTATTACTGTCTTGTTACGTTTTGCCTTGGAAACTATTTATCTTTTTACAAAAAAGAATATCAAGAACCAGTAAACTGTGAGAAAAGTCAAGCCTTGTAGCCACTGGAGTTTTGAATTGTTAGCTATCTGTCTAGCTCTGCAAGAAGCGCACTGTAAGGGCAGAATAATGGCTAATGGTGAAAACGTAGAGAAAGTGCATTTTGCCAGAGATTTTGCTCTGTTCTGAGACCGAGGAGAGTCCAGGAAGTTGAATTTGCAACTATGGTAACGACATTTGTAGCTGACAAACTTACAGACAGCGATGGTGGCGGGTACAGGCTAGTAAAGGAATTGCAGCTTGACATTTGAGATCCAGGAGCCGAGTGCACCAGCTGGGCATAAAAAAGTTGGTCTTAACTCTTACGTCGGTCTTAGCTACGTCCGACTTTGTGATTTGAATTTACACCAAGTGCACCAAGCTTGACAGACCAAGGTCGTAGCTACGTCTGGTCTTAAGATGCGCGTCCTTGTGAAAATGCGAAAGCGTCGATCGTTGCCAAGCAACATATTTAAGAGCCTATCAGAGCCAGTCCGCGGGCTTATTAGACATTCTCTGAGCCTATCTTAAGTCTAACTGGTGCACTAGTCGTAACTTTAAGTTAAATGTATCTTTCAATTCTACGTCGGACGTAGCGTACGTCCAGGCGTACGCCCAGCTGGTGCACTCGGCTCCAGATGAGTAACCGCATGACGCATGCACAGACTAATGAGAAATCGAGAGATTAAAAATACGCAAATTAAGAGAAATTGATTAATTTGGAGCGAATTTGACATATTAATTTGGTTACTTTTGAAATATGTTAAGTGATGAGTATTTTGAAACATTTGCTAACAAGGTTTTTGGTTGTTTGAGTACATTTTACATGAGTTTCAGAAATTCCGAGGAAAGGTGGCGGCTAAAAGTCCCGTTACGTTGAGGTTTTACAAAGGTGATCCCAGAGGGTACTTCTGCATAATTATGTGAGTATTAATGCTGAAGGATGTGTCCGTTTGGATGAATTCGAAGTTTGGTGGTTAACAAATGCATGATCAACATTTGTTGTAATTCCTAGCCAAACAGGGAGGTTTTTGAAGCCTTTCCGACCAGAACTTGTGTTCATAAGCGGCATATCTGTGATGTGTGAAGGTATTTAATAAAAATGCAGAAATTGAACCCCTGGTTTATAGATTGGTTCTAATACAATCAGAAGAGTTATACTAGAGCAAAATTAAGTGAATAGAAGGTAAACGCCAGCCATATGTGTTGTTCAAAGAGAAGAAAAAAAAGTGATGAGTTTTTGCTTTGTTCCATAGCGCGTTGTTTGTTTGATTCGAGTTTGAAGCGGGCGCTGATGGAAACAATGTGATAGATTTTAATTCTTAAAGTAAAAACTAAGAGTAGCCTAATTGATAAAGTAACAAGAGTGTTACATTAAATCATAATACAAACTACAAAATATTCCAATTAAATTTTTTCACTTATGGTTTTTGGTCCGCAAAATTGAGATTTGAAGAATTGTGTGCATTACGCATGTTGAGAGCATAATGGCTGGTGAATATAGGAATATTCAAAGGAGTAGGCCTATTCTCTGTATGCTTTGAAAATACTTTTGAGAAGTTAAAGAATAAGGTTTTGTTTTACGGGCTTGTTACTCTTGTTAAATTGTGAATTTAAAGGTTTAAAAAGAAAAAGGGATAATTTATATTTTCTTTTGTCTTAAGGCATTGTTTGGTTGACGTAATTACGGAGCGTAATACTTGCATGAGTGACTTAGGTCTGGGAGAAGTTTTAACTGTCCGAACATGGATTTAATGAAACAAACTTATGATAACGTTAGTTTAAAGCAGATTTAAATGTGGGTCAGAGAATTTGTAGAATGCTCATTTTGAAATCAAACGGTGAGATTCGCTCAATAATTGCAACCTTGTGTGTTATGGGAACTTATGGGAAGTTTGCGTTTAGACAGGAAGGTTGTTTTTATTTGGCGAAGGAATGTGTTTTGTTTAAGGATTTGATTTAATTTGAAATTGTGACTTTATTAGCTACATCTGATTTTAATAACCACTTGCACATCAAATATCCATTGACATGGAATCAATTGGTGGCACTTTTCCAGTTATTTTGAAGCTGTGTTTTCATAAATGTTTTATTTTGGTTTGAAGAAATATATGTAAAACATTATGAGGAAATTATTAGAAACTTACACGAAAGAATGGTTTAAGAGGATCATGGAAGGTTAAGAAATTAAACAAGAGAACATTTTGTGGTTGTGAAGAGATGATTGGTTTAAACACTTTGAAGTTCTGAAAAGGGAACTATGTATATATTTTAGGTTTATGGGAAAACATTTAAAATCAAAATGGTAAAATGTTGGGTTTTTAAGAGTTTTGATAAAGGTATTGGATGCAATTTGGTTACAAATGAGAGAGAAAATAACTAAAATATACTTTTATTTGGAGATTGATTGTAATTTGATTTTAAGTTTGATTGCATGTTTTATCAAGATCCTGACACAAAGTTTTGGATAAACAGTTAGGCTGTGATAAGGTTGTATTAATAAATGGTATTAGTGCATAAGGAGGGTTATTATAACCTTTGTTCTAAAATAATTTGGGAAGACTCATTAAGTCTGATAAATTGTGGTTATGATGGTTTGTGCTAATTAGCTTGTTTTGGACTGCAGCCAAACCAAGTTATGAAGTTCCACCTATCTGACCTTTATAGAAAATATAGTTGGGGAAAAATGTTTGGTTAGTAGCTACATTTTAATTTGAGAATCCTATAGATTAAATTCTGGTTTGGGATAATGACAATGGTCTTTATCATATCTTTGACAAAAAGAGGTGTGATTTGGTTAAACAGAGAATCTAAAATAATTTAGGTCTTAAACTTAACAGTTTTGAAAGAAAGGAAAGGTTTTTGGAGTGAAAGAAATGAGACTAACAGTTGATTTTGTTTAAAAGGGAACAAAGAAACAGATTTCTAGACATAAGTAATAGGAGTTGAATATCAAAGGATGAGGTATTGTCTTGTTATATATGTTTGCTCAACAATGTATAAATAGGGCAATGATCACCTGGAAAGGTGATCATTCTGAAGAACTTGTGTTGGTTCTACTAGAAGTAGTCTAACTTCGAAATGCTAACTACGAAAGAGATCTTCTGCTAAATTCTGTTCCAGATGAAGCAGTAAACCAAAGAGTGGATGAGTAAAACCAGGAGATTGGGTATTGATTAAAGTTATCAAAATAAAGAACTGGTCCAGCCTAGGTGGGAGGGACCGTATCAGGTACTCACCACACCCACTGCAGTCAAAATAGCAGAGAGGACGTCTTGGATGCATTTGTCACATTGTAAGAAAGTAAGGGACATTGATTCAGGGACAGATTAGTTACTCACCACAGTCTTGAGGCACAAGTCTGACTACATAGGGGAGTCATTCTCTTAAAGAACGGCGCGTCTCAAACTCAGTGAAGAAATCAACGGCCAACAGATACATAGGGTGTAGACTAAATAGGCTAAAAAGATAGGAGACAGTAAGCAGGGAAAGGTAGAAAGGATGGGTGGCCTATTTCCTCATCCATAGAATTGTGACCTCCGTGGTATCATATGTAGCTTACTGTTGCTAAAATTCATAATAGTCTTCCCTATACTATGGTTTGAAAAGGTGATTGCTCCTGTATGATGCCCCTAGTGGAAACAATAGGACAGATAAAGACAACACCGCTGAGATGAGCAAAACAAACTAGGCACAGTGCTATTCCAGCTGAGTGATTTAACAGATTACACAGGTTTACAATGTATGCTTCAATGTTGAAACAATAGTTTTTTGTTTTTGAACAATGCAAGTGCATCTCATTTCTGTTCCCTATGGTTAAAAGATGCAAAGTTTTAACCTCAGTGATAATCTACAAGGAAAGATAGCGATTATGAAGAATTTCTTTGCTCTACTAGAAGTCCATACTGGTAACATTGATTTTATTTTTATGGGAATGCTAAAGCAGATGTGGCAGCAAAAGAGGCAGCCATACAGGTCTGTCTTAACATTAGGAAAGGTATATTGGGGATGTGACTGTCTTGAGGGATATGCAAGAAGTGTCACCAAAATGATGGGTTGTGTAAATTCACAGGAGGAACTTATGTTACTGAAGAATCTATTTTGTTATGCTATAATATTGAGCCATGAGATTAATAATGTCTCAACAGGAGGGAGTGATAACGAAAGAGTGTTCACAGCATATGGATTTGCAAACTACTCAAGAAAAACTTTGAGAAAAAACTTTTTTTGCATACTTTATTTGAGAGAGAACATAATATGCATGAACCTTATTGAGCTAAAGAAATGTAAAGATTCAGGAATGGACCAATGGCGATTCAGTTGCTTTCACCTGACCTCTGTGAGATTGTAATTTTAATTACTGTGTAGTCTACTTCTTCTGAAATTCGCAGACAGAAGAGAGATGCTGTCTCAATCCAGTGAGAGGTCCCTGACCTAAGGGGACTGGATTGTGGTGACCGATTTGACACGTTAAGTCCTGGAAAATGACCCAAGGTGAACGGGGTCATTCCTGGCTAGTTTCAGAGAGGATGGCATGGTACACGTGAGTCAAGCGTGCATTTTGTTTGACGTCAAATAAAGGAAAACTCTGTGCTGTGCCTATAGTACAGTGCGTTGAGGTTGCCTATGGTACAGACAACATTTTCTATGAGAAGATTACACATTCACCATGCACACAATCATGGCATCCGTTTCAGCAAATTGGACTTTGAAAACAAGGGGAATTGTCTTGGGGATGACATTCTGTTTTTATGTTGAAAAACTTATAAACAATTCTGAATGCTGCTATGACTATGGAAGTAAAGATTTAACTGTTTCATTGATAACAATGCAAATGTTAAATAGATTCAGAAGTGAAGTTTTAATCTTGAGATAAGTGAGAAACTTTTCTGTGGAATAAAATTTAGGTACAAACACTCCTATCATGATACATTCTACCAGTTACGTAAAGATGTTCCAGTTGATTTGTTATGTTCCAGGGCAGAAGTTTGAACGTTTTGAGAACAGTTATTGACTGTCGGAAGAGGAGATAACAATACTGTGACCGTGATACTACAGTACTTCATTTATGTGACTTGATTAAGTATTATTTGGGAGTTGCATTAAAGCTTGATGTTTAGTTTTTGAGAAACTCGGTTGCACCACAGAAAGTTGAAATTTGAAAACAGAAATTGAGAACATGTAAGGAGATTTCAGGATATGTGCCAAAGAGATCTCTTATCATGAAGAGGTTGTGAAAGAGTTAGCAGTAGGGCAGGAGAGAAATGACTGTTGATCTGAAGTCCTGACTGCTCTGTAGGAAATCACCTTCGGGGGAGGGGGAGCTTCTTTTGACATCTATAAAATGGAGATAAGTTGTGGGGGAGTGCATTTGGAGACAAAATCTGGGGTGACTTAAGGGTTAAACAGGTTTTTGTTTGGTTAACTGAGGTTTATGACTCCCTGACTTGGAGAGAAATGCTTATCACCTAACCTGGAGAGGAAGAGCACAATCAGGGCCTGTCTTAGAAAAACCTGACTGACAGTCTACTGAATGTTTGATGGTTTTAGAGATGACCATGTAGACAACAAGTAGGCATGTTCTTATATCCTGATAATTTCTGTATTGATGTCTTTGTTGCAATCTTTGTTTCCATTTGATTTTGTGTGAAGGAGATCTGAGATGAGGTCCAACTCATCAGACGTCAAATTACCATTCTGCTGCGTGATGACGGGTTTTACCCAATACCATGGGCTTCCGTCATGTCCAAGCATTCACACTACTAGACTATAATGCTGTGTAGTCTTATTGAATATTACAAATCTTTTATTTTTATGAATTATTTTTATTTTATGGATTTTTGATTTTATTTGACTGTGTGTAGGCATGGCTTTGGAATAACACATTTTATTCAGGATAAACAGGAGGGATATGTTGGAGA
Source organism: Hypomesus transpacificus (assembly GCF_021917145.1). Classification (NCBI taxonomy): domain Eukaryota; kingdom Metazoa; phylum Chordata; class Actinopteri; order Osmeriformes; family Osmeridae; genus Hypomesus; species Hypomesus transpacificus. The sequence goes on from NC_061076.1 coordinate 11,347,895, forward strand.
AATTGAAGATGTAACACATTTATCCTGTATAAGAATGATTCTGTGTTCAGCATTCTTTGTGCGTAGAGAGAGGCCTACCCCCAAATCTGAACTTTGGGTAACATGAGGCATATGTACACAAGGTGACCTGGGCCGACCACTCTGTCTTACTGGAGACGCCATAAAAGATGTCTGGCCTTATCTGTGTTGGGTGAATCATGTGGTCAAGCTTACAGGGGTCAAAAGGCGCACACACACGCACGCGCCAGGTCTATGCAAGGAGCCAATGAAGAAGAACAATGGAACATTTGCATGCCTTTGTCCTAACCAATGACTGTAAAGAGCGGTTCTGCTTAAATAGCTAGCTAGCGCAACATGCTAGCAGACAAACTTGTAGCACAATGGGGCGTGATGTTTTGTCTCCTTGTGGGCCGGCCGCAAGCAATAAAACTTTCTTAAACTTGTTCACCGACTGACTGTGCAATGCTTGATAGATTAGTATTTCTGACAGTAGCCTTATTCAAGAAATAAAACACGTAATACCCATGGCAATATACAAGTAATATCCAACACAAGGAATGTACAAAATACTTTTAATGTAATTGAGAGTAAATGAAAATGTACAGGGTCAGTTTTTTTCCCCCCAGGATAGGGATGGGAACCTATCAGTAGTAGTGGTTCCCAACCCTGGTCCTCAGGGCACCCCTGTCCTGCATGTTTGAGATGTTTCCCTGCTCCAACACACCTGATTCAAATGAATGGTTATAAGCAGGCTTCTGCAGAGCTGGATAACGACCCATTCATTTGAATCAGGTGTGTTGGAGCAGGGAAACATCCCAAACATGCAGGACAAGTCTATAGAGGCTAGAGACCTGTGTTATGCTGGGTACACACACAAATATTTTTAACATCTTTAAAGATTTTTAAAATGTGAGAGACCACAAACATGAGGACAAGAAAATCCTAAATTTTACCTTTTTGATCCTATATTGTGTGGTGTTTGTCCTCGGGGTTCCCCTCACACATCATTATTTCGGAGCGGCTCCGACGTTCCTCCGAGCAAGTTCAGCCACTCTTAACACACTTCACATAAAGGGAAAATCTGATAAAATAATCTGTAGATAATCGGGACATAACCTAGGATTGTCGGGACATTACCTATGATTGTCGGAACATTAGCTAGGATTGTCGGAAGGGGGAAATCGGCCCAAAATCAGCCCGATTATCTTGTGGCGTGTACCTAGCTTTAGTCAGAGCATGTTTGAACAGAGTTGTAAATTAATGGAGCAAGGAACAGAGTACCATTAATTACACCTGAGTAAGGAGCGCACATTATTAATGGCCCAGATAATGTGATCAGATTTAATCTCCATGCCGCTATGTTGCGTTGCCTTGCCTGAGCAGTACCGTGGGCCAGATATCTGGTGCATTCCTTTGCCTATTTGGTAGGCTATTGAATGTTTGGATCCCCTCGACCATACATGGGGCATAGAGCTCAGATTTCTTTTTTTGCTCATACTTTGGTGGTTGTAAAGTTTCAGCATAATACTTTGTCATGCCAAAACTAATCTTAAATAAATGTGTGTATGACCTTTCATCAATTATTTACAATCTCTTTGCATGCTCTTCGCTTGAGTCATTATCGGCTATGGTTGCATTAATCCCTGTTCCCAAGTCGAGGTGCATCATTTTCGTAAAATGAATGACACTGAATAGTTTGCCATGAAATGCTCGTCTTGTTGACTACAAAAACAAATTGTAGGCCTATGTGTAGGCTACAGAGTCACATATAGTTATAAGCCATAAGGTGAACTAGGAAAAAGTGGCTAGAAAGTGATTTTCGTTCCCACACCTGGGCACTACTTTTTAAATGGATTTTTGCATAGACAACACCCTAATGGACTTTATGTTAATAGTTAAAAATATCCTGCAGTTTTTTGTCACAATCCATAAATGTATATGATCGTAAATCTAAAACTGTAACTTTATTTTTATTCATTTTAGCAACACAAAATAGTTCTCAAACTGTCATTTATACATGTACCTGAACATGTAAGACAAGTATTGGTGCATTAATATACTCAAGTGTGAATGTAGACCATGAAATATGGTAAATGTTTAGAAAATATGCTTATACTTTATGGATTGGCACCAAGCAAAATTAAACATACACATTGTAAATTTAGCTAAACTTATGTTTTATACATCAAAATGTTCAGTAGGCACACTGTAATCACAGAAAGATAAAAGGAAAGAAGCACACTGGCCCAAGTTGGCTGAAATGACTCAAAATACTACCCCGTCACTTAATTCTGAATAATGCCAAACATTTGACAATTCTACAATAGATTAATTACTGCTCAAAAACAACCTAAAATACAACACAGCACATCTTTACTCATCAGTATTATCCCTACTCGTCAGTATCATACTCATCAGAATCATCTTTACTCATCAGAATCATCCTTACTCATCAGAATCATCCCTACTTATCAGTATCATCCCTACTCATCAGTGTCATCCCTACACATCAGAATCATCTCTACCCATCAGTGTTCTCCCTACTTATCAGTAACATCCCTAATCATCAGTAACATCTTTACTCATCGGTATCATCCCTAATCATCAGCATCATCCCTAATCATCAGTATCATCCCTACTCATCAGTAACACCTTTTCTCATCAGTATCATCCCTACTCATCAGTATCATCCCTAATCATCAGTAACATCTTTACTAATCAGTATCATCCCTACTCATCACTAACATCTTTCCTCATCAGTATTATCCCTAATCATCAGTCTCATCCATTACCATCAGTATCATCCCTATCACTAAAGTCAGAGCTGTCATCCCATGTAGCCGTTTCCTCTGTTTCCTGGGTAACATTTGCACAATTTTGGCACCAACAAATCAATACAAGAAAGTCTTGCAGACATACAGGAACATCTTCCAGATTCACATTTGTCTTGTTTGCAACTGCAGTGGACTACCTGCAACACACTTTCAGGGGAAAGTATTTTATCGTCAGATGCACAGAACAACAAAAGGCCAGACTGATCACTGAAAAATTCTTAGAACAAGACAACGCAAAGCAACCTGGCATGACATAACATATAAGTACACAGAACATAGATTACATCTATGATAAGCAAAAATATAATAAGTATATTATATCCTAATATATAATAATATGCAATATTCAATACAGTATAGTAAACCTCTAAATACACAATACACATAATAACCTATACTAACCTTATAAACCCAAGCTAACCTAAGACAAGTGAAGTACAATAGTGCAATATAGCTGATAGTGCAACCAGTAGCTGGAAGTGGCAGTGTGTAAAGTGACTAGTGAGAAGTGTATCAGTGTCCATATTAATGTTCATCCAGAAGCCTGATGGTCCTTGGAAAGAAACTGTTGTCCGGTCTGCATGTGAGAGACCAAATGCTACGGTATTGCCTGCCAGAAAGCAACAGGGAAAAAAAAGACTGAATGATGGGTGGTAACAGTCTCTTAGAGTCACTTGTCGGGGGCATGGATAGTTCTGGCAAAGCTGACGATGCCATGCAGAATGCTTTGTATCTTGCATCGTTCACGGTTTTGGCAGATGAGTGGCCATACAGGTGGCACACATATTTGCAAAGTAGTTGCAAAGTAATTCATCATGGTGTCAGGACAATAACCTCTCTCTCAACGTCAGCAAGACCAAGGAGAAGATTGTGGACTATAGGAGGCGGCAAGAGGAGGAGCATGCACCCCTACACATCAACGGATCCGAAGTGGAGAAGGTCAGCTGCTTCAAGATTCTCGGGGATGAACATCAGCAATGATCTCACCTGGTCTGTTCACAAGGTGGTCAAAGCGGCCCGTAAACGCCTCTTCTTCCTGAGGAGACTGAAGAAGTTTGGCATGGACTCAGTCATCCTCACTAACTCTTACAGATACACTATAGAGAGCATTCTGACCGGTTGCATCACAGTGTGGTATGGGAGCTGCATAGACAGGGACCGCAAGGCCCCATATAATGTGGTCCATTCTGCTGAGTTCATCATCGGCAGGAAGCTCTCAGCCCTATAGGACACCTACCACACTCGATGCCTCAGGAAAGCTGGCAGGATTCTAAGAGACTGTTACCACCCATCCTTCAGTCTCTTTACCTTGTTGCCTTCTGGCAGGCGTTACCGCAGCATCCGGTCGCGCACACTGTAATGGAAATGTTGGTCATATGCATAGATGTATGTGTATGAAATCTATAATCTTCTATGTTCATTGGTAAGAGACAGGAAGGGAAGATAATTAAGTTGAGTTCAAAGGAATGTGAGGTGCTGATGGCTCTGTGGGCAGCTTGCCCTGGGGGATGGGTGAAGCATTTTATATGGCCTTCTGTCCTCTGGTTACTGTAAGGGGTCAATGAGACAGTTGCTCTGAACTTTGGCTAGAAGGACTGTGTCCTGTTTCATTGTTTGTGTTAATTACAAGTATTGTTTGAAGATGGTCACACAAAGGAAAGTTGACCATTTGACTGGTCAACCCCTGTGGCTTTATTATCTACTGCTCTGAAGAGAGCTGTGACATCAAAGAACTTTGGGACACACCGGAGATGTATTGTTTCAAACTGTCACTAAGTTGAGTTAGCCAATCACGGAGTTTGCTACATTGATTGATTGACCTTATAGAATGCCATTTGATTTTAAGTTTATATAAGGCAGTGCATGTGTGATGGTTGGCATCACTCCTGGGAACGACCTGTGTGGATGGCACCTCCTTTGTTGTGACTGATCAGCAAAGCTTTGTTTATGTAATTGTATAGTCTAATAAATTGTATTAAAACCATATCCCTTGACTATTCAGATCTACACAGTGCCACTCGAATTCTTCCTTAACAACACGCAGACTGGACAACAGTTTGTATCCAAGGGCCATCCGGCTTCGGATTGGACATTGATGTGGACATTCACTTCATACTAGCCACTTTACACACTGTCACTTCAGCTACTGGTTGTACTATTAGTAACATTGCACTATTGTACTTCACTGTACTTCACTTAGTTTAGAATAGACCAATTATCACCCTACGTCACACAACTGTCAAGCAGGCTCAACTGCGCATGTTGGTTGCAAAAGACGAACTTCTCCCCATTCTTTTACACTTGGAGTGTCAATCAGGTCATCATATATCTCTGGCCACTGGATTGCAGGGCTTGATATTAACTTTTTGAGGCTCTTGGCCTTTGGACAAATACATTTACGTTTTACTTGTCTATGCACAAAAGTCACTTGACCCTGGATAACCTTAAATAGTCTGACCAAGTGATCGGGCAAAATTAGCCTGGCTAACGGAGGTCGCTTTCTCATGCAAATGACAAATAAAACAGGCTTGGTTAAAGAAAAACGAGATGCTGACTATCTTCATCTGGCTTGTATCTACATTAGACAGTCCTCCCTGACGTTTTTGGGGTAGAATGGAGTGAAATACAACATTGTGCACACTGCCAGTAAGCGAGTCTGACTGAGGGTAACGTCAAAACAGTGTAACGGGGACGCAGTCTCACTCAGATTGCCAGTTTAAACAAATCAGAAAAATAATCGGACCAGCTGGCTAAAAGCAGAATTCCCATATCTCTTGAAAGCAGCCCTGCTCGACTTTTTAGATGTAGAATTTACTGTAAAACTGTTAAATTAGGAACTTTGTGACATGGCGTGAAGACACTTGGTTGCCGCTCGTCTATGCGGTCTGTACCGGGCGACATTCTCACTCAAATTTCAAGACTTTCGTGACACAAATCAAAATTCTGATGCGACAGATCAATGGATAATCGCTTTCTCTTCTAAAGGCTGTTCTCCTCGATCCTTTTGGTCTTTTTAAATCTAAGAATTTGTATTATCCGTGTGATCCTTTTGCCATTTTAAATGCTATCATTTCCCGGTTTTCTGCAACCACATTGCGCGCGCATCCCGATTGTTTACAAACAAATAATTGGTCGATAGGTTTATAGGGTTAGCAATAGGATATTATGTGTATTTAGGGTTTAGTATATTTTATTTTGATATTGATCTGAATATTTAGGAGGTTTACTTATTTAAGCTTATCATAGATGTAATTTATGTTCTGTGTACTTATATGTTATGTTATGCTAGGTGCTTACGTTGTCTTGTCTTAAGAATTTCAGTGCCCAGTCTGACCTTGTGTTGTTCTGTGCATCTGACAGTAAAATAATTGAACATGAACAAAGTTAGACTGGTCCAGGTTAAAACTGCTACCCATATTTGTAAATGCAGTCAGGTATTCATCTTTCTCACAAGCAACAGAAAATGCCTTTCTTTTGCCTTTGCCATAAATGTCAATGAAACGCCTGTAGCAAGTGGAGTGAAACCCAGTGTCTTCGGGAACATTGTCAACTTCGAGACAATGTTTGTAAGTTTCCGCTATTTTCTGATTCTCACCCTGCAAGCCAAGCCACCGTTTGGCCCGGTTTCTGAATGTATCCCACCGTGTAAAATACTTAGTTTTTTCTTTCTTTATGGACGTGAGAAGCATATAGCATTGTTTAAAATCCTTACCACGTAGTTTTGAAGGTCTGGCCTTAATTTCCTTGTTTTTGCTACTTGATATTTACGAGATTGATGGAGAAAACATCTTGGACTCTTTAAATGTTGTTACAAATAGCGGCCACTTTATTGGTCTAGCGGCAAGCACGTGATGATTTCCTCATCACTCATAATCAAAATATAATTACGCGATGAAAGAACTAGTGCTAACTTTAAACACTAATAAAAACATAACTGCAGGATTCCACATGGAGAACTTTTTTACTCTTGCTCAAAACCAATAGGTGTTTTTATCAGAATCAAAGGAATGTATTGCCCCATATATGGCCCGTTGCTTCAAGCAGAGGGGCGAGGGGTGGGGGCTTGAGTGAGGCAAGCGAGAGAGCGAGACCGGGCGCGGCCATATTTCCACTTCCGTATCTTCCGGTCTAGCTTTAAACAGTGGTTCTTTTTTTCCCTAGCTCCGAGACCTCGTGCACGCTTGCAACTAGCTGTACACGTCATACTTTGCGGCAACCAATCGCGAGCATAGATTTACATGGTTCCGAGCGTGTGAGCTAAGGCAGAATCTATGGGCAGAAAGTCCGATAAGAATCAGAGACATGATGCAAACTTAACGGAAATGTATTCTGTCACTGTATAGTATTCCTTCTACTTGTTTTTTAGAAATGGGCTATAGGGCTAAATATAGGGCTATTCTAGATGGAACTCATCACATATGTTGCTTTTTTTCTTAGTGATATGAGTATGATTTCCAATGCATTGTATCGGATGAAATAAACTGTTAACATCAGATGGGAGTCAGATGGCTGAGTGGTGAGGGAGTCGGGCTTGTAATCAGAAGGTTGCCGGATCGATTCCCCACCGTGCCAAAATGACGTTGAGTCCTTGGGCAAGACACTTCACTCTACTTGTCTCGGGGGGAATGTCCCTGTACTTACTGTAAGTCGCTCTGGATAAGAGCGTCTGCTAAATGACTAAATGTAAATGTAAAACATGAACAGCTCCTTCGTTGTTCTCGCCAGGTAAAGAAAGCTTAATAGTTATTTAGGTAACCGAAATCTTCCATAATGCAGACTTACCATAGCTTACTGTCAACTTTATAGTCAAACGAAATGCCACGAAATTCACACTGCCTTCAATTTATCATCAGTGTAGAAATGTGGCCTGTGTTTTATATGTTCAACCTAGAAAACCAAACGTCTATTAATGGATATAACGTGATCTAACAAGACATGTTAATAATGTAATAAATAAAAGCTTGAGAAGTGTGTCTAAAATATACTTTATTGAACATTTGCCTTTGAAAGGGGCATATTCATAGAACCATATAGGCTACAAGACTTTACCATCAGATGTAAGTGGGGGTGAAACATAGTCACTGAGGACCTTCATTGTCCCACAAAAGCAGTCTGGCACGATCAAAAAAAGAATAATGGGTGTGTTTAACAAAAGCTTCTGAAGGCAAGACTAATATTATTTAAATATATATCATTTCCTATTGTGGTTAACAGTTACAGTATTAATCTTCGTCTTTGCTCCAGATAGACATGTCAACAATCTATGCTCGCGCTTAACATAGTATCTTTGCCATCATGTCATAAACGTTTTTACGAAATATCCAATCCATTTTTAAATAACGGGAATAAACTATATTAACAACATTTCATTTATGTGTGACAATGATGTGCTAAACTTGCCACAACAAGGCAGGCAACTCAAGCCATTTCTCCCTATGCCCATTCAATATAAGTCTATGGCTCATTCAGCTCAATGTAAATCGGCTATCGGCCAATGTGAACTTTGGTGCTCGTGCCCTGTTAGTATCCGCGGGCACATTTGCAAGCAACTTTTATTGACGTAAGCAAATAAATGGGGGGCTAGTTTACCCATTTCGGATTGGTCTCAAACTTGGCAAAAATCTGGAAAAATTATTCTATGAAAAAGCTAGTAGTATGAGCCAGGTTCGAGAATCGAACTAAAATTATTGGGGGAGATAGTTTTGTAAATGTTGACTGGAGTTAATAGAATAAAAAAGACCGGAAGAGTCGGAAACCTAACCGTAATGCAATACCACCTACATCCACCGGGGCCGTTGCTTCAAGCCGAGGGGCGAGGGGTGGGGGCTTGCCTATTATGCATAAAGTTGAACACGTTGTTTATGAAATGTCTAAAGTTGGCCAATTTAGATTATGTAGGCATACCTTAATATTCTAACCCAAGGGGGTTAGTATATTATGCAGTGTACATAATGCACTGTATATTTAAACATCAGTTATCAGCTTTTTTTTAAAGGGGCGATTGATTGCAAAACTGATTTTACCTTAAATAACGACAGTTCGGTGGGTAAAATGAACATACAGTGAACCTCAAAGTCCATTGACACCACTTTCCTACGCAAATCTCAAAATGAAAAAATGTGGCTGTAAAACACTGGCTTTTCAACAAAGCCACCGGACTGACGTCAGTCCAAGGACCGCCTTTTTGGCTCTGGTCTGTATCTTTGTCACGCCCAAAAATTTACATCCAGACCAGCCCGAGGTAGCATCTATCTCCGATACTAGTTTAGCTGCGCGCAGCCCTGTGTAGGCTACTTCTAAAAATAATCTTTTGAATTATTGAACAAGGATATTGAAAATGGACCACGGTCATAAATGCTGTGTTCCAGGCTGTACAGGGAAGGCTAACACTCATAGTCTTCCCAAGGAGCCAAACATTCGACAGGCATGGCTGCTGTTTGTCTATGAGAAGATCCCGGCGAAGTTCGACCCTCAATTATTTATTTGCTCTAAACATTTCACCCAAGACAGTTTTGACAACCTTGGACAATTTCAAGCAGGATTTGCTAAGAAGCTGAACCTGAAAAAAAGGTGCTGTTCCGACCGTATGCACATTGCAACCGCAAGCTGTAAGTACAGTATGATTTTGTCGCTAACAGTTATTAGCAATGCTAACTTCTCCTGTATGTAGCATAGGTAGAATGCTAAATAAGTTTCTAAACACATCGAATGACTCTAGCTGGACTAGCTGTAGTCGGCATTAGAAAGGAAGCTTCCGAAAAAATAGCCAGAAAACGAATAGCAGTCTGGCCTATTGCTAACGCCTGTCTATATTATCTATTTGAAAGAACTGGAGAAAGGCAGATGCTAGATACAGGATACGCTAGCATTGCTAATAACTTTTACCGACAAAACCATACTACAGTTTGCGGTTGTGATGAGAGTATGGCCAGAGCTCCAGACTAACTTTTTTTTACCAGGAACACAGTAGCCCCTGACTGAAAATTTTTGGAGCGCAAGGAGAAAATTTAGGGGCACACCTTATATTAACCTGCAATGCTATCATTAATGTAACTAAAGAGGGTACAATTCAGTGGCAATTTTAGACCCTTTTTAAATCCACCCGCGTCAATGAATAGCTAGCTTTTCTTTGGTGTAGCTGGTAGTGGTTGCGCTTGACAGTCCAGAGGTGGCAGGTTCAACTCCCGATGGCAGCGAACGACGGCCCTGGTGGAGCAAGACCACGTCCGTTTCATACCTGTTACATTGGTGCCGTGACCCGGATCGCTACGTTAGTATCAGCTAACCGGCCGGAGTGAGTTTGAGGGGTGAATGTGGCCGGTGTGAACTGGTGAAACTCACTCCTCAGGTATGTAATGGGCCACCCGCGTCAATGAATAGCTAGCTTTCCTTTGGCGTAGCTGGTAGTGGTCGCGCTTGGCAAGTCAGAGGTGGTGAGTTTGACTCCTGGTCGGTGAGGCCAGATACCTCTGACGGAGTTTGCTTGCAAGACCACGTCCGTTACATACCCGTTACATTGGTGCTGTGACCCGGATCGCTAGATTAGCGCCAGCTACCCAGCTAACAAAATGACGTCCCCTGAACGTCCCCGAATGTTATCAGGACGTCGCAAGGGAACGTCCCCAGGACGTTTTTTTGTAGGGTCCCCTGAAAGTCCTGGGGACGTCGCAGACAAACGTCCCCGGGACGTCCATGTAATGTCCTCATAACATTTAGGGGACGTTCAGGGGACGTTTGTCTGCAACGTCAAGGGGACGTTCCCTTGCGACGTCCTGATAACTTTCGCATACCAAATGCAGAATCAATTTCTCAACCTTAATTTATAGTCACATTTATGCATTTAATGGATATTTGTTGTATACAAAGTATAAAATGCATATTAGTCTATAGTGCAAAACTAAACTGAATGTGTTCACTTAAACTCAACAAGGTAATTTGACATCTTTATTTTTTTTTATCAACTTTAAGTATAACAGGCTGCTGCTAAGTATTGTGTATTGTAACTTATTATGTGTATGCTTGTAGAAGAAAAAACACGAATTATAGTATGAACAAACACTTTATTCAAATACATTTTAAAAGCCTGAATTAATTTTCTTATATTTTAGTTCTGTCAACCCCTCCTCATTCCCTCCCTACTCCTCCTAATCGTCCTCCACCAGTTCGTCCGGAATCAACACCTGCTACAGTTAGACAGCAGATCAAATGCAAAGAACATTAAGTGGAAGTGTATTAATCCATATGCTCCTGGAGTCATTTTTAGGACCGTAACGAGTGAGGGGAGTCAGGTGGCTGAGCGGTTAGGGAATCGGGCTAGTAATCTGAAGGTCGTCAGTTCGATTCCCTGCCGTGCCAAATGACGTTGTGTGTCCTTGGGCAAGGCACTTCACCCTACTTGCCTCGGGAGGAATGTCCCTGTACTTACTGTAAGTCGCTCTGGATAAGAGCGTCTGCTAAATGACTAAATGAAATGAAGTGAAACGGAAAGCTTCCCTGAACTTCAGTATCCAGATATTTACAACCATCTAGCTAGTGCTAATCAACTTTCCTTCATCCACTCATCGTGAACATTTGTCCGACGTATCATATCATTGTGCTACTTTTCTTGCAAAACGTCTTGGTTTATTGTAGCTCTAGTCTAACTGTCCAAAAGTAGCTTGCTACTCTATAGTACAGTAGAGCTAACGCTACTTGACTAGCTAGAGCTGTAGCCTTCACCTGTCCAAAAGTAGCTTCAGCTGTTTTGTATTTTCTGTATCCTTAAAGAGACGACACCACTGTGTAGGCATCCGATTTAAAGCTAGCTAGTTAGTGCTATCGAGAACATTGTTAACTACTGTACAAATTAAGATGATACTGTACGACGTCTCAATTTAGCCGACTTCGAAAACTAGTGCCAACTCAAATTGGCTAGAAATTAATACACATTAATTTTCGATATGGCTATTTCACGTTGGATAAACATACAAATACATAGATAGTAGAGCTAAAGTTTGTATTAAAACATATTTACCTCAAATTCTGTCCTTCGGGCGGCCCACGTTCACAGGAGTGCGCTAAATCCTACACTAAACTAGCCAACTACACAAAAAACACTAATAAAAACACAAAAACAAAGAACTAAACTATCAACACTAAAACTTAAGTTGAAGATATATCTACATGAATTGATTATCGAACGGTATTATAGCTGTAAATGAAGGATGCGGGATCAAAACATTTTGCTGTCTCTTAACGACTTCGACTTCACTCAACAACAGGGTTCACGTCACGAGCGGTGACGTCCGCAAGGAACATTTCTAGAGACACAGCTGGTGCTTGGATAGGCTGGATCCAGCTTAAATGTTTTGTTTCAGTACATCCCCAAATTATTTATGACTATAATGTATTACTTCGCTCAAATGCAAGTTATTGGTACCGTACATAAACAATTGATTTAATACTGTACAGTTTCCAGAGTGACAGTAGGCTATAGCTCGAGCAATTTCACATCACAGAATGACACACAAGCGAAAATATCAGTTCGGAATTTAGATGGTTACGTTATGACCAACGAATGACGTTCTGGAACCCCCCAAAAGTTTTAAACATAATGTCACATCATAACCAACCAGGGACGTTCCTGGGACGTTCCTGGAACGTCCCGAATGTCCCCGAAATTTTTTAACATAATGTCGTATCATAACCAACCAGGGACGTTCCTGGGACGTTCCTGGAACGTCCCGAATGTCCCCGATTTTTTTTAACATAACGTCGTATCATAACCAACCAGGGACGTTCCTGGGACGTTCCAGGAACGTCCTGAATGTCCCCGAACTTTTTTTACATAACGTCGTATCATAACCAACCAGGGACGTTCCTGGAACGTCCCCTGAAAGTTAAAAAATAAATGTCTAAATTGTGACCTTTTAGGAACTTTAATAACGTCCTAAGGACATCCTAGGGAATGTAACGTCCGTTACATACCCGTTACACGCGCTGGTGCTATACTTACCTCTGGGCGAGACTTATGACAACTTTAAAAGGTATAGCTTGGAATAGGTTAGAATAGTTTTTGCAGATCCGTTTGGGGGAGCTAAATGTAGTCGTAAATTCATTGTATTTTACATGAACACGTGTTTTGTTCTGTTTAAATATATGGATTTCTAATAGGGCTGTCCCCAACTAAGATGTTCTTTGGCCGACCAAGACTCGACTAAAACGTCTGAAAATCGAGTAATCGAACTTTGAAAACATTTTTTTCGTGATCTGTCTCAGTGGCTGCTGGACATTGCAGATTCAGCCGCTATTAGCCTACTAATAATAAGACTCGTATCACCAGTCCTGTTGTAACCGAATACCAATGGTATTTTGTATCTCTTACAATGTACAACAAATGAAAAATATTGTTTGTTTAACATGCAAATCATCAGAGCGCGCTTATCACTGCCTGAACTTGCAGCATGCGAACTTACGTAGCTAGAAGCTGAGTGGGGAACGTTGCAACAGGGAGAGATTTTGTTGTCTTGGCCGGAGAAGATAATTTCATTCGATTTGGATGTGATTCTTATAATAGGCATATTCAATTTTCAACCCAGCGTGTTAGCATGAGCGAAGTAGGGATAGACCAACTTACGTTTTTCAGGTGGTAGCTTACATCATATTCGACGTCGAACTATGAAAAATAAACAGTTGTTGGCAGAGTTTGCATTCAAAGTTTTTTTTAGTCACCCGATACTCTGTAAATGTACTTTAATGAAATGCTGCCATACTACAGATTTCTTTGCCATTTTGACCAACAACACTGACAAAGCAGGCTATGGCAGAGTTTGTAGCTCTGCAGCCAATAGGGGTTATGCGGAGCGCTCAGCGTTCGAACCGGAAAACAGATGTAATCGTTTCCGCTTCTCACTTCTGTACACATCTGCAGCGCTAGGTGATCCAAATAACTTATATTGACAGGGAAGTTCAAGGATTTTATAAGTTGTATTACTCTCTACATTTGGGTAAGTGTGACAGGAATAAAGTGATGAGTTCATATAACGTTATAATAGCCTAACGTTAGACCGTTTCCCAGGAGGTAGCACTAACACTAGCTCTACACATTAACTACAACAGTAGGCTACATAGCTACACAACCAGTGCTAAGTTATCAATGAAATATATGAATTCAGCAAATTAATTTAAGAAGCTCATTTTAATTTAGTGTCATATCCATATCATTATTCTGGTTTCTATAGCTAGGACCTATCGTTCCTAGAAGGAATTACGTTTACTAGCCTACTACTAGGCCAAAAAAAACATTAAAGTTAGCAGGTGTATAAGATTACGCTACCGACAAAATTGAACTGTAAATAAATACTGTCACACTGGTAGTTGTTGCAGTTGATTGCCAAACACTGCATTCTTTGAGTCCACTTGGACTTCTACAGGTACAGTCTTCGTTTGACAGTTTTAATCGTCTGCGAGCAAAACAAAAGGCTACTCCCCAGGTTACTCAGGGCTCTGGAAGTCCGATTGGCAATCCTGTGTACATGGGAAATTGTAATTAAGGGTAGCTCCTTTAAACACCGGCTATGGTAGGTGGCCTTTACTACGCTGTGTTTACCTCAAAAGCGGCCGGCCGGAAGTAGTTACATCTGTTTTGTAGAACCCGGAAGAATGTTGCGCATAACCCCTATTGTGCTCGTGCCACGTGCAAAATATCAAAGCAAAACAAAGCGCAGATTAACGAAAGGGTAAAAAAAATACCTTTTACACCTTTTCTTTTAAATTACATATTTTTAGAGTTGGTTTATTTGTCTTAAATAATATAATTTACAATTTCTGTTGAACATTTTGTTAATTCAGCAATGATGACACAAGCAGGAATCAGATCTCACACTATATGGCAGCTCGACAAAAAAAATCTTAGTCGACCAAGAGCATATCGACCAGAAAATCGACTAGTCGACTAAGTGGGGACAGCCCTAATTTCTAAGGCGTGATACTCATCTTCTAATGTTATGTATGTGATCTGCTGATCCGTTTGGAGTGCTGAATATTGTTTGTCCTATTTTTTGTATCCTATTTTCAGTTACATAATGCAATAACATTAAACACACACAAAATGTTATTTGGTCTGCTCATCTTTATTACATTGACATGATTGAGACTGCTTACTCATTCCAAGGCCTATATGTCATTACAACAGTTAAATTATGTGTGTGAACTGTATTTAACAGGACATTGAGGACCTGATCAGTTCCCAAACTGTCTCTATCTCCACCAAAACGATTTGTGTGTTGCCTGAGGTGTTCCAACTGTTCGTCACTTGGTTGAAATTGGTTTAGGGGAACCACAACTCTTTGTAGCCAGTCAAAGGCAAGTGCAGCCGCCCCCTGGTCAGCCACCCCCTGGAACAGGCTGCTCCAAATATACCTTGGATACCAGTTTGATGTTGCAACTGTTGTCAGACAACCTTGTAAAAAAAAAAAATGGTGACATGTATCTGGCAGTCCTTAGGTCACGTTTTATACGAGGCAGGTGAACGAAGTGAAGAGCCCAAAGATGCCTTTCATTGTTGGCAATAATGATTCCTTAATTTTCTATATAGATATGTAAACAAGGAGTGGTAGACATCCATTTAAATTTGTATTGTCAGGTACACAGAACACCACAAAGTCAGACTGGGCACTGACATTTTTGGGACAAGAGAATGCAAAGCAACCTGGCATAACATAATAAGTACTTACATTACATCTATGATAAGCTAAAAGAAAAATGATAATAAATTATAAACCTAAATATACAAAATAGTATACAATATATTAGACCTCTAATACAGATAATGACCTATACCAACCTTAGACCTATACTAACCTAAGACAAGTGGGGTACAGTTAGTGCAATATTACTGATAGTGCAACCAGTAGCTGAAAGTGACTGTGTAAAGTGACTAGTGTGAAATGCATCAATGTAAAGTGGCTTGTGAGAAATGTTTATGTAAATGTTCATTCAGAAACCTGCTGGCCCTTGGATAGAAATTGTTGTCCTGAACGCAGTGGGGTAGAGACTGAAACTTGGGTGGTAGCAGTCTTTTAGAATCTTGCCAGCTTTCCTGAGGCATCGTGTGTGGTAGGTGTCCTGTAGGGCTTGGAGCTTCCTGTCGATGATAAACTCAGCAGACCTGACCACACTACGTAGGACCTTGCGTTTTTTTTGTCACGCCTCTCCAGACATCGCCCCAGTCTTTCAATGCGTTGATTATGAGTGCTCCCTCGGGTTGATCCTCGGAAGACATCCATGAACAGACAAATGGCGTTGTTTTCCCCTCCATAGTCACATCTGACTCTGGATGGGACACCAAACTGGGCGACTGCTTCCGAAAAACAGGTCCATTACAATGTCACTTCTGTTGTTGTTACAAGCCTTCAGGAAAACCACCAGTCGATCGATTCCTCCGTGGATTACAATCCTCCACCTAAGAGAGGAAAGTAAAAAAAAGATTTCACTTGCATATTTAATTTGATAAATAACAAAAAAAATATGAATGGCTTGAATGCAGCTAAAATGATTTGTATACATTTCTGTGCAACATGTTGGGCGTTTAACAGAAAGAAAAGTCCTAACCTCTATTGTATTCATGTAGGGCTGCCACTAACGACTATTTTTCTATCGATTATTCTGAAGACTATTTTTTCGATTAATCGAAACGATTATTATTATTTATTTTTTTACCATTTCTGTTGATTTTATTTTGAAAACAACAAACTGTATATGTCATTGACAAACAAACAAAGGCTTACAAATTAAAGTGCAAAACTGTAGGTTTTAACTATCAACTCCAACGTTAATTAAAATATTTAGATAAGGTACATAACATATCCCAACATACACGAACACACACCCCTTTTAAACCAAAAAATCCAAGGTGCTTGTTCTGGGCTGGTGCTTATGTCAGTTCGGTAATGATTCAATAGCGATACTCGCTAATTATCTAAGAACCAGGTAGTGTACATTTACCACACACTAGAGCCGGAGTAAGGCTAACGTCTTTAAATCACTTCATACGCCTCCATTGTCTTAGCAACGCGTCATGGTTACGGTTAGCAAGTGAGGAATAACGTGGTCCCGGTTCCTTGGGACACCACCGGATAAAAAATCAGGAAATTACGTACACGAATGAAGAGAGTTCGTGCAACTTCGGCTCTTTATCATGAAATGACGTATCCGAATGAAGAGAGTTTGTGTAACTTCGGGTCTTGTCAAGAGTGTTTCCATGGCATTCAGAAATATACAATCGCGCAAATCACAATTTATATCCGAAATGCATGAGCAGTCATCAAACAAAACAGGTACTTTATGTAGCAAGCTTTTTGTATTTTATTACTAGAATATGGTCGTTTTAGAAGTCAAAAGTTGTTTGCAAAGTAATTTGTTTTGCGAGTTTTTAATTAATGACTGATAAGGCCGTCAGAGTTCTCTTTGATGCTAGCTAACGTTGTTAGTTATTGGGTTGATGCTGACGTTGTTAGTCACTTTTTTGCATTCAGTTACATGTAGGAACATCCATCTGTATTATATGCTTAGACATATCCAATGTTTATCAGTGTTTATTATGACCAGACCTGTACTGACTGGGATATGTTCACAACTGCTACCAATAGTCTGGATGAACTCACTGAGGCTGTGACATCATACATAGGCTTCTGTGAGGACTGCTGTATACCAACACGCACCAGGGTGAGCTTCAACAACGACAAGCCCTGGTTCTCAGGGAAGGTTGAGGTCAGGGAAGGAAGAAGCTTTTAGGAGTGGGGATAGAGACAGATTCAAGGAGTCGAAGAACAGGTTTAGCAAGGCGGTGAGAGAGGCTAAACGACTGTACTCTGAGAAACTGAAGCGTCAGTTCTCTGCTATCGACTCTGCTTCTGTCTGGAGGGGGCTCAGGCAAATCACCAACTACAAGCCCAGAGCCCCCCACTCCACCAACCACTCCCGCCTGGCCAACGACCTGAACAAGTTCTACTGCAGATTTTATGGAGACAATTGGACAGTCCTGAACTACCCCTGATGACTCTCTCCATTCAGGAGGGTGAATTTAACAGACTTTTCAAGATGCAGAAACCCCGCAAAGCAGCTGGGCCGGACTCTGTCTCTCCTGCCACCCTCAAGCACTGCGCTGACCAGCTGTCTCCTGTGTTTGCAAACATCTTTAACACCTCCCTGGAGACATGCCATGTGCCAGCCTGTCTCAAGCCAAGGCCAACATGACTACAGACCCGTCGCCCTGACCTCTGTAGTAATGAAGTCTTTTGAGCGCCTTGTGCTGGCACACCTCAAATCCATCACAGACCCCTTCCTGGACCCACTGCAGTTTGCCTACAGAGCCAACAGGTCGGTGGATGATGCCGTTAACATGGCCCTCCACTTCACACTACAGCATCTGGACTCCCCAGCATCCTACGCCAGGATCCTGTTTGTGGACTTCAGCTCTGCCTTCAACACCATCATCCCCGCCCTGCTCCAGGACAAGCTCTCCCAGCTGAACGTGCCCGACTCCACCTGCAGGTGGATCACAGACTTCCTGTCTGACAGGAAGCAGTGCGTTAAGCTGGGAACACAAGTCTCTGACTCCCGGTCCATCAGCACCGGATCTCCTCAGGGCTGCGTCCTTTCTCCTCTGCTCTTCTCCCTGTACACCAACAGCTGCACCTCGAGTCATCCGTATGTCAAACTTTTGAAGTCTGCGGACGACACCACCCTCATTGGGCTCATCTCTGACGGGGACGAGTCTGACTACAGTTGGGAAGCTGACAACCTGGTGACCTGGTGTAGCCAGAACAACTTAGAGCTCAATGCTCTTAAGACAGTGGAGATGGTTGTGGACTTCAGGAAGAACACAGCCCCACTCACCCCCATCACCCTGAGTGACTCCCCAGTCAACACTGTGGAGTCCTTCCGCTTCCTGGGCACCATCCTCTCCCAGGACCTCAAGTGGGAACTGAACATCAGCTCCCTCACCAAAAAAGCACAACAGAGGGTGTACTTCCTACGGCAGCTGAAGAAATTCAACCTGCCAAAGACAATGATGGTGCACTTCTACACAGCCATCATTGAGTCCATCCTCACTTCTTCTATCACCATCTGGTACGCTGCTGCCACTGCCAAAGACAAGAGAAGACTGCAGCGTATCATCCGCACTGCTGAGCAGGTGATCGGCTGCAATCTGCCTTCCCTCGAAGATCTGCACACCTCTGTCACCGTGTAGTTGAGTCGAACAAAAAAAACAGGAGGTGTATGATGCAGGAGATGCAGAATGTCCATCGGCAAAAACAAAACAGCACTTAACTCAGGTAGCCTTTTTGTCATGCAGAACAACAACATTTAACGCTCGCATCCAGCAGAGCTCTCAAGAGAAGACTAACATGCTCTCTGAACATAAAACGTGACAATAACCGACAAATGACAAACACAAACTCACTACTTAAATACATAAACATAATTGGCTACAGCCAAGGACAAACGGGTACACAGGTGCGCGTCATTACGCATCCCTAATATTCAGGAGAGAGGGAGTGTCGAGGCCCGGATCTCCGAGTAGGCATAACAACCTCGAGGTCCCTGAGGCGAGCGAGGAAGATTGTGGCCGACCCCTCCCACCCTGGACACTCCCTGTTCCAGCTACTCCCCTCTGGCAGAAGGCTGCGGTCCATCAAGACCAAAACCTCACGCCACAAGAACAATTTCTTCCCATCTGCTGTTGGCCACTTTAACAAGGCCAAGGACTCACACTGACTTTAAATCACAATCTGCACAATGACACCCTGCACATTGCAATTTGCACTATTGTATCGTTCTCTTGCACTATCTGTATTTTTATGTTAAATTGTAAATTATGGCTACTTATTTTTTATTTTTTATTCCCCTTAGTATTAGCTAGACCCCCCTTAGTAATAGCTAGACTTTGCTCCTTTTGTATAGTTAGTCCACATATTTAAGTTTCAATATTCCTATGTGTTTAATGTTTGCACCTCCCTGCCAAAGTAAATTCCTTGTTTGTGTAAACATTCATGGTGAATAAAATCCCTTCTGATTCTGATTCTTCTGATTCTGATTCATCCTTAAATCTCAAAGCAGAACAGCTATTTATCAGCCTGCCTTTCAGGTCCACAACCCCTGGTATCCTGAGTGTGCTTCCTGCCTACCAGCCTCCTAGCCCTACCTCCTGCTCTGCATCCAGTGCTGGTCTCAGCCTCCTGCTCAGTATCCAGCGCTGGTCCCAGCCTCCTACCACTAACCCCTGCTCAGGATCCAGCGCTTTCCAATTATTTTGATGTTGTGACCGCTAACCACTCTCAAATTAATTACAGTCCATAATGTTTGTGTGATTGCATAATTTTGTAACAATTGCCTTTTTGTTAGCTCAAGAAAATAATATCCAGAAAGGCCAGTACAGGACTGGTTGCCAGCCTGTAATGCCAGAGCCTTCTGCAGCTGGTAAATGGCTGCCACGCTCGGCATCCCCGGAATATCAGGACAATCAGCTACACCTGTGTCTTGATTGGTATTAGTTTATAAGTGTCTGTTTGTGGATTGTCTAGTGCAAAGTCTTGATCTTGTTTTCCGGTTCAGCCCTAGCCTTGTTAAGAATACGTCTACTGTTACTAACCTTAGCTATTTGTCTTACTCCGTTTTGGATCTCCTGTATTGCTCTGTCTACCGTGTACCGATCTTTGCCTGTCCGACTATTCTAATAAACCTGCGCTCTGCGCTTGGATCCAATCCCGTCTGGTACATCCTTACACAGCCACATTGGTGGCGAGAGAACTTGCCCTTTTCTTCCCCCAACAGTGGTAAATCTGTCGATTAAATTAAAATATGCCAATAGTTGATATACAGCTATATTTTGTTTTTATAATGGAGACATTGCATTGCAAAATCTCTCAAATTCCTTAGGTGAAAACAGGGGAACGTTTACTGCATCAACACTGTGAGGGATAATCAACACTTATAATAGTTATTATGGCTTGACTCAGGAGGTTAGTTTTTTATGAATTTAGTATCTCTGTTAATCAATTATTTGTTTTATCTTTGACTCACTGTGTTGGTTTTCAGAATGATATAGAAATGGAGGTGGTCAGCTTCCCAAACAGCCCTGATAAAGCCGGGGAGACCTTCACCAGCAGCTTTGCAGCAAAAACATCTTAATAAACAACACAAGTAAAATTTAACATTTATGTCAAATTATTTTATCAGAGATATGCAGAGAAATGCAACCATATGAGCCAAACCTCGATCCAAAAACGTATTAGAATGATGAGACAAAGATCCTACTTAGCACGTGTAATCTGACCAAGCTATTCTTAATAGCCTATTTGGGGTTCCAAATATTCTAGGTTATATTAAGATCTTTTTGAACTACGTGCAAGACCCCAGTGACAAAACACATCAATACAACACAGGTATAAAAATTATACATTGCAATAAACTTTTTCCAGTCTAAATGAATAGACAGCACACTGCTCGCCTGGTATAACGTGTCATTACAGTAGCCTATACCACTATGACTATTCTGACAGGGGCAAAAGTTATTGTGAAAGAAACCCAGCTAGTGAGTACTGTTGAAGCTTTTGAAGTAACATGGCATCCAAGATGCGAAGGGCAACTCCAATCATTCTCTCTCATGCTCCTCCTATATGTGACACATGGGGGAATTGAAGATCTATGAACAGCTTTGGTCTTGAAGGTCTATAACTATGTATTCTGTATTTATCTTCAGCTCTTTGCAGACTCCTTTTAAATTAGTACCTTGATCTGAGTGGAACTGTTTCACTGGTCCTCTGATGGATGTTAATCTTCTCAAAGTTTTAATTAAACTAGAAGTGGACATTGATTCTATTATTTAAATATGCACAGCTCTAGTGCTCTAACATGTGAATAGGACGGCGCTGCCTCTGGTACAATGTGTGACACACTCGTGGATCTGTCTGGAAATCAACTGCTTACTTCACACTATCCACTGTCCAACAGACCAGATGGCACCTTCTGTGAAGTGGCGTGCAACTTCTACGTGGTAATTGGAGGAACACCCCTTGCAGGCACACACAACTCATACATTTTAACATCTGTTGGGACTATGGTTATGAAATTGAACGATTGTGTTTAACTAACCCCAATTATTCACTGTACCAAGCCATGACTATTTACCATAAAGGAACTCAAACTCCTAACCCCCAGTACCAACAGGGGACAAAACAGCACCACCTAGCACCACCATTTTGGGCTAAAAGTCCAAGTTCAGATATCCATATTTCACATCAGGAACCAAGTAGAGCCTTCAGACTGGCATTGTGTTACTCTCCTGATCAAGAACTTTCCAATTATGTATTTGGTGTAGTCCTATGACAGCATTTACATTTTCACCCTGCTGGACTAGACCTTGTGTCAGGCACACATTTCACAGAGACATGAAAAGGTCAAATGCATAGAATTTGATTTTGTGTACATCGTGGCTAAATTCCTTATACTACTTTTTTTTTAACTTACATTTATTGTTAAAGATTTAACCTGGGACTAAATACAACTCCCTGCCTGGGACTTTGTATTTACACAAATTTTGACACTTCACATAATTTCGGAACCACTTTCAAAGATGATGTAAAATAATGCTAAGTGAAGGTTACATATAAAGACAGTTAAATGTTGACTTGACGAGTATTGATAATTTATGGATTGTATGTATATTTTAATTGTTGACAAAGATGTTTAAAATAACGAGTTAAAAAGAAAACTAAATTTCCCAGATTGCCGCCAACAAGTTTGAACAATAATAGGCACCATATTTGTTGTCCGGTTTGTTCACTTTGGTTGTAGCGCAGATGATATAGTTATTAAATATGAAATTACTTAAAAAAATTACACCACGTGTTTATTATCCCCAAAATGTGAATTTATAAATTATGAGTTATACAGCCTACCTACCTGCTTATAACCTTTATGATATCAAGGCGAGCACAAGACGTAATTGTTCCGTACTCACACAATAAGCGTTGTTGGAGTAGACTATTAGATACAGTGAACCTTCAATGACTAATGGATCCTCATCATGGTAAAAAAATCTTTCTGTGGTATTGCTAATGGGCCCTTACCTACAGAAATTGTAAATTTCTTGCCAAAACAAAAGAGGAATACTGAATGGAAATGAATGACTATTTAAAGTTGATAATAATAAATCTTTACTTTTCAAATGTTTTCCAAATAACATAAATAAATAAAGGTGATGGTTAGGTGGTGGAGGTAAGGGTGGAGCTGTGGAGAAAAAGAAGCTGAGGAAACCTAAATCAACAGCTCTGTAACATCAACATCTTAATAAATATGTATTATTTATTTATGCAATCAAATTATTATTCAATAATGTATCATTAGTTATTCAATAAAATTATTTTTGGTGTCTAGATTATTAGAGAATTTGTATTTTTATTCTTGGGTCTGTCCCGATGAAGGGTCTGTCCACTCGCTGTCGGAAGCCTCGCTTTAGGCTTTAGGTCCTTGTCATCTGTGCTTCTCTCTGACTGTCTGCTGGCATCCAGGGCTTGTCTTCCAGAGGGTGCTCTAAAGGGGCATCTGCTGCCCTCAATCCCTCCCTGTCCTCAACACAAACACACATACACAGATAATCAAAACAAATGCATTATTTCACATACAGACTGACTCTCTTCTACACACAAACACACACACAAACACAAACCTTATCACAACCCGACTAGTATACCCGCCACTAGTGTAATTTCAAAGTCGACTTCCGTTGCTTTGTCTTTTTCTTTAGAAACACCCCGTGAACCCGGTAGACCAATTGAATACCACGAAAAGACAACGTGGTGAGCATTTTGCCCAATAAACTAACAGGTACCGAGTTGCCACGTAACACTGCATGATTGACAGATACACAAGCCAATAGAAAATAGAAATGATTTGATTGAGAGCAAATACAGCCATTCACCTTATCCAGCAAAGGTCAGGGATGGGATAATCAGTGTTTTTGTTGTTGTTATTCAAGGTATTTGCTCTGGTGTAGAATCGTGTTTTCGGCCTGTCAAAACGCATGAATTTTCACTGAATCATCAAGATTGCGGAGTATCAGGCATGCACATAACTAAAAAGTATGGGCTGTAGTCATTATAAGGTTTTGTATTTATTTGTACATACTCTACCTATTTTATCTTTTGACCAACAGAATTGACGGTCGTCCTGCGACCTGGCGGCGTTACTAGCTAGCCTATCGTTACTAGCTAGCCTAGCGTTATTAGCTAGACTAGCGTTACTAGCTAGACTAGCGTTACTAGCTAGACTAGCGTTACAGTACTAGCTAGACTAGCGTTACAGTACTAGCTAGACTAGCGTTACAGTACTAGCTAGACTAGCGTTACTAGCTAATTAACGAACTGCTAGCTAAATCTGCCCTTTGTGTTATTGTGTTAGCTTTTAATATAGCGTCCTATTAATATAGATAGCTTCAGAAATTAACCATTAAATATGATTTAAACCAGACCGCTTGTCTAAGCAATGTGACTGACCTCACAGTGACAGTTGGGTAAAACAAGCTAGCTAGTTAGGTACGTCGTAGGCTAACCTATGATAGCTGGCGTCAGTCGATTGAAGTTTTTTTCTAGCGCTGGAAATGTGTAACTATATATAAAGGTATGTATTGTATTATAGGACAAGAAACACAATGAAGCCGCCATCTCAAATCCAGTCTTCTTCTGTAAGTGAAAATATGGTTATTTGTTTTTTTAGTATCTCGCTAGCTATATATCTTTTGGCGTAAAAGGTTGGCGAAGACTCCAGCTAGACAAGTCAAGTCATATCAAGTTTGAATTAATATTGTGGAGTTATAACACTCTAAGTAATTGGAACACAAGAAGATATGTACCTTTTGTCCCCAGCTGTGCGAAGGTGTTTACACCAATGCCCGAATGCTTCATTTTCTCACAGCTGTAGTGGTAAGTTGTATAGCGTTACCTCTCCTCAGCAGTGATATGATGGAACTTAATTATTGGAATTTGCCTAATCATTAAGTGTGCTTTACATGTTATTGAGACACATACGTGCATTGTCCAGATTGTGTGCATTGTCATCAGGACTACCATCCTCCTTATCTTCTAACAATTCTAATTTAATATTCCGTAGGGTTCAACCTGTGACGTGAAAGTCAAAAATGGCTCTGCATATGAAGGAATCTTCAAAACTCTAAGCTCGCGGGTAATTACAAATGATCTTCAACTATTAGGAGGTTCAAAGATATATATATTTTTTTATCAGCCATTATGTTTTCATGAGATGTCAATCAATATACCTAGGTCTGAATACTTCAAATGTGTAAAATGTTTGAGCTTGAACTTACTGGCCAAGCTTGCTTGCCTGATTTAGGACCACAAGACATTTGTTTTTTATATATTTTTATTTCATGCATTATCAACCATTCCTCTGTAGTTGATATATATATATATATATAATTTCAGTGTGAGCTGGCCGTGGATGCAGTCCACAAGCGAAGTGAGGAGAGAGAGGGGGATGGAGGAGGTGGAGAGGGAGGAGGTGGAAGCTCAAGTTCTACCCCCAGGATTGAGGAGATCACAGACACCATGATCTTCAGTCCTACCGACCTTGTTACCATGACATGTCGAGACGTGGATCTCAATTTTGCCATCAGAGGTTTGTGTGAATGCTCACATGGTCAAAGGAGCACTCGACATGCCTGTGTGTATGTGGGCAGTCAATTAGTCCAAGGCCGATATTACTAAAAGATAAGGTTCTGATTCACGAAATCCTGGGACTTCACAGTGATCAATACAACCAAGGTGACTTAGCTGACTGAAGGCCTTCACATAAGATAAAAATGGGCAGCATCCTAAATATTATTTTCCATGTAGTTGACAGGGTCAAGATACTACTCTTAGACCAAGAATAAAATCTAATTTCTAGCCATGCTTGCTTACCTTTTGAAGGCAAATTTACACCTGCTATCTTGCAAGTAGCAACTTGCAAGCAGCAAAAAAAAAGTTGGTGATACTGATTTAGTGATTTTACTTAGAAGCCTATTCAGCATCAAGAGGGAGGGACATTCCTAGACTGCAGATCAAACTTTGTGAGGACCTCCTGTAAAAAAAAATAAAAAAATAAAAGCTCAGTTTTAATTCCCAACAACTTAAGCCATTCCCTGTTACGTTAGGAGGGCTGCACGCCAAGTATGTGGCTTGCCTACGCGAAACATAAATATGCATACACTGTCAAAATAAATTATATACAAGTCTTGTCTACCTCCCCCACACCTTTTGCACAATTTGTGTTTATTGGTGAGGGGCTTAACCACTTCTGCACATAATGAACACGAGTACAACAGACCGTTCAGGAGAAATGGTGGTAGAAACTTTGGTTATTGGAAGATGTGACTGATAAATAGGGTTCTTAGTTAGAAATAAACACAAGCCTATGTGAATAACAAAAATTGAGAATTTGAACAGGCAATTCAAACTGAGGATGAGTCTTGACAATGCTGGTGTGAAATTGGTTGAATTAGAACAATTTGTAATACTCAATTAGCCTCGCTGCCAGCCCAACTTCTCCCCGCCCCTAAAAAATTTGTTCGGGAAATTGCGTCTGGAGGGTCTCGTATTGGGGACAACTACAGAAAACCAGAATCGGAACGGACCAATGAAATTGCCAGGGCGGGCTTTATACGATGATGGACAGATGATCAACAGTAACATAATCAACAACGTCACGAAAGAGCGCTTGGGTTGAATTCGTTTTCAACAAACAACATATTACGTTGCTATGATTGGTTGTAGGTCTATCCAATTGAGCGAAGAGGCATTTGTTTTACGAGTTCGGTTGAAACACACCCCGTAGTCACAGCCCAACGGAGAGTTTTCAGACTCATATTCTGATTATAATTATGAGTATGACAACGTCAGGCTAATACTCAATAGCTACCTGTGGAATTATTTTATTTCCTGACATTCTGAGTAGAAATTCCATTTAATTTCTCTTCATCAGCACGGGGGGAAAATACCCAAACTTTGCTATTTAGTTAACAGTATCTATTTATAGTGGACATAATTTGTCAATTTGGACAACAATGGTCCTCTCAAATGTGTAAATATGGACTGTTAAAAATGGTGAAATACAAAATGTGTGTGTGTAGATACGTTCACAGACACTGCCATCAGCTCGACACGGCTTAATGGGGAGCACAGGGAGAAGGTGCTGCAGAGATGGGATGGAGGAGACAGCAACGGAGAGTGCTACGACCTGGAGAATGATGCAGTAGGACACGCGCCAACACTTTCACACACAGGCCCATTAATACTCTATCAGTATACAATTTAGCCCTTCAGAATGTTGAAATTACACAATAATGCAAAATGCCTTGTGTTTCGACCAGGCCGTACTAAAGATAATTTTTCTGTGGACTTCCCACCCTAGTAGAACACTTTTAATCTGGTCTTGAAATCTTCCTCCCTCTTGATGCTGCAATGGCAAGCACAACTCTACCAACTACATTGCATGCAACACTATGACTGCTGAGCATTCTTCCACTCTAGGGGTTCTCACATAATTGATGGTCTGGGCTTCTGTTCCTCCATCAGTCTAATGGCTGGGATGCCAGCGAGATGTTCAAATTTAATGAGGAGACGTACGGCGTGAAATCCACCTATGACTCCAGCCTCTCCATGTACACGTGAGTGGTCTATCCAATGCAGATTCCCGTGGGAAGAGTTGAATATCTCAGGGCTCTATGCGACCAAAATTTGTACGGGTGCGACAAAAAAAAATCCTAGGTTGCACCGGTGCACCTAACCTCCGCTGCCTCTCCAGGAACGAAGCGTTTGTTTCTTCTTTGACGGAACTCACACTCATGGTTGGATCATATCGTGGTCTAAACTAATCAGAGACAGAGATGGGGCGGGTCTTTGCCTCACTGACAGGAGAGTTAGCTGTTGGTTGGCCCTCAAATAAAAAACGAAAGGTTGATACAGAATGTAGAGTTTTTAACAAGACATGGGCTTCTAAGTATCTGTTTACTGAGGTCAAAGTCAAAGCTGGGTTCTTAGTTTTGGAGAACAGGTCGCTGTGTTGAAGGATTATAATTTGAATCGGCACAAAGGGACTAAAGAAAAAAACGAATGCGGACATAATAGGAACTTGACTGATTCAGTGGGCGCGGGCTGATGGTTAATGGTTTGCTAGTTAAATTGCAGACCCGGATCATCACCTGTCAGCTGTCCTTCGCATATCTACCTCAGACATTCAGCCAGATTTCGATGCACTTGTTCAAGCCCACTGGTTTCCTCTCACAGAACAAAATTAACTGGAAAAAGTATTCCTTTTTGAATAAAGTTGACGAATTGCATATCTTTAACATAATGCAAAACAACTTTTCAGTGTTTGTGAAGATTAACTAGTTACAAATAAAATAAAACACTGATTGAATGATTATTTTAGTTTTTACTGTTACTTCGATAGTCTTTTCCTAGTTGACCAACATGTAAAATATTTATATAAATATTTACAGAATATCCTTATTCTTCTGATAACCAGTAGCAGCTAATCAAAATATATACTTTACTGCTTTTTACAATGGGGGAAAATGAATAGTGAGCAGAATTAAGTTCAAGTTATTGTTGATGCGGCCCTCCAACACTTTTCAAGTGTCTCATGTGGCACCTTGTCAAAATTGTCTACCCCTGAATTACGGCGCTGGGCCATGGAGCTAACCCATGGAGCTGGGATTTTTATGCTAGGGAGAGTGTGGCAAGCTGGTTTAGCCAAGGCCAAAGGGCAAGAAAGCCAAATTACAGGTGTTGGCCATCTGAAGGGCATGCGACAGCAAGGGGTGACCTGCTATAAGACTTTGAGCCATGAAATGTTAGGTCAGTAGCACTTTCTATTTTGAAATATTTTATTTTGCTTGCAATGTTTTAGTTTGGCAGCTCAGTGAAGCACTGATCACAATATTTTTATGCACAGTTTAATTGTGCTTCAAATAAAACCAATATTTACCTACACCTTATTCTTGTTTAAGATAATTTACATAATATATATGGATGTATATGGAGCGTGATAAAAAGGTGACCTTGAAATTGTGGCGACGCAAGGAAAAATGTGGGTGCACCTACATTTTGTGCTGGTGCACCTAAATAAAAAAGTTAGGCGCACCAGTGCAACCAAGGGAAAAAGATAGTCTGGAGCCCTGTATCTATCTAGCCAAGTTCAACCGGCAACAAAAAGGAACTCCTGATAGAACCAACAGGCAAAAGCTGCCATTAGGAACAGTTTCAACGTAATCTAGGGCCTGCTTAATTTGTCGCAACTTTAGAATAAGACTATCTATTTGTGTTTTTATCTTTTATCAGTCTAAAGCAGGGTTCTCCAATCCTGGTCCTCGAGGGCCGCTGTCCTGCATGTTTTATATGTTTCCCTGCTCCAGCACACCTGATTCAAATGAATGGTCATTACCTGGCTTCCACAGAGCTTGATAACAACCCATTCATTCGAAACAGGTGTGCTGGAGCAGGGAAACATCTAAAATATGCAGGACAGTGGCCCTTGAGGACCAGGATTGGAGAACCCTGGTCTAAAGAGACAACACTAAGCAAAATGGTATGATAATAATACTTTTTCTCTCCTTCCTGTTTGATTTATTTCCCTCCCTTCCCAGGGTGCCCCTGGAGAAGGGGACCTCTGAAGGCTTTCGTCAACGGGAGGCCAGGGCAGCAAGGCTGGCCAACGAAATCGAGGGCAGTTCCCAGTACCGCCGGCGGGTCTCACTGGAGAACGACGAGGGGAAGAGCGAGGAGGAGAAGTACAGCGCCGTGGTCCGAGAGAGGGAGGAGAGGGAAAGGGGCAGCCCTGGCTATGGCAGCTCCGCCAGCAGGTGGATGGATGCACACATGCACAGGCACACCTCTACTGAACATAAACTCCTCAAAAAAAGTTTGGAAACATTATTCCGGTCGATTATTCCTCTCCTTCAATAATACCAATTGGTATTGTATTTTAAATCGTTGGAGAGCCTGATTTAATCCCTTTTCCACCAAAGCCGGGCCGGTGCTGGCTCTGGGCTGGTTCCAATTCTTGAACCAGTTCTTTGGTTTTCCACACAAATAAACCTGGCTCCGGTTCCAAAAAACAGGTTCCAACTCGGCACCAACTTTAAGGTGGGCCAGAAACAAGAACCGGTGACGTTGGGTGCCAGAGGGCGGGATTATCGTCCCGTGCCACTTAAAAAAAAAAAAAAAGACCAGTACAACAGCTAATACAATGGACAGCGAGACGGTAATTTGTATTCACTCTGCCCATGAGATGCCTAACCTGATCGCAAATGTATTCAAAAGACTCCCGGGACACTCAAGTTTTGAACAAACTGTGCATGGGTGAAATCCGGCACAACTGTGTCCCACCAATAGCGTGATCGGGGGTATGTCCACACAACGAGACCTCCGCCTTGCCCTCAGCCATAATAGGATCTGCAAAGGTAAAATCATGTATGTTTTGGTTTGTTTACATGTAGTCTATATGAGCTGCTACGTTTAGCTATAATACAGCCAAAACGTTCAAGATAATTAGCCTACCGTTCTTTTTGAAAGTAACCTCTCTTCATAGCGACCACGAATAGCTGTCAATGCACGTCTCTGAGGTGCAGTATACGTTTGTATAGCCACCATTAACATTACTGGTAGGTATTCCTCCATTTTGTTACAATTACTTAAATTTGTGTATGACTTGTTGTATGTGACAATGTTGTTATGTCTTGTTACAATGATTTTGTGCTGCGTTGCTACGACAACGGAGGCGTATGACGCAGTAGCCCTTCTCTGGCTCTGTTGTTGGAAAATCGAGCTGGTCCTTAGATAAGAACCAGCACCGAACCGCATAAGCACCAGCCCAGAACCAGCACCGGCCCGGCTTTGGTGGAAAAGGGCTATTAGTCACCTTTACAACGAGGTACAACTTGTAAGGATCGTGCATTTGTGGAATTAGCAACACAGCTAACCGTGTGGGTAGCGGCCCAATTTTTTTTGCCAAAATCCTCGTTTTGAGCTTCAAGTGGGATCAGCTTGGGCGTGCTGTATGTGCCAGAATGACCAACGCAAACATGTTGGCTGACTTGCCACAAATCCTGGTTGAGGAATGGGATGCTGTCCCACAGCAGTGTGTGACCAGGCTGGTGACCAGCATGAGGAGGAGGTGCCAAGCTGTTGTGGCAGTGTATGGATCTTCCACACGCTACTGAGGGCCCTGACAGTGTAAAATGGGACAGTGTAAAAAGGGCCAATATGTGTTGTTTTTTCCTTATTAATGAGGGAGAGTGCAATTATCCAATCCACCAAGCAACTCAAAATGAAAGTGAATACCAACAGAAGAATATTTCAGGGGATTCTGGCAAACATTTTTGGACCGCTACCCACACGGTTAGCTGTTGCTCATTCCACGAATGCACGATCCTTACAAGTTGTACCTTGTTGTAAAGGTGACTAATCAGGCTTTCCAATTATATAAAATACAATACCAATTGGTATTATTGAAGGGGAGGAATAATCGACCGAAATAACGTTTCCAAACTTTTTTTGAGGGGTTTAGATGTCTATGTTCAGTAGAGGCACAATTTGTGGTATCTATATAGCACATAAATGTATGGGAAAACCTGTGCAAGATATTCACATTTGATTGGGTTTAGAGAGAGAAATGGATTCAGTTGTTTGCAGCTTTGTATATGGAATTTCATTATCATTGTCTCACTCACTTCCTCCCAGGGATGGCAAATACATTCCGTTGCCTCAGAGAGCCAGAGAAATGGGTGTGTCTCCTGGCAGCTTGCGGGGTGGAGCCTCTGGTCCCTTACCAAACCGAACAGGAATTCCCAACTCCTCCCGGCCGGTACCTCCCAGCTCTTCCCCCAGGTCCTCCTCTGATAAAAGCAGCTTATTGTCTGTCAGAGGAGCCTACTCTCCCCACCATTCCCAGAGCAGCCCAACTGCAAGTGGCCCACCCATTTCCAGTAATCAGTCGCTGCCTCACTCCCTGTCTCACCCACAGGCTCTCTCTGATGTATCACGCTCATCACTCAATGGAGGTAAGGGTTGTTTATGGGGGCATGTTTGTCCATGATCACGGAAGATCCAACTTAGAGGAAGACCTACAGTATTTTACAAAAGTCTTGGGCACAAAAAATAATAAAAATAAATAAATATTGGTATAGCTAAAATACTTACATGACAAGACTAGACAAAAAAAGTTCTCAACATTGTGCTGCCACAGAAATACAGAAATACCACCCCCATTGAGAAATACTATCCTAGACAAAAGCCTACTTCAGAAATGTGATGGCCCATAAACATTTGTATTAGCTAGGTGGATTGTAAATAAAGGCTGATGCGTGCGGCGCTAAACTCTGGGGGAACGTGTAGTAAAATCGGCAAGATAAGATGAGACAACAATGGCTGTCCAAATATCTTTTGAATATCGAACTTCAAACTAACTTTACCATGCTACCACATTTTTGCATCTTTCTCTTGACACTTTGAAATGTTTCCTTGCTGTCGACATGTTTGTTGCATTTATAAAGCTTGAACGCCTCTCTCTGCTGTTTTGCTATTAGTTTGCGTCATCAAAAACATAATTGTTTCGTCAGTCTTTTTACCCCGAAAGTATTTTTTGGGGTGTTTTCGGCCAAATAATTTGGGTTGCCGAACATTCAGTGCATCCCTAAAATTAAGAGTGATATCCAAATTGACCCTATGACCCCTACCGTAATTTCCGGACTATAAGCCGCTACTTTTTTCCCATGCTTTGAACCTTGCGGCTTATACAAAGACGCGGCTAATTTATGGATATTTCCCGCTTTCACAAGCTTCATGCCGCCAAAAAACTGAGCACCGTCACATAATGTGAAGTAAATTGAGCGTGCTCAAACTTCCCATCATTATGATTACGGTAGTCATTTTGTCACCCTCATCATGGCAAAGACACAGAGAAATGCAAATGATGCAGCTTTCAAGTTGAAGGCGATTGATCTGGCTGTTGGAAAAGGAAATAGAGCTGATGCACGGGAGCTTGGCCTTAATGAGTCGATGATAAGACATTGGAAACAGCAGCGTGAGGAACTGACTAAGTGCAAAAAGACAACAAAAGCTTTCAGAGGGAAGAAAAGCAGATGGCCCGAACTAGAAAAGGGTCTGGAAGACTGGGTCAACACACACAGAGCAGAGGGCCGAGGTGTTTCAACTGTGCAGATCCAAAACAATGAAAGCCAAAACAATCGCCTCCGCAATGAAGTTTGAGGATTTTAGAGGTGGACCACGTGGTGTCTAAGATTTATGAGACGTAAAGGCCTGTCCATCAGGGTTTGGACAAGTCTGTGTCAGCAGCTCCCTCCCGACTACGAGGAAAAAGTTCCATAAATTCACTGATACAAAGATAGCGGAGCATTCCATCGGCCCGCACAACATTATAGATATGGATGAGGTTCCTCTGACGTTTGACCTGCCTCTCACTTGAACTGTCAACAGGAAAGGTGAATCATCCGCAGAGGTGTCAAAATTATTCACATTCATTACTCAAGTGGAAGTATAGACACTAGGGTTTAAAAATACTTTTGTTGAAGTATCAATTCAAGCTTTTTACTCAAGTAAAAGTATAAAAGTACTGGTTTCAAAACTACTTAGTCGAAAATTAAAAGTAGGAATGTAAGGGGGAAAAAATGCCATTAAGGATAAAAGCTTAGGCCGCACCACAGGGACCTATAATGCACGACCCCACCTCCCCCCCAATGTTTTTTTTTCTAAAGGCCATAATGACTGTTATTTAAAAATGTTAATGTTGACAAATTTGGGCTGCACCTGCACCGAATTGAAAATGAACGCATTTTAGTACAATGTAAATACATTTCAGAACCATATATGTGTACTGCTTAGCATCAACATGTGTTTCATGGAGCGGAAGATATGATGACTAGTTGCCTAGTATTGTAATAAGCAAAAAGTCAAACTTCAGAGGCATGTTATCAATAGCCTTTATTCAAATTAGACAGCAAGTTTTTGAAATCCATTTGGTGCATTCGACTTAATGCAGCGCCGGCGTCGCCTGCAGCCACTTGCAGCCCGGCTGACTTGAAGCAGCCAATGGCATTCTCAGCTTTAAGGCAGCCGGCTGTCGGTGCCGCCGGTGCTG
This sequence comes from Hypomesus transpacificus, assembly GCF_021917145.1. Taxonomy (NCBI): domain Eukaryota; kingdom Metazoa; phylum Chordata; class Actinopteri; order Osmeriformes; family Osmeridae; genus Hypomesus; species Hypomesus transpacificus. The sequence continues at coordinate 11,381,923 of NC_061076.1, forward strand.
CATGAAGTCGAACACACCTAACAGCTCGTGGTAGCCTACTTGGATGCGCAGAGCTTGCAGCGCATTCGAAAGTTGTTTTACATCCAACCATTTTTTTTAATTATTCCAGGTACGGCCAGGGATGTAGAAGGGGTTGGCTGGTCTTCCTGGCTACCAAACTCCTCGCTGGTTCTTGGTCTTTACATTTTTTTTATGTAAGGAGTAGAAAGTACAGATAATTGCGTGAAAATGTAAGGAGTAGAAGTAGAAAGTCATCTGAAAAATTATTACTTCAGTAAAGTATAGATACCCAAAATGTCTACTTAAGTAAGTTAACGAAGTATTTGTACTTCGTTACTTGACACCTCTGATCATCCGTCACGCTGAAAAAAACTGGGCGTGAAAAAAACGCACTTCACCTGTGTTCTCAGCTGCACGGCATCAGGAGAAAAGCTTCCACCAATAATGATTTTTAAACGCATGACTATGCCAAAAGAAAAATTCCTGAGAAGAATTGTTTTGAAACTCAACAAGAAAGGATGGATGGCCTTAATGCATGAATGGCATACTGAGTGTTACGGCAAGTGACCGGGAGGATTCTTTCACAAGAACAAGGCATTGCTCGTGTTGGACAGCATGAGGGCCCACATAACAAATTCTGTGAAAGAAGCCATCAAGAGGACAAACTCAATTCCAGTTGTGATTCCTGGGGGCACAACAAAGTATTTGCAGCCGCTTGTCATCAGTGTAAATCGTGCATTTAAGGTGGCGCTCCGTGTTCAGTGGGAGGCTTGGATGACAAGTGGGGAGAAATCCTTCACGAAAACGGGCCACATGCGAAGAGCAACTTATGGTCAAGTCTGCCAGTGTGTCCTGACAGCATGGAGCATTGTCAAAAAATCTATCATCAACGGGTTTTGAAAGACTGGACTGCTGCGTGTTGAAGAGGGGAGCATGAGCTCAGTGGGGAATTTGCCTCCGGATCGGATGAAAGTGATGAGAGCGACCGTGAAAACAATCCAACATCGGTTGAAGCAATTCTGAGGCTATTCAACTCCGACACCGAAGGAGATTACTTCAGTGATTTCAGTGCACAGGAGGAGGTAGATAGTGACCAAGACTTTCTTGGTAGGCTACTGTTTACTGCTATTTTATTTATTTTTGTTACAGGCCCTGTTTCATTAAAGCCTAACTATTTTTGTTCCAAGCTGTGTTTTCTTAAAGCCTGTGTAATATTCATTTGTTTCAATGTACCGGTAGGCACCTTCAGCTTATAGACGTGCGGCTTATTTATGTACAAAATACTTTTCTTTTTTTATTTATTTTTTATTCAGTGGGTGCGGCTTATATCCAGGTGCGCTAAATAGTCCAGAAATTACGGTGTACTTGTTGTGCATTATTATCTAATTGAATCTTGGAGACTTTTAGGGGGTGTTTTCCTTATAGTTTTTTGTGCTAGAAGATGGACTGTAAGTGAGGCACATTTGAGTACCTTCATATGTTAGAAGTGGATGACAAGGCTTTCTGTGTCTCAGTGTTGTCAAGAACATCGCCCAAAGCCCAGAGGCCTATTCAGACCAACAGAACTCTCTGCACTGCGAACTCGCAGTCCTCACCTGTGGGTGTGTAGCTCTCACAAATGCATAGCTGCATTTTCTCTATGGCACGTCCACACACTCACTTACAATGTCAACATTGTTTAAAATGTTACTTCATTCCTTTCTTACCTCTAATTCTCTATTATTATTATTTTAAATCATATATGTCTATAGATATATATATACAGATATATATATATATATATCTATATATATATTAGAGCTGTCAAACGATTCAAATATTTAATCGCATTAGTGTCATAGTTAACTCGCGATTAATCGCAATTAATCGCACATTTTTATCTATTCTAAATGTCCCTTGATTTCTTTTTCATCCATTATTTTCTCAAATTGTAATGCTCTTATCAACATGGAAAAGTGGTTCGGATTGCTTCGTGCAAATGTTTTTTTTTAATTGAAAACAACATTGCAATCGCCTGGCTTTGACGAGCGGGCGGAGCATTTGCATCAGCTGTGTGCTTGGCCATCAAAATTGTATTTTACACTCCACGACGTGCTGCGATGATAGCTCAGTTCACAACGACAGAACACACTGATCACTTTCGTATAGTAAATGGAACCATTTGGCAACCTTTTAAAAGTAAACTTTCTATTCAGAATCTTATTGGCATCTATTTCGGCGTCTGGCGCTGGCAATCAACTCAAAACGTAACGTTAGCCTACTACCAGAGAATGTTTAATATCCGTAAACGGGCTCTGCTCTTTAGCCGGCTTGCAAGCCCAAACAAGTGTGTAGTGTGCCTGTTGTTTTGTTTCCGGTCTAGCTAGATCCGGTGCGGTATTGTAGATTTTCTAATGTCCGTGGTTGTCGCAACAGAATGTGAAAAAAACTACAAAGTTTGCTAGGTCAAAAAGAGCGTTAATCGCGCAATAAGAAAATTGACGCCGTTAATTTGGGTTTGCGTTAACGCCGTTAATAACGCGTTTAACTGACGGCACTAATATATATATATATATATATACACACAGTGGGGGAAAAAAAGTATTTAGTCAGCCACCAATTGTGCAAGTTCTCCCACTTAAAAAGATGAGAGAGGCCTGTAATTTTCATCATAGGTATACCTCAACTATGAGAGACAAAATGAGAAGAAAAAAAATCCAGAAAATCACGGTCAGATTTTTTAAGAATTTATTTGCAAATTATGATGGAAAATAAGTATTTGGTCAATAACAAAAGTTCATCTCAATACTTAGTTACATACCATTTGTTGGCAATTACAGAGGTCAAACGTTTTCTGTACAACAAGCTTTTCATACACTTTTGCTGGTATTTTGGCCCATTCCTCCATGCAGATCTTCTCTAGAGCAGTGATGTTTTGGGGCTGTCACTGTGCAACACGGACTTTCAACTTCCTCCACAGATTTTCTATGGGGTTGAGATCTGGAGACTGGCTGGGCCACTCCAGGACCTTAATGCTTCTTAAGTAGCCACTCCTTCGTTGCCTGGACGGTGTGTTTGGGATCATTGTCATGCTGAAAGACCCAACCACGTTTCATCTTCAATGCCCTTGCTGATGGAAGGAGGTTTTCACTCTAAATCTCACGATACATGGCCCCATTCATTCTTTCCTTTACACGGATCAGTCGTCCTGGTCCCCTTGCAGAAAAACAGCCCCAAAGCATGATGTTTCCACCCCCATGCTACACAGTAGGTATGGTGTTATTTGGCTGCAATTCGGCATTCTTTCTCCTCCAAACACGACGAGATGAGTTTTTACCAAAAAGTTATATTTTGGTTTCATCTGACCATATGACATTCTCCCAATCCGCTTCTGGATCATCCAAATGCTCTCTAGCAAACTTCAGATGGGCCGGGACATGTACTGGCTTAAGCAGGGGGACACGTCTGGCACTGCAGGATTTGAGTCCCTGGCGGCGTAGTGTGTTACTGATGGTAGCCTTTGTTACGTTGGTCCCAGCTCTCTGCAGGTCATTCACTAGGTCCCCCCGTGTGGTTCTGGGATTTTTGTTCACCGTTCTTGTGATTATTTTGACCCCACGGGGTGAGATCTTGCGTGGAGCACCAGATCGAGGGAGACTTATCAGTGGTCTTGTATGTCTTCCATTTTCTAATAATTGCTCCCACAGTTGATTTCCTTACACCAAGCTGCTTACCTATTGCAGATTCAGTCTTCCCAGCCTGGTGCAGGTCTATAATTTTGTTCCTGGTGTCCTTTGACAGCTCTTTAGTCTTGGCCATAGTGGAGTTTGGAGTGTGACTGTTTAAGGTTGTGGATAGGTGTCTTTTATACTGATAACGAGTTAAAACAGGTGCCATTAATACAGGTAATGAGTGGAGGACGGAGGAGCCTTTTAAAGAAGAAATTACAGGTCTATGAGAGCCAGAATTCTTGCTTGTTTGTTGCAAATACTTATTTTACCGAAGAATTTACCAATTAATTCATAAAAAATCATACAATGTGATTTTCTGGATTATTTTTTCATTTTGTCTCTCATAGTTGAGGTATACCTATGATGAAAATTACAGGCCTCTCTCATCTTTTTAAGTGGGAGAACTTGCACAATTGGTGGCTGACTAAATACTTTTTTGCCCCACTGTGTATATATAGATAGATAGATATATATATATAGATGTGTATATATATATCTATATATAAAAATTTATATACAGTATCTCTCTCTATATCTCTCTCTCTATATATCTCTCTCTCTCTACATCTCTCTCTATATCTCTATATCTCTCTCTCTATATATATATATATGTATATATATATATATATAATGTCATAACACAGATGTAGATGATTTTACAGATCATGCTTAAAGTAGAAAATAATCAGTTATCGTCCAACATCACCTACTCCACGATTTTTTCCTCCACTAAGTGTCATGCTCTCCAAAGCCAGATTCCCCTCCCCAGGACCTTCCTCTCACTGCTCCCGACTACCTGGACACCACCCCGTCTTCCTTGGTTACTGGGGCACCTCCCAAACCCTCTGGCCCCACCCCCCACCTCCCTGTCGATGGTGAGAAGACAACATGTCCTACACCATCTAAACTGATAAAAACAAAAGACGGCATACATCTGTTGAGTAGGGTTGCAAAATTCCAGGAATTTTCTACGTTGGAACTTTCCATGGGAATTAACGGGAATATATGGGAACAAACTGGAAATGTGCAGGTTAGCCCATAACAGGGACCAAAAAAATACAACATCTTGTAGCATAATCTTGATTTAAACAACCAGATTGAATGCAAATTCTGTTAAATTTCTACCCTGCACATTCCTCAGTTGTATACACACAACACTACTTACTGCAGGGCTATTGAGGCCACACACCCTGCATGCACTCCATCACATGCACAGATAATTTCTAGAATCCTGGGGCCCGTTCTCCGTACGTCACTTATTACATCCGAGATCAAATAACATGGCAATGTCATGATCTGGCTAATTCGGTTCTTCGAACACCCATGCTGGATTGAGTTAAGCGTTGGTCTAAAAGGGGGTATGTATCGATTCATGTTAAATTCTGCTAATTATTCTTGCACCTTCTGCAACAGGTTCCTGTAGTAAAAACGGACAAGGCATGTCTGTGACAAACTTCCTGTATCACCTCTGCTTGTAAAGCCTTAATCTAATCATGTTTACATTAAAATAAACCTGCTCCCGAGCAGGTTTAAGCTTACGGACCTGTTGCTATGGCAGCAAGTCCAGGATGACCTTTGAAGAACCGAACAATCCAAGATGATGACAAATCGTCAACAATCAAATCACAATCAAATCAAGCTAACCGAGTTAGCAACGTACGGAGAACGGGCCCCAGCACACTACAGCAGGACTATTGAAGCCATACTTGCATTTGAGCAGAAGGACTACATCCAGTCAAAATAAAATACAAATCTGAAATAATCGATTGAAGTTCTGCTCACAAATAAATACATACAAATGTATCAGAAACAGCTTTATTCACCAAGTTTGCACAAACAAGGAATTTAAATTTTAATTTAAATTGTATATATATATATTGTTGGGATAATTTACCCCAAATTTCCAATAAATTATTCCCTTAAGTATATATTGTAAATGTTAAATATATTTCAAAAGTTTCCAAGCTTAACTTCCCATAGAAACTTTCCGTAAGTTTACTGGAAATGGTCAGGGAATTTCAACTGGTCAGGGAAATGGTTAGTCTCTGAAACTTATGGCCATCTCTACAACCGGTTATCATGGGAGGTCAGTTGGTTTAGTGTCACGTCTGTCAGTCATGCTTTTTTTTTTTTGTCCTTTGTCTCTTTCAGTGAATGAGATTCTCAGTACAGCAGCTAAAGAAAGGCCAGAGGGCCTAGCCAGCCCACAGGAGGGCAAGAGCTGTAAAGGTATTTTTCTTTCTCTTGATATGCAGCCTGTGCACTGCAGTTGATGGAAAAATCTTATTATCTTTCCATCCTTACAGTTCCCTCGGTTCAACAAAGGTCACAATTGGAGGAGTTGCGGAAATTTGGCAAGGAGTTCAGGGTAGGTTGCTGAGCTTGCATGTTTACCGCCCGATTATTATGGTCAAACCCATATTGCTGTTTATCTGACATCTATAATTGCTGTTTTTAAGCCGCAACTTCGTTTGACAAGGTCGTTTGACAAGGTCGTTTGACAAGGTCGTTTGAGCATAAGCAGTCGTTTGACAACTTCGTTGTCAAAATGTTCGTCTTGGTCACGTTTGCTTTGCTTGTGTTGGATTTTATGCTCCATTGCATGGCATAGGCTTAATTTACTGAAGCTAATGGTGGCTAACTAGCTAGCCACAGTCACAAACGTCATGTCACTAACATCTAATTAGTTTAGAAGCTCGTTAACTTCTGGGAGATGGCTAACTATCTAAAATGGCAAGACAGCTGCAGAAACGCCACAGACAAAGGCCGGGGTGAAAACTACTTGCTCATTTAACATTGTGATAAACATAATGGTCAAATGTAATGGACAATACAAAACACACTGATATTATCTACTTTCGGAAACAGTAGTCTGCTATTTCACTGAGGCGTTAACATCATGAGATTACCCTCTGTTGCCCAACATATGACAGCGGTCTGTGATACATCCATTTTCAATTGTTAAAATAATAAACATTCCTCACAAATAAATGTTTGTTTTAGATTGTATTATGACTTAAGCTTACAAGTAAACAGTTTGCTGGTGATATTATAATTATATACCTGTAGTTTTAAACTAGTGTAGCTTACTATAATGCTGTACTGGTAAGAAAAACATGCCAGTACTTAAAATAATACTTAAAATATGCAGAAACTGACGCAAGCACTTCCCCAGAAATTGTATCCTCTAGTTTTGTATGAGTTTTGAATGAACATTTTGTGTGAATCCTTATACCCCTTGAGAACCCCCAGTGTTGAGAGTCAAGGTTCTACATTTGCTGGCTGGCTGTCCCATGCCAGTGATGCGCTATCCTTTTCTCACTGGGTCTATCGGATGAAAGACGACTTCTATTTGTGTGGTTCTCTTAAATTTTGCTTCAAGGGGATCCTACTCCCATGTTAACTTCAGTATAATTATCTGATGTGGTCTCTGTCTCTCCAACTGTCCCAGCTGCAGCCTAGTTCTGCCCCCTCTACCAACCCAGATGCTCCCCAGATGAGCCCTGCTCAGACCTCAGCAGCAAACACCGCCTCCACAGCAGAACCCAAACCCACCTCTTCCCAAGATCCCCAAATGGCAGAAGGGCTGGCCACCAACCCCACCGCTGTTGCCAACCAGTCTGCAGGCCCAGACAGGCAATCACCAGGGACACCCCAGCCAGCCAGGACCCCTGGCAGCGAGGACAGTGGCGAGATAACCGAGGGTGTGACTGTGTAAGCATGCATACTTGGGTAGTGGCAAATTCTCCAATTTTAGTTTGGATTGCTTGTTAATGGCCTTTTGGAACCTAAGATATGAGAGTGGTTACAAGGGACACTGCATGGCACCTACACTATATGTTTAGATTTTTTTTTTTCTTCCCTTCCATGGTCTAGTCAAGTGAAAAAGTCGACACTGAACCCCAACGCCAAAGAGTTCAATCCCATCAAAGGGCCCATGGCCATGGTCAGTCTTCTGCATGATCCACACCCACACTCCAGCTCTTGACACATGTTACACACTCCACATCCAAACATAAGGTCACTTCTGTAAATTATAATATAAAGTGTTGGGGAGACACATTTCAACATACTGTATCAAATCAAACACTATCTCTTTGTCTCATCAACATGTGTTTTACCCCCTGGTTGCAGCAGAAGCCCTCTACGGCCCCCACCCCCCCTCGGCCCAGCCCCTCAGTGGTGCTCCAGCCCCCCCCAGGACAAACGGCCATCTATAGCAGCCCCCCGTACCTGTCCTACGTCTCTCCAATCCAGATCCAGGGACACACTGTACAGGTGTGTGTGTGTCTGTGCTTGCTAGCCTGTCAACCAGACCAATCTGCGAGCTCACATTTTATTTGCTCTGGCAGATGGCTGTGGCCACCCTCCTATTCAAACAGATTTCCAGCTGACCTGATCTGGCTTAAGCCTGACATTATCTGTCAGGCTAGTTGTAGTAGATAGGCCGCCTACCGTAAATAAAGCCACGGCTTGTACCTCGATTTTACTATTTTCTTATATTAGTTTCTATATTAGTTTCTTTATTAGTTTTAAGGATTATATTTCGAAGCGGATTATAGCCTGGTTTTAAAACAAAAAAGTGGCTTCGTCCCAACATCTCTACAGATAGTGCAGCTAATTTAAACACTTGAACAGGGACTTGTTACTTGAAAGAGGAATTATTTCTAATGTGTCGTCTCAGTTACACTATCAGGGCTTGAAAATACAGTGACTTGCTTAAGTAGGCAAATGGCTAGTAGAACATAACATCTCATAATAATTTCAGTAAATCAAACAGCTGCAAGACCAAGTGAAATGTTATATACAGCTAGCAAACTAATGCTAGCATCGCTACTGACATTGGCTAATTCAACTTCTGTGATGTAACCGAGCTCTTTGTAGCTTCGTTTTAGATATAATTTTATATGGTCGTGTGGAGAATAAGACACGGACACGGTCTCTTTTCACAACTTGTATTTTCCCACTGCTCTTCTTGACATCGCCATTTGAACAGCCCTCACTGACTTCACGTAATGTTGACGTCAGCATCATGCCTACGGCAACTCCCGAGGGACAAAACACCCGTGTCTGTTGAACATAGAAAGGTCTGCTACAGTAAGCTATCTTCAGGATTTGCAAGCTAGCTAAACTTATACTACATAAAAAATAATTTTGTAGACATAAAAATTGATTTTGCCACTACATGAGTGACTTGGCTTTATTTCTGGACATACTATCCACAACCGAAGTGTGTTACACGATGCTGTAAGAATCGCTATTGAATCGACATGTGCAATTTCGCTAGCAGGGGAAGAATAGCCTACAAACAACAAAAATCCCCAGTTAACATAATTTAAATTAGCAAGAACTATAGACTAATTCAATAACAGGCTTAAATTAACTGACAGCATAAGTTATAAGACTTAGCTCTACAGTTTTCAAGGTCGCACACACGCAATAACAACTGCGCTATGGAGCGCGTGTCCGTGCTATCCTCCAATATGCTTTCAAACAATCACTGCTGATTGGGCTGTACAAATTTTAGGCTGTCTATTTCTGATACCGTGGCGGTAGAAATGTAGCCGCCACGGAAAAATCAACAGCGGAGACAGTGATTTACGTACCAACTTATTGTAAATGGTCAGTAGCCTCTATCGATTAAGGTGGGCCACTCGAAAGCATGTACACTGTCTGCTTCATTTGATCTTGATAGGCTAAGCATTCTGTAGCAAATAATAACAATAAACCTACTATTTATTAATTAAAACTACTTCAGCATAATAATGCCCTAAAATACAAACGTGAGCAAGGACAGCAATCGCTATCGTATCAACAGACGTGCAATTTAGCTAGCAGGTGAAGAATACAAACAACGAAAATCACCAGTTAACTTAATTTAAATTTGCAGGAACTATAGACTAATACGATAACAGGCCAAATGAACTGACAACATAAGTTATACGATTTACAGTTCTCAAGGACGCACACACGCAATCCCAACTGCGGTGTGAAGCGTGTGTCCATGCTATTCTCCGACATGCACTCTAACAATCACTGCTGATAGACTGCCTTTTGTACAGCCCTATTTCTGATACTGTGGCGGCAAAATCAACATAGAGGAAACACTGTAGATTGCTATCCAAGCTGTCCAATGGGAAAGTGTACTGGGTAAATAAACGTCATGAGCGTTGTTCCGCTCAACGCTAGCCAGCGCTACGGTATCGTTTTTCCCGTTTAAAGTGCGGCAGTCCTGTTTTGCCAGTATAACTGGATCTAATTAGACCATTGAATGTTTAAGATGTCCCTGTGTTTGTTTATACCTGTGACAGGGGATAACGCAATATTGTCAGCCGACTATAAAATGTTGATATGTCGGGTTACTATACTGCCCTACAAAGGCAAAAGACCTTAACCTACCAGAGTGTAGAACTGAGAAAAACCACTTCAACGTTTTTTTTGTCGTCCTGCCAAATGTTTTAGAGGTAGGACACTGCAAATCTAGCAGTTTGATGTTTTAGTGATTACATTTATCTACATGAAAAAATATTGATCTTAAACTGCACTTTGCCCTTAAAATTACCCCTATTTTGAAGTTACTTGGATGTTTCCCTGCTCCAGCACACCTGATTCAAATGAATGGTCATTACCCGGCTTCCACAGAGCTTGATAACAACCCATTCATTTGAAACAGATGTGCTGGAGCAGGGAAACATCTTAAACATGCAGGACAATGGCACCTGAGGACCAGGGTTGCCTACCCCTGGTCTATAGTAAAGGGAATGCCAAGGCAAAATACAGTAACTTACGTTTCTTCGCTCACTTAGTTGCTTATCATGATATAAACTCTGTATATTATAAGCTTATGTAACATACAGGTGTTTGACTGTCACAATACTTTTTGATTGAATTGCCAGGGTAGGATACTCACGAACGACCCATGTTTGGGATGTTTTGTGTTGAACGCCAGCTAATGCTCAGTAGTGATGAGTCGTTCGAGAATGAGCCGGCTCTATGAGTACTTGTAGGCCTAAAGGCGCACACGGTCATCTCCACATTCTGTTCCTGTCAATCATACACGCATGTCAACCAATTATACTGCATGAGGGCCGAGCCAACTCAAACACACTCCGATAGACAAGTAGTCGAAACTCGGGAGAGCCATAACGAATCAATGCCTTTTTAAAGACATTGTGGTTAAGGTAGAGTATGATTTCATTTAATTTAATTCAATTTTTTTCACACCTATCATAGTCAAGTTCATAGTTAAAACATTTATTTATTTAAGAGTCGTTGGGGAGCCAATAGAGCAGCCTCTTTTCAGTGAGCTGAGCCAAACGAGCCGGCTTACGAAAAAGAGCCGGAGTGCCCATCACTAATGCTCAGAAATCATGCTGTGGATAAAATTTCTCAGAGGATGTTGTTTGCAATGTTTGCAATATTTTTTAGAATGATGTTACAAGAAAAGGCAGGTCAGCAAATTAGTTGTTTTGCTGCTGCTCAACGACGACAACGGAGATTGTCAAACTAGCAGAAAGTCACCAGATTCATTGCTAGTCGCTCTGATTTTTTGTTGTTGTTGCTAGGTTAACTAGTAGTTGAAGTGAAACCGAAACTCAATTTGATTGTCAAACTAGCAGAAAGTCGCCAGAATCATTGCTAGTCGCTATGATTTTTTGTTGTTGTTGCTAGGTTAACTAGTAGTTGAAGTGAAACCGAAACTCAATTCGAATGTTCTTGAGTGCCGCAAAACAAAGGCAAAGAACCGTAACTGATGTTACGGCATTCTGCTTTGGCTTCTCTAGGGCTTTTGGAAGTTGCGGTGAAGACAACCCCCTATTTTCTCCGAAAAACAACATCAATTCAAGATATTTGGCCACATGACAAAGCAGACCTTAGATGTTCCAAAAATGACAAACAAATTTTCAACAAAATTGAAGCTACGGTCTTCTGCCTTTGCACGGCAGTATAGACCAACTGCAGTCTAGCCTATCCCGCAACGTGTTTAACATTCTTTAGCCAATTAATTACATTTTGCTGAATGATTGAAGTGCTTGACAACAAACACTCTAATGAAATAATCACCAACTAACAACACATAAATAAATGACAGATTGACAAAGGCACGTTAATTTTAAGACCATACCTTTGCGCCATGCAACAATCACCATCAAGCGGTCATTACATGTCAGTATCAACGCCCCTGTCTGTAGACTCATGGGTCAATTTGACCCCTAACAGCGCTATAAATATGGGAAACTGGCTTGGCACTTCTAGTGTTAAGCATTGTTGATAAGATGTTTGTTGCACCTCCGACAGGATTTTTCTGTACACACGTTTCATTACTCTGATTGGTTGTAGGTTTTCTAATAGCCCCTTATGCAAAACCCCTGACCCAAATGGCCTTGACCTATCCTACCAACCTAGCAACCGGTCACTCCTTGAAGAAGGTCAGTCAGGTTTTCAGTCATTGAAAATGGGTAAAGTAAACAAAAGATTTTCCTAGGTCGCACTGGTGCACCTAACCTCCGCTGCCTCTCCAGGATTGAAGCGTTTGTTTCTTCTTTGACGGAACTCACACGCATGGTTGGATCATATCGTGGTCTAAACAAATCAGAGACAGAGATGGGGCAGGTCTTTGCCTCTAAATGACTGTGGTCCAGATATTCCTGTAGGCCTACACTGCTCCGTGCTGCATGATAGAAATTACGACTTGAGCACCAGAGAATCAGTTATGGCAGACCTGGGCATTGTACGGCCTGCGGGCCACAACCGGCCCACAGGCTGTCCCAATCCGGTCCGAGTGAGTTAAATTATAAATTAAAAATAATAATAATAATATGTTGAGCTGTAGTAAATATATAGTCCTGAAAGACTAGTGATCAGGAGTCTCATTTATAAAACTATGCGTAGGATTCTTACTAAAAGTGTACGTACGCCCAAAAGCCTAATATGGCGTACGCACACAAAAATTCAGATTTATAAAACCGTGCGTACCCACACCTCTACGCAATGTTGCCTTTATAAATCACAGATTACCCATAAGTGTGCATACGTGATTCAGCATTGTACCCCGCCCTGAACACGCCCATTTTTAACCATAAATGGTCAATGCAAAGCACCTCATGAATGCTAATCTAGTATGTCATCATGACCCTGGCATGCGATTGTTCTTTACGGTGAATCATGGCGCATGACAACTTCTCAGACACTGTTAGCCTATTGGTGGGGAGCCCGAAAACTCCGAAAATTTGTTGGCCGTTAGATCACCAATTAAAAGAACTGTGCGAGTGGCGTCAACTGTGCCAGTGATACCGCGAGTCGAGATACAATTTGAAAACAAAAGTGTTTTGTTATGAACAGTAATCTATTAAAGTCTGGACTGATGACGACGTAGAGTGTATTGATTGCATGGGAGTTTAACGACTGTATTTCCAGTTTTTGACATATGATGATATATGCACAGTATGAAATACATATATTTAGTTACACTGTGTTCTGCAGTGATTTAAAGGTAGGATATGTGATGTTATCTGCAATCCATGCAGTCGGGCTTTTCCCCTTCCTGCACTCCGGTAGTGGACGAATGGTGAGACAGCGCTGAAATTTGATTTAAAATTTGAGTTGGATTGTACAAGGTGTTTATGGAACAATTATCACTCATTTCAAGCTCAAATAATACTGCTGGATGAAATCGTCGTGATAATGATGACATTTAGCGAAAAAAACGTGTGTGAAGAACACTAAATATATAAATATTATGAGTAATTGTTCTTCCCGCATTTACTTTAAGAAGTCTGACTACAGTGGCACCAATCTGTCACATTTACAAGAGCAATTAACTGAATAAATGCCAGGTATAGCCTTTCGGAGACAGTTTTGGTCTTTCACTTTCACTGAGAGACACCTTTTTAGATGTGATCCCAAAGTGTGTCAATGATACACTCTGGTTAACTTTCGCTTGCTAGCCATTGACTTCTCAACGTTTCTGTTTGTCGCACATGGTAAACGTGCACAGGACTGGCTGGCTCCGCTTGGCAAAAAATATAAATTTTGAAAAAATTTGAGACCTCATGTTAATCTGGGGGGGTTGGGCCCCCCCGTATTTCGCACACTGGTTGTGACTGTCATGCTGGTGTGCTGAAAGGGAACCGTTATGTGAGTGTACAGTAGCTAGAACTAACATCAGAGCCATAATGAGGCTCTGGCTAACATTTACTAACACAGCTAAACGTGGTTCATTTACAGCATGGTTGGAGGAGGCAGGAGACACATATATCCATTATTTCTTTCTAAATATATGTTGCATTTAATTTCAAATATTACATTAAACAGCCAAAGTAATGCTACAGATGGCATTCTCATTTCATCAAAACATTTTAGCTTATGCTAGCTACTTAAATAATTCACTTGCTGGATGGCTTGCAGCGTTCCCCGTTTGCCTCTTCCAAGCCACCAAAAGCTAGCAATGGCAAGAAGTTTCTAAAAAGATAACTTAAAAGGTAAAAAAGTAACTTGGCCTAGTTATCGTACAACAAACCAAAAATGCAGTAAATGCGGTGGTGTTTGACACAAGTGTGGTGAGTTGAGTCTTCCCTTTCAAACTTTGGATACTGAGCTAGGACCGCAGCTTACCTGGCGTCATCAAAGTTCCAGTGAATAGGTTTAAACAGTAACAACAATGCCTTTCAAGTAAACATTTTTTAACAGCAAAAAACTGTTGCCTATTTAACACTAGAAGCGCCAAGCCATGTTTCCCTACTTATAGCACCGTTAGAAGTCAAATTGAACCGTGAGTCTACATTTACATTTACCGTATTTTTCGGACTTTAAGTCACTCTGGAGTATAAATTGCATCTGTCAAAAAATGCGTCATGAAGATGAATAAACATATGTCGCATTTATTTAGAAATTTATTTCACAAAATCCAATACCAAGAACAGACATTTAATCTGGAAAGGCAAGTTATTCAACTACACTATAGCACACAGACAACAGGCTGAATAGGTGTCCGGTATGTTAACGTAGCACATTTACAGTTATTCAGCTACACAATAGCATTAAAGAACATACCTGGGAGGATAAATAGGCTAAATTTGTCAGTCAGATGGCTTAGCGGTTAGGGAATCGGGCTATTAATCAGAAGGTTGTCGGTTCGATTCCTGGCCGTGCAAAATGACATTGTGTCCTTGGGCAAGGCACTTCACCCTACTTCTCTTATCCAGAGCGACTTACAGTAAGTACAGGGACATTCCCCCCGAGGCAAGTAGGGTAAAGTGCCTTGCCCAAGGACAACGCGCAACCCAATTTCCTAACGCTCAGCCATCTGACCTCTTTTGTAAATGTAATACAAAAGTTAGAGGATGATGAAATAAAATGATGCAGAAATAATAATAAAATAATTATACAGACAAAATTGAAATGCAGCACACTGCTTTAGGCTTCTTGCACAGAGCAAAGGCATGTCGGAAAAGGAACGTGCCTTTGTCAATCTGTCATTTATTTCTGTGTTGTTAGTAGGTGATCATTTCATTAGCTCGTTTGTTGTGTAGCCCTTCAATCATTCAGCAAAATGTCATTTATTGGCTAAAGGATATCAAACACGTTGCGGGTTAAGCTAGACTGTAGTTGGTCGATAGTAGCCCGACATATCAACATTTTATAGTCGGCTGACAAGATTGTGTGGTTGTCCCCAGTCAAAAGTATAAACAAAAACAGGGAGATCATAAATGGTCCAATTTGATCGAGTTATACTGGGAACAAGTGTTTTTCATTTACTGTCAGGACATGGTCCAAGTATTATAAAATGAACTACGTAATTTGTAATTCTAGGTTATGTCTTACTTGAAGTTACATTTATTCATTTAGCAGACGCTTTTATCCAAAGCGACTTCCAAGAGAGAGCTTTACAAAGTGCATAGGTCACTGATAACAACAAGATTGCCCCAAAACATTGCGGGTAGCCAAAACATGAAGCACATATTGTGAACAACCAAAATAAGTGCCATGGGGAAGAACCATAAGATCATGTAGTTAAGCAAGTTACAATTAAACAACATGAATCGCTATAAGTGCAAGTGTACCTGTAGAAAAGCAAGGAACAGTAAAAAATAGGATGAACTAAAATGAAATATTTTGCAGTGAGTACAAACAGTTTAAATCAGTTACCACTAACCAACAAGAGCAACAAGTCTCTAAGCAAGAGTCATTGTGATCCTTGAGGAAACTAGCATTAGGTCCAGCAAACCATTCCTAAGTACCGTTGTACTCCTGTTAGCCTGTTGATGCATAGCCTATTCAACTTAACAACTTTAGGAATGACAAGACATAATCATCCACTGCCTGGATAGACAGTGGATAATATGTCTGAAATAATATCATACTGGTTGAGAATGTGTAGGCTATTTTGGTTTTATGTAGGCCTGGGGTTCCCAACCCTGGTCCTCAGGGACCCCCTTTTCCTGCATGTTTTCCCTGCTCCAGCACACCTTATTCAAATGAATTTTCTTTCTTTTGGAGCTGGTAACCTATGAATGCATCTTTCAGGCTGTTTGAAAGATGTGATCCCCTCCCCCCTAATAATCGATCGCGTAGTGAATCAATGCATTTGGTCTCAACAGTTCCTTTAAATGGTGTCTAGCTTACTCAAATCCAAAATTCCATTCCATTCTGATTAGCCTACTTACAGATCAAGAATACATTTAATTTAGCTTATTCATTCACACACTCAATGTACAAAATATGGCATTCATTGTAGCCAGATGTAAGAGGTTGTAAAATGCTAATTTACTCAAATATACCTCTCGATATTTCAGAAATGCTATTGTAAGATACTCATTGAGTGGGCTGCTATAATGTTAGGCAGGAATTATAAAAGGGGGACTTTGATTGTGAAGGCGGAAGTCGTGTGCGAGTGGAGACATTGAAGGCTGCCCGGCCGTATCGAGGATTCACGGAGCCCTGTTGTCTGTATTATAAGCACGTTTTGCACATAATTATAGACTATATAGGTATATAAATTATACATATTTTGCTAGACATCTTAGGCTATATAGGCCCAATCTTTGTCTGAAGGACACTTGTGCAAGAGAACGCTTGTGACATCTGCTGATAGAATTGCAGCCATGAAAGGCAAGGGAAAAAATGGCAATTAAACCAAAACAAAGCAAAATATCTTTAAATTAGCTGTCCCCGGTGTGATTTTCAACATATACTGGGTGATAAAACCCACATATCTAGGAAAAGTCAAGAAAGCAGGGTCCTGAAATTTGATCGACTGCGAAGATAGATACAAATGTTCTTTCTCTTCACTGGGCTTAAAATATCCTTGTTCGGCGTTTCTAGTGTTTATGTGTTTTTAGCCTTTTTAGTTTAGTTTATCTAGAAAGACAAAGGTGTGTCTTAGCAGGGTTTTTTGACCTGAATTTCCATATAAGGGTGTGAGGTGTGTGTGTGTGTGTGTGTGTGTGTGTGTGTGTGTGTGTGTGGGGATGGGGGGATATTTCAAACATTTTAAAAACGGTACAGGCGAGTATTCTAACAATTGTTTTGTCATGCCCATCCCTTATATCAAAACGCTTGTTTTTAACCTGTTGTATTCCTTCTTTTCAGGCTCCCCAGATGTATCAGTATATCAGCCAAGGGAAATATCCCAGAGCAAAAGGTAAAGGCACACACTTTGGTGGAATGCATATAGCAATTTCCTACTAGTTTCTGCTTCTGGATTTCACAACAAACCTCAAGCACAAAAGTACCATAGTAGTATTGTCTAAGGACGTTTGGTGCCCACTGTACAAGGTGTGCTATACACACACATATATACACTTCACAACTCTGGAAAAATAACTCAAGGAAATCAAATGTGTGTCTTTTGTAATGTACGTAATGAATCATCTGCAATTGACCCAGGTCTGATGAGCAAAAATGGACACTAACACTTTACATGGTGTGTGTAAGGTCATCTCTCCCTCTTTCCCCCAGGCTCCGTGGTGGGCCCCCGGCCTGATCACCACGGCTCCCAAGCCCCCTCCATGATCCAGGCTGCAGCCTCGGCAGCAGGCCCTCCTCTAGTGGCCTCTCCATACCCTCAGTCTTACCTGCAGTATGGCCAAGTCATCCAGGCCATGCCCCATTACCACGGACCGGTAGGGCACTAAATATTATTAGAGAACACTATTAAAATATCCAATTATAATGTTGATGCTAGGTGAACCATATCTTTGAACTATCATCATCAGGTGAGTCTGTCTTCTCTGTCCCATCCCTCCACACTAGCCCATGTACTCAATGCTGCAGGGCGGAACGCGGATACTGGCGTCCGGGGGCCCCCCCCAGGCTCTGGGCCCCCCAGGGCCCCAGTACGCAGGCCAGGCCGAAGGCCCCCAAGGGCCACAACAGGGCATGTATGGTAAGCATGGCTTTCCAACTTGGGATCTTCTCAAAAACACTTATTTGAGCTTTTTGTGGACTCTGCACGTTTCCAAAACACCTCATAGTTTCAAACTGATTTGAAAAACCGGAAGAGAGAGGGGGAGAGGAGTGTAGACTTGGTGAAGGGGGTAGGCCATCTCCAGCTACAACTGCCCATTGAAAAAGAGAAATTTCAGTTACTTTGGTTTCAACTATTTCCATCTGTAGTATAGGATAAAGACATAACATTCTCTCTTTCTCTCCCCCCCTCTCTCTCCCTCCCTCAGCTCCTCAGTCGTTCTCCCACCACTCTGGCCAGTTGCATCATCCTCAGCCCTCGAGCACCCCCACGGGCAGCCAGCCCCCCCCCCAGCACACTGCCCCTAGCCCCGGTCATGGACAGGTACATGGAAACCTCTCCATCTACCTGATGTAGATGGTCTCCCGCTACTGGTAGAAGGGCTTGATTTCAGTTTGTACATGTTATTTGTACGGCTGTCAAGCGATAACATTTTTACATTTAGTCATTTAGCAGACGCTCTTATCCAGAGCGACTTACAGTAAGTACAGGGACATTCCCCTGAGGCAAGTAGGGTGAAGTGCCTTGCCCAAGGACACACTGTAATTTAGGCTCGGCCGGGAATCGATCTGGCGACCTTCAGATTACTAGCCCGATTAACCAACCGCTCAGCCACCTGACTCCCCGATTAAAATATTCAATCGCATTATTTCATAGGATTAATCGCGATTAATCGCAAAATTATTAAATCTATTTAATCTGTTAAAATGTTACCCCAATAAATGATTAAAAAAAATATTAAAAGGGTGTAGGCCTAACTGGATGATAATGTCCATATAACAAATTCAGATGGAACACAACTTAAATTGTGAGGGAGTTTTATTCTCTCACAAACTACTGATGTAGGCCTATAATAAACATCATCCACAAAGTTAGACTTGTTCTGGAATACAAAATACATTTAAGACATGTTATCTCATAGCCTACTACGATATCCTGCTCCATAATATTAAAATCTCACTCAAACATACTTCAGATACTTTAGCAACCACAGATTTATTAACCTTAATATTGAACAACACAGTTTTCTATTTTGTTGAACCCAGTCAGCAACTCGCTTCTTTTGCGAGTGTCGTCTGCCATTTATTACCGGAGCGAAAGCTGCTGCTTGTACCGCTGCTAACGCTGCTGTTGCCGCTAGCTGTGTGCTTTGCTTGCATGTGATAGTTTAGGCTGGATAACTCCGGTGATAACTAAACTCAGCCTTACAATCAGTACACACAGCCATAGTTTTGTCAACCGAGCCGTCTCGCAACTTTTTGAAATGGAACTTCTCATATAAAAGCCCTCTCTCCATCATTCAGCTACCATCGGCAGTCGAAGTCATGTGACGACAGGTGATTCCCAGGGTCATAAAGAAACCTGTGTTAACAACAACATAACAGCGTTATTAACGCGTTAACTTTGACAGCCCTAGTTTTTTGTATTGTGTTAGCATGATTTTATATCCATGTCTAACCCAGAATTTTGTCCTCCAGTCGAACCAAGGGGGTCATCAGTCCCAGTCTATGTACCACGCGGGGCCGCTGTCTGCGCCCACCCCCCCTAACATGCCCCCTGGGCACAGCTCACCGCAGGCCTCCTTCCCCATGCAGGGCTTCAGCCTTCCCAGCCACCAGTCCATGCAGCATGCCTATTCCTCTCTAGCCCATCTCACCCAGGTATGTCCACCACAGCCCAGCGGCAGATCTGGGCCAGCTGGGCTCTGTTCTACTGCAGTCATCTTTCCTCTAGAACCACCTTTTCAGAACAGCCTTTAAAAAGAAAACACCAGCCTGTACTTTGTTTGAAACATTGTGTGACACCTCTGTGTAATCTTTCTATGATCTCTCTCCTGATCAGGCCCATGTAGCTGCAGGCATGTCCACCCATCACTCTGCTGGACATGGTCCACCCCCTGTGATGCTGCATTACGCGGCCCCACCCACTCAGCAGGGCCCTGGCTCCACCCCTCAGCACGGCCCGCCTCCACAGCCAGGGGCCCCCCAACACTACTACATAGGACACCCCCAGGGTAAGCACTCCCAAACACACAGGACCACTAAGAGATGCATCTCCATGTGGACGGTCTCCTAGTCAGAATGAGAACCCATTTGTTCTGCCTCATGTCCTGACAGCTGTACAGGTGCAGGCTCACCCCAGCCAGCAGCTGTCCTTCCACCCCCCTGGAAACTGACCCCACACTCAGCTCCCCCTGGCAGAGACCAACTTAGGAAACTGGAGATGGTGAAGGAGGGGGCAATGTCCAGCACATACATCCTCTTCGCATGAGTCTTTGTTGACGGCGTAGAAAGTATTTGGTTGGATATGTGGCTCTTTTACAACTTCTCATTCAACCATTTTGTCAATATGCCAACTCAACTTTTATTAGTATTTTTTTTTGTTCCCTCATTTGCACCAGTCAGTGAGGTCAGTGAAGGTGAACAATCCAAATCCAATTGGATAGGGAGAAAGCTTTTTATTTAAAAACATTTTTATCAAGAAAGATTTTTTGCTCATTCAAATTTAAGTATTGATAGAACGCCCCCCAGGAAAAGTTGCAACACACATAGATGCGATGAAATGGAACTTTCCTTGCTTTAATAAATGTGCTACATGTAATATTTTCATTTCTTTTATGTAGTGATTTTTTTTATTTTACTTAGCAAAATCTACAGTAAATACATGTTGAAGTATCTTGTTTTCATGATTGTTAATGAATTAGCTTGTTGGAGATATGAAGAGAAAAATGTAAATATTACATGTAGGACCATTGTTACTTTCTCTCTTTAACACATATCCTTAGCCCTCGCATCCCCTCATTTTCAGAGTCCATTAATATAGTGGAAAAATAAAGTTTTTAACTCAACCACAGGAAATGTGTACATAAGTCATTTTTAAAGGGCTTTAAGAATTCTCAAACAATAAAAATGTCACGCGCCATAGTGTAAAACTCATTATAGAGAATATTGCTATTATATTGAAATTCCTTGATGGAATAATGATCATAAGAAGAAGGAGGTGGTTTGATTGTTGTTAAGTTTTCTTACAAAGACGGATCAACATTATTTTGTGATATGTTTATAATGCAGGACTTTGCAGGGCCTATCATCCAGGTGTGGATGAGATTTTTCTCTGGCATTTGCTTGTTTTGGCATTCTTACACTTAACAAGAAAATTGAAAATAAGCCAATTCATCTGCTTGAGTGTATGCCAACTTGTCTATCTTGCCCCTGAACCCACTGTTTGGAAACAACTGACTATGTTGGCTTGACAGTCAACGCAATTATCTATCAGGATGTTTTATTTTAAAATGTTTACATTTTGAGAATTGAATTGAACGGATATAGTTTTTATCAGGGTAAATGCATGGTTGGCCGTTTGTTACCAGCGTAGTGAAGTTGGGTGTTA
This sequence comes from Hypomesus transpacificus, assembly GCF_021917145.1. Classification (NCBI taxonomy): domain Eukaryota; kingdom Metazoa; phylum Chordata; class Actinopteri; order Osmeriformes; family Osmeridae; genus Hypomesus; species Hypomesus transpacificus. The sequence goes on from NC_061076.1 coordinate 11,403,490, forward strand.
AGTGATAGACCATAGTAAATAACTTATATTGACAAGAAGTGAAAGCCAATAGAACGCTCCATTGCAACACCAGTGCCCAGTAGCAGTGCTACGTTTCTGCCATTTTGGAGTGAAAGCGATGCGGCAGTCCACTAGCTTGCTGTCGCTTTTGGCAAAATCAGCTGCTTTGTAAAAAACAAATAACTGAATGATGACAACACAGAATAAAGTAATCATTAGACTAGTGATCATCAAATCCCTTTATAGTTTATTTCACAGACAAGTATTCCACCTTTTTTCCCCACAAAAAAAGTTTTGTTTGAAATTCTTTGAAGCGCATTTTCTATTGCGCTGAATGAGCTGTGAGATTCACAGATTTTGGGTGTCCAAGATATGATGAATTCTGATCTGTATCAAGAGTCTAGCCATGTACAGGGCTTGACATCGCCTGTCCGGGACAAGTGTTTTTTTTTTTTTTTTTTGTAGGGCAAGTCCGGAAGAGAAATGCACTTGTGCCACTCATTACGTCTATATATTTTTTTGACCGAATTCTGCATTAGCTAAACATAGAGTGGCTTTGTCCCAAGCATAGAGTTAATATAACTAGAGTAAGCTACTTTTGTCTTCCAAGATGGCATCCCCATTCATTTCTATGGAAAGTGCTCAGTGGCGCAGTGAGGCAAGCGAGAGCGCGAGACTGGACACAGCCATTTTTCCACTTCCGTGTCTTCCTGTCTAGCTTTAAACAGTGGCTCTTTTTTTCCTTAGCTCCGAGAGCTCATGTAAATAGGCTATCGGCCAATGTGAACTTTTGTGCTCGTGCCCTGTTAGTATCCGCCATCACATTTGCAGGCAACTTTCATTGACTAAGCAAATAAATGGGTTGCTAGTTTACCCATTTCGGATTGGTTTCAAACTTAAACTTGAAAAAATTTCAAAAATTATTCTATGAAAAAGCTAGTAGTATGAGCCAGGTTCGAGAATCAAACAACAATTATTGGGAGAGATAGTTTTGTAAATGTTGAATGGAGTTAATAGAATAAAAACGACCGGAAGAGTCCGAAACCTAACCGTACATGCAATATCACCTACATCCACCGGGGCCGTTGCTTCAAGCCGAGGGGCGAGGGGTGGGGGCTTGGTCCCAAGACCTCTACTAACCGTGCAGCTAATTTGATGCTTAACACTTCAACGGGGGATTATTACTTGAAAGAGGAATTATTTACTGTGTGTCTGTGACACTCTCAGGGGATACTGTGACTCTCAGGGGATGTACATAACATTTCATAATAATTTCAGTAAATCAAGCAGCGCTGCAAGACCCAGTGAAATGTAACTAATGTTAGCTAGCTAGCATCGACATTAGATAAGTCAACTTCCGTAGGCTATTCTAAGTATTTGCAAGCTAGCTAAACTTATACCATATCTATGCTTCTATACTCTTTGACTATAGCCCACAACTAACATGGTAAATCTTAATAACTTGTTTGTTTATCCAGATATATCATATAATATGGTGTATTTTATCTCCTGCAGCCGAATTCGCAAATGTCTTGCAGAAAAATTTGACCGACTACCGAAACTATCACTGCAGAGCGCGAGCCAATCGCGCCTCGCAGTGCTGTTCGAACAGGGCTGGGTGTGCAGCCACACACGATAAATGTCTCCATCTTGAAACTGTGAAAACTAGAAATGTTATCCATGACCAACGGTTGCTACGTCACAAGAAACCAATCCGATTGGCCAACGCTAACGTTTAATGCTCATGTACATGAAGTTGAGAAATTTCAGCTCACAACATAGACATAATAAAGAATATACCAATTATTTGTTTGTAAACATTCGGGATGCACGCACAATGTGGTTGCAGAAAACCTGGAAAGGATAGCATTTAAAACGGCAAAAGGACCACACGGATCATACAAATAGTTTGATTTAAAAAAGGCCAAAAAGGTTGAGGAGGACAGCCTTAAAAGAGAAAGCGATTCCCCATTGATCTGTCACATAAAAAAAAATATTTGGATCACGAAAGTCTTGAAATTTGAGTGAGAATGTCGCCCGGTACAGACCGCATAGTCGAGCGGCAACCATGTCTTCGTCATGTCACTAAGTTCATAATTTTACAGTTTTACTGTCAATTTTACATTTTAAAAGTCGAAAAGGACAGCTTTCAAGAGATATGGGAATTCTGCTTTTAGCCAGCTGGTCCTATTGTTTTCGTGATTTGTTCAAACTGGCAATCTCAGTGAGAATGCGTCCCCATTACACTGTTTTGACGTTAGCCTCAGTCAGACTCGCTCACTGGCAGTGTGCACAATGTTGTGATTCACTCCATTCTACACCAGAAGGACTGCCTAATGTAGATACGAGCCTGATAAAGATAGCCAGTGTCTCGGATTTCTTTAACCAAGCCTGTTTAATTCGTGATTTGCCTGAGAAAGCGACCTCCGTTAGCCAGGCTAGTTTTGGCCGATCACTTGGTCAGGCTATTTAAGGGTATCGGGGTCAAGTGAATTTTGTGCGTAGACAAGTGAAACGTAAATGTATTTGTCCAAAGGCCAAGAGCCTCCAAATAGTTAATATCAAGCCCTGCAATCCAGTGGCCAGAGATATATGATGACCTGATCGACACTCCAAGTGTAAGAGACCGGGGAGAAGTTTGTCTTTTACAACCGACATGCGCAGTTGAGACTGCTTGACAGTTGTGGGACGTAGGGTGATAATTGGTCTATACAAATGGCGAGTTGAACAAACACGTCGGATGCGCCGTGTTTGGATGCCGATGTAGGTTCGCAAAACCATGAGCAACAACAGCAACGAAACGTCCGCCATTGTTGATGTTGTGTTTGGCGCTACCGCGCTATATGCTGCGAAATATGAGACGTATACAGTGACGTAATGACGTGGCTCTGTGGTGGCTCTCGCCCGTGGAAAAACAAACCGGTTCTTAGTAAGCTCCGTTCTTGAACCAGCTCCGAACTGGCTCTAGCACCAGCTCCTAACTAGCTCCCGGTTCACTTTGGTGGAAAGGGGGTATGATACAACAGGTCACTCATTACTCGCAGACGGCTAGTGGCCCATGTGTGCCCATAGTTGGCGCTATAAAACACGCCCAAAGTCTACGTGAATACCCCAGCGTCCCATAACTCCAAAATGCGGTGTGTTCTTTTTTTTAAAGACACAGATGTGTACCATAAGGAAAATCACAAAAAGAAACCATCAAAGTCTGTTACCATAAATTGCTCTGGGTAACGTGGGCTAATATTCGCTAACAAATGTCAACATAAAACGCTGATGCAGTTTTAAATGAAGGTCATCGCAGGTTTCATCAAATATACGTTAACATCAGGGACAGAACAATAACATCCAGAAATCAGCAACTATATGGATAAAAAAAAAATCTATTTCAGGTTTTTCAATTTATTGCAACAAACGTGCTCACGAACTTACCTTCAACCCCGTCCATAAAATAAGTCACGATTTAGTATTTTTGACCCTCTGAACTTACCCTTGGACAGCTTGGGCACGAGACGGGAGGGCACGAGACGGGAGGGCACGAGACGGGAGGGCACGAGACGGGAGGGCACGAGACGGGAGGGCACGAGACGGGAGGGCAAAGTCGGCGTCTTTTTCGCCTGGAATTGAACCGTGTCACGTGACACGTTGACATTTACACACGTACCTTTTGTCTCAAATTTTGAGATGTGTTTAGCAAACCATGTGGAATTTACGCCTGGTTTGGCTCAATCAGCGTCTGGTTTTAAAGCGTCCAAAATTTACGTCTGCTTGCTTGAATCTCCAATGGGAAATGATGACAACAATTGTAACATCTAATACGTAAGTCAAGTAGGTCAAAGGATGCTCATGCGAGCTACTAGCAAATGCAATGTTGGTTAGCTATTAGTATGAAGTTGGTGGTCAAAATTGCAATACTAAAAAGGGGTGCAGACTAGAGACAAATAAATGCAGTAATATCAGGCTGGCTGGTTGTCTGGCTTGGAGCTTTGTGAACTTTCCTTGCACTGCGATTGTGTTGCCTCAGTATTGTGCGCGATTTGGTTTCACTGCCAACATTCCTTAATGTAAGAGACAATGTGCAAACTCAGTTGTTGGCAAAATACAACTGTCGTTACTATTCATGTCAAGTGTATTTTATTATCATTTTCAATTACTTATGGTTGTACATAATAAAAACAGTATGTACAGTGACAGGACAGTATGTACAGTGACGGGACAGTAGGCTATGTACAGTCATTGGAGGTAGCAGTTATGAAGCGACAGGTTCTCGTGCCAATATATTGTGATGCCAATTTGTTGTCTTCCTTGTATAGACCTACAAAAGTGAAATACACAGCCATGGTGACATAAGTTAATCGGCTGTCCTTCACATTCACACACGTTGTCCTATACTTAACAGATCATCTATGATGTCCCAAAGGCCCAACTCCTTCTCAGGTCACCTTCTGGCAGCAACCTTGCAAGTGGGTTTCACTGTGCTGCTGGGCCAAGGGCTGATTGTAATGGCACACTGGGACTTGCAGATGACCTATAATACATTTTTCTTTCTGCTGTGTAAGATGTAGGCCTACTGCTTGTAATATGAGTTGAACGCTGTTAAACACTGCCATGGTCAGCAAACACTAGCCATGGCTCTACTTCAGAAAGGATACTGTTCACAGCTGTATGAGTCAATAGGACATTACCATTACCTGAATGACTTGTAGTGGTCAGGAGGTTATGCCTGTTCTGATGATAGTATAAACCATGTTAGATTGTTGGCTCTGTGTATTGTTTGGGTCTCCTCTCCCTGTCTTCTGTTTCTGTGTCTTAGGTTCTGTTGCAGGATGGCAGGCAGGTAGAGGAGCTGTGATTGCTGCAGGGGCACACCTGTGACCTGTGCCTTGGTCCTTAATAAGCTGTGCCCTAACAAGCTGGGTCTCTCTATTACTAGCAGGAACATCATCAGTGTTTGCTTTTTAGATTGTAATGATTCTCTACACTTGCACTGATCCCACATCCATTCCTTACACTACAAATTTACATGACCATCACATACAACCGTTTTTTTGTAAGCACTTTCTATGGAATAAATACACTGTTATCCATATTAATGTGGCTTGCCACTTCCTTCATTTACTTCTGGAGCAATAAAGTATCAATCTAATCTTCCTATGAACCCGGTTAACACAAAATATCGTACACTGCTAATCGTCAGCTAACTAAATGGTAGGCGAATAGACAATCAAGCTTGATATGGTATAGTCATGAACTAGCACTGTTCAAAGATGTCCAACTTAAGTTCTCACTGTCAGCAGAAAAGCACAAAAGAGCAGAAACCTGCTCTCGCAATGCAGTGTTAGGCTACTAATAAAATAATTGTGATAACTTTAATTTATCTTCAAAGTGCCCGCTCAATAGGGATAATTTTCCGTAACAAATAACGCAATGCGTCCTCTACTTTTATGAGGTGACCTGACGCTCAGGTCATTGACCCTTTAGTGACACCATCTATATGGGTAACACCATTTTCATTTTCTGGGAAATCACACCCTAATCTTTAGTTACATTTTCTTCCATGTAATACACGTTCCCCTACATTCAGCCTAATAACATACTCCAAACTAACACAATGTACCATCATTAGGCTACAGCGTCTTGGTAAAGGGGTGAAATATACTAGATTTTAACTAAACTTCCATTCAGGATTACGACTGCAGATGCATTGATTACAGAGAAGTTTAAAGAATAATAAGACATTTTTGTAAGTCCAATGGTAATATCTGTAGGTTGTTGTACACTTATAAGCCAATGCTACTAAGAAACCCTTTTAAAATCAAACACTCTAAAATGAAGGTTGTACAGTTTAATTTGAAGTCTTTAATTAATTCAATTATGCCTTATCTGTCACGGTGTGTGGTGGGGTAGAACCCAAACGCAGGAGAGTAGCCAGACATTGCCTCAAACAAAAGGGTTTATTCTTTTAAACGGGAAACAGCCAGGGTCAGTAGCGGTCCTAGCACATTTGGCGCCCCAGGCAAGATTTTTCACCAGCACCCACTCTTATGCCGCCCTAGGCGGCTGCCTATGTCGCCTACAGGAAAGACCGGCACTGGACAGGGTACTCACGTTAACAAGGGTAAGGACAAGACAAAGACTGGACACAAAACAGGAACCTAAAATACACAGACCCAAACAAGACACAGGTGGACATGATAATACAAACAATAACTGAAACCATTCAACGAGACACAGGTGAAGACAATGGCAGACACAAGGACGCGGTAGGGCAGGGCAAAACCAAAAACGGGGGCACGGCTGTGGCCGTGACAATATGCCTGCCCAAAGGTGGGTGACTGTATTATCCCAGACTTCATGTACTGTTTGAACTATACATGGGTTGTGTGTATGGGCAGTCTCAGGGTTATGTCACAGGCGTTGGCCTCTGGGAACACCCTTGGTGCTGGGGGAGGACCAGGGGACAGAAAGATAGTCAAAATATATTGTATTTTCCTTAAAGTAGAGGTGCTAGACATGTCGTAAATGGATACAGGTCACTATACAAACGTTGAATGTATTCATTCACACAAGGTAGTAGCCTACACTAAACCTTTCAAAGTGCCAATACACACATCTGTATAAGCCCGGCCTGAGTAGTGTAGCCCACCAGTGCTTGTTTAATGCTGCCATAACTGGATTCATAGGGAGATTAGATAAGAACTTCAGGAAGTGACAAGGCACGGTAATAAGAATAAACATGTATTTATTTAATAAAAAGTGCTTACAAAGAAACGGTTGGTAAATTAGTAGTGTAGGGAATGGGTGTGGGATTAGTGCGAGTGTCGAGTGTAGAGAATCATTACAAACTAAAAAGCAAACAGTAATGATGTTCCTGCTAGTAATGGAGAGACCCAGCTTGTTAGGGCACAGCTTATTAAGGACCAAGGCACAGGTCAAAGTTGTGCCCCTGCAGCAATCACAGCTCCTCTGCCTGCCAAACTGCAACAGAACCTATGACACAGAAACAGAAGACAGAGAAAGGAGACCCAAACAGTGCACATAAAGGCAACAATCTTACATGGTTCATGCGATCATCACAACAGGCCCAGCCTCCTGGTCACTACAAGTCATTCAGGTAATGTCCTATTGACTCATACAGCTGTGAACAGTATCCTTTCTGATGTACTGCCATGGCTAGTGTTTGCTGACCATGGCAGTGTTTAACAGTGTTCAACTCAAGTTAAAAGCAGTAGGCCTACATCTACACAGCAGAAATAAAAATGTATTTGCAAGTCCCAGTGTGCCATTCCAATCAGCCCTTGGCCCAGCAGCAGCTTGGGTAGGCCTGGTTGCACAGTGAAACCCTCCTGGTTGCTGCCAGAAGGTGACCTGAGAAGGACTTGGGCCTTTGGGACATCATGGATGATCTGTTAAGTATAAGGACAACAGTGTGTGAATGTGAAGGACAGCCGATTAACCTTTATTTATGTCACCTTGGCTGTGTATTTCACTTTTGTAGGTCTATACAAGGAAGATGACCGCTCAACAAATTGGCATCACAATATATTGGCATGAGAACCTATCACTTCATAACTGCTACCTCCAATCACTGTACATACTGTCCTGTCACTGAACATACTGTCCTGTCACTGAACATACTGTCCTGTCACTGTACATACTGTCCTGTCACTGTAGGCTACATATGACCCTGGCACCTTACTGTCATGTTTTCTAATATGGCATCATGGTCCTGGGGAAACTCTGTTTCGTTTGTACAACCATATGTAATTGAAAATGACAATAAAATACACTTGACTTGAATAGTGTAATGAAATGATGTTGTGTTGGCAATGCTCGGACAATGCTTGTTCTTGTAGAGGGGGAAGGATCTAAGGGAAGAGCTGGGGGTGTTAATTCATAAGATACACCTGGTCAGGGATAATGAGCGAATGAACAGGGATATAAAGGACGATGACAGCGACAGGTGAGCAGTCTGGGAAGCGGCGCTAGATGGCTCACGTCGAGCTGCACTCAAAGAGAACATGCCGTTCGCACGCTATTTAGAGCTGCCGGCGGTGAAGATAGGCTAGTGGGGTGACTGATAGCTAAGGCGGGGAAATAGGAGTGCATTGGCTGCTTCTCAGTAAGAGGTTTCTCGCTGACGTCACTCGCAAGACCTACGAGCACTGGATCAGTGGCTGTTGTCTCTACCCTTACCGGTGTTACGTCCCAACTGGTTCCCAATTCAACTGGTTCCCCAGCTGTGCGTGCACCTATCAGTCCGCCTCCATCACCAGATTTGTCACAAATTCGCAAACATATTACTAGCGATTTTCAAGTCGGATCTCATATTTGCTGCGGCAAATATGAAAGTAGGCCAATAGCCTACGTGCGCACTACATAAGGCTACCATTTGCGACAAAATAAATGGAGACAAAATAAAACATTTGCAGGCTTGCATGAAGTGGGATTCGATCCCACAACAGCAAAAATACGTTCACACGTAAGTCCGATGACTTATACCACGTGCCATACCAGCTCTGAGATGTAGGTAATATGATTATGTAATTATTAACTACGTTGGCCTTCAGGTAACATTTTGATTTGGCTTCTTCTGAATCAACTGGTTCCCATAGACACTACCCGAATGTAGGCTACTAATCACGTATTTGGGGTTGTTCAGAGGCAATAGTCGTATTTACCACGACATCAAAGCTCCTTCTGACACCACATATTAAAAATTCATACGAAGAACGTGCTGCTAACCCAGACAATACGATCAAAATACGCGTAACACAACATGGAAACATTCGTTTCCTATGCGATTTGTGTAGCCTATGGCTGAGTGTTTCTTCGCTATATCTTTTGAAATCAATTCATTTCATAATTTAATATTCTGAACAAATGTACTGAGCGCTACATTACAGCCAAGCACACCATAATAAATGGATAGCTAAGAAAATAAAAGATTCGAGTTGGATTTGATACCACGAGCAAAAACACCTGCGTCTTTACAATCCGTTACATTATACTGTGAGCCACTGAAGCACATACATGGAATGGTCACAACATTTTTAAGAACGTTGGCCTTCAGGCAAAATGTTGTTTTGGTTCTTCTGAATCAACTGAACACCACCCGAATGTAGGCTACTCATCACGTAGGCTACTTGGAGTTGTCTCAAGGCAATAGCCATATTAACCACCTATCTTTTGGGGTTAGGCTACTGGAGTTCACCCAAAACAGCTGGTTACCTGTTAGGGTTACTTTGCCATGATAATCAGAAGTATGATCATGTCTGTGCCCACGTTTCTATATCATGCAGCGACGATTGAAGTATTACTTCGCAATATGTGGTGTCATTAGCCTAAGAGTCTGTGATATCGTGGTTAATATGGCCTTGAGACAACTCCAAGTACGTGATGAGTAGCCTACATTCGGGTGGTGTCTACGGCAACTAGTTGATTCAGACGAACCAAAACAACACGTTGTTTCATTCATGTCCGTGGTGGGGCACAGCCGCGATGCCAGCAATAATCATGTTTCTTCCTAAATATTTTAAGAAATGATAACTAATTTTATTTTGAACTGAAATACTCACGATTAGGGCCTACTTAAAAAAAGCAAACAAACATTGTATTGTTGGCTTAACCGGTGAAGACCTCACACTTTGTAACGAGTGGTGCGAACGCAGGGTTGGACCAAGTGTTGATTATTAAACAGAGTCAGGGTACAGGACAGACTACACAACATAACGCTAGACCAAGTTAGCCGGTGACAATGCTAGATAATGGTTCTTGTTGCTTGCTTTCCAGTCAACTTCGAAAGATGCTCCCAGCCAGGCTGCAGAGACCATCGATACATCTATGGCAGAGACGAGCAGCAGTAGCCACGATGCTAGCCAAGAGGAAGCTAGTTTGAGCAAAGCTGACACTGAGAAAGCGCATGTTCTGCATTGCTCATTGCTCTGAGGATATTCTGCACTTACCTTAACCACTTAACTGTGGCAGGAGGAGAAAGGTCCTTAAGTAAACTCAAAATCATAAAAATGACTTGCGCTCCACAATGAGCAAGGAGAGGCTCAATCACAATACTTGCCATTGCGTGTGAAATGGCTAAACAAATTGACTTCAAATACATTATAAAAGACTTTGCATCCAGAAAGACAAGGAAGATAGCTGTATAACAGGCAAAGATGAAGGCAGGTAAATTGCATTTTATACTAGAAAATGTGGTGTGAGTGTAGCAGATCTCAGTGTGTCAAATTGTTATTTTTATGTGTGTGTGTGTGTGTCTGGCGCGGTGCCACACAAGTTGTTAAGGCCTCAGTTATATTTATTAAACTTTATGTTTAAGTTTTATGTATAAAGATGTTTATATTTGTTTTTGAATTTGTTTTTCTATAATGTAGGTCCCATTACTGAGTAAGTCTCAGTAATGGGAGTTTACATATGTCTTATGTAGAGAGAGAGAGCACACGTACATGCGTTAATATAAGTAGCCTAAAGACTTATTGGGGGGGGCCCATTCACTGGACTTTTTCAGGGGCCCAGCCATTTCTATGGGCGGCCCTGCCAGTAGGCCTACAGTATTTGGTCATTTAAATTTGTCATTTTGTCCGCTTAAGTTACATCTTTCCTCTTGTGGGTTTTGCTTTTATCTTTTACCCTAAAACAAACATTTGGAATTGCAAGCTGTCAATATTCTGCTCTAATCTCTCTCTGTTTTGAGCTCTGCATTTACCTGCTCGAACAATTGCAAATTCCCTTTACATCGAACTTCAAGGTGATGATCTATGTGATTGTCTTTCCTCTTAATTTTTCTATGTATGTTACGTAGGCTACGTTGACCAGACTTTTCTTTCTTTCTCAGCCTGGTATATTTAAAGCCACGTATATTTACGTTCCTTAGTTGATTTATCTACTTCTACTATTTGGTACTCTATATTAGTGGCGTTAACAATGCTAACGTGTTCCTGTAAACCAATTACTAAATCATTAGCTTCTCTAACATCAAAAATGTCATTTTGACTTGTCTCATTGGCATCATGAGACGCTTGGGCGGAGTTTCTACAACTTCACGCCCATATTATGGAGGTAGTAGCTCAAACACCACACCGAGACACGATTCTTTATCACTAACTCTTGACTAAATTATCAAATCGTTTCATCAGTTTACTTACAACAGTATGTACTCTGTTCCATATTTGATCATCAAAGTCATGTTCGTGGAGTTTAAAGTTATTTTTAATTATATTAAATGTTACAAGTTGCGCTGGCATTTGAAATACTAATTTGTGACTACGCGTGATAATGTCGATCATGATCCCATTTGTTAAGGTTTTGTAATGGTAATTTACCACAAACCCTATGACTATTTGGATCTAAAATGATAAACTAAACTTTTGCAAGTGGCTATGTGTTGCTCCCCCTCACCTATGAATGCAATTTCAGTAGTTCTTGTTTTTTATCTGCCATAGAATTTCTTTTCTTGTGAAATTGATTGCCAGAAAGAAAGAATATTCACACTTTTTTTTTTGTATTCGTGCATTTCCTGACAGACAAAAAAGGTTATGATTGGTTCCGATTTGTGCCACGTGACAAGAACATTTGCATATCACTACCATGAATCATTTCGGTAGAAACATTTATTTATTATTTAAAAGTCACCAAGAGAGTGGGTTTTATATTGCCAACCTTTGTTTTTTGTTCTGCACACTGTAAAGATACATGTAAAGTGTCAAAAATATTTATCTTTTAAACCAGTAACCATGACCGATACTTGCATCCACATACTGCTATATATAGTAAGGCTAGTAGCACACACAAGATATCAATCAGTTGATGTGAGCATTGGAAGCAGCCTAGCATGAGTCAAGCGCGGGAGTTACAGAGGCTTTAAAGGGGCAATTGACTGCAAAACCGATTTCACCTTGTCATTGTTGAAAAACGACAGTTCGGAGGGTAAACTGAACATACCGTGAATATCAAGGTCCATTGACACCTCTTTCCTATTCAAATCTCAAAAAGAAAAAAATTGGCTGTAAAACGCTAGCTTTTCAACAAAGCCACCGGTCCTACGTAGGACCGGTGATTGCCCTCTTATTGGCTCTGGTCTGTATCTTTGTCACGCCCCAGAATTTACATACAGACCAGTCTGAGGTAGCGTCTATCTCCGATACTAGTTTAGCTGCGCGCTGCTCTGTGTGGGCTACTTATAAGGAATTACAAAGAAGAACGTTTTGAATTATAACAAGGATATTGAAAATGGACCACGGTCGTAAATGCTGTGTTCCAGGCTGTACAGGGAAGGCTAACACTCAGTCTTCCCAAGGAGCCAAACATTCAACAGGCATGGCTGCTGTTGTCTATGAGAAGATCCCGGCGAAGTTCGACACTCAATCATTCGTTTGCTCTGAACATTTCACCCAAGACAGTTTTGACAACCTTGGACAATTTCAAGCAGGATATGCTAGGAAGCTGAACCTGGAAAGAGGTGCTGTTCCAACCGTATGCTCATTGCAACCGCAAGCTATAAGGACAGTATGATGTTGTGCTAACAGTTATTAGCAATGCTAACGTTTCCTGTATATAGCATACCAGGTAGAACAGGAGAAGCTAAATCTTTTTTTGCGTTTTGGACGTCCATATGGACGTCCATAGACTGACGGCGATGGCTGCTGATCTTTGCATGGATGGACGGACGGCGATGCTGTTCAGAGTGCCGTCCATAGAGGGAGCATATATTTTGGACGGCGTCATAGCCGTCCATACGGACGGCGATGCTGTTCAGAGTGCCGTCCATAGAGGGAGCAGATATTTTGGACGGCGATGGATTAGCAGGGACGTCCCTCGTGCCGTCCATAGAGGGAGCAGATATTTTGGACGGCGTCATAGGCGTCCATATGGACGGCGATGCTGTTCAGAGTGCCGTCCATAGAGGGAGCATATATTTTGGACGGCGATGGATTAGCAGGGACGTCCCTCGTGCCGTCCATAGAGGGAGCAGATATTTTGGACGGCGTCATAGCCGTCCATATGGACGGCGATGCTGTTGAGAGTGCCGTCCATAGAGGGAGCAGATATTTTGGACGGCGATGGATTAGCAGGGACGTCCCTCGTGCCGTCCATAGAGGGAGCAGATATTTTGGACGGCGTCATAGCCGTCCATATGGACGGCGATGCTGTTCAGAGTGCCGTCCATAGAGGGAGCATATATTTTGGACGGCGATGGATTAGCAGGAACGTCCCTCGTGCCGTCCATAGAGGGAGCAGATATTTTGGACGGCGTATATGGACGGCGATGCTGTTCAGAGTGCCGTCCATAGAGGGAGCATATATTTTGGACGGCGATGGATTGAATGTTAAGCAGGCTGTTGAGCTAACAACTGCCGAAGGCTACCATAGCATGTAGCTAGCTACATTAACTTTGGATGACTCAATCTTTTGTCAAGTTAATTTGTATGAATTGCATGTTAGTGCAATATTTACGCCTTTATTCTGTTTTTTTTACATAATCAGCAGTATGATCTCATGACAATATAGACTTGAAAAACAATATGTTATGGTTTGGGTTTGCCTATAGGCTACATATATTTTAATTATTTCGAGAATTGTTAATAAAGACTCATTTAAAATGTTAACATTGTGTTATGACCCTATGAAATACATTGCCATTTAGGTCTTTTAAACCGTCAGTTTAAAGTGTTTTATGGGTGGATTTGAAGCCACCAGTCAGTAGCTCCAATCTTGCGCACGAACTTTGCGCACGGAGACAAACGCAAAACAACAAACACTCGCTTGGAGCGGAGACCAATGCAAAACACAATACGATGTGTTGAGCCAAACCAAAGCCGTCAAAGGCTACCATGAATGTAGCTACAGCAACCGTGGATGACTCAATAAGTTTTGTCACGTTATTTTGTAACGTGTAACGTGTAATTTGGAGCCACCAGTCAGTAGCTCCAATGTTGCGCACGAACCACTTTGAGTGACCACAGTATTTGACAGTTGGTTAGCCTTGGCCAAAAATGACGCGTTCTATTGTCCTCCCTAATAATAGGGCCCTTTTAATCTTATATTGCTGCACACCAAATTACAGCTTCTTACTTTGAGATTTGAGTATGTAAATACGCTCTCAAACCGTATGTGTAGCATCTGCCTTCCGCAGCGTCAAACTGACATTTCTCCATTGAAAGTGGTTGGGTGGACGATAATGGGACCCCCTGGCTAACTGCTAAAATCAGGAAAGTAACATTTCTAGGCATATCCTGATTGGATTTCAAAACCGGAATGTTATAATAGAGGCGTGTATCTATATATTAAAGTACAATGTTGTGACATAACGTTTTTAATTTGTATTATAACGACATTTTGGTAACATTGCTAACGAGCGTCGAGAGCTAGGTGGACGATAATGGGACCCCTTACGCTAGCATAATGTTCTTTATTTATTGCCAGGATACGGTAGGCCTACAAGTAGCCTAGGCATACGTAAAATTGAAAGCTAACGCTAATTCGTTTGGAATTTCGAGGCTATTCTTGATGTTACATGTTGATGTTCAGCCTATTCAATTTAACAACTTCAGAAGGACAAGGACAGGCAGTACACTGTTATCCTTATTTATGTGGCTTGTCACTGCCTGAAGTGCCCACGTATCTATTCTTCCTATGAACCCGGTTATGACTGCTTTACACAAGCACCGGTTGGCTACACACCTCATGCCGGGCTTATATAGATGTGTGTATTGGCACTTTGAAAGGTTTGAATTATTATATCCACATATCAATGTATAATTATTAAATCTACTGCAACAATAGGACAAAGGAACACCAACAAAATGTGAATAGCCTACAAACAATACTGTAGTATAGCCTAACTGTAACAGGCTAGAGGCGATTCTAGGTTTTAAAACTGGTCGTAGCACTCTATCTAACCCCTCGTTCAGGTGCTTTCTCGAGTGTTTGCAACCAACTACCGCACACGTCATTCCCGAACCACTCTTCTTCATGTTGTAAATGTTATATCCTCTTTGTCACTGCGATATCAGTGCTTTGTCGGCACAACGGAGCTAGATGGCAAAACAAACCCAGCCCGCCAGAACGGAAACTCCTCATGAACTTGTCTATAGGCTAGTATAAGCAGAGAATGTCTAATAAAGAGAGAACTCCCACTCTCGGGAAACTTTCGGGTTCTGAACTGGTTGCAGTTCCACTCAAGTTCCATATGAGGGCGCTAACGGTCGAGTGCAGAATGAATGGAGGTCTATGGAGCTATACCCCTCAAAATCCACTTTTCTCAGGATATAATTTTTTGTCTGGTAATTTGAATTCTGAAATCGAAAGGGAGGCAAAAAAAATACACACCGCGGGGTGTTGGATTTTTTAAAGTCGCCTTTCTGTTCTAAAAAAACCTTTGAAAATGGCATTGATGTCATACACAATGTACAACTAGAGCTACTGCTTGACGGCAAGCTCTGGTTACTTCCACTTTTCTCTCGAGGTATCGACAACACAGCTGACAGGTTAGGCTCTCCCTGTCAATACACATGCTAGAAATAGTTTTGGCTTGCTAATGTTGTTGCTAATGTTGCTAATGCTCTGACATTCTGGTTCTGCTTCGGATGCCATCAAGCGGGATCTCTGGTCGTAGTCAGTCCTTCACTAACCAATCAGCATTCGTTAGCAGAATGCTAGCGTGTTATGGGCCACAACGACTTACCATGTAAGAAATCGAAAGGACATAAGTACTCCTTCATTCAACTTTTGACTTGTAATCTATGTTGAACATGCAAAAACTACAATCAAATCTGAGATTTATCAACAACAATCAGGCGAAAGAGACAAATTTAGCCGTTTAGCTCCATAGACTCCCATTCATTTTGCACTCGACCACAATCACTCCCAGTGGAACTCTGGTGGAACTGCAACAAAATTCGGTACAATGGGGCTTAATAGGGAGTGGGCAGGCTTTCCTTAAACAGGCTCTGGTATAAGTTTAGCTAACTTGCAAATCCTGAGGATAGCCTACTGTAGCAGACCTTTCTATGTGACAACGGACAAGGGTGTTTTGTCCCTCTGGAGTTTCCGTAGGCTTGATGTTAAACGCATTTGTGAAATCAGTGAGGGCTGTTCGAATAGCGATGTCAAGAAGAGCTGTGGTAAAATACAAGTTATGAAAAGAGACAGCATCAGTGTCTTTTTGTCCACAGGATCATTTACAATTAGATCTAAACCGAACTTACAAAGAGCTTGGTTACACTACCAAAGTTGAATTAGTAATGTTGTTAGCGATGCTAGTTATTTTGCTAGAGCTAGCTAGCCTATAACATTTCACTGGGTCTTGCAGCTGTTTGATCAACTGAAATTATTATGAAATGTTATGTTCTACTAACCATTTGCCTACTTTAGCAAGTCACTGTATTTCCAAGCCCTGATAGTGTAACTGAGATAGCCTAAATAATTCCTCTTTCAAGTAATAAGCCCCCGTTTAAGTGTTGAGCATTAAATTAGCTGCACAGTCTGTTGAAATCTTGAGACAAAGCCACTTTTTTGTTCTAAAACCGGATTATATATTTTTTTTTAATCAGAGTACAAGCCTACTGACTGTCTCAGTTTGTCTGTTATTGGAGTCGAAGTTCCAACATTAACTTACACAGCTACTGTAGGCTAATCAACATTTGTAAAAAATGTTCAGGAAACCTAAACCCAATGCAAACCTTAAAACTTACATCAAATATTAGGCCTTTTTCAATTGCGAAAAGAGCTTCTGGAGCTGTGGAAATATTCTTTATTCTGCTGTCTGTTCTAATTCTTCTATATCTCACAACAAATGTCTCTCTTTGATTTGAATAATGCACCGCAATGCAACTTCTTTCAACAAGAGATGAAATGAAATGTCAATTAGCATCAAATTTCCAGTAGCGAATTACATTTTGGGGTGGCACCCGGGGTGGCCAATCAGATGTCAGGGGTGTCCAGTGCCAGCCCGGACACCCCTCGGGCTCCGCTACTGCCTATGCCACCACAGCTGCCCTGCTAATGAATGCACATTCTGGGTTTGATGTGATCCTAGTTAGTGACTTTCACATCTAATGCGAGCGTGCAGAGCGCACAAGAATTTTTGTTTTTTGCTGATTTGAGCAGAAAGAAAATTGGGAGCTTTATGTCAAATAATAAACATAGCCGTTTTTCGATTGGTAAAACCTTGTCTAGTGAATGTGATGTCTCAATCTTTAAGTCCCATCTTTACGTTTCTTAGCCTGGTCTTCCATCGTTATATTACTAGCTAGCTTTCGATCTGTCATTCCCACTTTTATGTGTAAAAAGCAAGACTAAGCTATGACAGTGACACCCGAAGTGCTTTCCTTATATCCAGTTTATTCTGTGATTTTGTTTGATTGCTGTCACAGCAGAAAATCCCGCTTCCAAAGGATGTTAGAAATGGAAGCAGGGTTTTCAGTGCTGCAATCTCAGGATATTCAGCCTTCTTCCAAAATACCGGCACAGGCTTCATTGAGTGGTAACTATCACCTGTCATGTGTCAAGCGGAAGAGACGCGTGTGATAGTTACCACTCAATGAAGCCAACAAACTTGCTAAAAAATTAGTAAACAAACGTCTTTGCCAAGCTTTTTTGCCCTCAAAAGAAGGAAAGAATCCCACAGAAAAGGAGAGAATCCATTCATTTTTCAGAATAAAACGTCTTTCAGACTCTGATAATCAATTAAAAGGAAATAATGTTATTTTTTCTGTGCGGCCCGGTACCAAATGGCCGCAGACCGGTGGTTGGGGAACGCTGCTTTACGTCATCAAAAGATGCGCAGTAGGCTACGCTCTGACGTAACCATAGCCAACGCAGAGGATAGCCTACCGGAAAAAAATATTAGACCTGGCAGAACCATAGAGTTAATATAACTAGAATAAGCTATTTTGTCTTCCAAGATGGCATCCCCATTCATTTCTATGAAAAGTGCTCAGTGAGGTAAGCGAGAGCGCGAGACTGGACGCAGCCATATTTCCACTTCCGTGTCTTCCGCTCTAGCTTTAAACAGTGGCTGTTTATCAATCCACGTTTTTTTCGTTCTTGTGTTCTCGCGAACTCGTTTGACGTCATCTTTCATTGCCCAAGTACGGTTCCAATCCAAAGAACACAAGTCACCAAGAACGCCAAAAATACCCGGAAATGTTCTTGATCCGCCCCTTTTATCGAGGATGCATCGGATGGTGACTTGACCAGCGAGAACGCTTCTGATTCCCCTGAAGTCATTGCAAGATGTCAAGCGAGGCGGACAAACTTTACAACTGTAATTTTTTTCTTTTCATATTCCAACTTAACGGTACGTGTAAATCAGCATCTGAATTAAAATGTGACGAGAAATAGGCAGTTCAGTCGCTGAAAATGTTCTTCTTTTATTGATGAAACGGCTAATTTGTAAATTTGCTCCAACTTGTCGATAACCTAGCTAGCATCTCAGTGCAGTGCAGACAATAGTTAACATTAGGTACTGTAAGTTAGCAAGGGTTACAGAAAACGTAAAATTACAGGTAGACGGCCAATTTTTTTGCTTTGTTATCTAGTTTTTGTAGTTAGTCAGTGTTATCATAATGCTGCGAGTCCAGGAAAACCCTAACCATCTCAATTCATTCTCCGTCCTTGCGTCCTTGCAAGACCATTCTTCAAAAGAATGTAATTGCGTTCTCAGCGTTCTTCGGATTGATAAACAGCCAGTGGCTCTTTTTTCCCTAGCTCCGAGACCTCGTGCACGCTTGCAACAAGCTGTACACGTCATACTTTGCGACAACCAGTAGCAAGCATAGATTTATATCAGAGAATGTCTAATAAAGAGAGAACTCCCACTCTCGGGAAACTTCTGGGTTCTGAACTGGTTGCAGTTCCACTCAAGTTCCATATGAGGGCGCTAACGGTCGAGTGCAGAATGAATGGAGGTCTATGGAGCTATACGCCTCAAAATCCTCTTTTCTCAGGATACATTTTTTTGTTTATTAATTTGAATTCTGAAATCGAAAGGGGAGGCAAAAAAAACACACACCACTGGGTGTTAGATTTTTTAAAAAGTCGCCTTTCTGTTCTAAAAAGCCTTTGAAAATGGCATTGACGTCATACACATCGTACGACCAGTGCTACTGCTTGACGGCAAGCTCTGGTTACTTCCACTTTACTCTCAAGGCATCGACAACACAGCTGACAGGTTAGGCTCGCCCTGTCAATACAAATGCTAGAAAGAGTTTTGGCTTGCTAATGTTGTTGCTAATGTTGCTAATGCTCTGACATTCTGGTTCTGCTTCGGATGCCATCAAGCGGGATCTCTGGTCGTAGTCAGTCCTTCACTAACCAATCAACATTCGTTAGCAGAATGCTAGTGTGTTATGGGCAACAACGACTTACCCCGTAAGAAATCGAAAGGACATAAGTACTCGTTCATTAAACTTTTGACGTGTAATCCATGTTGAACATGCAAAAACTATAATCAAATCTGAGATTTATCAACGACAATCAGGCGAAAGAGACAAATTTAGCCGTTTAGCTCCATTGACTCCCATTTATTTTACACTCAACCGTGATCACTCCCGGTGGAACTCTGGTGGAACTGCAACAAAATTCGGTACAATGGGGCTTAATAGGGAGTGGGCAGGCTCTCCTTTAACAGGCTCTCTTTATATGGTTACGAGCGTGTGAGCTCAGGCATTGCAGTGGCAGAATCTATGGGCAGAAAGTCCGATAAGAATCAGAGACATGATCCAAACTTAACGGAAATGTATTCTGTCACTGTATAGTATTCCTCCCACTTGTTTTTTAGAAATAGGCTATAGGGCTAAATATAGGGCTATTCTAGATGGAACTCATCACATATGTTGCTTTTTTTCTTCGTGATATGAGTGTGATTTCCAACGCATTGTATTGGATTTAATAAACTGTTAACATGAACAGCTCCGTCGTTGTTCTCGCCAGGCAAAGAAAGCATAATAGTTAATTTGGTAACCGAAATCTTCCATAATGCAGACTTACCATAGCTTACTATCAACTTTAAATTCAAACGAAATGCCACGAAATTCGCACTGCCTTCAATTTATCATCAGTGTAGAAATGTGGCCAGTGTTTTATACGTTCATCCTACAAAACCAAACGCTTATTAATGGATATAACGTGATTTAACAAGACTTGGTAATAATGTAATAAATAAAAGCTTGAGAACTGTGTCTAAAATATACTTTATTGAACATTTGCCTTTGAAAGGGGCTTATTCACAGAACCATATAGGCTACAAGACGTTTCCATCAGATGTAGGTGGGGGTGAAACAATCACTGAGGACCTTCATTGTCCCACAAAAGCAGTCTGGCTTGATGACACAATCAAAAAAAGAATAATGGGTGTGTTTAACAAAGCTTCTTAAGGCAAGACTAATATTATTTAAATATATAAATTGTGGTTAACAGTTAAAGTATTATTCTTCGTCTTTGCTCCAGATAGACATGTCAACAATCTATGCTTGCTCTTAACATAATATATTTGCCATCATGTCATTAACGTTTTTACGAAAAATCTAATCTGTTTTAAAATAACGGGAGTAAACTATATTAACAACATTTCATGTATGTGTGACAACTATTTGCTAAACTAGCGACAACAGGGCAGGCAACTCAAGCCATTTCTCCCTGTGCTCATTCATTAAGTCTATGGCTCATTCAGCTCAATGTAAATCGGCTATTGTCCAATGTGAACTTTTGTGCTCGTGCCCTGTTAGTATCCGCGAGCACATTTGCAGGCAACGTTTATTGACGTAGGCAAATAAATGGGGTGCTAGTTTACCCATTTCGGATTGGTTTCAAACTTAGCAAAAATCTGGAAAAATTATTCTATGAAAAAGCTAGTAGTATGAGCCAGGTTCGAGAATGGAACAAAAATTATTGGGGGAGATAGTTTTGTAAATGTTGACTGGAGTTAATAGGAAAAAAAACCGACCGGAAGACACAGGAACCTAACCGTAAATGCAATACCACCTACATCCACCGGGGCCGTTGCTTCAAGCCGAGGGGCGAGGGGTGGGGGTCTGGGCAGAACGGACGCATTTTTGCAGTGACATGACAAAAAAACTTATTATTAGGAATAGCGATTTAAGACTTTTTTAAGGACCTGCGGCCACCCTATTTGAGCTGCAATGTCTTTACGAAAATGTGTTGTATCAACACAGTTATTATTATTATTCTGCAATTGCTGTAGTTGTGTATTCTTTTCCAAAATGTTAGTTAGGTTTACTCAGGAGAACTGTGATATCCTGTGATTATTTATCTTTGTAAATGATTCGCCTTTTCATCACATTTAACTTTTAAATTATTGGAGCTCAAATTTGCATTGTGTATGATTTATATATCTTTGTCTGCTATACAAATAATGTTAGATTATTAATGTCACACATCGTCAATTGATTGCTTTTGTAATTTTTGGAGTAAAGAATGGAAATTATGCCAAGTTCATTTTAGTATTTTAGCTAGTAGCCCAAATTGTTTCTGTAGATTAAAAAATGAATGACTACTATGACATAAGGCTGTGTTGCCAATTAATTACATGTCAAAGCCTACATTTATACCCGCAGGTATGCAACACTTAATACTGTGCGTGATTGAAATCCATGTAGTAGGCTATATATTTCAAAACTGTCACTTGCAATAGGTTACAAACTGAAAAAATGAAAATGCACTCGAGATCTGTTGTGATCCCAAGACCAGAACGACGTCATCACGGCAATTGTAGCCAACACATCTCCCTTACTGTTATGCAAATAGTTTAAGGAATTATCATGTTACAACAATTTACAATAGAAGAAGGTGATATGAAGTTGCCTGTCTAGTTGGCAGGTTTATTTTTAGGCGTCGTATTAATTGTAGCCTATAAAGGCCCAACGTAGAAAAACTAACCAAGTTTAAAGGAAGCTCGCATCAAGCACTTTTCAAATGTGGTGTCCAAGTCTAGATGCTGCAAAATCCCTATTCTACGTACCCACTTGTTAACAAATCCGATCCATAACTCAACGGTTGTGAACGATGTTGAAACAATCTAAAGCAAGGTTGAATCGATGTTGTTGGAACGACGTTCCACGACGTTGAAAGAACAACCACTTACAACGTCGATTCAATGTTGAATTTAAGTTATCCGACGGAAACCGATCAATATAACCTAAACTCAACATCAATTCAACGCCTTTTTGCTATCTGGGAAACTTTTGAGCACAACTGTATGTAAATGTTCCTTTTTGTCTCTGTGTCCATAAAGCGAATGTTATTTTGACTGATGGTTTTTCAAACCTAACATGCTTCAAGATGACATGACTGTAGTACTGTGGGAAATTTCAACTTATGTCTAAAGATTACTAATTAGACCTTTAAACCCAAATTGGATAACAGTCTACTTGCAAATTACAGACCAATATCAAACCTTCCATTTATTAGTAAAGTACTGGAAAAGATAGTTTCAGTCCAACTAAATTATTAACTTGAAGAAAATAACATTCTGGAAGTCTCGCAGTCAGGTTTCAGGAAATTTCACAGTACTGAAACTGCTCTCACCAAAATAATTAGCGACCTCAGACTAAACTCTGATGCAAATAAAGTCTCTATCCTTATCCTTTTAGATCTCAGTGCAGCATTTGATACCATTGATCACAACATCCTAATCAATAGACTGGAAAAGCTTATTGGGTTCACGGATAGTGTATTGAACTGGATGAAATCATATATCACAGGAAGGAAGCTTTATGTTAGTTTAGGAGACCATAGGTCTAAGAAACATGAGAACTGCTACGGGGTTGCTCAAGGAAGCTGCCTAGGTCCATTACTTTTTTCTCTTTATATGTTACCACTCGGTGACATAATCAGAGAACATAACATGAATTTCCATAGCTATGCAGACGACACACAACTATATATATCCACTGAACCCAACGATGCAACGGCCATCAATTCCATTACCAGCTGCCTGTTGGCAATAAACAAATGGATGAATGATAACTTTCTTAAATTAAATGAAGACAAAACTGAAGTCCTACTATGTGGCCCCGAATCCAAAAGAGAGATGCTTACTAAGAATCTAGGAAGTTTAACCCCCTGGCTTAAACCAGAGGTGACAAGTCTCGGTGTAATCCTGGACTCAGATTTGAATTTCAACTCCCACATTAATAAAGTGACCAAAACTGCTTTCTTTCACCTGAGGAATATAGCAAAGGTACGACCATTCATAAACCAAAATGATGCAGAGAAGTTAATTCATGCTTTTATATCCAGCCGGCTGGACTACTGTAACGCACTTTTCGCTGGTCTTCCCAAAAAAAACACTGAAAGACTACAGCTCATTAAAAATTCTGCAGCTAGATTATTAACCAAAACTAAAAGGAGAGAACACATTAGTCCTGTCCTAGCTACTTTACACTGGCTCCCTGTTACCTTCAGAATTGACTTTAAGGTCCTATTCCTCACATACAAAGCTCTACACGGACAAGGACCTAGCTACATTGCTAACTCTCTTATAAACTACACACCAGCTAGAACACTGCGATCATCAAATGCAGGCCTATTAGAGGTCGCCTGAAGCAGCCATAAGAAGATAGGTGTCTTTGCCAATTACGCCCCAAAACTATGGAACAAATTAACCATAAATATCAGAGAAGCAAATACGCTAGCCATTTTTTAAAGACAGCTTAAAACCTACCTTTTTACCATAGCATTTAACTCATTTTTATCTCAGAAGGGCCTTACAACTGGTAGTAGTTATATTATTGTTTTTATAGATTTGCTTTGTATTCCCGCAAAGATGGCGGCTTGTGTTTGACTCGCACTATTGCTTATGTGTTACATTTTATCAATTTTGTTGAGTTATTGTATTTTGTTATTCTGTATTTTTTATTATTATTATAATTTTACTTTTTTTTAATTTAATTTTTTTTATTGAGAAACCACAAAGACTGTGCAAGAGTGCATGTGTGTTGTTATATTGTTGGAAACTGCAAGTGCAGCTCGGATCTAAGACGGATTCGAGAGACCGCAGATAGAGTGCGGCTTGTCTGGGTTGTTATGTGTGTGGAAACTGCAAGTGGCAGCTCGGATCCAAGACAGATTCGAGAGACCGCAGATAGAGTGCGGCTTGTCTGGGTTGTTTTATGTGCGGAAACTGCAAGTGGCAGCTCTGATCCAAGACGAATTCGAGAGACCGCAGAAAGAGTGCGGCTAGTCTGGTTTGTTATATGTTTTAGATCTATTACTTTTATCACTTGTATTATTGTTTTTGTTGATTTTATGTAAAGCACCTTGAGCTGCAATTCCTGTATGAAATGTGCTATATAAATAAAGTCTTACTTACTTACTTACTTTGTAAACTTCTCAAGTTTCATCCAAACTATTAAGCTAGTCTTGCAGTCTTTTTCTTAACTAAAAGCAAATGGTTATTTCAGCAGTGTTCATAGCCTAGCTCAACTAAACTTAGCAAGGTGTATAGTAATGACAGGGTTGATGGTTTGATCCCTGGGTCCTCCAGGACAGTGGTTCTCAACCCTGGTCCTCAAGTACCCCCTGTCCTGCATGTTTTACAGTAGATGTTTCCCTGCTCCAACACACCTGATTCAAATGAATGTGTCGTTATCTAGTTATGCAGAAGCCTTCTAATGACCATTTAATCGAATCAGGCGTGTTGGAATAGGGAAATATCTAAAACATGCAGGACAGGGGGTACTTGAAGACCAGGGTTCAGAACCACTGCTCCAGGACTTACAATAAAAAAAAAAAAAAACTTATACAGGGTTGGAGCTAGACCCACACCACAGAGGGGGAGGAACATTCTCCCTTCTGATAAGGTTATTCTAAAATGTAAACTGCGATAGGCCTACACACAAATGATCAGATAACAACACTTTAATGAACATGTAGCTACAATTCACTGCTCCTTTACTGAAAATAAAATATCCACTTTATATTGTCCTGCTTTAGAAGATATGGAAGACTTAGCTAGCCAGCAAGTTAGTTAGCCAGCATTTCATTCATAAAGAAATCCTGTTTAAACAAGCTGATTCAAACGACTGTGCCTGCAATGTGACTAAGCACTGCTCATCTGTCCGTGTCTGTGCTGGTTCCTTGTCATGTCCTTGTTACCCCACGTTTTGCAATAAGAATTGTTTTACCTGCATTTCACAGTTCAAATTTGAGCAACTTGAATTTTTTTCTATTAGAATTTTTGGAAGCTTGAATTTTTTTATTTTTTTATTGAAATAAAATAATATTTGCATTTTAAGGTGAATTCATAACTATTGAATTCAGGTATGGCTTTCAAAGTAAAAATGTTGATTCTATGAATTTGGGGTTTAAATGTTAAAGGTCCCATGACATGAACATTTCACTATAGGAGGTTACTTAACATTAATACGAGTTCCCCAAGCCTGCCTTTGGTCTCCCTGTGGCTAGAAATGTTGATAGGTGTAAACAAAGCCCTGGGTATTCTTCTCCGCCTTTTAGAAAATGAAAGCTCAAACGCTCCGATCTTATATCGCCATAAGAGGAAAAGTTACCTCCCTTTTATCTGCTTTGCCCGCCCAGAGAATTTGGCCCGCCAATGAGAAAATGAGCTACGACCGTGCTAGCGCGATATTGTTTTTTCCTCGAGAGACATCGTGGCTTGCAAACGACCAAAGCATGGCAGTTAGCCCCGCCTCTCTCCTCCTATCATTTAAAGCTACAGACACAGAAATGGCACGTCCTAAGGAAAGCTCATTGTGGGACTGCTCGTAGTGGCTGTAATTCTGCACCAAGGCTGTATTTCGGGAAAGAGATTTCAGATACAGTATTAGGGGACCACTAAGGCAACGAATTTCATTATTGAAATTCGTTGTGTCGCTTGGTTATTACGCCACTGAAGTCGTGGAGATGTTTGAGAATTAAAAAAAAAGTTTAGTTGAGCGCAGAGCAGAGCGGAGGTAGAGGAAAGGCCATAAGAGAGACGTTGTTGAGTAACGTTGTTCTGTAACACATGGCGGAGAAATCAGTACGACTTAAGGCTTCCAAGGTGTGGGAGCATTTCACACTAAATACGTTGAAAAGGTGTGTTAATTGACCGAGGTGAAGTTAGATTCATATTCGACATTCGTCTCACATTAGGAAGACGCTACTTTGCAGCATCGCGTTAGGGACCGGGGGAAAACTACCCATACCATTTTGAAAATCTTTGACTTTTATAATATTTTTATGAATATAAAACCTCAAACAGACACCAGAGTATCTTCACAATGTCTGGTATACTTCCACAGCCTTTACGTTTTCAATGACGTTTCAAATAAAATGATAGAAAATCACTAATCTTAAAAAATTGCTTAATCCTGGCAAATGGCAAAATTAACTTTTTTCAAAGTTGTGTCAAAAAATCTTACATATACACCAAATTATTCTAATAAAGTCTGGCCTATTTCCACAACCTTTCAACTTTCTGAGACTTGAGCTCCTTTTACTGCTTCTTGTTGGCATCAATAAATTACCAATAACCAGCATGGAGTCTAATATTAGCAAACACATCCTACCCCTGGTTACCTTCCCGTCCTACCACCTCAACATTTAGTTGAAAAGGTCAATGCCATGTTTCCCTGTTCAGTAGGACTTATAGGCCTGAGTAATTCATGGGCACAAATATTTAATCTCTTTCTGTTACTAATTCCATATTTGGTATGTCTGTAAAAATGGTTTGGCAGGCAAGCCAAGCATGTGTCTTTGTAGACTTTAGAGCAGTAGTGAACCTCAAACTTCACTCAGATAACTTCTGTTTCACAGTTCAATGTCAAACCACACATTTCAAGATAAAAGCACAAACACCCTACCTGAGGCACACACAGACATTACAAATACATTAAGTGAATAAAACAATTTCTCAGAATTTGTCAGCAATTTCTTTCCATTAAAACAGCTACTCAGAAGTCCCTCCCACATCTTGTTTCTTTACTATACTGACTACCACCAGAGGGTGTAATAAAACAACATGGTCTAATTTGTTGCCCCAGTGTGGCCATTGGGTCCAATTGTATCAAGGAAAACGGCCCAACTTCCTAAGGGGATAGTTTATTGCTAAAATAGTTGCTATTGTCTTTGCTCTGGATTGTCTGTTACCAATGGAAGAGATTGTTATAGGATTACTTTCTGAGCATTTATAGCTACAGACTTCCAAAGTTGTCATTATGAGATTCTAGGAGACATTATTATTCACCCAGACATTCTGGATTTTAGTGATGACACTAACACGAGTTGGTTAGGTTCTCGATATACTTCCACCTGTTTGTTTCTTACCATTTTCATAAGCCATTATTTAATACTAAACGGATACTAATACTAAATTATTCCACAAGAATACAATGCTCAGCCTGTCAACAGTATTCTTGTGGAATTATCCTGGACCATACAAATCCATTTGGTATTCATAAATGGCCTATGAATACGGTAAGTACCAAAGTACCAAACCATTAGCAGTAATCTGTTTCCTTACTGAACAAAACATAGCAGGGTCCAAGGCAATTAGAGATCTATAAATAGATGCCAAAAAGCATCACACCAAGCAAACAACTATCAGTATGATTTGGCAAATCAGACATCTGATGTAGTACTAATGAGTACTAATTGATATAGATACATATGCTATGTGTTCCATATTTCCATGAACAGAAAGCATGCTACAGGTGAATCCTTCTTTTGTGAATCATCCATTTCCTCCTCTGTGTCAACATTGATTTACTCATATGGCGGTCTCAGTTAAACGCATCTGAAAGAGAAATGGACAACAAGATGTCATGTAGAGAAGTCAGCCTCTGTTGATATAATACTTAACTCATTAAATGGTAACTGTATAACACAATGACCTCCCACTGAAGAACATACCATATCTTGATTGACATAATTGCCAGTTTCTTCATCACTGTCCTTATCACTGTCTTCAAGACAATACAATCTGGAGGCCATACCTGAAGAACATTCAACAGTAATTACTAGAATGGTGTGTACACCCACAAAAGACTGTCACACACACTAGCATTAAAAACATCTTAAACCAAGCACTGTTAAGTCCTTGTTTGTTGAGCGCTTAGACTCTTTGAAATAAGACAGGATATGTAATAGGACACGTAATTGCTATAACATAGATTTTTAAGATAAGGTTAGAAAACACTTGATCAATCCTGTAGTGGAACATTCGATTATCTGTTTGCTTATTATGTCTTTTGTATTTTCTGTCATGTCATTTACTAAGGGACCTGTGTCTTCATTGCCTTGGGAAAGTCAGGGAGACGTGGTCACAGGTTGTAGACTGGGGATTTATTGTTTTATGACATGGGACACAGAGAGGAAGATGCTGTTTGATTATCTAGAGCATCTCAAGGGTTGGGCAGATTACATGTGCCTTTAAGTAAGTGTGTTTGGGGGTAGTAGTGGGTCATCAGAAGCTGTGAGACGCTGCTTTTGAGCTTAAGCGGTTTCTGATCACTATCTGTTTTGTAGGCCGGATGGTTTTTGTGTATTGTTTGATGTTGTGTGTCATATATAGTTATGTTTAATAAATCCTTATTCAAAATACTTTTAATTACTTTGAGCCGATTGATATTCTACCACAATCTGCAGGTGGTGAAATGTAGGTGTTGAAGCAGCAGAGAGACAGGCAAAAATAGAGATATTACAAATGATGAATACTATATAATAAATGGGATGATAATTTGGATGAATATGACAAATTGTTGAAGTGAAATACTAGCTAATCTTCTGTATGCTTTTCCAAAGCACATGAGAACCAGACCATAATTGGACATAATGACGCAATACTACATTACCAAGGTGAGGATCCACATTCTGATAGTTTTCTGAGGAGTGAAGTAATATATAATCATATTTAAGTAATAAGAAAATATATAATGAGATACATTCATTTTTGGTAATGTAAATGACAAGAAGCAATGTTAAAGATTTAAATTATTTAAACATGGGATTTATTTTAATCTTTAACATAAGTTTAGCAACTGGAGTGGATCAAGGATACAATTTAGATTCCATAATGCAGTTGATAAATTGTTAAACAGATAACGTACATTAGTATGTATCACTTACCTTGCTCTCTCTCAATATTCACATATGGAGGTTCTGCATGTTGACGTACGATTTGATTATCATCCACAGAGTATCATTGTTAAAAAATGGTTTACTACTTCACTATTTAAGTGAAACATATTAAATGAGTCAAAACTTAACTCTAAATGATCCGACATTTATAGTACATTTACCTGAGCTCTGGGTTGAGGCTAGACTCTGATTGGACTGGTGAGTTTCAATCATAGGAGGGTCTGGTAATACATCTCTGAAAGAGATGAAGAGTGAGTGGAAGGGGAAAGAAAATTGAGATGAAAATTACCTCTCATGCAAAGGTAGAAGCTGAGATAGCATTGGGTGGTTTAATAAGATTACAGCTCAAAGTAGTCCTACTAAAGCATGTCATAATTCTTCTATTTCTAAAACAGAAAACCTACATATTAAACACATTTGAGGCATGCAACATTTTTTAAAGATGAAACCATAAGCTCAATACTGTTTAAGCTGTACTAATTATTTCATTTATCAATTAAAACACAAAGCTTTCTTTCACTAAATATTCAATTTTGTAAGGGCACTGCATTATTTTCCTTATACCAAATATGCGATACAAATGATATTTTTAAGCATGGTTTTTTTTTTCTTTACTACCTCACCCCTTGATGTTTTTAAATTCCGTCACATAATCATAAAGGTACATTCTTTTACTTTTTAATATTCAATGTTATTTGGAAAAAAGACAAATATGGCTTGTATGTATCAATGTGGATTGTATCCATCAACAAGCTGCAATACAATTAGTCTATTAAAAAAACATTTTCTAGACTAGTTGAGGCCTATATTTTGAACAAAAACAAACCGTATTTTAGCTGATGAAATGAATTTGAAATCTCCATTCTAAGGTACATTAAGAGGACTTACACGTAGGGCGCATCAGCTGCCTGCTCATACTCCTCATCCTCATCCTCAGTGTTCTGGTACTGAGCTGCACAATGGAAAGAGACAAGAAATTCCTAAATGTCAATCAAGAGCGTCCATCAAGTCAACATGACACATATGTCGGCTTGCTTTGTCAATGCAGACAATGAGTCCATATATTCCACCAAAAAATCCACAATAAATTACAGATGGAGAAAATTATACAAGGGGGACAAGCGCAGAAAGAGATTGATGTAGATGGAGAACTAGGAGACAAGATTCAGATATTTCTAGTACCTTCTGTAGGATTTTCATAACTGGGATTGCTTTCTGCAAAACAGTTTTGGGGTGTTATCAAGTGATGCAGTATTAGTTAAATAGTAGCCTCAAATGGTACACAATACTGTAATCCCTCACATGATGTCTATCCTGTGACTGTTATGTAACGAATCATAATAAAAAATGCTTGATTGATGAGATGTAAAACATAAAAATAGAGTCAGACAACAGTAATGTGAATTAGACATTGCTCACCGTTTTCAGTAGGGGTGAAAGAGTTATGTCGCACAATTTGTTCCGAACTGTAACATACATAAAACAAATACATACAGGGAACTCCAAATATGATACTTCCCTCTCACAATGTTTTGTATGAAGCAGTTTACCTTGTTTGGCTGTTTATGTGTGTGTGTTATTCTATGTTGTGGCAGGTAGCAGAGACACTTACACAGGTAGAAGGGTCGAAGACTGTGTGACCCAGTTTGTGCCGATGGTGCCTTGATCTGATAACAAATATTTATCATCAATATTACTACAATTAGGCTGAAAAGAATATATTATGAATATGTCTGATTCCCAATAACAGTCTATGAATATTAACAGTAATAAGTATATGTACCAAGCCTGGGCTAGGACTGGGACTAAAACTAGCCTTTAAAGGTGCAAAATTGCTTCCACTGAAAATACTTTCTTGCACTCATTTGCCACATAAAACGGCTCATACTCACATGAACGAATGACTCGCATTGGTTGTGTTCTAAATGAGGAAAGATACAAGTATTGTTCATTCAACAAACTGTAATCCAGCAATTACTGAATAAACCCATTTCTTTCAACCTTATCACATCTTATATTATTTATCAGCACATGCCAGTCAATCTTTCAAATATAGTGCTTACTGTTGTGTGTAGTCTTCTGAACCGTGGTTGGGCTGGATAATGACTAGTGAGGGAGACAAAACAATATTAGTGACAAATGTCTTGTTTGTTTCATCCTGGTCAGGTCACTGGTGAGGATGTCTGGGACATGGTAATCTAGTTACTTATGGTATTATTTACAGTAGCTCTCCTAGGTTAAAGTTAGCCAAAGCATTAATATCTAAAGAATCTCTAAACTGACATCAGCTCATGTTGAGGGGAATGTACAGTTAATCCAAGCTGAAATATGGATTGAAGCAAAGGGGCCAAGGAAAGGAGCCACTAAACCAGTTCACCATGTGCTGTACTGCATAGCATGTCTGTCAGGGTTTTGTTATGGGGAAACCTGCATTTATTGTCAAGCAAATGTTTGCACCTCTCTGGCCTTCCCTCTCACCATCAACAAGACAATGATAGTTGTGGTAGTATTTTGGTTTAATAAATCTTTAGAGATGAGACTTTAGAATTCCTGACTGGTCTTCAGGTTATCTTCAACAGTCCTTTTCAAGATGGAATGACATACACAATCTAAGAAATTCTTGTGAGATCAGTCACCAGTCATCTTACAAGGTGCTGAGTGTCTTCTGCAGTGAAGACACAGGCCAGTCAGCAGGACCATGGACAGCAAGAGAGCTCCGCTTAACAATGCCAGTGTAGATATTTCCATTCCTGCAAGAGTACACAGCATCCTGTAAATGAAAACTCATCACAGTCTTTGTGTTACTTTCCAGTTAGAAGCTGGTGTTGACAGTGATCAGCACCATCTTGTACATTTATATAAAACAAGTGCTAGTTTCCCAGACATAAATTAAGCCTGGTTACGGTCTAGAAACTCCACTGGCAGTCTAGGACAAGTTTTCTTGTGAAACTGGGCACCCTTTCTGATACAAGAGCAACTAACCATTAAAAAATAATTTAAATACATACTGTAATATCCTCTATACAGTACTGAAGAGTATAGTGGCAAATGTATCTACAAAACTAGAAAATTACTGAAAACTCTGTTACTTTTCCAGGTTACCAGTCACATAATTGACCATGTTTCAACTACATAGCTGGCAAAAGAGGAACACTGTGTGGTCTAAGAGAAAGCTTTTCATAGAATGAAGTGTGTAGTTTTCTACTTTGAAAACATACCATCAGTCTGTGTGGTTGGTAATATGACATCCTCTTTTTTTCTTTTTCTTTTGCGCCTCAATCCTCCATTTCACACATACTCTCACATGCTACCTCTGTGTAACTGAGGTTGAATTGAGCTCTTTATGGCCAGGAAACGGATTTCCTGTATATTTATGTAACAGAATAACCTTCAACCTTCTTCCTACAGTACAAATTTCTACATAATCTGTCATATGTTTATAATGTCTCACAGTACCTAAGTAATACAGTATATTAAGTACAGTAACAATACAAAATGTCTAACAATATAATAACAAGATGTAATATAAAGCCCTGATCTACCAGAATGCTGATGCTGTGCCTAAATGCTCACAATTTTTTTAATACTGACGTCTCAAACAGACATGTATTTTCAAACACAAACGTTTGAGTTTTTGGGGTGTTTAACAGGGGTGTTTAACAGTGGTACATGCTTTGAAATAAGGATGATGAACAAACCCCAAATTCATAAAAAATATCTTAGATTAATATAACCACAATAATGAACATAAAAATGTATAAAATGATCTAATGACATATGAACTGATTCATAGACAATCAGTGGTCAGGTTGCTTGGGGGGTGCCCAAACAGTCTGAAAGATTGTAAGAGACTGAGGGAATAAGACATAAAAGATATAGAGGGGGAAAAAGATCATAAGGATCACAAATGTGATAGATGAGAATGGAAGCTGAGGGCGCAGGAGGCTACATTCTGTCTAGTTATCTGGTGAGACAAAAGAAACTCATATGCTCCAAATCACATACTAAAATACAGAAAACTAGCTCAACAGAGTACTGACTTACCTACTGCACACGTGTGGATCCCAGTCTGAAGGACAATACGTTGTGCTGCCTTTGCAATACCAGTTAACAGATTTGACCTCTTCTAAACCTAGGCCAAGATTGCATGTACTCCACCTGTGACATCTGTTTAGTGCCTGAGGTCCACCATGTCTATCGTTTGTGTGTATTTATGGCTGTCTTAAGAAGTTGTGCTCTCTGCTACTAAACTTACTAGTTAGTCTCTTGCCCTCTACTGCTCAATACATCAGCTTTAGGTGGGTGTCCCTCTTTGAAGTAGCTTTTTCTTGTGTCTAACCTACTTGATGTGCTCCGACTTCCCGTGCTCTCGTCAGAAGATCTCCTCTTGTCATTGCACCCAACCACCAACCATGCACCGTTTTCTGTCACTCTAGCAAGCCATTTCATTTTACCTCCCCCATCCTACTTTTACAATATACAGTGCCCTCCAAAAGTATTGGAACAGTGAGGCCAATTCCTTTATTTTTGCTGTAAACTGAAAACATTTGGGCTTGACATCAAACGATGAATGTGAAACCAGAGATCAACGTTTCAGCTTTTATTTCCAGGTATTTACATCAGGATCTGATGCACAAATTAGAAAATATCACCTTTTTGTTCGAACCCACCCATTTGTCACGTGAGCAAAAGTATTGGAACATGTGACTGACAGGTGTGTTTTGTTGCCCAGGTGTGTCCTATTACATACATTATTCAATCAATAAATACCACTGAATGTCTACACTCAGGTTCAGATTGGGTAAGATAGGTTTTGTCTATGCAGACTGTATTCAGAGGTGAAAACAACATGAAAACCAGAGCGCTGTCTTTGGGTGAAAAACAAGCAATTGTGAGTCTTAGAGAAGATGGAAAATCAATCAGAGCCATTGCAGAAACATTGGCCATAGCCAGTACAACCATTTGGAATGTCCTGAAGAAGAAGAAAACTACTGGTGTACTAAGTAACAGACGTCGAACAGGTAGACCAAGGAAAACATCAGCAGTTGATGACAGAAACATTGTGAGAGCTGTAAAGAAAGACCCTAAAACAACTGTTAGTGAGATCAGCAACAACCTCCAGATGGCAGGAGTGAAGGTATCACTATCTACTGTTCGCAGAAGACTTCATGAACAAAAGTACAAGGGCTACACCAGAAGATGCAAACCACTCATTAGCAAGAAGAATAGGAAGGCCAGGCTGGAATTTGCCAAAAAGTACAGAGATGAACCTCAAAAATTCTGGGACAAAGTTTTATGGACTGATGAGACAAAGATTAACTTTTACCAAAGTGATGGAAAGGCTAAAGTTTGGAGAAAGAAAGGAACTGCTCATGATCCCAAACACACAAGCTCATCTGTGAAACACGGTGGAGGTAATGTCATGGCTTGGGCTTGCATGGCTTCTTCTGGGACGGGCTCAATAATCTTCATTGAGGATGTAACACATGATGGCAGCAGCAAAATGAACTCGGAAGTCTACAGAAACATTTTGTCTGCCAATTTAAGGAAAGATGCAACCAAACTGATTGGCAGAGCCTTCATCATGCAGCAAGATAACGACCCAAAACACACTGCCAAAACAACAAAGGAGTTCATCAGGGGCAAGAAATGGAAGGTATTAGACTGGCCAAGTCAATCTCCAGACTTAAACCCTATAGAGCATGCATTTTACCTGCTTAAGAGGAGACTGAAGGGAGGAACCCCACAAAACAAACAACAACTGAAAGAGGCTGCAGTGAAAGCCTGGGAAAGCATCAAAAAGGAAAAATGCAAAAGTTTGGTGACGTCAATGGGTCACAGACTTGCTGCAGTTATTGAAAGCAAAGGATTTGCAACTAAATATTAAGTCTTATTCACTTAAATATGTTTTAAGTATATCTGTTCCAATACTTTTGATCACATGACAAATGGGTGGATTCAAACAAAATGTGATATTTTCTTAGTTGTGCATCAGATCCTGATGTAAATACCTGGAAATAAAAGCTGAAACGTTGATCTCTGGTCTCACGTTCATTATTTGATGTCAAGCCCAAATGTTTTCAGTCTACAGCAAAAATAAAGGAATTCGCCTCACTGTTCCAATACTTTTGGAGGGCACTGTAATTAACACATCTTAAAAGAAAAAAAGATTTAAAGAAATATATTTACTATCTACCTCTCAGGACTAAAGCTAGAATGAAGTATGTATTCTCAAAACTGCCAGGCAAGTACTTTCATCAGTTTTTTTGGGAAAAAACACTGATACATATACAGTTTCATAACAGCAGTGGTAATGGAAGCTTAAACAGCTCTGTGTGAATATTTCTCATGCATCTCAAAATAGACAGTGAGTTTGAGGGTCCGACACTCCTGAGATACTGAATAAAGAGCACCTTGTCCAATGAAGGAACATTTTTCTTCTGATCTTGTCTCATTAAATTGTCAACCGTAAACAGCACTGAATTGAAAATTATTCAGAAAACAATTTACATAGGAGGGAACCTAACATATGAGAACCAGTTTTTAAGATGTTAAGGTTGAAAAGCTAAACACGCATAATTCAAGGAGTTAGTCTGCACATTTAACAAACCACCATCAGTGGGAGTTCAGTTGACATCCACTTTGCTGACATGCTGTTCCATTTTTGTGTTACCAACTAAACTGTGCCTGGTCTGTGTGGGTCTCAGTATCAGAAAGGTCAGACAAACTGAATTGCACATCTACTCATACCTCATACACAAAGTTCTTGCTGTTTAGATTGTGTATTTTGTGAGGGTTACTGCAGCAACCTGCCTTATCTCTGACGTTCTCCCACCTACAAACAGGAAACCACACCAAAGGAAGGAAGCCATGCACTCCTCTTTCCCCATAAAAAACAAAAAACAGACTATGCAGACAACTGAAAAAGGAGGGGAAAAAAGGAATCCCTGTGAGGAGAATAGAGGGAGCATGCCTGTAGAATGGGGGGTAGGGGTGGCAAGAACAACTCTTGTAAGGGGGGGACAAAATGAGTCAGGGGTCCATTAAATAATGTTCTACCCTCCATAACAGCAACAGTAACACCAGAGGAACTGTGGAACACAACTCGTGCTTCAAAGATGCAGCTTTCTCAACTTTGCAACTGCAAAGCTGTTACAACCACAGACACACTGTATCCATCCACATTCAAATCAGTCTGCCAAGTCTGTATACATCCATACTACTTCTTTAATGTTTAAAAATAAGATAGCTACAACAAAATGGACCTTTTTTTGGGGGGGGGGGGGGGGGGGGGGGTGTTCCAAAATACACTTTATAGAAAGAATACACCATAATTGCTGATATTAAAAAAAGAGACAATAATGTTTGCTCAGACAATTAAGAAAAGCATACTCTTAAAGGCCTGACTGGGATATCAGTGCCTCTTCACAGAAGAATATAACCACAGATTTTACAAAGAGCATTTTTAAAAAGGTTAAGCTAATGAAAGAACACAAAAACAAATGGAAGACAGATCCCTCTAATATAGTGCTGATCATCTAGTTACTCATCAATTCATTTCCTTTCTAGCCATCTTGCTGAAGCAATTGTGAGTAGACTTTCCAGTTGTGCTGTTACACAGATGGGCATCCATCTTATATGGAACATTGGTATTAAAACATCTAAAATATCTCTGAAAAACTAAATGGCAAATTTAAGTTTGATTCAACCTAATTTAAATTGCATATTGAGTGTTGGGGTCCCATGAATGTACCATGCGATGTTCCCTGCTCTGGTGTGGTGCTCTATCTAGAGTTCTCTTGTATTCCGTAAGAATAACTAGATTGACAAGCCAGATGTCTGTAAATTTTGCCAATGCAAGAATGTTTCATATTAGGAATAGCCAAATACAGAGCAGAACGAATGTAGTGGTTACAACTCACTGAGAATATTGATATTCGAAGTGTCCCACCAGATTCCAGAGGTTTGTGGTCAACACAAATGTTTCCAGCAGAGTAAGTGTTGAACATTTACAGACTCAGTTGTCTGGTGAACACAAAAACAACCAACAGGGAAGATTTTCTTTCACTCAAGTGATGAATTAGTCAACTTGTTCTAATCTTTTACAGATCTGAGATGCCGACCTAAACTCCTTGTTTTCATCTATAAACACATCTGTCCATCAACATTGCCATGTTTAGCAAATTTCAGTGGAACAGCTGGTGTATAACACCAGAATGTCGAAGGCCAAGGTTTTTCTTTTTCCGGTGGTAATTGCCATGTTGCGTTGATGTCATGAGTTTTTTGGCTGCAAATAATAAATAATCATAAAACTCCTCAATAACCATTGTTGTAAAACATAAAATAGGTGTGTAACTGGCAGGGGCTGTGGGGACCATTGCTGATGGAGCCTTCTCCTGCAGTAGCACCCCAGGTCCCTTGCAACTGTCCTTAAATCAGAACACTGGACACTGGCACCCTTGTTGACCTGCCGCTCTTGGGAACAATGATTGGTTCATCATCTGCCAATGATAAAAGTTAGTATAAGTCAAAACCTGTATTGATGAAGAAGAGACTAAATACAGTCCTGGTCAAAATTATTGCCATCCCTGAATTTTAAGTACAGAATTCAGCATATTTTAAGAAATAAATGAAAATGAACCAATTTTGTTTAATCTGAACATTTAAATGATTTGTCCAAAGTTACTGAACACACACCAATTTTTGCATAAGAGTGAAATAAAAAATACAAACATAAAATATACCCTGGACACAATTATTGGCACCCTTTTGATGAATTCAAATTAGTTCCCAATTTTTTTTTTATATGACTCATCTTTGGTTAATTGTCAGTATTCATGTGACCTCAATTAACCAATAAATGGTTCAGGCAGGAGGACTCCGGTGTTATTTACTTGATACTTTATTGCACACGATACAATACATTACTGTAATACTTGAATTTGGCCTATGGTTGTGCTTGCGGCTCTCTGCCCCACCCAACTGAGACACCGTCTCCTGAGAGCAAAGAACGCATTCCCCCTGAGAAAGAAGAACACAGACAAAGGGTGGAGGCCGGGGAGGCGGAGGCAGCAGGAAGACTGAGGGCCTCATGTACTAACGCTTTTGCGCCCACTTCAGGCGTATTTGTTTCGCAATTTGCGCTTAAAAGCATGGCAAGGTATCTACAAACATGGCGCACTGAGGTTACAGCGCAGATTGCCGGTCGCAGGAAATGGAAATGGCAAATTGCGCTTTTTGTGTCATGCATATGCATTCACGGGAGGGTCAAGGGGAAAGTGGGAGTTTCCCATAAAAGATGGGAGGGGATGCGTTAAGTGCGCCTAATTATGTATTCCGCGGTATGTACAAAAACCGGCTGTGAAAGCGCACCTCTATTTAGCGTTGACAAATCTACGCTTTTTAAAAGCAGGCGTAAACCAGGATGCGCATATGCCTCCTGTTGAAATGGCAGCCGTAACCCGAGCAAGACGTCCCTGTTCCGACTTTGGTGGCTGATCCATGATAGAAAGAGAGAAGGAGGCCCATTCAATTGCGCGTTTAAATGCTCGCAGTGTATGGTATAGTGGGCACAGAAAGGCGCTGATTACCCGATGACTTGCATGTTTCGTAAATATGACGTAAACTGAAGTATCACAGCGTGCGCAATCTGCGGGTTGGCCATGGCGCTAATAACGCTACGTTTGCGAATGTACGTACATGAGGCCCTGAGGGCGTCTGTGTGCCTTGACGCGTGATATGACGAGTTGCTGTGACGTGCTAGGTCTCGCATCTCCTGCATGAACCAGCTCCGCTTGATTTTACTGCATTTTGTTTCCAGTTGCTTATTCACAATGGTGAAGACAAGAGAGCTGTCAGAGCATCAGAAATGCTATTATCCAAAAACATAATAATTTACAAAGGCTACAAGTTAATCGCCAAAGATCTAGAAATCCAAGTTTCAACAGTGGGGAATGTTCAATCAAGAAGTTTCAGTAATAAAACTGTTAAGACACTTCCAGGACATGGTGCAAAGAAGAAACTCATTGAGAGAAGTTGGCGAAAGTTGGTGCGGATTGTGGAAAAAACACCACACAAGACATCTACAGAGCTTCAGGCTAACCTGGAGCAATCTGAAGTTGCTCATACCATACGCCGCACAGTAAACATAGTAGAGCTCCATGGTCAAAAACCAAGGAGGAAACCACTATTGAAAGAAAGGCACAAAAAGGCAAGACTCATGTTTGCAAAACCTTTCATAGATAAGCCAACACAACACAGTTTTTCTTGGATAATGTTCTATGGACGGATTACCAAGGTATTTTAGAGCAAAATGTCTTACCCAGTGTCAGACAACTAGGTTTGAGTCGAAGGGCTTGGGTTTTCCAGCAGGAAAACGAGCCAAAGGAAGCATCCAACAGCATAAAAGAATGGTTGAAAAGGAAAATATGGACTATTTTAAACTGGCCAGCAATGACTCCTAACCTAAATCCCATCCAAACGTTTGGAGAGAGCTAAAACCTGCCATTTGAAAGAGGAATGCTGCAAGCTTAAAAGAGCTTGAACAGATAGCAATGGAAGAGTGGCAGAAACTACCAGAAGACAGGTGCAAGAAGCTTCTAGAGGGCTACAAAAAAGTTTGAAGGCGGTCATTGTAGCCAAAGGTTCTGCAACCAAATATTAGTGAGGGGTGCCAATAATTGTGTTCGGAGTACATTTTATGTTTGCATAATTTCACTATCATGGAAGTATTATTTTAGTTTTTACTTTTGTTCAGTAGCCTTGGACATCTTATATATATATATATATATGTTTATACAAAATTGGTTAATTTGCCTTTATTTCTTAAGATATTCTAAATTCTGTACTTACAATTCAGGGGTGCCTATCATTTTGACTAGGACTGTATATTTCACACAGCAGTTAGACCAGATGTGAAATCTTACCGGAGGTGACATCGTTTTCTGCTCGTTGACGGTCTTGCTCAATAAAGAGGGCGGTGGCCAGGAAGAAGGCCCCGCCCCCCACAGCCACAAAGGAACTGAGCAGGAGGGAGAGCTGGAGGGAGCGGAACTGCCACAGGTAGGAGTCTGTCTGCCTCAGAGAATCAGACACCTGAGGGAGAAAGAGGAGGAGAGAGCAATTGTCAGTGGAAGGCCAGTAGACATAGAGGAGTGTCAAATACAGCTCTTTAAGCCTGCGTGTTAAATGTATGTGTGTCGAGTTGCATCTGTGTGTGTGTGAATGAATGTGTCTGCATGTGTTTGTATGTGCTTGCGTGTATGCCGCCCTACAAAAGCAAAAAACCTTAACTCACCAGGGCTGCGTTTCCCGAAAGCGTTGTAAGCTTAAGTTGATTGTAGAATCCATCGTACAACGAATCTTAGTTTTATGGGCCATTCCCAAAACCATCGTAGCTTAAGTGTCTCTTGAAAATGTGTAGCTATTGAAAGCGCGTAGATTAGTCTACTCCTTACAAGCATGTTCGGGAAACGCATGTAAGAAATATCAATGTTTTTGTTTTGTGCCCGATCGTTGCTACGATCCATCGTTATCGGGAAACGCAGCCCAGAGTGAACAACTGGAAATCTAGTTACTCTGTTGTCCACCCAAATGAATTGTAGGCAGAATATAAGAAATGTGCCAATTAATCGGCCATTAGTCGGCCAGAAATGTGCCAATTAATCTGCAATTAGTCGGCCAAATAATAAGGGGTCATACTAAGGCAAAAGGCATAAACTTCCGTTTGATTGAGTGGGTGCGGCTGCAACTGTCTAACACTGTCTAGTACAATTATAGTTATTTTTCTGCTGCTCAACAGTGAAAACGGAGATTGCCAAAGTGGCAGAAAGTCACCAGATTAGTTGCTGATCACTTGATTAAACTTTTTTCTCTAGGGAAGGTGAAGTCACTAAATCTAGCGACAGAGTCGCCAAATTGGCAACACTGCAGAGTACCTTCAATCAATTTGGACGTTCTACAGTGCAATAAAACGATAAAAAAGTCAAAGAACCGTAATTTATGTTACGGGATTCTGTCTTGGATTCTCAAGTGGTTCTTTTGGAAGTTATGGTGAAGACAACCCCTATTTTCTCAATATAAAGCAGACCTTAAATGTCACAAAATAAATTACATTAAATAAGTCAGTTAAACTGCAAAACCAAGTTTACCTTGTCATAGTTGAATAATGACAGTTCTAGGGCTGTCCCCGACTAAGATTTTCTTTGGTCGACCAAGACTCGTCTGAAAATATACTAATCGGAATTTGAAACGCTTTGTTTTTCACAAAAAAAACAAACATACATTTTTAGATCTGACTCAATGGCTGCTGGACATTGCAGATTCAGCCGCTAATAGCCTGAATAATAAGACTCATATCACCAGTCGTGTTGTAACCGAATGCCGATGGTATTTAGTATCTCTTACAATGTACTACAAATAAAAAATATTGTTTGTTTAACATTCAAATCATCAGAGCGCGCTTATCACTGCCTGAAAACTTGCAGCATGCGAACTTAGTAGAAGCCGAGTGGGGATTGGTGCAACAGATGACTATTTTGTTGTCTTGGCCGGAGAAGATAATGTCATTCGATTTGGATGGGATTCTTATAATTAATAAATATTCATTTTTCAACCCAGCATGTTAGCATGAGCGAAGTAGAGCTAGGCCAACTTACGTTTTTCAGGTGGTAGGAAGGCTACATCACATTCAACGTCGAACTATGAAAAATAAACCGTTGTTGGCAGAGTTTGCATTCAACGTTTTTCGAGTCACTCGGTACTTTGTAAATGTACTTTAATGAAATGCTGCCATACCACAGATTTCTTTGCCATTTTGACTAATAACACCGACAAACGTTTGTAGTTCTGCAGCCAATTGTGCTCGTGCTGTGTGCAAAATAACAAACCAAAACAAAGCGCAGATTAACGAAAGGGAAAACAGTAACACCTTTTCTTTTAAATTATACATTTTTAGAGTTGCTTTATGTGTCTTAAATAAGACTTTACAATTTCTGTAGAACATTAAGTTAATTCAGCAATGATGACACAAGCGGGAATCAGATTTTCCTATAATTCCTATGCAAATTCACAATTTGAAACTTCTGCTGTAAAACAGTGTTTCAAAAAAGTCACCTTTGTGACGTCACAAAGGTGGCTCCACCTTTTTTGCCTCTGGTCTGGACCTTTGTCACGCCCCAGGGTTCACGTAGATCTCAGACAATAGTTTAGCTGCAAGCTCTGTTTACTTCCATGGAAATTACAAAGACAAAAGTTTGGAAGTTTTTCAAGGATATTGAAAATGGACCACGGTCGTATATGCAGTGTTCCACTCTGTACAGGGAATGCTGACACTTTTCATAGTCTTCCCAAGGAACCAAACACTTGACGGGCATGGCTGATGTTCGTCTATGAGAAGATCCCTGTGAAGTTCGACACTCAATTATTCATTTGTTGAACCATTTTACCAAAGACAGTTTTGAAAACCTTGGACAATATAAAGCAGGTAAGCCGCTGTTGCTGAAAAGAGGTGCTGTTCCGACTGTATGCTCATCACAACCGCAAGCTGTAAGTATGATTTTGTTGCTTATTAGAACAGTTATTAGCAATGCTAAGTATCCTGTATCTAACATAGGTAGAATGTGTGATTTAGTTAATTGGCAATGGGGCTAACATTATTTCATTTTCCTA
Organism: Hypomesus transpacificus; assembly: GCF_021917145.1. Lineage (NCBI taxonomy): Eukaryota > Metazoa > Chordata > Actinopteri > Osmeriformes > Osmeridae > Hypomesus > Hypomesus transpacificus. Next base: position 11,446,270 of record NC_061076.1, read on the forward strand.
ACTGTATTTCATTCAAATAAATAATGTTTATTGTCATGTAAATCTCCAATTCACGATGCATGTTTGGCTATGTTGTGTAAAACAACCAATCAGTGGGCAGCTCATCTATATATTCATGAGCATACCATAAAAGGGAGAAAACCTTGTTTTATTCCAGGGCTAATTCACAGGGTTGCATTAGGGCGCATAGAACAGCACCCGGGCCATTTTCAGCCCAACCAATGTTACATACCCTATTCGGAGACCGTAAGTAACAGGGTGAAATACCCTATGAAATAAGTCAATTACCCCTTTAAGGCCTTTTGCTTTTGCATGGTAGTATGTATGTGCATCGTACCACTCCAATAAGATATGGACTCCCTGCGTCTCCGAGCAGGTGAGAGAGAACAATCTGGAAGGCCTCAGCAGTAGAGCGTCGAGTAGGGACGACCACATACTAAGGAGGGAGGGAGGGATGGAGAATAATGTCACAGGGCCACTTGTAAACCTTACTGAGTAAATAGTACCATCTCCATCTTTGTACAGTACATAGAAAAATGACATTCACATTTAAGTTCCTTCACACTGAGAATGTATCAACTCACCAGCAGGATGTCAGCCACTATGGCCCAGTTCATGGACAGGAAGGTCTCACCCAAGAAGATAAACACCTATGTCAACAGAGGCAACATTTAACCAGTTATGCCACCAGATCATCATAATATGGTGCTGAGGAGGGAACACAGAGCTGAGAACGATATAGAGCCAGATTCCAGCCTGGCTCTCTCATGCCCACGAGGCCCACACCAAGGACAAACAAACTCGACAAGGATAAACGTGAGTTTGTTGTGCGTCTCACTATGTTTCCATATCTTGTTAATCTATGAACAATGTTTGTGTTCTTCTAGTGATCATTGGTTTGTTTGCATCTGAGACAAGATGTTCAGCCATTGTGTTCATAACACATTTAACGTGTGCTTATTTATGCATGTGCATGTGTGTAAGGGTCTGAAATAGGGAGAACAGTATGTAAACATGTAGGAATATGTAATGGACTGAATGAGACTGGGAGCGTGTGTGTGTTTGTATGTATGAGCGGGAGACTAAAAAAGTCCCACAGCTTTAGGATGGCCCAGACTCACGTAGGTGGCAATGGTGCTGGCTTGCGCAAACACAATCGCCAGGTAGAGGAATGGTGCTGAGAGGAGGAGCCCTGCTGCGCACACCAGTGGGTCAGCTCGCGGCGTCCTCCTCCGGAGCCTCCGGCTGATCTCTGCACCACTGCCAACCCCCAGCAAACCCGTCACACACGTGATGATGCCAAAAATCAGGCTGGGGGAAGGAAAGAATGAGAGAAATCAGAAGAAAAGGGTGGATGGGGAATGAAAGAAGGAGTGTGAAGAGAGTGAGAGAGGGAAAACGAGGCACAGGGACAGAGAGACAAGAGGGAGGGATGAGAAGATAACTGGTGAACAACTGGCCTTACACAAATATGACACATGGATTACCATCACAAAGGATAATTATGTTAAATAGTCCTAAATTGCTGTTGTAATAATAATGCTGGTGAACTGAGGTATTTATAAGGTGCATCAAAAGATGATCATGGAGTTCATGTTTCAGTCTTGTTGCCAAACAACAAGACTTTGTTCAACTTGAATTTAGTTCTAGGATTAGATTAGAGGTCAAATACTGAAGACGTGTAGAGAAACAGAAAGAGAACGTTTTTGTTCAAAAAGTTCTTTGTCTGTTTATCTAGGGAGTCAAATGGCTGAGCGGTGAGGGAGTTGGGATAGTAATCAGAAGGTTGCCGGATCGATTCCCCGCCGTGCCACATTATGTTGTGTCCTTGGGCAAGGCACTTCACCCTACTTGCCTCGGGGGGAATGTCCCTGTACTTACTGTAAGTCGCTCTGGATAAGAGCGTCTGCTAAGTGACTAAATGTAAATGTAAATCTCTCCCCGCGGACCTTACAGCAGTGTTTCCCACACAGACTAGTTTGTGGCGGTGCGCCACAGAATCAACACCGGCCGCCACATATTGGGTTTCGTAAAAAAACACTTTTTTAAAATTACTATTTAAGTAAAAACATGCAGTGTATTCGTTCTGCTGCATTTCCTTTCCCTGCTCTCCCTCCGTCTCTATATCACTCACGCTCACATACACACACAGTCACTATGTCAGCACGTGTTGGCAACGATGCATACAGTACATACGCCATTCTAGTAAGACCGACAGCTATATCAGCATTAGTGCCGTAGCTAAAGGTCTAGGAAAGTTGAGGCTACTTTTTTCGCTAGGTACCTGCGGACATGGACCTGTTTCATGCCCCCCGGTCTGACATGAAACAACCCCCCCCCCACCCCACCCCCCCGCCACAAACAACTTTCTAATCTGTGGGAAACACTGCTTACAGCAAGATTCAATCAGGATACTGTAGGTACAGTAGGTACTTAGGTACAGTAGGTTAATGTTGAAGGTAGGTTGTGTGACGGCATTAACGAACGTTTATAAAAAATTATGTAAAACTGTAACACTTAATTACAACTTTCTAACAACTTTCTAACAACTTTCTAACAACTTTCTAAATTGATGGTGAAAGTGGCAAAGATGTGTGTTTTCTGTATAACTGTGTGTTTTAGACATTACAGAAGTTAGGAGGGACAGAGGCAGGAACGTCTAGCACAGAGTTTCTCAACGGGAAACTCAGAATGTTGGAGGGTGCTGGAACCAACATTTTTGGAAGGGGGGCATTGAGGTCTTCTTGGTTTGTGTGTGTCAGGTTTTTTTTTCTCAGTTTAGTCCTACATTCAAAGCCTCATTCTCTCAATTTTACCATTACACTTGCTTTTCCAGAATCATCTGAAGTTTGCTTTGACAAGGCTTTCCATGCTAAAGATAGGGCTGCAACTAACGATTATTTTAGTAATCAATTAATCTGTCGATTCCTTTTTCGATTAATCAATGAATCGGATAAAAAAACAAAAAAGCGTTAATTTCCAACCCTTTATTCAAAAACAGAACTGACAGTGCATATTCACAGTGCAAAAAATCTTCAGAATGTGCACAAACAGGCAAACCATTTTGAAAAAGCATGGATTTAATGCTATTTTCAGAGATTAGCAATTTATTTGAGTTTTGTTTATAACATTGAAAATTGAAAGGTTGTGGAAGTAGGCAAGACTTTATTAGAATAATCTGGTGTATATGTACGATTTTTGGACACAATTTTGAAAAATAATTTTATTTGAAACTGAATTGAAAAAGTAAAGGCTGTGGACGTATAACAGACATGGTATACGTTATCTGTTAAGATACTCTGGTGTCTGTTTAAGGTTTTATATTCATACAAATATTATAAAAGTAAAAAAAATTCAAATTGGTATGGGTAGTTTTCACCCGGTCCCTAACGCGACGCTGCAAAGTAGCGTCTTCTGAATGTGAGACGAATGTCAAATATGAAACTATCTTCACCTCGGTCAATTAACACACCTTTTCGACGTATTTAGTGTGAAATGCCGCACACCTTGGATGACTTGGGTCGTACTGATTTCTCCGCCATGTGTTTCAGAACAACGTTACTCAACAACGTCTCTCCGATGGTCTTTCTTCTACCTCCGCTCTGCTCTGCCCTCAACTAAATTTAGTTTTTGAATACTCAAACATTTCCGCGACTTATTGAGTGGTGTAATAATCGCGAAACACAACGAATCGATAATGAAATTTGTTGCCAACGCTTTTATTAATCTATTTTAATCGATTTAATCGATTCGTTGTTGCAGCCCTAGCTAAAGACAAGGCTTTTTTTGTGAATCACGCAGATCTTCAGTTTTCTTTGGATTGGTGTTAGGCCTAATACAATCTTTTCATAGGAAAGGGCATACCATTTTGTAGGGACAAGTCCTAACCAAAGCCACGGAAACATGAATTGTCTAACAAAATTTGCAGAGTGAAACGGAATGTTTGTACAAAAAACGGTATTTACGCTCAAATTAATGCCAACATTTTGTATGAACTATAGCTGTCCCTACCAAAGCTGAGATCAAACTTATGCTATTCATAGACCTGCAATTTATGGACGTGATCACAGTTTCTTTGTTTAATCACAGTTACACATTTTTTTAATGAGATGGGTCAAAAGCGTGGTCACTCTTTTATTTGAATCCATAAACACATTTCAATGCTCGCTTCCAGGCTAAAACTGACTTCCCTTCAACTCACAGTGGAGAACCTGGCAGAGGACCACCAATGGGCACAGGGCTCACACACTAACTTTCAAAGCAATGTAGCTCATTTCCTTTGAAAGTTTAGATAAATAAGCTATAATATAGGATAACCTACATATCCTTCTGCTTTTATTTTTATCATATTTATTGTTTATTTTGGGCGCAATGGCCCATACACGAATACATTACATACAAGAGACATGAATCTACTTAAAAACAACACATGGCCTATGTACAGTGTAGCAGTAGTTCCTCCAAAACTGGCTACTGGAAAAAACGTCTGAGAATAACAGGAGCCTAACTATGTCATTGCCAGACGCCAGGAGGCGAGCCGCAAAAGAATGCATCAGCTTTCGCCTCCTGGCGTTAAAGGTGTCAACACGCAGCTGCGCAAAGAGTCAGCTGTTGCTGCTAGACCTTGGTCGCGACACGATAATCTTAAAAGCGTTGTGGTAAGCAACTCTAAGTCTCTGCAGCTATGGTTGCACCATAGCTGGGCGCAATACAAGGGAGAGCAGTGTGCCATAAACAGGATTTGCTTCGCCTCAGTAGAGCATTTGCCAAATGTTCGGGTTAAAGTGTTAGCTTTTGTGTACAACTGGCAAAAAGTCATGTCATTTTCAGCACCAAAGGCCTCACAAATAGGAATCAGTTTCTGCAGAGCCTTTACCGACGGACATATCAGGCAAATATCATCAGCATACAATAAATTATTAACAGGGACATTCCCAATAAAGCAGCCAGCATTGGCGGCGTTTAGCTTCCCAGTAAGGTTTGAAACATACATCTTGAACAGTAGTGGAGACATTAGACTCCCCTAGGGGACACCGTTACTGGTGCTAAAGCTGACCGAAAGGGTAGTCCCCCAGCGCATCCTGAAGGATAACATATACAGTCATGGCCGAAATTGTTGGCACCCCAGAAATGTTTCCGGAAAATCAAGTATTTCTCATAGAAAAGTATTGCAGTAACACGTTTTGCTATACACATGTTTATTCCCTTTGTGTGTACTGGAACAAAACAAAAAAAAGGGAGGAAAAAATGCAATGGGCTGGTCAAAATTCTTGCCACCCTTAACTTAATATTTGGTTGCACACCCTTTGGAAAAAATAACTGAAATCAGTCGCTTCCTATAACCATCAATAAGCTTCTTACACCTCTCATCCGGAATTTTGGACCACTTTTCCTTTGCAAACTGCTCCAGGTCTCTCTAATTGGAAGGGTGCCTTTTCCAAACAGCGATTTTAAGATCTTTCCTCAGGTGTTCAAAGGGATTTAGATCTGGACTCATTGCTGGCCACTTTAAAACTCTCCAGTGCTTTGTTGCCATCCATTTCTGGGTGCCTTTTGACGTATGTTTGGGGTCATTGTCCTGCTGGAAGATCCAAGATCTCGGACGCAAACCCAGCTTTCTGACACCGGGCTGTACATTGCGACCCAAATTCCTTTAGTAATCCTCAGATTTCATGATTCCTTGCACACATTCAAGGCACCCAGTGCCAGAGGCAGCAACACAACCCCAAAACATAATTGAACCTCCACCATATTTCACTGTAGGTACTGTGTTCTTTTCTTTGTAGGCCTCATTCTTTTTTCAGTAAACAGTAGAATGATGTGCTTTACCAAAAAGCTCTATCTTGGTCTCATCTGTCCACAAGACGTTTTCCCAGAAGGATTTTGGCTTACTCAAGTACATTTTGGCAAACTGTAGTCTCGTTTTTTTATGTCTCTGTGTCAGCAGTGGGGTCCTCCTGGGTTTCCTGCCATAGCGTTTCATTTCATTTAAATGTCGACGGATAGTTTGCGCTTACTCTGATGCTCCCTGAGCCTGCAGGACAGCTTGAATTTCTTTGGAACTTGTTTGGAGCTGCTTATCCACCATCCGGACTATCTTGCGTTGCAACCTTTCATCAATTTTTCTCTTCCATCCACGCCCAGAGAGATTAGCTACAGTGCCATGGATTGCAAACTTCTTGATAATGTTGCGCACTGTGGACAAAGGCACATCTAGATCTCTGGAGATGGACTTGGAACCTTGAGATTGTTGATATTTTTCCACAATTTTGGTTCTCAAATCCTCAGACCGTTCTCTTCTACTCTTTCTGTTGTCCATGCTTAGTGTGGCACACACAATCAAAGCTAAGTGAACTTCTCTCCTTTTTATCTGCTCTCAGGTGTGATTTTTATATTGCCCACATATGTTACTTGCCCCAGGTGAGTTTAAAGGAGCATCACATGCTTGAAACAATCTTATTTATCCACAATTTTGAAAGGGTGCCAAGAATTGTGACCAGTCCATTTTTGGAGTTTGGTGTGGCATTATGTCCAATTAGATTTTTTTCCTCCCTTTTTTTGTTTTGTTCCAATACACACAAAGGGAATAAACATGTGGATAGCAAAACATGTGTTACTGCAATACTTTTCTGTGAGAAATACTTGAATTTCTGGAAACATTTCTGGGGTGCCAACAATTTCGGCCATGACTGTAAAACCAATATACAATGGTGCATACTAAGTAGACAGGTACGTTTCTGTCAATCAATTTCTGAAACAGTGCATAATAGTTAACTTTATCGAATGCCTTAGAGCAGGGGTGTCGAACTCCGGTCCTCGAGGGCCGCTGTCCTGCATGTTTTAGATGTTTCCCTGCTCCAACACACCTGATTCAATTAAAAGGGTTGTTATAACGACCATTCATTCGAATCAGGTGAGCTGGATCAGGGAAACATCTAAAACATGCAGGACAGCGGCCCTCGAGGACCGGAGTTCGACACCCCTGCCTTAGAGGCATCAAGGAACAGATGAAGATGTTAGAAACTCGTCTTTTAAGGTACGATATGATCTCCTTAAGAGCGAAAATGCACGTCTGTACCATGATGTTTTTTAAAACCAAATTGATTCGCTGGAGAAGACAAGCACTCTCCAGGCGGTTGAGCAAAAGCGATTCAAATAATTAAAACGTGGGGCTAGAAATAGCAATGGGACGGTAATTATTCTTGATAGAAGGGTTAAGGTTTTGTTTCATGATTATAGGAATAAGAATGACCTTAAGTAGGATAGGGGAGACATGGCCGTGCACTAACATGGCCGAAAACAAAAGAAACAACAGAACGGTAGACCGAGATCCCGCATGCTTTAAATGCTCAGCTGATAAGCCGTCAGCATTGCACGACTTCCCATTGGGTAGCTTATTAATTGCTGCGCCTACTTCAGGTACAGGTGCTGACATACCGGGGTTATAGCTGACGTCTGTGTTAATTGTGACATCTACAGATGACTTACAATCGTTAGGACCAACAGAGTTCAGCAGTGAGTCGTTATGTTGCCTCCACATTCTGGCAATATTGGACACGCCACTGTGACCATAAATATTGCAAGGAAGGTTCAACCTGGAGCCATTTTGAGATCGTAGGGTTGACCGTAAGCCTACTTGCCCCCCTTTATGTAATCTAGAGGCGAGCGCATCTGCCCTGTGCTGGGCTTCCCTGCGTTGACACTCTCTAAGAGCAAGTTTAAATTTGGCCCGGGTTGATCTCATTAAGTCCCAAATGGCCCCATGCCTCGGTCGGTCGAATTCACGCCAAAGAATGAATGCGTCTCGAGCTGCGGTGTGATACTCTTTAACGACAGAATTCCAACAAGGAATCGCGAGGGAAGTAGCACATTTCATTGACAAGAAAGAAGTCCTAGCTGCACTTTAAAGAGCTGTGACTGTATCAGAAATAAAGTTGTCAAGACAAATTTGGTGGTCGTTGCTCCAACAATTTGGATTTTGGCATAAAAGAGCATTGGTTGGCAATTAAATTTCAGCTAGGAGGGCATCAGCACAAGTGTGTTACCGTGACAGGTCTGAGGAGGATGCACGTTCCCAGTTGATTCTGTTTGGGGTAGAAATTCCGTCGCCAGCTGTGTTTGTAAACACAGGAGTTCAACATCAAAGGAGACCCATATCGGAGCAGACACAGTGATCAAGCCACAACGTTGACCCATGAGCTTCACTGAGGTACGTCAATGTATCCATAGGAAGTAGGTCCACGTCGCTTCCGTGGAGATTACAGTCATGTTATACAATAATGGCGAAAATACACCATCCGGGCGCCTATTGAAGTCGCCCATAATACAGACATTGGTTAAATCGGACTGTTGTATTATAGATTCGATTTTGCCTAGTTTCTCAAGGAAAATATCTATGTTGTTCATGGATTCGACAGGTAAGTACACACAGATCAAAAGAAATTCACAGTTTGCATCAGTGTTAATCGTATGGCTAAGACTCGATCGTCATCATCACTCACAATACTCACGGTGACACCGAGAGACTTGCGCCAGACGACTGCGACGCCGCCAAAAGGCCGACCGTACAAAAGGCCTTTACCCAAGTCTACAGCTGAAGAGCCGTACGTTAAAAACTCCTTGTCCAAGCTAGAGAGAAAGTTTAAATTGTTCGGCAAGAGCCAATGCTCCTGTAGAACGACAATGTCTGCGATCTGGCACAAGTCCTTAACGGCTTGGGCAGAGTTTTTAATGGAGCGGCAGTTAAAGGTAGCCACATTCAGTGAGTCCGAGCCAGTCTTCATGATCCTGGTTGCAGGGTGGAAGACGGACGACTGCCGTGGAACCGCCTAATAAGTACACCGCAAGGCCAGAAGGACGGAGACAGGATTTCAGATATAGCGTCACTGTCTATTGACACCCTAAACGAGGAACAAGTGTCAAACTTAGTTGGCAGGTTCACGCAGGAGAGCGTCCGGTCGTGGGACAGGTTGTCGTGTAGGTACCGTTCAACGTCTTCGGGCTTGGTGTCCGGACCCAGGCGCGTAACAAATATCTCGACTGGCCTGGCCTTAATCGCGGACAAGGTGGAAGGCTTGGCCGTGCCGACCACTGCTCTAGATTTGGATTCTCTCCTTTGGACCACGCTAAACCTATCCTCATTGGAGACTGTGGTGTTGCCCGGTCTACGGCCTCAGAGACGTGAACGAGGTGTCTGGGCAGGGGACTTCGATTTAAAAGTGGAGCTATACCCAACGACCTGGCCTTGGTTATGCGCATGTCGTGGGGCAGAAGATATTCTCACCGTCGGTGCGTGTGTAACCATCTTGGCGTGACTGTCGGAAGCCACATCAGCAAATGTGGCCCTACCGGGTACTTGCGGTGTTGGTGGTACTCACATCCTCTCGTTTTTCAGGTCAGCTATCTCCCTTCGTAGGGACACGAGCTCGGCCCGCACTTCCACAACGTCAACAGAGCAAGCCCGAATGAGCTCTGTCTCCCGTCGCACGATCCACAATTCCTGGAGGCAAACGGTGATGTCGACATGTTCCAAATCCACAGCAGGAAGGCGGAGGGACGCCGACACGAATTTAGGTAATGACGGAGGGTTCGTCGAGTGAAGGACGCGAAGTATGTACGCCATGTTGGTTAAATTGGGACCCTGTCGCTTCTTATGGCGCTCAGTCGGCTTGCATACATCGAACAGAAGCCTTTTTGCTGACTACCTCCTCTTCTAGGTAAGTTTCTGTGCACAGCTTGGTGATCACGTCGGTAGGTAAACAGTCCATTTTGTTGAACGCGAAACATAGCAAGTCATTAATGATAACACCCTTCGTTGGAGGTGAGTCGCTGTACCTGGGTAGAAACCGCTTGTCCGCACAGCTTTGGCAGAGAATTAGGTCTCCTTGGCGGGTCTCAGCCCCAAAGCAATGGCAATCCTCGCAGGTAAGCATGCTATCCAGTTGTGGGTCCCCAGTTGCGTGGTGATTGACATTCATATCTCCGTTGTCCACCATAGCAGGATTTTGTACGGCAAAGCATGAAGTTTAGCTTGCAAACTAGGTGGTCTAGCTACAAGCTACTAGCTACTAGCCACAAGTTCTATGCACGGTGTAGGAAACAACGTTTTTAGTGACCAAACAATCAGTATTGCTATGTCGCTATTTCTTCTGAGGATGTCCACACGTAACCTCAGACTTTTTTCTAGGTAGGCCAGTGTTTCCTTTAGAATTATTTTAGCAGTGGGGGCAGGTCTGTCCGAACAACAACGACCCCCCCCCCCCGCCAAATGTTTTACGTATGAAACGGAACTGACACTGCTGCAACACAAACAAATACATGTATTCACCTCCCACCCACAATGCATTCATCTTTTTCTCTTTCACTCTCCTCTCTTTCTGCCCTCTCCTGTTACATTGTGCTCTTCTGCTCCACTCTGCACTAGCACTTCACTCTGGTGTCCTCCTCTTATACACACCTGATTCAAATAAATGGTCATAAGCAGGCTTCTGCAGAGCTGGATAACGACCCATTTATTTGAATCAGGTGTGTTGGAGCAGGGAAACATCTAAAACATGCAGGACAGGGTGCCCTGAGAACCAGGGTTGGGAACCTCTGGCTTAGCCTATCGATTAAGGTAGGCCACTAACGGTGCGTGTCCACTACAGTGGCGCGGAGCGGCGCGGAGCGACGGCTTCCAATCCATTTTCAATGACGCTGGTGTAGGGCATTGTGGGAGCGTACGCGAGCGTCAACGCCCGGTTTCATTGAAAATGGATTGGAAGCCGCCGCTCCGCTGTAGTGGACACGCACTGTAAAGCACGTGTACACTGTTTGCTTAATTTGATCTTGACATATAGGCTAAGCATTCTGTAGCAAATAATAACAATAAACTCTATATTAATTACATTATCTTAATGCAGCATAACTACTTCAGCATAATAATGCACCTAAAATACAAACGTGAGCAAGGGCGTTCAGCAATCGCTATCAAATCAACAGCCACGTGCAATTTAGCTAGCAAGGAAAAGAATACAAACAACGAAAATCACCAGTTAATTAAATTGGACATCTTTTTTGTATATATATTATTGTGTTAGCATCAGTGGTCGAAAAGTCAACTAATTGAATGTAATGATGTTGTTCAAAAACTGTTTGTATTGTCTTAGAAGTATCAAGATTCTCATTAAAGTCCCCCATGATATTAATTTAAATATGCAAGAACTATATACTAATACTATAACAGGCTTAAATGAACTGACAACATAAGTTTTACGACTTGCACTTCTCAAGGACGCACACACGCGATCTCAACTGGCTAGTTATCCTCCGGACAGCGGCAGTCTCTTTTTTCTTTCTCTCCCTTTTCCGCCGAGTGGCGCGCGTGCCCGAGCTATTCTCCGACATGCACTCTAACAATCACTGTTGATAGACGGCCTTTTGTAAAGCCCAATTTCTGATACTGTGGCGGCAGAAATTTTGCTGTGGCGGGCAAAATTATTATTTGTTCTGTTGGAACAAATAATAAGAATTATTTTTGTTTGGCACAGGCACTAATTTACCACCGTCTGATTGGCTGCTGTTTCAGAATCAGAAGGGATTTTATTCGCCATGAATGTTTGCACAAACAAGGAATTTACTTTGGCAGGGAGGTGCATACATTCAACATATAGGAATATTGAAACTTAAATATGTGGGCTAACTATACAAAAGGAGCAAAGTCTAGCTAATACTAAGGTGGGTATAGCTAATACTAAGGGAAATAAAAAATAAAATATAAAATTTAAGTAGCCCTAATTTACAATCTAACCTAAAAATACAGATAGTGCAAACAATACAATAGTGCAAATTGCAATGTGCTGGGTGTCATTGTGCAGATTGTGATTTAAAGTCAGTGTGAGTCCTTGGCCTTGTTAAAGAGAGACCAACAGCAGATGGGTAGAAACTGTTCTTGTGGCGTGAGGTTTTGGTCTTGATGGATCGCAGCCTTCTGCCGGAGAGGAGTAGCTGGAACAGGGAGTGTCCAGGGTGGGAGGGGTCGGCCACAATCTTCCTCGCTTGCCTCAGGGACCTCGAGGTGTGCAGATCCTCGAGGGAAGGCAGATTGCAGCCGATCACCTTCTCAGCAGTGCGGATGATACGCTGCAGTCTGCTCTTGTCCTTGGCAGTGGCAGCAGCGTACCAGATGGTGATAGAAGAAGTGAGGATGGACTCAATGATGGCTGTGTAGAAGTGCACCATCATTGTCTTTGGCAGGTTGAATTTCTTCAGCTGCCGTAGGAAGTACATCCTCTGTTGTGCTTTTTTGGTGAGGGAGCTGATGTTCAGTTCCCACTTGAGGTCCTGGGAGAGGATGGTGCCCAGGAAGCGGAAGGACTCCACAGTGTTGACTGGGGAGTCACTCAGGGTGATGGGGGTGAGTGGGGCTGTGTTCTTCCTGAAGTCCACAACCATCTCCACTGTCTTAAGAGCATTGAGCTCTAAGTTGTTCTGGCTACACCAGGTCACCAGGTTGTCAGCTTCCCACCTGTAGTCAGACTCGTCCCCGTCAGAGATGAGCCCAATAAGGGTGGTGTCGTCCGCAAACTTCAAGAGTTTGACAGACGGATGACTCGAGGTGCAGCTGTTGGTGTACAGGGAGAAGAGCAGAGGAGAAAGGACGCAGCCCTGAGGAGATCCGGTGCTGATGGACCGGGAGTCAGAGACTTGTGTTCCCAGCTTAACGCACTGCTTCCTGTCAGACAGGAAGTCTGTGATCCACCTGTAAGTGGAGTCGGGCACGTTCAGCTGGGAGAGCTTGTCCTGGATCAGGGCGGGATGATGGTGTTGAAGGCAGAGCTGAAGTCCATAAACAGGATCCTGGCGTAGGATGCTGGGGAGTCCAGGTGCTGTAGGGTAAGGTGGAGGGCCATGTTAATGGCATCATCCACCGATGTAGGCAAACTGCAGTGGGTCCAGGAAGGGGTCTGTGATGGATTTGAGATGTGCCAGCACAAGGCGCTCAAAAGACTTAATTACCACAGAGGTCAGGGCGACGGATCTGTAGTCATTAAGTCCTGTTGGCCTTGGCTTTTTGGGCACAGGGATGATGGTGGAGGACTTGAGAAAGGCTGGCACATGGCATGTCTCCGGGGAGGTGTTAAAGATGTTTGTAAACACAGGAGACAGCTGGTCAGCGCAGTGCTTGAGGGTGGCAGGAGAGACAGAGTCCGGCCCAGCTGCTTTGCGGGGGTTCTGACTCTTGAAAAGTCTGTTAACTTCACCCTCCTGAATTGAGAGACTCGTAACAGTGGGGGGGGGGGGGGGGGGGGGGGGGGGGGGGGGGGGGGGGGGGGGGGGCCTCATGGATGGGAAGGGATGGTTCAGGACTGTCCAATTGTCTTTCAAATCTGCAGTAGAACTTGTTCAGGTCGTTGGCCAGGCGGGAGTCGTTGGTGGAGTGGGGGGCTCTGGGCTTGTAGTTGGTGATTTGCCTTAGCCCTCTCCAGACAGAAGCAGAGTCGTTAGCAGAGAACTGACGCTTCAGTTTCTCAGAGTACAGTCATTTAGCCACTCTCACCGCCTTGCTAAACCTGTTCTTCGACTCCTTGAATCTGTCTCTATCCCCACTCCTAAAAGCTTCCTCCTTCTCTGACCTCAACCTTCTCAGCTCTGCTGAGAGACAGGGCTTGTCGTTGTTGTAGCTCACCCTGGTGCATGTTGGTATACAGCAGTCCTCACAGAAGCTAATGTATGATGTCACAGCCTCAGTGAGTTCATCCAGACTAGTGGTAGCAGTCGTGAACATATCCCAGTCAGTACAGTCCAAGCACGCCCGCAGATCCTCCATAGCCTCACTGGTCCACTGTTTTGATGTCCTCAAAACAGGTTTACAGAGCTTTAATTTCTGCCAGTATGCAGGAATCAGATGGACCATGGTATGGTCAGAGTGGCCCAGTGCTGCACGAGGGACGACGTGGTAGGTTCTACTGACTGTAGTGTAGCAGTGATCCAGAGTGTTCTCTTCTCTGGTTCGGCATTTGATGAATTGTCTGTATTTAGGGAGTTTGTGGCTGAGATTACCTTTGTTAAAGTCGCCGAGTACAATAACAAGGGAATCCGGGTTTGCTCGCTCCACACTCATAATCTGGTCGGCGATCGGCATTGGGCCTCTTTAACCTGTGGACCCGGCACCATGTAAACTCCGACCAAAATGAGCGACGTGAATTCTCGTGGCGAGTAAAAAGGTTTACAGATTATAAAAAATGATTCCAGATCCGGAGAACAATGTTGCAGAATCACTGTCACATCTACACACCAGCCACTGTTGATGTAGAAACAAATATCACCGCCTTTGGTTTTGCCAGAGAGTGCAGTGTCCCGATCAGCTCTCACGAGTTGATCGGGACATTGAGTTTGTGCTCAATAAGGAAAAATAATTAAAGTATGCGTTTTGTTGCATTTGTTTAACACTCAAATACATTCCTTTTAAGATGGCTTTTTTGCTCCCTGGGAAACTAATGACAATATTTAACTTCCAGTTAAATCAAATCTGATATTTGGTATTCAATAAAATGCACAAACAAAATTGACATATGCCTAACACAGAATAACTAAAGAGGGTACAATTTCTGGGGAAATTGTAGAGTGTGCTTGCGTCGGTTGCAGGTGGGTCCATTTTCCCATCTAGTGATATTTTCAAGCATTTAGCCCACTCATATTGCATAATTCATTAAGAACACCCTTTGAAACAAGAAACCCCCTTGAAACAAGCTACTGTAACAACGTTGTCACTGGCATTATTTCAGATATAATTGCGATTCAAATAGTAGTAACACAACTAAATACATAAACATGCAAAAAATAAAGAAACGCGCTGCAAAAAGGAAAACACGCAAACGCAATTGCAAACAGAAAAATGCTGCATCCAGATAACACAACGGAAGTGCTCCAAGCCAGTGGGAGCGCTAAGTAGAAGAGTGTGATTTTAGAACCAGAGAGGGCAGATGAGAAGTTTGTTTTGAATAGGACCAAAATCGAAGTAAAGAGGCGACATAAAAAGATTAGTATTCAAACTTTTCATATGCTCTCTCTTTCTCTCTCGCTCCATGGGGCCGAAAATCAAGATGTTCCACTTGGCTCTCCCCCTAGAGGCCTGGTAAACTTCCGTTGTGAAAACTGGATGCAGCATTTTTGGTTTGCGTGCTTTTGTTTTTGCAACGCGTTTATGTACGGCAGCGTTTTTGGTATGCGTGCTTTCGTTTTTGCAACGAGTATTTGCAGCGTGTTTATGTATTTGGTTGTGTTGTGTGTATTTGCAGCGTGTTTGCTGAATGCTGCACATGTGTTGTCAAATTTATGAAGATGTTTTCTTAATTTGCTTGTGTTTTGTCTATGCATGTGTTTTCTTAGTTTGCAGTGCGTTTGTACATGTCAGCCACCGGTGCTGTTCGCCCTGACGGGGCTTATTTTCCCGATAATGACCGGTGTTATATACATTATCCCTTACTTATTACACGGCTATCTAAATTTAAGATTCCTATACGTTTATTGTATGCACCTACCTGCCAAAGCAAATTCCTTGTCTGTGCAAACTTTCATGGCAAATAAATCCCTTTCTGATTCGGCTACTTGCCAACAAAAATAACTTACCACAGTGTGTCTTTTTACAATGTATTTGTTACCATTCGTATTGTTCATCAGCAGAGAAATAGTTCGCCAAAGACGTTGAACTTCATTGACGTTGAACATTCTTTAGGCTTCAAATCAGCTGACGTGGCTAAGCAACAGAGTACGCTGGGGTTGAAAAGTTACCGGAGTACTTGCGGAGTGCTACGAAAGACGTGAATCCGAGGCAAAAAGGCCACTTCCCTTGACAGCGGTCAAATATGCATAGCAACGGTCAAATATGAGAGGGAAGCCCCATTCAAGTGAATGGAGCATTCTACAGCATTAAGAACAGCCGTGTAATAAGACATAATAAAGTTTAGCCATAGCTGTGTCATTGAAGACAGTACTGTAGCCTACTACTACACACTGCAAGTGGCAGTGGGCGAGCCGAGTCTGTGACTCAGAGGCTAACATCAAAACAAGACGCGGTCTCACTGAAATTCCAAGTTTTACACAAATAACAAAAATATGCTGACCCGCTGGCTGTCTTCACAATCGCCATATCTTTAAAACTCTGCTCTCCATTTGGATGTAGAATTGACCCTGGTACGAAATTAAGAAAATACTCATCAGACGCAGATCGACAACACTGTTGTCGACACTCGTTGACAACACTGTTGTTGCTGCTGCAATCGTCAATGGAGGCTGACGGGGCTCTCACGTAGCAAACAAATCAAAGTTTTACAGCAACCTACATTAAAATCTCACCACCTGGCTGTCTTTACAATAGTCATTTCGTCATAAAAGTTCCCACTTTCTGTTTTTTCGTGTAAAATTTAAGTATAAAAATAGCAACGAAAATACTACTATGACGCTTTGTAGCATGGCTGCCGCCTAAAAGACTAGGCGGTCTCACGGGCGACCCGCACTCGCTCAAATTACAAAGACTTTGACGACCTAAATCAAACATCCGAGATTTCAGCTCCACTCGAAATCGCTTTCTCAATGGTTTCAATTTCAAATGGTTGGGATTTTTTGTTTTATTTTTCACTCGTAATCCAAGCTCCAATTTGTGTGCTAGAACGTCTCTATCACGTTGTATCCATGCACGTTGTATCCATGCGTCGTTGCTAACGTGTGTTGAAGTGGTGACGTAGCTAGCACAGATTACCCTTCGTCGACTAAAGGCACTTTGTCGCCACAAAAACGTTGTAACCTCTTAAACTGTGCAACAGAGCGTAAATCCGAATAGAAGCAACACAATCGCTACCAAGACAAAACCTTTGACACCACCGTTGTCTATGTAGTCCAAATATTGACTGAGCCTTAGGGGCGCGAAAATAAACAAAAATAATAATAGTATATATGTGAGATAACAATGGTTTGTGCTCGCCGAAGGCAAGCACACCCCAATAATCAACATAAGTATTGAGGTAATCTTCCATTAAAACTATTTTTAGCCATTGACAGAATTGATTGAATGTGTATTGATTGAATGTATATTCATGTCTTAAAGGGGCGATTGATTGCAAAACCGATTTTACCTTGTCATAGTTGAATAACGACAGATCAGTGGGTAAAATGAACATACAGTGAATATCAAAGTCCATTGACACCTCTTTCCTATACAAATCTCAAAAAGAAAAAATATGGATGTAAACGCTAGCTTTTCAACAAAGCCACCGGTGTGACGTAGGACGGGGGACCGCCCTTTTTGGCTCTGGTCTGTATCTTTGTCACACCCCAAAATGTACATCCAGACCAGCCCGAGGTAGCGTCTATCTCCGATACTAGTTTAGCTGCGCACTGCTCTGTGTAGGCTACTCATAAGGAATTACAAAGAAGAACGTTTTGAATTATAACAAGGATATTGAAAATGGACCACGGTCGTAAATGCTGTGTTCCAGGCTGTACAGGGAAGGCTAACCCTCACAGTCTTCCCAAGGAGCCAAACATTCGACTGGCATGGCTGCTGACTGTAGTCTATGAGAAGATCCCGGCGAAGTTCGACACTCAATCATTCATTTGTTCTGAACATTTAACCCAAGACAGCTTTGACAACCTTGGACAATTTCAAGCAGGATTTGCTAGGAAGCTGAACCTGGAAAGAGGTGCTGTTCTGACCGTATGCTCATTGCAACCGCAAACTGTAAGGACAGTATGATGTTGTGCTAACAGTTATTAGCAATGCTAACGTGTCCTGTATATAGCATAGGTTAGGGTGACCAGACGTTCTATTTTACCCGGCATGTCCTCTTTTCGAGACCTATAAAATGCGTCCGGCAGGGATTCCAAAATTGTCCGGTATTTTGCCTCGTCAGATATTTTTGTTTCTCTGTGTCTTTCACAGACTTAGTTATTACGCCCTTACAAGTTTTGGAAAGGGTATCTCCCTTACGTTCCACCTTCTTGCGCAAGCTCTGACTGTAGAGAAACTGTCATTGGTCAACCGCCATGTATTATTTAATTATTAAAAATGTCTTATCATTATTGCTTTAATATATGTACAAGACACATTAGACATTAAACAACCACTGAAAGCCACATAAGCACTGGACTAAATGCAAAAAAAAATATGTTTTACATTTGCACTTTGCAATTTTGTTAAGGTTCAAAATTGAGCCCCCCCCCCCCCCGCGTGACGAAGTGTCCTCTTTTTCACAATCTTGTCACCCTAGCATAGGTAGAATGCTAAATACGTTTCTACACACATCAAATTACTCTAGCTAGACTAGCTGTAGTCGGCATTGAAGGGAAGCTTCCGAAAAAAATAGCCAGAAAACGAAAAGCAGTCTGGCTTATTGCCAACGCCTGTCTAGATAATCGATTTGAAAGAACTGGAGAAAGGCAGGTGCTAGATACAGGATACGTTAGCATTGCTTGTAACTGTTACTAGAAACACCTAGACTGTAGGCATGTAGACTAAACTAATTTAGCTTCCTAACGCAAGAGCATAGGTAGAATGTGTGATAATTTAGCCTAGTTTATTGGCAATGGGGCTAACGTTGTTTCATGTTCCTGACTGTATTTCATTCAAATAAATAGCCTGTGTTATGTAAATCTACAATTCACGATGCATGTTTGTCCAGATCTTTGTCATGTTATTTTTCAGCAAGATATCTAGAGCTAGCTAACTGAAGCCGAGTTGAATCACGATATGGTTTGGTTGCTAAGCTGTAGCCTAACGTTCTACCCACCTAAGTCAATCCAGTTTGCTTCAACAACAGAAGTGGAAACCAGTAATGTTATAATTTCAAATGATATGTAGTCAGTCTGTTGAAAACAGTGTTGTGTAGACACAATAGATTTATTTGCGCGTTTTTATTTCAAGTCTCCACCTTCGGTGTTTCAGTGAGTGCTGCTCTTGGCCATGTTGCGTTTTTGCTCCCCAGCTTCACTTGTTGAAAACCAACCAATCAGCGCGTAGCTTATCTAAATATTAATGAGCATACCATAAAAGGAGAAAAGCTAGTGTTTTTTCCCGGGAACATTTCAGAGGATCTATCAGGGGGCATAGAATAGTACCCGGGCCATTTTCAACCCAACCAATGTTACATACCCTATTCGGAGACCTTAAGGAACAGTGTGAAATACCCCAAAAACTCAGTCAACCACCCCTTTAAAAGAGGGCTAGCCTATGTACAGTAATGCGTGATGAGCCATCTTTACTGGATAATCACTGTCTACTATCGGCAACTTGTAATGTAAATACAGTAGACATGAGTGACATAACTTCTTGTGTCACAACTAACCTCAACATTTACGAAATAAAAACCATTGATGGTATTTACTTAATAAAGATTGACTCATTGGTAATATATATTCAAATTGTGGTTGTGGTTTGGAAATAAATGATGTGTAAGAAATAAATTATGTTGTGTAAGACTCTAATGAAGAGACCATTTGAGAGGAGGAGCAGAACTGCTCCAATGCAGTCAATCACTCTTCCTCCCGACACCTCACAATCCATAACCTACTCTCTAGCAACCTTGGGGAATCTATGCAAATGCACGTTAGATGGTATGAATGGATTTTAATGGCCGGAGCCATATCCATTTGAATGCTGCGTTTAGCAGGACAATTTTACCAGTTGTGTACTAAATACTAAAGGGTTATTCTACAAATTAGACATGTGTTAGGGTTGGGTTAGGGTCAGTGTGTATGTTTGTGTGCATGTGTGTATGTACTGTTCTCAACATTGTACCTGTCTGAGGTGTCGCAGGGCCCCTGGACGCAGGGAGACTTCTCCCCGGTGAAGACAGCCGCTCTGAAGAGAAAAGCTGGGGCCCAAAGGGCCAGGGAGCCCGTCACAAAGGCCACCGCTGTGAAGCCGAACGTAGACAACACAAAGCTGGGGCTGCAGGAGTACAAGCAGATTGGTTCCATCAAACAGGACATGTGTACAAGAAGTGCCATCTCACACCACAAAGACACTCTTAACACCCAATAACATCTACCAGTACTTATAGAACATCTACAGCAAATGATGGAGCTGCAGACACAACACAATCTATAATTCCATGGATCTCTCTTTGGGCCTCATTTACTAGCAGGGTTGCGTCCATTTCAGGCGTGAAATAGCGGGTTAAGACATAACACCGTATCTACAAAAGCAGCGCACTTGAGTAAAAACGCAGATTACTGCTGCTGGGTGGGTATAAGGGAAAGTGTGTGTGTATATTTCAAGCTCCTGTTCGCTGAACTAAAATTTAAAAAAAAAATCTCGAATCACCCATGGTGGCAGTATCATGCAGCCGATTTTTCCTGTCTTTTAACGGCGTGCTAATTAACACAAATGGGCGCTGATTGCCCGACGAGGATTTGGTTTGATAAATACCACGCAAAATGCAGAAATACACCGTCCGCTATTTGCTGTTGGGCAAAGGCGCAGATTAAGCTGCGGTTGCAATGTTAGTGAATGAGGCCCTGTTTGTCTCTCTGTATCTCGCAAAGCAGACACTGTATTAAGTTACAAATTTGCAGGTGTCTTGCTTAGGTCCCAAGGTTCCGACTTCAGAGTACAACTGGAATGCACCGACTGTTGAACCTTTTAATTAATGCATACAAATAAGATACAACATCCATTATTGTAGTAAAATGATAGTTTGGTTTGCATAGATTAAAGCGATCTAGCATAGGAATCGGGACAGTTTTGAATATTGTAACACTAAGTTGTGAGAGAAATGTTGCGAATTAATGAATTAACGTGTTTGCTGTAAATCCAGGTGAATACGAAGTAACATCTCTAATCAAACTTTGAAAATGTTTTACCCATGCGCACAAACTCCAATTAAGTTTACTACAAAATTAACTAACCGACTGATCTTAGTCAACAGCTGCATCATGGCACTTGCATTACTTACTCTAATGGAGTTCCTGCACCCCCCTCCCTTCCACCATGCTCAGAAAAACCTTTCAATAGTGAACCTTGTGTGAAGCCATAGTGGATTGCTTCATCTCAGTTTTACTTCTCTTGGAAAAGCCACAAAGAGGGGCAAAAGACGTTTGTCTTGTGACTCCTGATGCACTCAACAAATGGGTAAAAAGTGGCTAACTCAGCACACAATACCATCCCGTACTAGCTCTTGTGATGTTTCCATGGACATTGTCTGAGGTTGTGAAGCTGGACCTACTTTCTGCAGAGGGCCTTCATGTCGGTCAGCCAGCTGGTTCTGTGAACGGTATGCTCCGGCCTAGCCTCGATGGCTCCTCTCTTTGGCTCCTTGACCACGAACAGAAGCAGCACCACAGCAACCAACCCCAATGCTGGAGTTACCTAGTAGATAGGAACAAAAAACTGTTGGACTAATGTGACTACAATTGAGAGGTAGACAACATTCCAGAAGATATACACAGTGTATAATTATTTTTTAAGATTGAAAGGCCATTTTGTTGAAATGTAAATCTCACTTCAGTCTATGACAAACAGCAATACTTCTGTTATGAGTTACTTACCCTTAGTGCCCAGTGCCAATCCTTGGCTAGGTCATCCACCTTTGACCCCACGATGTACCCAAGACCACTGTGGAAGAACATGGGAACACGTATTAATTTGAAAACAAATACTGTTTGAAAAATGTTTTATACAAGGTTTGACGTGTGATTACCATTCATGCTATTGAGAGCCCTGCTGTAATTGTTGTAACAAACTATGAATGCAGTAAATAACTAGAGAGGGTAACATTTCTGGGGAAATTGTGAGGTGTGCTTGCATCGGTTGCAGCTACGACATTTTTTTTTTTTTTTTTTGCTATATCACCTCCAGACTTATTGTTTAAACTATATTAATAATACAAACATTTGGAGAATTTTCAAGGGTGTACTTAAATTTTTAAACTGATATTTACGTATATTTTAAATAAGTATGCATACTTTTTATTTATGAAGATTGCATAGATTAAAAAGCATACATTTGCTGCTGCAAGAAGGAATGGTGATGTGGCAGTCTCAAATCGTTGAAACATTGCATCAAAACAAAGAAATTGGGCAATCATGTATAAAAATTGTCTTAACCTATATGATTTCAAGATTTTCCCTTAAAGTGATATTTTTAAGCATTAACTCATATTGCATTCATTCGTTAGGAAACCCCTTTGAAATAAGCTGATTCTAACAAGGTTGTCACTGGCAATATCTTGGCTGGAATCGCAATTCAAACAGTAACATCTGTAAACTGAAAATATTCCCCCAAGAGCCTTGAAATTTATGGGGGTGGGGGTGCATGTATTTGGATGAGGCACTCAGTGGCCATTTTGGGAACCGGAATTTTAGGGATGTTTACATCAAAACTGAAGTAAGAACAAAGATTATATGAGTGACTACAGCGCAACAGGCAATCACTTTAGAATGATGCAACAAAATTCCATGGGTATTTATGGATGAATACTGTGTTCTGGACTAATTATTTAACTTGATTGGATCATTCGGACCTTTGAGAATTTAACCAGACCATTTTTGTTGGAATGAACTGTGAGGCTCAATATGTCGTCTCTGTTTTCTTTTGGTTTGTTGACATGTTGGTGGTAGGACAAAGATGTTGATTGCACCTGCTTTTGCAACTAGTGCTGTCACGATACCAAAATTTTGACTTTGATACCAATACAAAGTTTAGTAAGGCTGCAACAACGAATCAATTAAACAGATTAAAATCGATTAATAAAAGCGTTGGCAACGAATTTCATTATCGATTTGTTGTGTCACATGATTATTACGCCACTCCATAAGTCGCGGAGATGTTTGAGTTAAGTTTAGTTAAGCGAGGAGCAGTGCGGAGGTAGAGGAAAGGCCATCGGAGAGACGTTGTGGAGTAACGTTGTTCTGAAACACATGGCAGAGAAATCAGTATGACCTAAGTCAGGGCTCTTGACTAACTTTTTTTACTAGGACCACAGTAGCCCCTGACTGAACATTTTAGGAGCGCAAGCAGAAAATGTAGGGACACACCTTATATTGTCCTGCAATGCATTTATTAATGTAACTAGAGAGGGTACAATTCAGTAGCAATTTTAGACCCTTTTTAGGAGTGCTCAAGCACCCCTAAATTTAATCACAGCACCCCTAAAAATATATATATCTTTATATATTGTTTATTAACATTTGATGCTGGTAGTTCATGAAGAAAGGGACATCTTTATTTTTTTTAATTCATTCAATATTTTGCATAATAATACATAAATGTGTTAATTGTTATCCAGTGAAATTAGGGATTAATTTTAGCAAGGGGGTTTACGTTTATCACTTTTACAAGGCAAATTTCTGGGCAAATTGTGGGGTGTGCTTGCGTCAGTTGCAGATGGGTCAGTTTTGTTACCGTCATTTTTACAACTGATATACAGCGACGCACCATATAAGCTTGAGTTTAAATACATTATTTAATGTGACATTACGTACTGTACATGCAAGTCTTAGCTAAATGACTTGGACGTTTGATGCACTTTTTGATCAGTCCTCCGACACCACAACACATACTTGCTGAGTATAACAGCATAACAGCTCAAACACAGGCAGTAATAGAGTAGGAACGCTAGTGCTAAATAGACCAATTATTTGTTTGTAAACATTCGGGATGCGCGCGCAACGTGGTTGCAGAAAACCGGGAAAGGATAGCATTTAAAATGGCAAAAGGACCACACGGATAATACAAATAGTTAGATTTAAAAAGACCAAAAAGGTCGAAGAGGAAAGCCTTTGTGAGAGAAAGCGATTACCCATTGATTTATCGCATCAGAATTTTGATTTGGGTCACTAAAGTCTTGACATTTGAGTGAGAATGTCGCACGGTACAGATCGCATAGTCGAGCGGCAACCATGTCTTCACGTCATGTCACAAAGTTCATAATTTTACAGTTTTATAGTCAATTGTACATCTATAAAGTCGAGCAGGGCAGCTTTCAAGAGATATGGGAACTCAGTTTTTAGCCAGCTGGTCCGATTATTTTTCTGATTTGTTTAAACTGGCAATCTGAGTGACACTGCCTCCCCGTTACACTGTTTTGACGTTAGCCTCAGTCAGACTCGCTTACTGGCAGTGTGCACAATGTTGAATTTCACTCCAATCTACCCCAAAAACGGCAGGGAGGACTGCCTAATGTAGATACGAGCCTGATGAAGATAGCCAGCATCTCGGATTTCTTTAACCAAGCCTGTTTCATTTGTCATTTGCCTGAGAAAGCGACCTCCGTTAGCCAGGCTAGTTTTGCCCGATCACTTGATCAGCCTATTAAAGGGTATCCGGGGTCAAGTGAATTTTGTGCATAGACAAGTGAAACGTAAATTTGAAATTTATTGTTTGGAGGATAACCCCTTGAGATGCAGCATCTCGTTTTCGAAGGGGTCCTCAAGACACAAGACAAATACAATTACATGCACATTCAAACTCGCTCAAGTTCCCCCACTCCCAGACCTCACCCACCCCACCGACTCCTTATTGAATACATATTGTATTATTGAGAGGCATTTATACACATATACATACATACACATATACATACATATATACGCACACATATACACAAACCTTCACCCATACACACATACAGTCTTTATTCATAAAGAAAAAAGAAAGAAAAAAGAAAGAAAAGTCCAGTCAAACATGAGCAAAACATTTACAGCGACAATTTGCTTGTAAGTGATTATAAAGGGATATTTTGAAGGAGTGCAAAGAAATGATAGATCTTAGAAACCCTGGTAGGCTATTCCAGTCTGAAGGGGCTTTAAATTTAAAGGTACGCCTGCCACTCTCTTTTGAGATGTTTGGTACAGTAAAGAAGGGGTATTCGGTGTGTCTCAATCTGTAGATAGGTCTATATATATATATATATATATATAAAACCTGATGAATATTTCCCCCTGAATGAAGCATCGCCTCCTGATTTTGCGTATTCACACATCCCTCGTGTTTCAAAGAAAGGTGGTGGTGTTGCTATGTTATATAAAGCTAGCTTCAACCTCAGCCTAAAATCTGTAAATACCTTTAAATCATTTGAGATAATTTGTATGAAACCACCAACTACTTTAAAAAGGACTAATTCTACTACTGTTGCCCCCCCTCCTTCGTTTTGTATAGTTACTCTATACCGGCCCCCTGGCCCATACTCCCTCTTCCTTGAGGAATTTGCTGATTTTAGTGCTGATCTAGTGACATACACTGACAATATCTTAATTATGGGTGATTTTAACATTCATGTAGATGACCCAAAAGATCCTCTAAGTAAGGCCTTTACTGCTCTTATGGATTCCACAGGTCTCACTCAGGTGGTTTCTAAACCTACCCATCTTCACTCGCATACATTGGATTTAGTTCTCACGCGGGGAATCAAGATTAGTGATGTCATTGTCCATCCCCACAATCCTATATTATCAGACCACTGCCTGGTAACCTTTAAAATGGATCTCTGCCAGAGCCTTGGAGGCACCCAGAATATTTCTATTAGCCGCTGCTTAACCCCAAATACAGCTCTGGAACTGGCTAGTATTCTACCCGCTGCACTAGAAGCACTTGATGTCCCGAATAAATCATTAAATGCTAAAACAAGGGATCTGAATTTGGTTCTTCAGCAATCCCTAGATTCTGTTGCTCCACTCAAACCAAGGAAAAGAATAGACAAGAAACTGGCTCCATGGTATTCAGAAGAAACCCGCACTCTCAAGAGGTCCACTAGAAAATTAGAGCATAAGTGGCGTACCACTAAATTGGAGGTTTTCCGCCTGGCCTGGAAGGACAGCCAAATAGAGTACAAGCAAGTCCTCATCAGGTCCAGATCAGAATATTTCTCTAAGTTGATTAGTAAGAACAAACACAACACTAAGTTCCTATTTGATACTGTTGCAAAACTCACTAAGAAAAGTACACTCTGTGTTAGTTCAGATCTCTCTCCCAATGATTTCTTAGATTTCTTTGACCAAAAAATCTATGCAATAAGGGACAAACTACAGACTAGTCCTGGAGGAGTGGCCATCAACACTGATTTTCCCTCTGTACCCAGCATTCTGCATGTTGAGACTCTCACTCACTTTAACCCTATTTCTATGGAAGCATTCATCAAGCTGATAGATTCCTCGAAACCCACTAGCTGCCTTCTCGATCCCCTCCCTGCCAAACTTTGTAGGGAACTTCTCCATATTATTGGACCGCCCATGCTTAGTATTATTAATGAATCTATTGTAACTGGACAAGTCCCTGACGATTTCAAACAAGATATTATCAAGCCCCTTCTTAAAAAAACAAACCTGAATCCAGGTTGTCTTAGCAATTACAGGCCCATTTCAAATTTGCCATCTCTCTCCAAAATTTTTGAAAAAGCTGTGGCAAAACAGCTCACTGAGCACCTCTCCTCAAATCAGCTCTATGAACCTCTCCAGTCTGGATTTCGTCTTCACCACAGCACTGAAACTGCATTAGCCAAGGTAGTCAATGATCTATTATTAGCCTCTGACGCGGGCTTTAGCTCTGTCCTTGTTCTTCTAGACCTAAGTGCAGCTTTTGACACTGTAGATCATGAGATTCTCCTGGAACGTATGGACAACTATGTTGGGATTTCTGGTACTTCACTTCAGTGGTTCAGATCGTATCTATCTGATAGATCACAATATGTCCACTATGATGGTTGCTCATCCAGGAGCTCCATTGTAAAATACGGAGTACCACAGGGTTCAGTTTTAGGCCCTCTGTTATTTTCACTCTATATGTTGCCTTTAGGAAACGTAATTAGAAGTTTTGGGGTAGATTTTCACTGCTATGCAGATGATACTTAGCTATACATGTCTATAAAGCCGGGAGAACTTCCACATGCTATGGAAACCTGTGTTTCCGGGTTGAAAACTTGGATGACTGCAAATTTCCTTCTTCTTAATTCGGATAAAACCGAGGTTCAAATTTTTGGTCCGAAAAAACACCGAAATAATTTATCCCATCTAACCTTAGACTTAGACGGCGTCAAAGTATCTCAAAGCCAGCTGGTAAAAAATCTGGGAGTCACAATGGACCCAGACCTTTCGTTTGAGTACCATATTAAGCAAATCACCAGAACAGCATTTTTCCATCTACGTAATATTGCCAAAATATGAAAATTCCTCTCAAAGGATGATGCTGAAAAACTAATACATGCTTTTGTTACGTCCCGATTGGACTACTGCAATGTGTTGTTCTCTGGCCTCCCAATTACCTACTTTAAAAACTTACAGCGTGTGCAAAATGCTGCTGCTAGACTATTGACTAAAACTAGAAAGTTTGATCATATAACATCGACTCTTATCTCTTTACACTGGCTCCCTATCCAAGCCAGAGCTGATTTCAAAGTTCTACTACTAACTTACAAATCTCTGCATGGATTGGCACCACTGTACCTCTCCGGTCTCCTTGCACCCTATTGCCCCGCAAGGACTCTAAGATCTCAAAATGCCGGCTAAATGGTAATACCCAAAGTTAAGAAAAAAACTGCTGGAGGTAGGGCGTTCTCATATAGAGCACCTCTTCTTTGG
Organism: Hypomesus transpacificus; assembly: GCF_021917145.1. Lineage (NCBI taxonomy): Eukaryota > Metazoa > Chordata > Actinopteri > Osmeriformes > Osmeridae > Hypomesus > Hypomesus transpacificus. The sequence continues at coordinate 11,473,816 of NC_061076.1, forward strand.
AACAAATTACCCATCTCAATTAAGGAAGCTGATACTGTCTCGACATTTAAAACTAGATTAAAAACGTTCTTGTTTAGTCAATTCTATGATTGTTAAAGGGAAGTATGTGTGTACTTTCTATGTAAACCTGGGGTGTGTGCTTGCCTATGTGTGTATCACATGTAACTTTTAAATTTTAATTATAGCTTATGTTCACATTGCCCAGCTAGATGTTACAAATAAAGTAAACCTGTTACTGTATATTGCTAGTATTATTATTATTAAAGTTCCGTTGCTGTATATTGTTACTGTTATAGTTTTTATTACTAGTTGGAGACAACGGGGGACTGGTTGTTTTCATCCTTATTCGTATAAGTATAACCTACTTTAGAGTTCTTTCCCCTGGAACAGATTTCATGTTCCAACTGAGGGGGGCTGTCGTTGTTTTGGTGTGTGGGGCTGCATCAAATACCCTTTTTGCTCTGTTAAATTGCTGCACTAGTCCACACTTGACCGGTGGGGATCTCATTCTATTATGACTGTAACTGTTAGCTGCTCCTGGCATTCTCTAATCCCTGCTCTCCTCTCTGTCCCCCCCCCACACATTCCCTGTGGTGTGGGGGGTTTGAGCTGTCAGGACCTGCTTGGTCGTCGGTCTGCCAACGCTGAACCAGGTCGTCACCCGGAATCCAGTCTCCATGACGGCCAACAGCGAGTTTCCCGGTCCCATCCAACGTCTATAAAGCCGAACAATGGATTTTGGTGTTTCAAAACCCATTGACACTGTATGACTATGTTTAGCTTGTGTTCTGCTCCTCTCTCTTACCAACCGTCTCTGGAGGAGGGGATCCCTCTCTGAATTGCTCCTCCCAAGGTTTCTTCCATTTTTTCTCCCGGTGGGAGTTTTTCTGGGAGTTTTTCCTTGTCTTCCTTGAGGGTTTAGGTTGGTTGAGGGGCAGTTCTATGGGCGCATGTGAAGCCCTCTGTGACATGCTTGCGTGTAAAAAGGGCTATACAAATAAATTTGATTTGTTTTGATATGGAATTAAATATTCCTTCAGGTAAGGAGGATAGTCAGAGTAGATACATTTGAATATAATCTGGTACCAGTGAAACTGTCTTCTGGCTTTTGGTGATAATAAATTCAGTGTGTTATACATAATACAATGGTGAGTAGTGAACGGACATCTCAACACAAATCTGCACATACTGTAGCAGAGAGTCAACAGACAAAGCTTGGTACCATCCACACCTTTCTCCTACCCCCGAAAAGGGGGAAGGGTCCTTCCCCCTTTGTCCTTATCTCCCAGAAGTAGACGCTTCAAAGCCCTGACCCAGCATGGGGTCAGGAACAGAGACCACATGGTCACACAGTATCAGACAAAGGATTATAAGGGAGAACTTTCTTTCGTGGATTTACAAACATATTTCTCAAAGACTACATGGCTCATGGACACTAATTCAATGACAGTAGTCGATGTGTTATAATGTGTGTTTTTCTCATTTACCTAGAACGTGTTTATTGATGTTTGATTATAACTCCCCTTCAGATATAGTTAAATCAGTCAATCTTGATATCAAAATAATTGTATCATACTAACAAAACCAGTTATGAACGTTGTATTGTTCTATTCTGAAGTTTAAGCATTTCATGGACATTTGAGATAATGGAACTTAAACTATCAGCCACTTCACACCTCTGGGCAGATCTCAAGACGACGCCCAGGTGGAAGTAACTGACCAATGAGAGAGGTCACCTTCACACGGATGACCCCCTGTTCTTTGGAGTATAAAACCCCCAAACGTACAATCACCCCCGCTTGTTCGTAGGATCCACTTGAGGTGTTCGCGACATTCTCTAACCTTTACCTCATAACCTGCACATTCACTTCGCGCCCGGAACTTTGACGAGAGATTCCGTTTCCTATTCGTTGGACATAACGAACCATTGACTCCGTTCTTCAAACCAACAAAGTAACTGCGATTTGCAATATTTCTTACTTGTGACATATTGGCATTTTGTGATTGAATTGTTGATGTTTGATTGTATTTTACAAATGATTTGACTTGACCATCGTTAGGTCAGTTGCTATTGATCGTCCATTGTTACTATAGAAGCCTCTTCCTCTGTACCTCTTCCTCACTCTCTTTCTCCCCTCCCCCTCCACACGCGCTCTACGCAGCCATTGTGTAGTGCGCTCTCATTAGAATTTAGGCCTACTGTACTGCTTTAGCCCAACTAACCCATAACTTATCTGGTATGTGTTCACTATAATTACATTCTCTTAAATAAATCATTGTGTATAATACTTGCTTATCTCTCACGTTATATGATCTGCTCTACTTTTATAGAATTCCCTACTTAAGATTAGACTGATTATTACGAGTGCTATTATTCAATATTATTAAATAAGGTTTCCTCTGTCCCTTTCACAAATCATAGTTGGTGCCCCCAAGAACTACTATACTTTATTATAAACTAAGTATTGCTAATCTTAACCGTGCAAACCTCGCTACAATACTATTGAAAACAACATTTAGTGCTTTTAGATTGGATTCTGATGTGTTTTGATAGACAACATCTACATAGTCTAATATAGGAAATATTAGCTGTGTCACAATTCTTAACCTAATCAGTTGAGTGAAATAGTTAATAGAACGATACAATATTCGTAAATTACAATTTATTTTATTGACTACTGAATGAATGTGACGCCTAAAGGAGAGTTGTGAGTCAAGTATAAGGCCCAAATATTTCAGTTCATCAACTTTAACTAGCGGAGTATCATCTGAGAATTTGAGTAAGATATTGTTGTCTTGATTCAGTGTAGTTGATCTGGTGGGAAACAGCATACTATATGATTTTTTCTTATTGAGTAGTAGGTGGTTGGAATGGAACCAAAGTTGGATGGCATTAAAGTTAGATTGCAGTGTGGATTGAATCCTAGAAATCGACGCGTTACATGCATAGATCACCGTGTCATCTGCATATAGATGAATAAGACAGTCTGAGCTTATTTGAGGAAGATCATTGATAAAAATAAAAGAGGCCCTAAGGAAGAGCCTTGAGGGTCACCTTTTTCCATTATTAAGGATTCTGATAAATAACCCTGAAAAGAGACTCGCTGATGTCTAGAATGGAGATAAGAGTTAATCCAAAGAAGGGTTTGTTTAGAGAGGCCTATCGCATGTAGTTTGTCAAGAAGCATATAATGATCAACCATATCGAAGTAAATGTATTTGTCCAAAGGCCAAGAGCCTCAAAAAGTTAATATCAAGCCCTGCAATCCAATGGCCAGAGATATATGATGACCTGATCGACACTCCAAGTGTAATAGACCGGGGAGAAGTTCGTGTTTTGCAACCGATATGCGCAGTTGAGCCTGCTTGACAGTTGTGTGACGTAGGGTGATAATTGGTCTATAAGTAGCTGCTAGGCTCCATGACGCCGAATAAGAAGGGCTCGTGAAACTGCTCACCAAAAGAATGAAGGGGAACCCACTTGTTTGGTAGATTAACACTTGTTCGTAGGAACTTAACGAAAAATAGCCTAGACTAGACTTTTTAGCTACGGGACTAATGCTAAGGGCTTGCTGATATCGCTGTCTTACTAGAACGTCGTATCTATGCGTCGTTGCTAACGTGTGCTGACATTGCACACCCAATAAATTCCAAATTTGTAGGTCGCACATGCGCGAGTGCTTGTAAAAAAATGCTCGCACTGTTTCAAAAACTGGTCGCAAAATGCAAAATACATTCTACAAAAAGTTTGCTAGCGGCAGGGTTGCTATATCAGCGGATTTCTAGCCAAATTGGGCTACTCTGAAAACACTGTTGCGGGTGAAAATGTATTGGTGGCGGGTTTTTGGGGTACTTCTAAATCTCACTGCGGCCGCTGCATTTCTGCCCCGTGGCGGCCTGCGCTGGGAAAGAGGGAAACAGCACAGATGGGGAAAGTGTGTGGGGAGGGTTCAGAGTTCATAACCTACACACACTTCCTTTACTCAAGTGTTTCCTCACTTTCATAAAGTAATTGTTGCTCTTTGTCTCTGTTTGGTGGTGATAGGAAGCGGCATGATTACATTATTTGTTGTAATGAACCAATGAAATATGAAAATAGTAGAAAACAAGGAAAATATTAGTCCAGCAGTCATTTTTACATTAGAACTATGGAGGTATTAGGCTTGTGACAAATGATCTAAAAAGGGCTTTAGTTTTTGAGATACCCCTACCGGAGGTAGAACTAAACCCAACAATGTTTTTCATCATCTCTAAGGTCTCCCATATATGAAATGGATTCTTGGCAAAACATATTTTCCTGCTAAGACTGTTAAATTAACAGATATTGTTATACACCCCAAAACCAAGAAAGGACTAAAATATAGCCTGTCCGTATGGGAGTTTAGGCACATAAACTAATGCAGATCAATCACACAAGCTCTGAGAGCTTTGAAACTTGGCGTGCTTGTAGTTAGGAAGTTGCTTTACCTGCCAGAAAAGACTGGATGTGAATATATTGATGTATAGATTAAATAAAGACATATAAACACATACCTAAAATAGGCGAACATGCCAAAAATCAAGATCTATGCAGAATGTTTTCATTTACTTTGTGGTTACTTTTCCAGGGATTATCATAGAAACACATATGGCCTGTTGGGAAGGTGGGGTTGTGGTGAATCCAGCAATACCAAATATGTAAATATAGCATCACAAATCAGGGTGTTATGTCCAGTGGCGATCCTTGCACATTTGCCACCCCGCACTACCTTTTTATGTCAACAGAGGCCGCCAAACACAAAAATGCCTGATATTGCCGCCCTTTCTTCATGCCGCCCGGTAGGCTAGTGACCCCACATTTTTGAGATACCCCTACCAAAGGTAGAACTAAAACGAACGTTGTTTTTCATCATCTTGTCTTTGTTGATATAATCCTAACTAGATAGGTAAATCATTACAAATATTATGTCAAATGTCAAATTATTAAGGCTAACCTAGCCTAATACAAGTAGCTAAATAGCTAGCTGTAGAAACTATTTAGTCTAGCTAAGAAAGTACTTAGCCCTCTGTCTAATGTTGCAAGGCCGTAATCATAATACATATTGGGGGGGGACACATCCCACCCAATATTCAAATCTGGTCAAAATGTCCCCCCGAATATATTTATATAAAATTATAAACGTGCTACGCTATGTGCCAGGTACACTGTCCGAAATTATCATAAAAAATGTATTAGTCCCCCCCAATGTTGACTCCATGGCTACGGCCTTGTAATGTGTTGTGTAATTCAACTTGATTTGCATTTCAATGAAAATTCTGAAATGTACATCATTTTTCCTTTTCACTAGTCTATTGAACTATGGAGAATGCCTTACAGACATTGGATCCAAAGCTTTGTATAATTTGTGGGAAACATTTTGAAAAAGGCAAGAAAAAAGATCCCTATATCCAAAACCCTACAGTACAAGGCCTCCAATACATACTTACTCTTGCTCAGCAGAGAGATGATGACATCCATAAAACTCTGGCTCCTTATACAGATTACATACTTTCATCCAAAATCTAAGTTTCATATCATGTATCATGTAGAGCAGGGGTGTCGAACTCCGGTCCTCGAGGGCCGCTGTCCTGCATGTTTTAGATGTTTCCCTGCTCCAACACACCTGATTCAATTAAAAGGGTTGTTATAACGACCATTCATTCGAATCAGGTGAGCTGGATCAGGGAAACATCTAAAACATGCAGGACAGCGGCCCTCGAGGACCGGAGCTCGACACCCCTGATGTAGAGCAAACTACTGCAGTAAGACAAACATCAGTGAGCAGCAGCAAGTTGCAAATGTTGAGAATGAGAGCACATATGCACCAAGAAGGCTGAGTAGGGCTGATACAACATCATTTGAAATACGGAGAGATTGCTTCATTTGTGGAAAGGCCAGCTCTAGACCAGAACCTCTGACAGCCATTTCGACTGGTACAGGCGCAAGTACCAGAGACAAGGTGCTTCGGGCAGCTTCTGAAAGGCTTGATGAAGATGTAAATCTCTGAATTCTTTCATGCCCAGATCTCTTTGCATGTGATGCCAAATACCATAAAATGTGCCTTACACACTACATTTCTGACCGAAATATAGCAGCTGCCAGACGAAGAAAATGATCAGAAAAGCAGACCAATGTCTATGACAAAGCCTTTATTATTAACAGTATTGTCCAAAGATATGAAAGTGAGGACTCTCAACTCTTTGACTGATAGCTATGACAGCATACTAAAGACCATTTCTGAGGAAGAAGGTGTGTCCATTGTTCAACTCAAGAAATACAGATCCTGGAAACTAAAGGAAAAGCTGATACAGCATTATAAAGACAGGCTTGTATTTGTTCCACGTCCAGGACAGTCAGTTCTGATCTGCTCAGATAGTATGACCATAGGCTGTGCACTGAGGGAAGCTGCTAAACTCACAGAAATAACAGTAGACTGTGAGACAACACTTCCACAGACAAGTCAGAGTCTTTCCGAAATCCAAATATTACACAGGGCTGCAGACATATTGAGGAAAAACATGGAGCAGGTAGAGCATGACAGTCAATCATATGTCAGCAGTGACCGTCTATCATATCTCCAATGCAGCAAGTATGTACCCAACATACTGTATGACTTTGTGAACTGGTGTGTTGATTCACATGCCCACAGAGATTACCAAACATGTGATGATGACCCAGTTTCAAAGGACAATCTGTGTGTTATCGCAATCTGTCATGATCTCTTTGGACAGAGCTGTCACGTCCATACGCCAATCACACTGGGACTTGCCATTTTGATACATCATGAGTTTGGTAGTAAGACACTCATCAATAAGCTCAGTGCACTGGGGCACTGTGTTTCCTATACAGAGGTTAGGCACTTCCTCATATCTGTGGCAGCAGACCAGATATCAAGGACAGAGAGTGGTGTCTACATCCCAACTGGCCTCACTGGAGTCGCTGAACATGGAATTGTTGATGCAGCCATCGACAACTTTGACCAAAATGAAGACACCCTGGATGGGAAGTGTACAACTCATGCTATGGCGTCTGTTGTGTTCCGAAGAGGTCAAGTCTCCACAGCAGATAAATGCCTAGCACGGGTTCCACAGAGGTCCCTCACCACCTTAAACCCGTTTGATATGGATGGAGATAAACTTTACAGGTACCTTTTGTTAAAAAATGTCTCTGAAATCTATTTTTATGTTGTTTTTGTTTTCATGTTATGATATTCACTCAGTCACATGAACTGCTAAAGATTAATACAAATTAATGTTCAATATGAATGTTTGTTGTGAGGTTTTAAAGTCATTTGTTATTCAATGCATATGATCATAAGCTTATCCACTCATTTCAATTGTGATTACAGATACAGCAGATCTACAAAGCGACCCGAACCACCTGAACTTGCCCAAACTGCACACAAACACAACAACCTCTAAAGCAGCTGAAGACAGAGATCTGGTATGGAAGCTGTCCCGAAATGTAATTGAGAATCAGCAGTATGTCCCTGCTTGGTCTGCATTTAATGCCTTCACGTCAGACACTGCTTGTTCAGTAGCCAGTGTACTCTACCTGCCCTTCATAAGAGAATCACCCTCAGATTTGTCCACTATCTATACATCTATGATACGACTTGTACAGCTTGCTGCAGAACTGGGACAGCACCATATTCTTGTGACAGCAGACCTTGCTATTTATAGTAAAGCACAACAGATCTTGTGGAGCAAACCATCACCCTTACAAAGGAAAGATCACAATGAGACTGGGAGGTATGCATATCACAATGGCTTACCTAGCAAGCATCGGAAAGCTCTATGGCGATGGTGGACTCTTTGACATACTAACTGAGTCAGATGTGTATGCAGAGGGAACAGCTCGACAGTTGCTTCAAGGGAAACAGCTGGCAAGAAGAGTAAGAAGCATTAAGCTAGCCCCTGAGGCTTTGTTCAGGCTCTTCTGGCAAGCCATGCAATCATGGCTTGAAAAACAAGGCCTATGTGCAATGACTGAAGCACAAGAGCAAATCCTACGAGATATACAGCATGCATTTCATGGTAATGACAAGGCTACTGCTCAGCAGCTCATCGGTGAGGTGGAGACTGAACTTCCTGAGATCCAGAAGAGAATCCAGATGTTCACAAATTAGGGAGTTAAGCAATCAGCAACCTTTGGATACTGGTTAATTTTCCTCAATGGTGCTGATCTATTCTGCCGTGCAAAGGCAAAAGACCGTAACTTCAATTTTTTCAAAAATGATTTTTTTTATTTTCGGAACAGCTAAGGTCTGCTTGATCATGTGGCCAAATATCTTAAATGAACTCGTCTGTTTTTCAGAGAAAATAAGGTTGTTGTCTTCACCGTAACTTCCAAAAGCCTGCTTTGGCTTTAGAAAACCAATGCAGAATGCCGTAACATCAGTTACGGTTGTTTGCCTTTGTTTTGCGGCACTCAAAAACGTTCAAATGGAGTTACGGTTTCAATTGAACTAATACGTAACCTAGCAACAACAAACACATCTAGCATTAGCCTAGCCTACTCGCTGGCATTTCAACACAAAACATCCCAAACATGAGTCGTTTGTAAGTATCTTACCCTGGCAGTTAAATCAAAAACACTCTTGTCTTGTGAGTCTTGTGACAGGTATCCACGTGTATGTTACATTGGCTTATAAAATACAGAGTTTATATCGTGATAAGCAACTAAGTGAGCGAAGAAACGGAAGTTACTGTATTTTGCCTTGGCATGACCACTTACGATAGACTATAGTTTACTACTGTAACTTCAAAATAGGGTTCAAAAGTGCAGTTTTAGATCAACAATTTCAAAGATTTCTAATTTAGATAATGTGTAATCACTAAAACATCAAACTGCTAGATTTCCAGTGTCCTACCTAAAATACATTTGGCAGGACAACTACTTTGAAAGTACAAAAACTTTGAAGTCGTTTTTCTCCGTTCTACACTTCGGCGATTTACGGTCTTTTGCCTTTGTAGGGCAGTATTGCTAAGGATTCTTCGTTCGGAGCGTGAAGCTGACTTTCAACTTCACCTGAATTGCATGTGTGAAGTCATGCCGTGGTTCCGAGCTGCTGGCAGGACCAATTATGGCAAGTACAGGCCAGTCTATGTTGCAGAAATGAAAGCACTTGAACAAGAACAACCAGAAGCATACGCATTCATGCAGCAAGGTGGGTTAGTTGTTCGCCGGTCTGAGCATCGAAGCTTCAACTGTGTGGCTACTGATCAGGAACTGGAGCAAACCATCAATCGAGAAGGCAAGAGTCAGGGTGGAGTTGTTGGCTTCACATTACGAAAAGGAGCTCTCACAAGATGGTTGATGACAAGACATGTGACCACAGCATATGTGGATGCCATGAAAGAGCTTTGTGACACTGATGATCAGAGCCTGAAAGCACACAAGTAGCATGGAGCCTCCAGAATGGACCGAGACGAAAGAGACCTACAGAAGATAATGGAAGCTGTGGAGCAGGGACAGAATCCCTTTGATCTTGATAGCATTCCTGAGGAGCTGATCAAGATTGCAAGTGGTCAGGTTGCATCTGAGAAGGTTGCAAAAGAGCTCTCAAGCTTCCTCCAAGATGGTGCAAAGCAGAATGCCATCTTTATTGAACAACGACTGGCAAAATCAAAAAGAACATAGAGCTTCTGGGAGCCAGAGAAAAGAAAACAGTGTGCAACCTTCAACGACATGAAAACATCAGTTGGAGTCAGCATTTCTAGAAAGGTTCACATGGACTCAGACGTGCTCTTTCGAAGATTACTGGCTGTCTCCAAGCAAAGAGAGGTGTCCATGGAGACTGTGATGTCTCATGAACTCGCAGCTGTCCCACCCTCTTTGTTTTATGATGATGGAAGCATGAGGAAGACAACAAAAGCTGACCTGGCCAAGAAACTCGAGGCTGTCGTTGAAAAGACACAGCAGATGCCAAATGTTGAAGAACCATCAGCATATATCATCGATGGCATGGCTCTTCTACAGAGTCTCAACCTTTCAAACGTTCAACGACCTGGGAGAGTGTGTCTGGAAAAAGATTGCAACTTTAATGGGAAAGGAAGGCAACAGCTGTGTCGTTATTGTGTTTGATAGATATGACCACCAACACTCAGTTAAAGATCTTGAAAGACAAAGAAGAGGCACTATTCAAACCAGCAGACGAACACATATCATCACAGGACAAACAAGTGTTCCAAACTACAGAAAATACCTCAGGTTCAGTGGAAACAAAGCTGCTCTATGTAGCTTTGTCAGCACCTTCATCGCCAGTACTGGGCCAACGAGAATTTCTTTAGGGAAGACTGTCATCTTAGCAGGTGGCTTTGAAAATGGTCAGGAGGTTAAGAGGGTTAGCAAGTCAGGCATTGATTGCTTGACAGATTTTTACAGTGACCAGGAGGAGGCTGACACAAGGCTGGCGTTACATGCAATACACCTTGCACAGTCACATTCTTGTCTAATTTTCAAAAGATGATACAGATGTACTAGTTTTGCTTGTGTACTATTCAAGCAAAGGGATGTTTGGATCCTCAGCAGTGTTTATGCACTCTGGACATGGCCTTAAGGAAAGATTTGTCCCTATCGGTTTGATCGCTCAGAAGCTTGGAGCAGTGGTTTGTGAGTGTTTACCTGCATGCCACGCCCTCACAGGTTGTGACACCACAAGCAGTTTGTACCGAATTGGGAAGGCCACTGCCCTCACAAGACTGAAAACCCATCTTTGTGAGTTACAGGAAATGACCAAATTTGGACTCTCTTGTAGCATGGAAGAGGCTTTGCTTTATCTATTGGATAAATGTGTTGACTCCTCTGTTGTATACCCCAAAAATATTGGTCTAGTTTTCAGGCATTTTGGGCTGGTTTTGAGCACTTGTTGGGCTGGAAATTTTTGCTGGACCTGGCAACCCTAGCTAGCGGGAATTCATGTTAGCTAGTAAGGCTGTCCCCGACTAAGATTTTCTTTGGTCGACCAAAACTTGACTAAAACGTCTGAAAATCGACTAATCGAACTTTGAAACGCTTAAAATAAATTTAAAAAACATACAAAAATGTTCGTGATCTGACTCAATGGCTGCTGGACATTGCAGATACAGCCGCTAATAGCCTTCTAATAATAAGACTCATATCACCAGTCCTGTTCTAACCGAATGCCGATGGTATTTAGTATCTCTTACAATGTACTACAAATTAAAAATATTGTTTGTTTAACATGCAAATCATCAGAGCGCGCTTATCACTGCCTGAAAACTTGCAGCATGCGAACTTGCGTAGAAGCTGAGTGGGGAACGTTGCAACAGAGAAAGATTTTGTCTTGGCCGGAAAAGATAATGTCATTTCGATTAGGATGTGATTCTTATAATAGGCATATTCCTTTTTCAACCCGTGAGTGAGTGAAGTAGGGCTAGACCAACTTACGTTTTTCAGGCTACATCATTTTCGACGTTGAACTATGAAAAATAAACCATTGTTGTCAGAGTTTGCATTCAAAGTTTTTCGAGTCACCCGGTACTTTGTAAATGTACTTTAATGAAATGCCGCCATACCACAGATTTCTTTGCCATTTCGACTAATAACACCGACAAAGTAGGCTATGGCAGATTTTGTAGTTCTGCAGCCAATTGTGCGCGTGCCGTGTGCAAAATAACAAACCAAAACAAAGCGCAGATTAACGAAAGGGAAAACAGTACCACCTTTTCTTTTAAATTATATATTTTTAGAGTTGGTTTATTTGTCTTAAATAATATAATCTACAATTTCTGTTGAACATGTCGTTAATTCAGCAATGATGACACAAGCGGGAATCAGATCTCACACTGCCATATGGCAGCTCGACTAAAACAATCTTAGGCGACCAAGAGCATATCGACCAGAAAATCGACTAGTCGACCAAGTGGGGACAGCCCTATTAGCTAGTAGCTAGCTAGTTTACTAATGATGGACGACCACTGTTTGACGAACTGTGACCACCAGTGGCGGTTCTAGCACATTTGGCACCCCGGGCGTGTTCTTCACTTACACCCCCCCGCCCCATCACAGTACACGAAACGAGTCGGACGCACACAATCGCAATACCTTTTTTCGCCAAACACAAAATGCGGAAAAAGCCGACGCTCTTGTCGGAAAATGCCGCCCCTAACTTCGTGGCGCCCCGGGCGGCTGCCCGTGCCTAAAACCGCCCCTGGTGACCGCACACTGGAGCGGCGCATAAAAAGCACCAAAATGCGACCCCCAAATAACTGAAGCTTAAAATATTTCTCATTTTGGAACTCACGTTTTCTACTATGCTTGCCTGTCATGTTATTTATACAGTAAAGCAGGCCTGACTTAGGCTAGACTACGTATTTCACCACCCTACCAACTATGAAAAGGGGCTCTTGTTGGCATTCCGTATTGTCCGCTAGATGCTTTCTGTGTGTTTGTCATACATTTTTGTCATACTTTCGTTTGAGCCTACATCCACGGACTAAATAGAATGAATAGGGTAATCTCGGGCATTGCATTGTGCACAGGATTTCTTTTTATTTGTTTGACCTGGTAAACCATGAATACATTTTTCAAGCAGTTATCGGAAGATGCGATTTGCACCAAAAGTTAAGACATAACTTAACTTAAGACATGCACCATAATCGGGCCAGGTACAGTGCAATGTAGTCAGTACAGTATAACCTATTTTAGAGTTCTTTCCCCTGGAACAGATGGGCTAGAGCTTTCTTGGTTTTTCAACATTCAGGTACGCGTATCTTCAACTATTTTCAGATTTAAACGTATGACACATCATTTGAAAGCTTATAATCTGCACTTTCACAATCTGTAAAAAACTGGGAAATTAGTTGACCGACAACCGCCCCTTTTCACCAGAGCGTGCCATATAGGGCTTTTTCTTTCATTACATTTTAACCTTCCGTTCCTCACAAAAAATTGTCTTCCTCAACTTTTTTTTCCTTTTTATAAAAGAAAAAGTGTTCAATTTTCTTTCCCGAGCTGTATATGAAAAAATATATTTTGTGTGTCACATAGTTTAGTACTTAACAATCCTACAGCCCGCTGGCCCATAGGAACGCTTGTCATGTCAACTAAATTGATGCAACCACCACATTGGATTTTATTGAAAGGTGTAAAAACTTTTCACTGGCCAAAAAGTTTGTCTGATCTCCCCAAAAATTGGTTGCGATGATCTTCAGACCAAGCCTCATAAACAATCTTAGAAAAAAAAATTCGGACAACCGTTTGTTCGTTACAGCCAAATGTGGCAGCTACATACAGGAAGTGCGTATCTCAGCAACCATTTGTCTTATTGTCAAGTTAATCGGCCACGTGGGGCGCTATAGCTGAAAAACACTTTAAACCAGGGGTGTCAAACATACGGCCTACGGGCCAGAACCGGCCTAACAAAGGGTCCAGTTCGGCCCCTTGGATGACTTTGCAAAGTGTGAAAATTGCAGTAACTTACAGTTTCTTTAACAAAATCCACTGCTATTCCTGATTTGTCCACTAGAGGTTGCGCTGTCGGGTCACTCTGTCCTAGTGTAGCAGGCCTATGCTCTGATGCAATTATAGGTCCCATGTGGTAACGTAGAGGCTGTGAGACACAACACTGTCAAGGGCAGGCAACTGTCGATGTAGGACAGTGGCAGATTGGATTTCGGATCTTGCTGGAGATTTGGACAGCCAAATTATGCACAAAGTTAGTCAGTTGTTGCTTTTTTGTTGCAATCAGTGAGGGCACGGACATTACAGATGTTGCTCAACTGGCCATATTCATTGGTGAGACAAAGGAGTTGGTGCCGATGGCAGACACCGCAACAGTGAATTACATTTTCAACTCTATTGTTGGTGCGCTGTCAGGGCCGGGGTGGACTGGGCCAGTGCTGTCAGCCTGGCTACAGATGGCACACCATAGATTATTTTTCTGTAATGCACATGTAATGCCAACAGACTGAATATGATCAAATTAAGACATCAAATTGTTGAAATTGTACTTATTTTTCTAAGGCTCAGGCTGTTCATCATCTGATTTGTAAATGGATGGTTTATGAATTATGAACGTTTTCCTAATGTACATGTACTTCTTTACACTAAAAGAATTGGAGGTGTTGTTATTAGGTGTGCTTGCTTTCGGCAGCACAACCTATTGTAATCTCACATATGTTATTATATACCAAAATATTACTTTTACAATTTAAGTTAAAAAACATGCACAGATCTGCAACTGACGCAAGCACACCTCACAATTTCCCCAGAAATTGTACCCTCTCTAGTTTATAGGTTATTAACTTGGGCTGTGGGCTAATTATCAAATTGGGCTGTGTGTGGCCCATGAACTAAAATTAGTTTGACACACCTGCTTTAAATGGTCAGTACTCCCAAATGCAGATATTTCAACCAAACTTGATGTGTTGCATGAGTGCAATAGCTTGTTGCACAAGTACCATAGGCTATGTCCTTTCTGGACTGCTTGGCCCTTTCATTGTTGCTTGCAGCTATATGTGGGGGCCAAGCAGCGAAGCTGCGTAGCCACTTATTGTGTTTCTACCTTTTCTTAGGGTTAGGGTTTTAATCGTTTGACAGCACTACTATTACATTTCTATGTAACGCCAAGTTAGTCAAAAATAAATAAATAGGTAAATAAATAGATAAATACATACATAAATAAGGCTATGAAAACAAATCGGGGAAAAAAAGATGACAATAAATATCTAAATATAGCATTATATAATGATATGGCTGAATCCATTTACCGACATCAAAAAATAAATACATTAATTTATTTCATAATGACGTTTTTGGAAAGACAACATTTATTTATTTCATGGGACTTTTCCACACAACATTTATTTACACACCACATTTATTTCTGTGCTGTATTTATTTCCGATCTCACATGCAAACGAGAGGGGCGTGGTTATCTTCAGACCAACGCAGCTCCACACAAGATCAAAGGCAGATAGGGACACCTAGATTCGGTAGATTATGGAAGACATTAGTCGTGTCAGAGATCGCATGCTGGCCTTATAGATCAAATTGATCAGCATGGCTTGTGAGGATGTATTATTTTGGCACACATTGTAGATTTTGTAGAGGAACTTGACT
Organism: Hypomesus transpacificus; assembly: GCF_021917145.1. Lineage (NCBI taxonomy): Eukaryota > Metazoa > Chordata > Actinopteri > Osmeriformes > Osmeridae > Hypomesus > Hypomesus transpacificus. Next base: position 11,488,922 of record NC_061076.1, read on the forward strand.
AACTCGGCGTTCCATACATTTCATCAACTGCCATTAGAATCTTTGCAAGGGAGGGAGGGACTGCAGGAAGCAAAAATGTAATGTTTGGCTAATAGCAGTTGATTCAGTGTTTTTTTTTGCAGTGGGGGCAGGCCTGTCCGAACAACCCCCCCCCCCCCCCCCCCCCCAAAATAAAAAAATAAAATATGTTTTGCGTATGAAACGGAACTGTCTGCTTAATTTGATCTTGCCATATTGGCTAATATTCTGTAGCAAATAATAACAATAAACCCACTATTAATTACATTATCTTAATGCAGTGTAACTACTTCAGCATAATAAGGCACCTAAAATACAAACGTGAGCAAGGGCAAGGGCGTTCAGCAATCACTATCGAATCAACAGAATCAGAATGGGGTTTTATTCGCCATGAAAGTTGCGAGACAAGGAATTTACTTTGGCAGGAAGAAGCCTACCGAGGCAGCCATTTTCGGCACCATCTAAGGGTTTCAGCATTACATGAGGAGAGGGGAGAAAAAAGGCAACCCCCAGACTATGCTCCAAGGGGAGTACAGTGTGGGAACAGGCAAAAAAACACCTCTGCACATAAGCACATACATTGTACAACATTACAGAACCACATGACTTGCAACGAGGAGGGGGGGAGGGGTATGGACAAGCAGCATCTGGACCTGAAGCAATAATAGGCGCTGGTCGCAGACCCGCCAGCCACACCGGGGGAACAAACAGGCAAAGGCGTTGGATGGGGGAAGGGGTGTGATAGCATATCTGTAGTAGATGAAAGTTAGTGTATGAGTGTGCCTGGGTTGGCGCCTTCGCCTAGGCCACAATCAGTCAGATTCTCAGTTTGCAGATAGTATTGCCATGGAGACATCCTTAGTCATGACCCAAGACAGAGACGCAATCCACAGGTGTCTGTAGGAGGTGGAAGGGAAGACACTACAGAGAGTCTCACTGCAGCGCTCTCCAGGGGAGATGTTGTTCCAGCAACGGCCTTGGCCAAGGCCTGAGCTGGTTACGGGGCCGAAAGCAGATAAGATTGAGGTAGTTGCTTGGTCAAGTAGGCGCCTTCAATTCCACGTCTACTCATCATTATGGCCTCCAAGTAGGTTCACTTTCCTGTGCAGAGCCGCTAGCTTCTCCATGATGTTACCCAAATTGTGCTCAACGCGTTGTTAAGTCACAGTCTGAGTGCCACCACCTCTGCCCACCGCATCAATCAAGTTGGGCAGCCTTACGGGGCTTTTGACAGCTGGAGCCATTTCTGTAATTTTCCGATATACCAGGCCAGCGCCCAATCCAATCAGCAGAGAGCCTGTAATCATGGTTCCAAAGAGGAAGATGTCTTCAACGTCCTCCACGGAAAGCGCCGCTAGGCACACGACACGCCACTTATACTACGCGTCCATCAAGTACCCAGCTGCGTCCCGTCAGGACAGTTAGGTTCCCCCGAACCCGAGTTTCTCTTCGAGAAGATGGTGTGAATTGCGTTGAGAGACCAGCTAATCAATTCCATGCTTTTTGCTTCGGAGAGTGATGCGGAGAGAGTCTCTCTCGAGTATATACAAGACAAGACAATACGATAGAAGCCAAGCAGGGACGATCAGGGGAGGAGCGAAAAAATTTGACCGTCTTCGTCGAGAGCCAAAGAGAGAAGCCACGTGCCAAGTGCAATTTAGCTAGCAAGTGAACACGTGATCTCAACTGGCTAGTTATCCTCCGGACAGCGGCAGTGTCTTTTTTCTTTCTCTCACTTTAACGCAGAGTGGCACACGTGCCCGCTCGCGGTGTGAAGCACGAGTCCGTGCTATTCTCCGACATTAACTCTGCTGATAGACGGCCTTTTGTACGGCCGTATTTCTGATACCGTGGCGGCAGAAATTTAGCCATGGCGGGCTTAACCCTTTACTGCCTGAGCCAAAATTCTGAACATTCCATATGCTGTTGAAATATGATATTCGTATTATTTCAATATTTTATGAATTTTCATATTTAATCTGTTTAAATCTTAACTGTTTACAACATATTGAAGAGGAGAACTAGGGGATTTTTATGATGTGAATAAACATATGATTACTTAAGGCAAATCATATTTTATCAAGGTGATTTTAGGCAGCAATTTTTTACAAAAACTTCTGCATCCACCATACCTCATCAGACAATTACAATTTTTACCACAATTATCACAAGATGGAGAAATACTTTAAATAGGTGGAATATCCACAAATATGTGGGCAATGTAGAACTTAAGGCAGAGTAGAAATATCATATTTTGATTAAAAGTTATGACCATTGTAGTGACTAGTGGAGATATAAGGGAAACCGGAATTATCCTCCCCAAAAGTAGCTAGCGCTATGGCTAGATACTCCTCTCGATAACTAAAAAACTTTAGAGTTTCTTCCACAATCTACCAAATTGGCCAAACAAGGCATGTACATTTAGCTTACAGTGTACACAATCTAGCTAGTTAATGTTGTTTTTCCAAGTTTTTTAGAAATCTGCTCAAATCGAGGCTAAACAGTGCTACTACCGTCATAGCTGCCTGTCACGAACGGCCAAGCCAGACACGTAATTCTTTCCTGAAAAAACTTGCGTCACTCCCACAAACAAATTCTTCATAAGTAAAACGTTTAGACTTTTAATTGACAATATTGACAACACATATTAAGAAACTTGTATTTAATTATAATATCTTCGATTTCAATTAGAAGCAGTAAATCTAACACTCAATCTTCCATGGTCTCTGCTCTGGCTCCGCCTCAGAAAACAATGGCTGCCGTTGCTGACGATACATTATTTTCCCCTCCCAGTAACCCCTTAACCAATGATATGTACTTTGAGCTTATGTTGTCATGAGTATCTGGCAGTTTTCAGAAATACAATCGGTGATTGGATGGCAAAGATATTAAAAAAAAATAAAAATGCCCATATTTGAATGGTACGGCAGAAAAGGGTGAATTTACTGATTTATTTATCTAGTGATATCGTGGGAGATCCCAAGTCTGATGTGATACCAGTCGAATTGATGCAGTCGCCATTAATTAAAAAAAAAATGTTTTAAAGTTATTCGCTTCTCCTCCTAAAATGTTGTCCCAAGTTCACCAAATTTGTCAAAGATGATCTTCAGACTAAGGCCGAATCCCAATACTCCCGCTTACCCCTAGCCCTTAGTTAACCCCTAGCCCTTGGCCTTCGAAACTAAGGGGTAAGGGCTACATTTCCCTAAGAAATGGGTCGCCACTTGGTTACAGGTACGTCATTTAGCATATATCTCCAAAGCAAGTAGTGTTATGCACAGATATTAAACGAAATTCGCTGCTAATGGAGTTTACTTAAAACTGTAGACATACTAGTAAAATAAATACGGGACTTTTGTGCAATCCAGCACTGTAACATTAGCGTACCAAACTAGCGATTTTTAGAAACGTTTCAATTAGGTAAATCGTTGCAAATATATACAGTGCCCTCCAAAAGTATTGGAACAGTGAGGCCAATTCCTTTATTTTTGCTGTAGACTGAAAACATTTGGGCTTGACATCAAACGATGAATGTGAAACCAGAGATCAACGTTTCAGCTTTTATTTCCAGGTATTTACATCAGGATCTGATGCACAAATTAGAAAATATCACCTTTTTGTTCGAACCCACCCATTTGTCACGTGAGCAAAAGTATTGGAACATATGACTGACGGGTGTGTTTTGTTGCCCAGGTGTGTCCTATTACATACATTATTCAATCAATAAATACCACTGAATGTCTACACTCAGGTTCATATTGGGTAAGATAGGTTTTGTCTATGCAGACTGTATTCAGAGGTGAAAACAACATGAAAACCGGAGCGCTGTCTTTGGGTGAAAAACAAGCAATTGTGAGTCTTAGAGAAGATGGAAAATCAATCAGAGCCATTGCAGAAACATTGGCCATAGCCAGTACAACCATTTGGAATGTCCTGAAGAAGAAGAAAACTACTGGTGTACTAAGTAACAGACGTCGAACAGGTAGACCAAGGAAAACATCAGCAGTTGATGACAGAAACATTGTGAGAGCTGTAAAGAAAGACCCTAAAACAACTGTTAGTGAGATCAGCAACAACCTCCAGATGGCAGGAGTGAAGGTATCACTATCTACTGTTCGCAGAAGACTTCATGAACAAAAGTACAAGGGCTACACCAGAAGATGCAAACCACTCATTAGCAAGAAGAATAGGAAGGCCAGGCTGGAATTTGCCAAAAAGTACAGAGATGAACCTCAAAAATTCTGGGACAAAGTTTTATGGACTGATGAGACAAAGATTAACTTTTACCAAAGTGATGGAAAGGCTAAAGTTTGGAGAAAGAAAGGAACTGCTCATGATCCCAAACACACAAGCTCATCTGTGAAACACGGTGGAGGTAATGTCATGGCTTGGGCTTGCATGGCTTCTTCTAGGACGGGCTCATTAATCTTCATTGAGGATGTAACACATGATGGCAGCAGCAAAATGAACTCGGAAGTCTACAGAAACATTTTGTCTGCCAATTTAAGGAAAGATGCAACCAAACTGATTGGCAGAGCCTTCATCATGCAGCAAGATAACGACCCAAAACACACTGCCAAAACAACAAAGGAGTTCATCAGGGGCAAGAAATGGAAGGTATTAGACTGGCCAAGTCAATCTCCAGACTTAAACCCTATAGAGCATGCATTTTACCTGCTTAAGAGGAGACTGAAGGGAGGAACCCCACAAAACAAACAACAACTGAAAGAGGCTGCAGTGAAAGCCTGGGAAAGCATCAAAAAGGAAGAATGCAAAAGTTTGGTGACGTCAATGGGTCACAGACTTGCTGCAGTTATTGAAAGCAAAGGATTTGCAACTAAATATTAAGTCTTATTCACTTAAATATGTTTTAAGTATATCTGTTCCAATACTTTTGCTCACATGACAAATGGGTGGATTCAAACAAAATGTGATATTTTCTTAGTTGTGCATCAGATCCTGATGTAAATACCTGGAAATAAAAGCTGAAACGTTGATCTCTGGTCTCACGTTCATTATTTGATGTCAAGCCCAAATGTTTTCAGTCTACAGCAAAAATAAAGGAATTCGCCTCACTGTTCCAATACTTTTGGAGGGCACTGTATGTTCAGGACTGTGTATAACACAAAACAAGACTGTTATCATTTTTTCTCAATTAATTAAGCCGAAAATATTACATTTATCGGACTCTGGATGATCTGGCCGCCATTGTTGCCGGTCGCGCAGTATTCACATAGCCCTAGGTTTCAAGTAAGCTCCCGATCTTACTTGGTTTTAAGGGGTGTATACCCCGTAGTCTTAGCCCTACCCCTAGCTCAAAATCGGCACCAATTTGGGTTGTATATCTCAGTAAATCTATAATACACTCACACCAAACTTGGTAAATATATTCTGTCCTGTTCTGAGGATATTTTAATTGTTTGTTGTTTTTTATAATGATTATTTAACAAGAATGGACAGACCTGCCATTGTGTGTGTGTGTGTGTGTGCATGTCTTACCTGCCCACTGGAATTGCAAAATAGAAGACTGACAGCATTCGTGTCCTCTTCTCCTTAATGTACAGATCAGCTATTATGGTGGGTGCTATGGTGGAGTAGCTGGCTTCCCCTACTCCAACCAAACCTCTTGTCAATAGCAGTGCCCAGAAATACTGAAATACAAAAGTAAGTGTAAAATATACATATATTTATATTAGGACTGGCCCCTAATAGTCAACCAAACAATTGATGAGGAAACTCTTTGTTAACCAAGTTGACTGGTGGATTGGTTGCAGAAAAAAAATAACTCAACAGGAAGAGATTTTAATCAGTCAGTGACAGACAGACATGATCGTTTACACAGCTGGTCCAGCCGTAATTAATTATGTCAGGCAGGAATAACAAAGGTTGGGATGATTTTTAGAGGGCCGTGGGCCGTGCCAAATGACTGTGTCACTTCACCCTACTTCCCTCGGGGGAATGTCCCTGTAATTACTGTAAGTCGCTCTGGATAAGAGCGTAGCTAAATGATTAAATGTAAATAATGACTCCAAAAAGTTGACAGGCAAACTCTGCATGCAAATGAAACATATAAGTAGCCTAACATTAGCCACTTTGCTTGGCCGGTAGGTCTAACGTTAGATAACCTAGATAAATATGCACTATATGGCTCATCCAAGTATTAATGGGGAAGTTAAATTAATACCTTGTTTACTGCATGTATAACTCAATATGCATTTCTCTCTCAATACAAGCATTCACTATACTGCCCGTGTCAGCCTCAACTGAGAAACGAAAGAGTATGGACAAAATTGCTGATTTATTGCACTTGACGTGTAACTGATGTTACACTTTGTATATTGATAAATTAGCAACATGTTCAGACCATCTTCTTGCTGGTTTTTCCAACACATTCAGAATCATCAGCCTACCGCTTTTGTTGGCGTTGCTGCGGCTCACTGTGTGTGTGCTTGGAAACGTTATATTTTAAAGGGTTATTTTTATGGTTTACTATTTCTCTGTAATGTAGAACAGTGTTAGCAATGTTACTTAAAACATTATTTCTCAGCACTGGAACTCAAACCATTTTCTGATACCCCCAAAATATATTTTTTATTAATTTAATTAATATCATAAACGTGCGAAGACTAGGAAAATAAGAAAATACTTGGTCAGGGGCAGCCCTTGTGTATAAAATAGTTTCATGTATCTTTTTCAACCTCCTAAAACTGAAGATGTGTTATTGTACTCTAACTCAAACTGTAATGGAATACAATACTTCAGTGATATTCCTGGACTAAATTCCCAAAAAGTTCCAATCGCTAGCTGAGTCATTAATCTAATGCAAAGCTTTATAAAGTGCTTTGTGTCTTATACTATTATTTGTGTGTATTCATCTTTGTGCCTAAACAAGATGTCGCACCAAGATGTGCACCAAAAAAAAACAATGACGTACATTTCTCAGGATCAAATAATAAAACAAATATTTTGGATTCCTAAACCTATTGTAATTGTTGGTATTATTATTATTATTCTAGTAACTCATTTCATGAACTCATGGGTAAAAAGTTTAGACATTTTGCATATTGATACAACATGCCACAACTAGAGAGGGTACAATTTCTGGGGAAATTGTGGCGTGTGCTCGTGTATTTTTGTATGCCCTTTGACTGGTTAGCTCCTGCAAATTCCCACAGCAGAAGTGTAGTAGTTAGACTAGCTAGCTCTACAATTTCCTGGGGCTAGGTCTGAATCTAAGAGCAAAACTTGCAGGTAGCTACTCTGTGCTTAATATGTATTTAGCTGGTGGGCTCCATGACACCGGGAAAGTAGGGCTCGTGAGATTGCTCACCAAAAGTACGAAGGGGAACCAAGTAACCTAAACTTTCTTAGACTTTTAGCTATGGTATAAATGCTGAGGGCTCGCTGTCGTATCTATGAGTCGTTGCTAACGTGTGATGAAGTTGTGACGTTAGGCTAGCACTGATTACCCGTGTGCCACACAAGGCACTTTTGCCATAAAAACTTAATTCAAGGCTAAACCGTCAAACGGAACTTCCGCGCGAATACAAGCAACTCAATCGGGACCAAGACGAACATTTTGACACTGACGTTGTAAGGCAGATTTTCTGTGTACGTGTACAGCTTGAGTCTCTGTAAGGTCAAAAGGTCATACAGCGAGGCCCCCTCTGAACAGAATATAGCACACAGCCCAGACAGTAAGGAAGTAAAGAGAGTAAGGAAAATCATGTACAAATAGGGCTAATGTGAATTACGACTACTTCACCTGCCGAACATTCTAGTGTATCAGTGCACTGACGACTGAATACCGGTTAAGGAACCAATTCTGTTTATTCTATATCTGTACTGGCCAACTCATGTATTTAATCATGGCAGAGAGACAGAGTGTTTTACTCATGCCATCAGTTTGTCTTGAACTGATTGTTTGATCCGGGAAGCTCGACTAATAAACCAAAGTCAACTCCTTTCCTTTGTTGTGACTCCTTCCGGCCTACCTTCTCCAGAATAATCATCATATCAGACGTTGTCTATGTAGTGTAAATATTCAAGTTTTTGAAAGCGTGGGAAAATAATAATGAAAAAAAAACATATGAGACAGAACAATGGTTGTGCTCGCCGAAGGCTTGAACACACCCAACTAACACCCACACCAAGAATGGCCCACATCAGACCTTGGGGGGGGGGGGGGGGGCGCCACAGGCCACGTCCACATGTCAATTTCTCAAACTGATGGCATCCACCCGATTCGTCCCAATTCTTCTGAAACTTGTTGTACATGCTTCATGAGGAACAAAAATGCCTCAAGAACCCATAAAGTCCGCCATGATGGATTTTCCTGTTCATTCAGGGCTCGACATTAACTTTTTGAGGCGCTTGTCCTTTGCACAAGTACATTAACGTTTCACATGTCCATGCACAAAAGTTACTTGTCCGGGTAAAGATTTATCATTTAATATATATATTTTTTTGTGTTGACATTAGCTAGCTAGCGTCGGCAGCTGTGTATATAGCAAGCATTTGTATTGGTTAAATGTACATATTAACTTATATTCAACTGTAAAGTATACACCTTTTAAAGGATCCCTTGGTAAATCAGCCTCTGCCGGGTAGAAAGGGAAATTGTAGAAAAAATTTAAAGTTAACACCAACATTTAGTGGCAAATTCCATTGTTATGTCTACAAAATTATTTTAGATATAGTATAAGTTTAGCTAGCTTGCAAATACTGAGGATAGCCTACCAAAGTTGAGTTAGCCAATGTCGTTAGCGATGCTAGCTAACGTTAGTTTGCTAGCTGTATATAACTTTTCACTGGGTCTTGCAGCGCTGCTTGAGTTCCTGAAAATATTATGAAATGTTATGTTCTACTAGCCACTTTCCTACTTTAGCAAGTCACAGTATTTCCAAGCCCTGATAGTATAACTGAGACGACACAGTAAATAATTCCTCTTTCAAGTAATAAGCTGAGCACACCGGCGACCAACAAGGCAGGCTAACAGCTAGACCTCGTCCTGACACGTAACTGTATCACTGACTTAACCTCTGTAACCCCACTACACACTTCTGATCACTACTTTATCCAATTCTCTGTCTCTCTCCCTCCAACCCCTCCTACGTCCCCTCCCCTTGTAACTTTCCGCCGCAACCTCCGCTCCCTATCCCCCTCCCATTTCTCCTCTATTGTAACATCCTCCCTCCCTCCCATTGACGAGTTCTCGTCCCACCCTACTAACACTGCCACCGACTCCTTGTTAACCACTCTAACTGCATCTCTTGACTCTCTCTGTCCCCTGTCAACCAGGCCTGCGCGATCTTCTCCCTCCTGCCCGTGGCTTACGGATGTTATTCGTGAAGAGCGGTCCACCCTTAGGGCAGCTGAGAGGAGATGGCGCAAGTCCAAAGACGGTCTGGACCTTGATAAGTATCACTCCCTCAAATCTTTCTCTTCTCACATAACTGGTGCTAAAACCATCTACTTTCTGAATAAAATTAACTCTGCTTCAAACCCGCATAAGCTTTTTTCTACCTTCTCCACCCTTCTTAACCCACCTCCCCCTCCCTCCACCCTGACAGCAGACGACTTCTCCTCCTTCTTTGAGAAAAAAGTCGCCGACATTAGCAGTCGGTTCCCTAAACCCACCTTTCCTACCCTCTCTCCCTCCACGACTGACCCAACTAAATGTCTAAACTCTTTCTCTCCTCTGTCCGAGGCAGAGATCTCTGACCTCATTCTCTCTCATCGCCCCACCTCCTGTCCCCTTGATCCTATCCCCTCCCCTCTCTTTCAAACCATCTCCCCCTCCATCATAACTTTTCTTCTCCATGTCCTAAACTCCTCCCTTACCTCCGGCACCTTTCCCTCTGCCTTCAAACAGGCCAGAGTTACCCCTCTACTCAAAAAACCCTCCCTTAACCCTGCCGTCCTCCAGAACTACAGACCGGTATCACTGCTACCCTTCTTCTCAAAAACAATTGAACGTGCTGTATCTAACCAACTGTCTAACTTTCTCTCTCAGAACAACCTGCTTGACCCCAACCAATCGGGCTTCAAGACCGGCCACTCCACAGAGACTGCCCTTCTTTCAGTCACCACTGCCCTCCAGTCTGCCAGAGCGGCCTCCAGGTCATCCGTCATCATTCTGCTGGACCTTTCTGCAGCTATTGACACGGTTAACCACCAGATCCTGCTCTCCAGGCTTTCTGAGATGGGCATCACTGGCACTGCACTCCAATGGATCTCATCCTACCTGTCGGGAAGATCCTACCAGGTCTCCTGGGGAGGCAAACTGTCAGGCCCTCGCCAGCTCTCCACTGGTGTCCCACAGGGCTCCGTCCTTGGCCCCCTCCTCTTCTCTCTGTACACCACCTCACTTGGACCAATCATCACCTCCCATGGCTTCTCCTACCACTGCTACGCTGACGACACGCAGCTGTACCTGTCGTTCCCCCCGACTGATCCGGGGATCTCAGCTAGGATTGAGGCCTGCCTCGCAGACATCTCTGCCTGGATGACCGAGCACCACCTCCAGCTGAACCTCGCCAAAACAGAACTTCTCATCATCCCGGCTAAACCCTCCATCTCCCATGATCTGTCAATCACCCTGGGATCTGCGATGGTGACCCCTTCATCCTCTGCCAGGAACCTTGGGGTTACCATGGATGACAAGCTCTCCCTCACGGCCCACATTGCCGCAGTCTCCCGGTCTTGTAGATTCACCCTCTACAACATCCGGAAGATCAGGAAATACCTGTCTGAGCACTCCACCCAGCTGCTAGTCCAAGCAATGGTCCTCTCCAAGTTGGACTACTGCACTTTTTTGTGTTTTACTAATGCAAAATTAGGCTAAATAAAATTGGTAAAATAGACGTAATGCGTGGAACATAACGTGAAGTAGCATGGCATTTTATTTTGTTTGAGTTTTAACTTGTCCAGTGGTGCAAGTAAATTTCTCTTCCACAAAAAAATCCACTTGTCCCGGACAATCAGACAAGCCTTCATGTCGAGCCCTGACAGTGACATTTTGCAGATGTGTAGAATTGATGTCTTTCAAAACGTTATGAGGGAAAAATGACTCAAATACAACATGGCTGAAAGGGGTGTATTTATGTAAATGTCCACATTGCCTCAATATGTTTCTGTAACTAAATCAATAAGTCATTTTGAATGATGGTTTTTGAAACCTAATAGGCTTTAAGGTGACACACCCCTGAAGTATCGTGCAAAGTTACACCTTGATATGTGAAAATATGACTGAATTACAGCTGTTTGAGCTTGGACCAAATCTGACAATGATTGCCATTGGAGAAACGTCTTATTTTATGATCCAGTTACATCTGGTCAACCTTTCGGTTGTAAAACATAGCAATTAGTGTTTATTTTAGGAGGAATCTGCCAATGCTACTTGCAGGTATATTTTATGTTACTATTATATGTTACTACTGGGAGTCAGGTGGCTGAACGGTGAGGGAATCGGGCTGGTAATCTGAAGGTCGCCAGTTCGATTCCCGGCCGAGCTAAATAACGTTGTGTCCTTGGGCAAGGCACTTCACCCTACTTGCCTCGGGGGGAATGTCCCTGTACCTACTGTAAGTCGCTCTGGATAAGAGCGTCTGCTAAATGACTAAAAATGTAAATGTAAATGTACTAACCATAAACATACAAATTGTTTGTTTGTGGAAATTATATATTCAAGAGGATAATATTAATATATTGCCAGTTGGAGATTTTAAAAAAACTACAACCCCAATTCCAAAAAAGTTTTGATGGGTGATTCTCATGAAACCAACTTAAGACATGTCCAAAATGAATTAATGCACATAATAACAGCAAATGCAAAATAATACATTTTAATATATAAGTACACCATTTTTACTACACAGCCCACTTAGTCCTTTAACATTTGTATATTATAAAAAATATTTTTGTGAGATTTCTTTATGAAAAAATGCATTACTGTAACGCGTCAGTGTTGGCATTTAGCTTTCTCACAACAAAATAAGTAATCTATAAATACATATAAAAACATTTACATACAGTCTATAGCAGAATATATTAACATCCAATAAGTATTTATATAAGTTATATAGTCTTATTATCTATATTACAGGCAATCAAGTTTTATTAACCCAAAAAGCTCGACAGAGAAGAGGACATTCAAGATGGCTACAAGGTAAGAACATCCGTTATCTCTTGAGAGTTAAAGTTTTTACTTGAGAGTTAAAGTTTTTACTTTAGTTTTCTTACACCTCTTTTACCCCACCATATGTGATCATTACTGTAACAATGTAGTATTTCAGATATTGTAAGCAAATATTACTAAATATAAACATCCCACAGTGTTGTGGGAACATTGTGATGGAGTAAAAAAATGCTACGTCATAGTGTTTCCCGCCTTTTTATGCTAGTTGAGCTCAAGAGCTTTCATTAACGTAACACAGTCACTTTTGATATTAAGATCTACAACTTTGGAAGAGAAGAAGGCTGCGACAGGAGCTCGGGTTCCAAATACATGACTCGAAAACAAAGAAAAGCACAACAAAAGAAGTGTAGGATAAAATACAACAGGTGTAATGCTAAAAAAACAAACCAGCTAAGCATCATGAATCTTAAACCAGTGTTTCCGCTATGTCGATTTTGCCCGCCACGGCTACATTTCTGCAGCCACGGTATCAGAAATAGGGCTGTACAAAATTTTAGGCCGTCTATCAGCCGTGATTGTTAGAGTGCAGGTCAGAGAATAGCACGGACACGCGCTTCACAGTGCAGATTGCGTGTGCAAATCTGAAATGCACTACCATCAAGATCCACGAGGGCCTTTATTTCAACCCAAGGAGTGAAGGGAGGGGGCTGGGTTAGCCTATCCATTCCAGAAAGCCTCGTATCTTTGTACTTTAGGGCGTGGAATGTAGCGCCACCTATGGGTAATGGTGGGCCAGTTGTGGTGTGGTAATTACTCTTGGTCTATACTTTCAAAAAAGCTAGACCAGAGCAAACCCCCCGCTCTCAGGGTACTGAGCTTCAGCTCAGTCATGATGCTGGGGTGAATGTAGGCCTATCTGTAGAGACCAGGGAGACAGACCCACCCGGCCAGCTGCCCTGATGGGTCTGTGGTAGATCATTAATGCGGGTTGTATCCTACAACGCTCGTGGCCTCCGAGTAGGACATACTGCTGCTGATAGATCAAGACGTTTGGTGGTGGACACATTGCTGGACGAGAGTGACATTGTCTGCCTTCAAGAAACCTGGATGGCCAAGCAAGATCCGGACAAATTGAACTCCCTACACAAGAACTTTCATGGTGCTGGAGAGTCCACTACCGATCTCAGCATGAGAATGGTTCGTGGGAAGATAGCTGGTGGTGTAGCTATACTGTGAAACATAAAATATGACCCAACGTTAAAGGTGGTGCGGCTTAACGTTGACTGAGCTATTGGGTTGGAGTTTAATCATAATGAAAATAAATGTACTATTTTAAATGTGTACACCCCATATGAATCCTATGACCATGAGGATGAATTTCAGAACAGGTTAGCTTTTATTCAGTCCTTTATAGAGGACAATAGTTCATGTTGTGTCGATGTCATGGGTGATTTTAATGCTGACATGTCAGATAAGTGTTTATTCGCACAACATTTGCAGCAGTTCTGTAATGAAACTCAATTAATTATATAAAGCGTTATTGCCTGATACAAGTTTTACCTATGTAAGTGAAGCGTGGCACACAACTTCCTGGCTAGACCATATTGTGACCACAGCCGATGCTCATGACTCACTGGAAAGTATAGAGATATGTTATGGGCTGGCCACCACTGATCACATACCAGTTGCTATGCTGCTAAATGTTGAGAGTGTACCCTTGTTGGCCAACAAGGCTAATGCTGCTCCCTCAAGAAAACTGGACTGGTCAAAACTGACCAAAGAGGTTATGCACAGATATTCTCTATTAACTGACAGCTTACTTAGTGATGTTGAATTGCCTAGAGATGCCCTAATGTGCACGGATATGAACTGCAAGGATAAACATCATGCTGAAAAGCTCTGTGGCATGTATGATGATATTGTCAAATGTCTTTATGCTTCCAGTGCCTTTTATTAATCACAAGAGTAAGGTCCCTAACACACAGCCTGGCTGGAATGAGTTTGTGTCTGAGCAACATGCTGCTGCTAGAGAAGCCTTTAGAGTCTGATCATAGGCAGGCAGACCCAGACAGGGAGTGCTGCTTGATAACAAAAAACTCACAAATGCTATATTTAAATATGCACTCGTTTTAATAAGAGAAATGAAAACACAATGAGAGCAGACTCGCTGGCCAGAAAGATGCAGAATAACAATCTTACTGACTTCTGGAAGGAGGTCAAGATCATAAATAATAACAGAACTCCCCTCCCTTCTGATATCGAGTGGGTTAGTTGTCCAGAGAAGATTGCTGATCTATGGCGTGAGCACTACAGTAAACTATTTAATTGTGTTAAAAGTAACACAGTGAGAATTGATAATGAATATAAAGGTATCTCTGCAGACTTGATAGTTACATGGTTGATGACGTTGTCCCCAAGAAGGTTGTCCGGTCTTTCCCAAATTAGAAGCCCTGGGTTGATGCCGCGGTCCGGGCCAAGCTGAGAGCCCGTACTGTCGCCTTTAATTCTGGGGACCCTGATGAGTACAGGAAGGCCAGATACGACCTTCTGAAGGCCATCAAAGCAGCGAAAAGGGCCTACAGGACCAAGGTGGAGTCCAGCTACCATGGCTCTGACCCCAGGCGCATGTGGAGTGGACTTAAAGCCATTACAGACTACAAAGGGAGAGGCTACAATGAGACCCAGTCCTCTGTCCTACTGCCAGACGAGCTGAACTCCTTCTACGCTCGCTTTGAGAGGGACAGTGACCCCCCTGCAGTGGAGCTACCTGAAGGCCAAGCCAGCGGTGTGCCTACACTAACTGTAGCCGAGGTGAGGCTATGCTTTAAGAAGATCAACCCACGCAAGGCACCTGGCCCAGACGGCATATCAGGTAGGGCCCTTAGGGGCTGCACTGACCAGCTGGCAGGGGTCTTCAGTGACATCTTCAACCTCTCCCTTAACCTGTCTGTACTCCCCACCTGCTTCAAGAGGACCACCATCATCCCTGTGCCCAAGAACACCAAGGTCACATGTCTGAACGACTATCGCCCAATAGCACTGACCTCTATCATCATGAAGTGCTTCGAGCGGCTAGACAAATCATTAATCTGCTCCTCGCTGCCCCCCACACTGTACCCTATGCAGTTTGCATACCGGTCCAACAGGTCTACAGACGATGCCATTGCTCTGACTATGCACACCGCTCTCTCCCACCTGGACAAGGGGAATACATATGTGAGGATGCTGTTCATTGACTACAGCTCTGCATTCAACACCATCATCCCCTCCAGACTGGTCTCCAAGCTTGTGGACCTGGGACTAAGCACCTCCCTCTGCAAGTGGATCTTCCACTTCCTGACGGGAAGGCCACAGGTGGTGAGAATCGGTGACCGCACCTCATCTGTACTGATTACCAACACAGGCACCCCCCAGGGCTGTGTGCTCAGCCCTCTCCTGTTCTCCTTGTTCACCCACGACTGTGCGGCAACGCACAGCTCCAACCTCCTCGTTAAGTTTGCTGACGACACAACCATCGTGGGCCTCATCTCTGACAGTGACGAGTCAGCCTACAGAGAGGAGGTTGACACCCTGACATCATGGTGTCAGGACAACAACCTCTCTCTTAACATCAGCAAGACCAAGGAGATGATTGTGGACTTTAGGAGGCGGCAGGAGGAGGAGCATGCACCCCTATTCATCAATGGATCGGAAGTGGAGAAGGTCAGCTGCTTCAAGTTTCTCGGGGTGAACATCAGCAATGACCTCACCTGGTCTGTTCACACGGACAAGGTGGTCAAAGCGGCCCGTAAGCGCCTCTTCTTCCTGAGGAGACTGAAGAAGTTTGGTATGGACTCAGTCATCCTTACTAACTTATACAGATGCACTATAGAGAGCATTCTGACTGGTTGTATCACAGTGTGGTATGGGAGCTGCACAGACCGGGACCGCAAGGCCCTACGAAGTGTGGTCCGTTCTGCTGAGTTCATCATCGGCAGGAAGCTCCCAGCCCTACAGGACACCTACCACACACGTTGCCTAAGGAAAGCCAGCAGGATTCTAAGAAGACTGTTCCCACCCATCCTTCAGTCTCTTTAGCCCGTTGCCCCTCTGGCAGGCGTTACCGCAGCATCCGGTCGCGCACACGCAGACTGGACAACAGTTTCTACCCAAGGGTCATCAGGCTTCTCAATGGACACTGATATGGACATTTTTACTGCACACTAGTCACTTATACACTGTCACTTTCAGCTACTGGTTGCTCTTTCAGTAACATTGCACTACTGTACCTCGCCACCAGGCTCCTGTTTGGTCATTGACATAGTCACTGATCTGCAAATTTGCACTACTGCACTGTACTCCACTTAGGTTAGATTAGGTTATAGGGTTGTAACAGGTTTTTTTTGTGTATTAGGGTTAGTATAGCGTACTATTTATTGTTATCTGTAATTTAGGATGTTTTAGTGTTGGGGTTAGTATAGTCGTTTATTTATTGCTATCTGTATATTTAGGAAGTTCACTTATCTAAGCTCAGCATAGATGTAAAATTGTTCTGTGTACTTATATGTTATGTTATGCCAGGTGCTTGCGTTGTCTTGTCTTAAGAATTTCAGTGCCCAGTCTAACCTTGTGTTGCTCTGTGCACCTGACAAATAAAAGACTTGAACCTTGAACTAGATCAGTAGATATTTATAATGCCATCCACATGCTAGACAACAACAAAGCTTGTGGTATGGATTGCATTTCTGCAGAGCATCTAAAAAATGCCAGTTATAGACTCAGTCCATTACCAGCCATGTGTCTCACTGGAATTATCGTTCATGGTGTTCTACCAAACTCTATTATGTCAGTACTGTTAGTGCCTGTTGTTAAAGATAAGGTTGGTAAACTGAACAGCATAGACAACTATTGACCCATTGCATTGGCCAGTATCTTGTCTAAAGTGTTTGAGAGAATTATTTTATTGAAATTGGAAATGTATATTCTGACTGCAGACAATCAGTTTGGTTTTAAAAGAAAACATGGTACTGATCTCTGTATCTATGCTCTGAAGGAGATTGACTCGGGTACACAAGTCTTAATTAATCTGTATTTTTACGCTTTATTGATGCTTCCAAAGCTTTCGATCGAATTTGTCATGAAAAACAGTTTATGAAGCTGCTAGCGAGAGGTGTCCCTAAACCTCTTGTGAGGATTTGTGTTCTGGTATGCCAATCAAACTTTTCATGTTAAATCGGACAATGTTGTATCAGCTCCTTTCCATGTTGGCAACGGAGTTCGACAAGGAGGAATTTGATCTCCCTTTTTGTTTAATGTGTATATGGACGCCTTATCAAGCCAGCTGAATAAAACAAATACTGGCTGTCTTGTTGGTGAATCTATTGTCAATCATCTGATGTACGCAGATGATCTGGTCCTACTCAGCCTGTTGCAACAGATGCTATGGGTGTGCTCTCAATATGGCATAGATCATGATATAAAATATAATGCAAAGAAAAGCCACATAATGATAGTCAGAAGTAATCAGGACAGGAAATTAACCTTCCCTACATTTTATTTATCTGGCAGTCCCCTTGGTGTTTGTGAGGAAATAAAATATCTGGGCCATGTCATTTCTGACTATTGGACAGATGACAACGATATATATCGACAGCGCTGTAAAATGTATTATCAGGCCAGTATGTTATTAAGGAAGTTTTCTATGTGCTCAGATTCAGTTAAATATTCCCTGTTTAGAACCTACATAACACCATTGTACACTGCTCATTTGTGGTCTATGTACAGGAAAAGGAGTATACAGATACTGAAAGTAGCCTACAATGATGCTTTTAGATTGCTACTTAATGTGCCTAGGTGGCATAGTGCTAGTCAGTTGTTTGTGTCTAAGCACGTACCAACCTGTAAGGCACTCTTGAGACAACTGATGTATGGTTTCATATGTCGACTGGACAAGTCTGAAAACTGAATAGTAGAGGTTCTGGTCAACCCTCTAAAGAGCTGCTATCGATTTACTTGGAACTTAAGACGACATTGGCACAAAAGTCTTCATACTTTTTATGCACTGTATTATCTATGTTTTATGTTTTTGTTTTACTCTCTTTTTTATAGGTCTATGTCTGTTATTTTATATGGAACTTGGCGTCTGAAATAAAGATTTATATGTATATATATACATATTTATATATATCAATGTTTCAGGATTTGTATAACTTTTTACCATTGCATACAAAATCGGAAATGCAATACCAAAAAGATCAGCTTTTGTTAAGAGATCCACAAGATCCAAGATCACAAGATCCACAAGGCCTTTGCTAGAGACTAAGGAATGAGTGGGGGCTTGGTCAGCCCACACTCTCCTGAAATGTTGCGTGTGCGTCTTGCCAAGCCCTTTCCAAGTCAAGGATTTGGAGCACGCGCGGGCAGAAGGAGGGGAGAGAGGATTTTTCCAAGGAGCTCTGAAATTAGCCAAGCATGTATATTTAAAATATTCACTAAAAATCTACTTTTCATCTTACATTCAACTTTTTTTCAGATTTGAATACTAAACATTCACTTCTCAAGAGTCTTCTTATGAACTAGTGATAGTATCAGAGTATCCGTTTTAGACCGGTGGATGTGTAAAGCATTATTTTAGCGTTAGCGATAAATTCGATTTGCTTTATCAGTAATTTTTTAAGATATTAAGTCAATTTTTCACATGGTAACATGATGTAGTGTCGTCCACCGATATACCAACTTTGGTTTTGATATCTCAAAGATTTGCCGAGATTTGATCCACTTTCCTGTTTAGTTGCTTTGTTACCGAATTTGATTGGTTGTACCGGACAAACGGTTGTGAGGATCAAAATTCCTTTCAGTAACTTTTGTGAGGCTTGGTCTGAAGATCATCTATGATCATTTTGAAGAAGATTTGACAAGAATTGTAGGAGGAGTAGGCTTTCAAAGGTTTTTGATCAAACCGGAAATTGCGGAAAATCTATATAATCGGAAATTGACGCCATGGTGTACGTTGAACTCGTCTTGATCCAGGGAATCCAATGGGACCTCATCTTTGAAAAATCGGCCATACGGCTTGGCAAGACGCACACGCAACATTTCAGGAGAGTGTGGGCTGACCAAGCCCCCACTCCTTCCTTAGTCTCTAGCAAAGGCCTTGTGGATCTTGATGGTATTGCATTTCCGATTTTGTATAAAATGGTAAAAAGTTCTAAAAATCCAGAAACATTGATAGTATGGGCCAAGAGTAATGACCACACCACAAATGGCCCACCATTACCCATAGGTGGCGCTACAGGCCACGCCCTAAAGCACAAAGATACAAGGCTTTCAGGAATGGATAGGCCCACCAAGCTTGCTCCCTTCACTTCTTGGCTTGAAATAAAGAGCCTTGTGGATCTTGATGGTATTGCGTTTCAGATTTGGTATCCTATTGGTAATTCTGCAGCATTGATTTTTCTAAACAGTTACAATTTGTCAAGAATATACATTTTTCAATGGTTCGCAATGCTTTACACATCCGCCAGTCAAACAAGTTCATATGAAGACTCTTGAGAATGTTTAGTACACAAATCGGAGAAAAAGTTGACAGTAAGATGAAAGGTCGATTTTTGTGAATATTTGAAACATGCATGCTTGGCTAATTTCTAGGCAAATTTCCAATGAAATGTGTCCCCTGCTCCTAATGTGCTCCAAATTCTCACAAACTCATTCTTCCCTTGACACATGCGCGGGCTTGGCAAGACGCACACTCAACATTTCAGGAGAGTGTGGGCTGACCAAGCCCCCACTCATTCCTTGAATGTCTGCATAGGCCCTTGAGGACCTTGGTGTCATTGCAGTTCCGATTTGGTATGCAATGGTAAAAAGGTCTCCAAATCCTGAAACATTGATAGTAAAGGCCAAGAGTGACAACCACACTTTAACCAAAGCCCATGTGGATCTTGTTGGTATTGCATTATCGATTTTGTATGCAATGGTAAAAAGTTAAAACAATTCTGAAACATTGATTGTATAGGCCAAGAGTAATTACCACACCACAAATGGCCCACCATTACCCATAGGTGGCGCTACAGGCCACGCCCTAAAGCACAAAGATACAAGGCTTTCTGGAATGGATAGGCTCACCAAGCCCCCTCCCTTCACTTCTTGGCTTGAAATAAAGTCCCTTGTGGATCTTGATGGTATTACATTTCAGATTTGGTATCCCATTGGTAATTCTGCAGCATTGATTTTTCTATACAGTTACAATTTGTCAAGAATAAACATTTTTCAATGGTTCGCAATGTTTGGAGGAATCCGCCATTACTGCTTGCAGTTATATTTAAATGAGCTATTAGACTATTACATTAACCTGCTCCTAAATATAGGGTTAGGGTTGGAACCTTGTTGAGGGGGGGGGGGGGGGGGGGGGGGGTTCGGACAGACTTGCCCTTACTGAAAAATCCTAGAGGAAACACTGTTACACCACCAACAGATGATGCAGAAGAGCAAAACATCATAATGCGACCCATCCTTAACAGAGTTTTGCAACCAATCCAGCCACCCCATAAATCAGAACAAAAAACCGAAACCGCAACAAAAAAACATTTAAAATTAGAGGGTACAATTTCTGGGGAAATTGTAGGGTGTGCTTCCTTGCGTCGGTTGCAGATGGGTCCGTTTATTAACTGTAATTTTTACAACAGATATTTCTGTATATTTCATATAAATATGCGTACTTGCTATTTATGAAGATTGATTCGATTTTAAAGCATTCACTTGTTGCTGCTCATTTACAATTCAAAATACTAAAAGTGAAGTGCAGAATGAAACGCTTGTCTTCTCATTTCCCCTGCAAAAGGGAATAGTGATAAGCTATAACAGCCTCAGTTGGAAAAGTTGGATTAAACAAAGATATTGGGCAATCCGGTGTAGAAATTGTCCTAACCTCTATGAAGGGAGAAACTTTAGCCTTTAGCCTACTCATATTGCATTCATTCATTATAAATCCTCTTTGAAACAAGCTGAACCCCTTTTGAAACAAGCTATTCTAACAATGTTGTCACCGGAAGTATTTCAGATGGAATTGCAATTCAAACTGTACCATCTGCTAACTGGAAATATGCCCCCAGAAACATAAATAAGCTTACTGGAAACGATCATTGTCAGTAAGAATGCCAAATGCGACCATTTGGTCTCAGTCTAGAGCCCTGCGTGGAGAAGCTGAGTAAATTGTGTTACGAGCAAGCTAGCCTAGATGCTGTTGCTAGCCAAACTTCCCTGAGGGGATTGTTTGAATGCGCCGGAAATGAAAATCGTTTCTTTTGACAACGTTTAGGCTGTGGCTTTGAAGACACACCAGCGACGCACCACACAACATTGAGTTTAAATACATTATTTACTGTATATGCAAGTCTTGCTTAAATGTATGATGCTGCTAGTACACCACGGCACCATGCTATACTTGATGTGCAACAGTCTCGATCTGTCTTGTATCTATGCGTTTTTGCTAACATGTGCTGACGTTGTGACGTAAGGCTAGCACTGATTTCCCTTAGTGCACACAAGGCAATTTTTGCCACAAAACTTTGAAACCTCCTAAACCGTGCAACGGGACTTAAATCCTAATACAAGCAACGCAATCGCTAACAAGACACTAACGTTGTCTATGTAGCCCAAATATTGACGGATCCTTAGGGATGGGAAAATAAATAATACAAATATATATCTGAGAGAACATTGGTTGTGCTCGCCGAAGGTTTGAGTACACCCAACTTGATAACAAATGAGAAAACACCATAAAAAAACTCAAGAAAAAAAACAGGATACTTGATTGTATGAGAAAGAGAATAAAACGACTGGAGGACGACCGAAGCAGAACCAGGCCCATCAGGGGAGGAAGAATGTGGTCCTGACTGTGACCAACACAACGAAGAGAATAGGAACCCTTCTTACCTTTAGAGATGACTTTACAACCATAATCAATAGTAAAGCTTGGGAAGTAAGGAAATGTGGCCAGATCTATCGGAAGAGGTACCTCAGAGATACAATTGAAAATATCCACATGAGGTTTCTTGAAGAGGACCCTACTCTGTAGTAAGGCTGGGCGGTATGGCCTAAAATGTTTATCACAGTATATTTCCTAAGCACTGACGGTAACGGTCCGATATATATATGAAGTACAACGATATATTAGTTATACTTATGTCATGACAATGCAACCCGCACAGCAGTGGCTAACCTGGGAGTCAGATGGCTGAGCGGTGAAGGAGTCGGGCTAGTAATCAGAAGGTTGTCGGATCGATTCCCCACCGTGCCAAATGACGTTGTGTCCTCGGGCAAGGCACTTCACCCTACTTGCCTCGGGGGGAATGTCCCTGTACTTACTGTAAGTCGCTCTGGATAAGAGCGTCTGCTAAATGACTAAATGTAAATTTAATTAATTTCATTGATTTGCAAAGTTAATTGCAAAGTTATCAAGTTATTAAATGCGTATTTCATTTAACCGTACTTTGACCATTCTTGCTCTGATTTAACCCATCGAGTCAAATACCTGGAATTCTATTGGTATTGGCATTATTTGGTTCATGCTAATACACTGTTCAGTTTCCCATCTTCCTTTAAACCATAGGGGAATTTGTTTTGGTTGTTTGGCCAATATTTAACCCCCTACACTTACATGTTATGTTATGCCAGGTTGCTTTGCTAAGAATTTCAGTGCCCAGTCTGACCCTGTGTTGTTCTGTGCATCTGACAATAAAATACTTGAACTTGAAGTGAAAATGGTTGTTCTGGAGAAAACGGTTGGAACTATAGAGCAGCTTGTAGAACTCACAACAGCAGTCTCCCTCGGTTGTGTACACACGTGTCTAACATTAATCACCAGTACAAGCACCTAAAGAAGCTGAAGGAAAGCTTAACCGTGGACCAAGTCGTAGTCCATGTAGGTTACGTATAGTGAAAACTATACATGCAAACGGAGCAGGGAGACTTTGGAGGGTCACACAAGCAGGTGACAATTCACACTGGAGTCCTTTACTTTGCTGGAGGGAAGGTGGAATTGATTGCCACTCTCGCTGAGAGTCTACAGCATGATGCCATTCCCACATGGGCCCACCATGATCCAATCTTGGATCATGTCCGAACAAGCCATCCTGCTGCATCAAAGATCCACTTCCTGTTTGATGGCCCAACTTCTCAGTACAGGAACAAGACATCATTTTACATAGCCTCAACAGTTCCATTCCTCTGAGAGGTTTCACATCAGTCACGTGGAATTTCACTGAGGCATCACGTAGTAAAAGAGCCCCAGACAGATAACTGGATGGTGGCCTATGGGACAGACATTCCTGATGAACTTCTTAATGGAAAACCTGTCCAAACTGAGTTATTTCTGCTTTTAGAAGTAACGAAGGAACAGATCTCAAAAACTGGGATAATGATTCCTCCATCCCTGAAGACAGTGCCAGGGACTTTGAAAGTGCACCAGGTAAGCTCTGCTCATTTTTCATACCTGTAGGCCTATACAAAAGTGTAATAATTTTGATACAACTCATGTTTAATGTATAATGTTTAATGTATAATTTGAACTATGACTTGAACAAGGAAAGTATGAATGATAATTTAAGTATATTTTGTTTATATTATTATAATTTTTTTTTTCTTTAGCTTGTTGCCAGAACCTTGCATCATCAGAACAAGAGACGTCTCTTGCTTTTGTAGTCCTTCTTGTGTTTCTCTCCGAAGACTTAATTTTTAGTCCAAAGGAGGTGGAGGTTGAGAAATCTTATGACAAGCAATATCTTGCAATCAAGGTTGGAACATGGGTTCTTGTTGCCCATGATGGTGATCTCTACCCTGGCACAGTCACACAGGTAGGCCTATATTAAAACAGACGGTACAACTTAATTTGTACCCTGATAATTTAACAGCTTTTTCAGAATTTACATTCATGGATACTTCTCATTCTTTATCAGATTGTTGGATAACAATATGAAATCGAGAGCATGAACAGAGCAGGGGGAACAGGTTTTTTGTACCAGCTATACGGTACCCTGGAGCAGCGTCGGAAATACACGAGGGCAAAGGGAAAAAATGCCCCTAAGAAATATCATTTTGCCCCTGATATCACTAGGAGAGGGGCAAAAATTGCCCCCAAAACAAACGTTTTGATTTTTTTTTATCAATACAGTATTTGCTTCAAAACCAACTTAAATGCGATTTTGCTCCGGAGGCAGAAGCGCTCATTGCCACAGGCAGCAGCACTCGCTGCTAGCTTTGTGACGCATTTGACGTCAAACGCGTCACAAAGCAAGGGATTCAGCAGAGGAGAGCCCAGGCAGATAAGCCGAGTGCACCAGCTGGGCGTAAAAAAGTTGGTTTTAACTCCTACGTCGGTCTTAGCTACGTCCGACTTTGTGATTTGAATTTATATCAAGTGCACCAAGCTTGACAGACCACGGTCGTAGTAGCTACGCCTGGTTTTAAGATGCACGTCCTTGTTGAAAATGCGAAAGCGTCTATCGTTGCCAAGCAACCCATTTAAGAGCCTATCCAAAGCGCACTGCCTATCTCCCTTCAAAACAAGCCATGGTTTAAAAAAAAGAAAATAAATTTCTGATTGAGAAATTAGAACACTTCTAGTGTTGTTTACTCAAAATAGAAGCGTGCTCACGGGGAAAGTTGTAGAAATACCTTAAAATAGGGTTTATCATCAAAAACCATCAAGACGCTCTGGATAAGAGCGTCTTCTAAAAATGACTAAATGTAAAATATTGTCGTTATGTATGCGTTATTATGCTATGATTACTGCTCTGGCCCACTTGAGATCAAAGTGCGCCATATGTGGCCCCTTACCTAAAATGAGTTTGACACCCCTGCCATAGAATGTTTTGGATTCGCGCCTTGACCTGTGTTGCATGCGCGTATATTATCGAACGTTCTAAAAAAAGAAAGAAAAAATGGAGCGCTTCTTGATCAGACCTGCGAGTGTGAGGACACCTGAGGTTAATCAAACACAGTCTCCGTTACCATCTCTGGTTCTAAGGACTAAATTAACTCACCCAGCGACCATAGAAAAATGGAAGCTAGATTGGCTTGGGGTGGAGGTAAATGTCGAGAAAGACACACATTTTTTGTAAAGCCTGTCGATCTTGTGCTCAACGAGATGCTGCCAAAGTCGTCAATCCAGCACAGGCAAATTCTTCCGCTGATTTCATCAAGGGGAGTGAAAATATCAAGAAATACGTGGCCTTTCGTCACCAGGCGACCAAACAACACGCAATCGCCTTTGGTGAGTGATAACTTCATTCATTTCATCATTGATTTGTCGGGCCCTGTCATAGCCTAGGGCTGTCAGGCCCTGTCACACAGGACTGTGACCAGCCGTGCTGCTGCCTGTGACAATTTTCAAAAAGTGCCCCCAATTTTTTTTAAATGCCCCTGGATTTCAGTCAGTGGGGGCAAAAATTGCCCCCCCAAAAATGTGTAAATTTCCTACCCTGCCCTGGAGGCAGGGTCTGGTACTATGAGACGGACATCAAAGAAGTCATTCCTGAACCCATGCCGGCAACATCCTCTGCCAGAAACTTCAGTGTCCTGCCAGAGATTTGGGCAAATGTTAGGTGCCGGTGTACCTCTGTCCGATTTGTCTTATTTTCTGATATTTTGATTAATTGTTTCTTTGGTAGATCGTTTATATTTTTGTTTGCATAATCGGTTATAGGTTCACGGGAGCCTATAACCTTTCCTGCCTAAGCCAAAATTCTGAACATTCCATATGCTGTTGAAATATGATATTCATATACATATTTTATGATTGTTCATATTAAAATCATACACCTTAACTGTTCATACCATATAGAAGAGGAGAACTAGATTTTTATGATGTGATTAAATATATGATTACTTAAGACAAATCATCCTCTATCAAGGTGATTTCAGGCAGCCATTTTTTTTTTTTACAAAAATCTTCTCCATCCACCATACCTCATCAGACAACTTAATGTTTAACCACTTTAATTACAAGATGGAAGAAAACTTTGGAATGTTCACAAATTCTGGGCAATGTAGAACAGAAGACAGATTTGAAATATCATATTTTGATTAAATGTTATGACCATTCAAATGATTAGTGGACACATGGAATAAACCAGAATTCCCCTCCCCAAAAGTAGCTAGCGCTATAGCTGGATATTCCTATCCATAACAAAAAAACTTTCGACTTTCTTCAACAATCGACCGAATTGGCCAAACAAGGCATGTACATTTAGAAAGAGTACATAATCTAGCTAGTTCATATTGTTTTTGCAAGTTTCACAGAAATCTGCTCAAATCGAGGCTAAACAGTGCTACTACTGTCATAGCTGCCTGTCACGAATGGCCAAACCAGTCATGTAATTCTTTCCTGAAATAATTTGCGTTACTCCTTCAAACAAATTCTTCGTAAGTAAATACTTTAGAATTTTTATTGACAATATTGACAACACATAGGAATCCTGTTAAATGTGCTTTAAAACGCCTAAACAGCATACCCAAAGTAAATTGACAGCTGTTCTTGAACCATTTGCAGTACATGCATGTAAATTAACTCTTTTGAAAGCTGACACTCTGAAGTCATGTTCCTTGTTGTCAGGACACCTGTCAGTCCTACTGGTGTTGAGTAATAGAAGCTTGAACACAAGGAAAGTGAAAGTTTCTATTTCCGCCTAGATTTTGTTTTGAAAACAGAGGCCTGAAGAGGCCTAAAGGTGGTAGGTATTAGCTGGAAGACGAAGCCTTAGCCAATTCAAATCAAAAGTCCAACATAATACCACAATATATTCATATTTGTCACATGTTTTTATAAGAGTACATCCAGGCATTTTCTAAAAGGGCCTTTTGGAGACTCCAGAATGACCCTTGTAACCAAGGTCAAATTCTTAGGATAGAAAGGTATAATTGTTATCTCTAATGAAAGGTGGTACTTAGAACTATCATATATAACAGCTAAATCCCTCATTAGTATTACTGAAACACAAAACTGAAGCATGAACACATTGGAGTGCTTTATCTGATTCCCAGGATTGGCGCACAGAGAACACTGATTCTGTCAAACATATTGCGCAATCGACTTTAATTTTGAAGGCTCCACAACACCTAACAAATGGGGTATCGCCATTTACAGCTAGCGCTAAGCTACAAGGATAACTAGCTCATTTCAGAGCCAGTCGAAGCCAGTTAGAAAAAATCTTGTAGAGGGGACGGGGGACGGGGGACGCACAGACCTAGTTGGCTTTAGAGGGCTGTCACCGGGGCATGGAAGCTCCTATAGGGTCAAGGTGTCAATTGAAAGGGAAGAGTGTAGCGGCCATTTTAAGACTATCCCCGCGTTTGTACTCGACCCACATCTCCTCCTATGAGCGATAGTGAGTGAGAGACTGAAATAAAAATAAATGGCGAAGGAAGAATGAAGCAACAAGATCGTGGCTATGTGTTGATTTAATTCACTGTTCGGACAACTATTCGACATGGTTAGATACTTTGGACCTATAATCATATATATATTTGCTTGAATTAAGTCTGTCGTAACTGAGGGAGGGGGGGCAGCATTTCTTTATCGCAGGCGATACAGGACCGTTAACAGGTTACTGGCTCCGCCTAGGCAAACAATGGCTGCCGTTGCTGACAATACATTTATTTTTCACAGCCAGTGACCCCTTAACCAATGATATTTGATTTGAGCTTAAGTTGTCATGAGTATCTAGCAGTTTTCAGAATTAAAATTGGTGATTGGACGGCAAAGATATTAAGGCGGGAACCATGGGCATTTTAATGCCTATATTTGAATGTTCCGGCAGGAAAGGGATAAATGTCACGGAAGAGGGCGGTCGATGATCTCGCCCATTCCGACGCCAGGCTGCTCAAGCACTGGTGTGAGCAGCGTCTTAGTTTTACTTTGGGTGAGACCACTCTTTTAATTATGATTAATGCTACATCATGATCAGGCATAGGATGGGATGCGTTTGGTTAGGTGAAAGCTTGACTTGGGGAGGGATCTGCCCTTTTTTTCAGTCCTAAAACTAGTTACACTTAGGCCTACTTTTATTAAGCATGCCAGAATAAAATGTGCTGCATTCTTGTTATTATTTTGAAAAGACCATTCTCATCAATTAAGGTAAAACTGTAACAGGGTATATACAGCAATCCTTAAGTTAAATGTAATACCTTTTTTTTTTTCTACCTTCAGAATAAAATTAAAAAAACATCACAACACTGAGTTGCAAGTGTTAATAGGCGACCTTTCTAACGTTTACGCAGATTTGGACATATATAACACTATACACAACAGAATAGATTTAGAGACTCATTGATGTTGACCACATATTGCACACATTTATTTCATTTTGTGAATAAAAATAAAACAAACTACATAAAATGTGCAATGAAGAGATACTTCCAGCACACTGGCTGGCCTTCACTGCATGAACTGTTGATGCATTACAAACTGGCATCTGCTATATGAATTGTTGCTGATATCACTTCACAAACTGGCATCCACTACGTGAACTGCTATAATTTGATTTTAACATAAACCTGTGCTATAGGCCTCATATGAACTCATGAGCAAAAGATTCTTATGGCAACTGTCTGAATGGCCTTTTCCTCAATAGTTTTGTCCATTTTAACCTGTTTGTCTTTTGTCTCTTTGTATCTCCTTCTTAGTGTATTGGATTTAGTGATTAGCTGGGCCATTTTTGACACAGAAACATTTCTTTAAACTGCTCCAAAATTCCTTCATTGGAGATCAATGAGTGGTGTTTAACTGCAGTGTTTGCACACCACAGAGCCTCCGCACGCAGTGTTGGTGTGGCGCCCATAGTCACCCGGAGGTCAGACGTAGTTGCTGGAGCCGTAGCGTTGGCTTGTACCGTGGCACTAGTTTTTGGAGGTGCAGCAGCAGACAGTTGAGAGTGGTAGAGTTAACTGCTCTCGCGACCGCGCATTCCATTTTACAAACCGAACAATAAGCCTGCCGGTTATTCCCTACTACAGGCCTGAGCCAGTCCTTAAACGCTGGGTCTTGCACCTAGTTGTAGCACGTAAAACTAGCATTTGCCTATGATGACGACGATGGTTGTCTGGACGTTGAAGATATGCCTCAAGCTTTTGCAAGTCAAAAACATAAGCCAGGCAGTTGGCTACCCAGTTGAAGCGCGCAAAAGATCTTTGATTATTTGCCCAGCTTTGCTAAAGCCAGCATTTAAACGAACTAACGCAAACTTTAGCAGATAAAATTTCAATCAGAATAGGACACTTGATAGTCTGAAAAAATAAGTCCTTTTTTTTTTGTATATATATAATATCTCTATAATCACGTTTAACACTTTCAATGGCCTTAAATTTGGCTATTTTGATTTATCACCTTTTAATACTTTTTAAAACCCAGCGGACACCCTGTGTAAATTATACTGGGATTTATTACCAAAGTATGGTCTCATTACCGTAATGTATAATTTAATTACCGAAATGCATCCATCTTTGCCAAATGTTCAAGTTATGCTTTAACCTTACAGAAAATGTTTTAAGGGTGTTAGAAATATGTAGCATTCTCTTTCTACTGATATTATTGTTTTATAATTTTAGCTCATTAACAAAACCACAAAGAAAATCAACTTGAAAAAGCATTTGTATGCTACGGTAATGACATAATTATATTAATAACAATTATTTAGTTTTGTTTAGTTTTGTTTAAAACATCATTTTAGGATGAAATCCCCTAATTTGTATTATGCAATTGTGCATGCCATAAAATAAATAGAATATATACAGTTGTTATTTATGATTCCTCAACTTTTCTTTTTGTTACAGTAATGAAAAGATACCGGATAGTGTCAGAAAATAAAAACTACCAATATTAAATTGTTGTCTAAATTAATTAAATTAACATCAATAGTAACTTGAGAAGATATTTGATGTCAGGAGACACCTAAGATTTTTCTATATAACTATTTTCTCTAACAGTAACTTCGAGCTTCGTGAGAATCGCTTGGACGCTGTGTAAAATGAAAATATATACAGAATGCAATGACTTGATTGATTTTATAAACTCATGTCATTCACAATAGATCATTTAAAACATATCAAATGTTTAAATTTAGGAACAGTACCATTTTAAGGAAAAAATAAGGTAATTTGGGATTTGATTGCTGCAACACGTCTCTAAAAAGTTGGACAGGGGCAATAAAAGGCTTGTAAAGTAAGTGTTACTAAAAATACACAGCTGAAGGAACATTTGCAACAAACTAGGTAAATTGCAAACAGGTCAGTAACATGAATGGGTATACAAAGAGTATCTTAGATCTTACTCTCAGAAGTAAAAATGGGGTTGACCAACCTAGAAAAACCTGCATTTACACATTGTGGAACCATTTCAGAATAATGTTCCTCAACGTAAAATTGTGAAGACTTTGAATATCTCATCATCTAAAGTACATAATATATAAAAATAATTCTAAGAATCTGGAGAAATCTTTATGTAAGGGGCAAGAGAGAAAATAAATACTGCATTCCTGTGATCTTCAGGTACTGCATAAAAACTGTTCTGATTCTGTAATGGAAATCATTGCATGGGCTCAGAAACACCTCCAGAACTCATTGTCTGTGAACACAGTTTACCGTGCCATCCACAAATGCAGGTTAAAGCTCTATCATGCAAAGAAGAAGCCATATGTGATCCAGAAACACTGCCATCTTATCTGGGCTAAAGCTAATTTCAAATGGACTAGGACAAAGTGATAAAACTGTTCTGTGGCCACACAAATTGAAATATGCAATTATTTTTGGAAACCATGGATGTTGTGTCCCCTGGAGTAAAGAGGAGAGGGACCATCCGGCATGTTATCAGCACTCAGTTCAAAACCCTTTATTTCTCCACACTTGTGGGTGCGCGTGGTTTTAGAAGTCAGATTCTTTTTTGCCATGCGCCATTTTTGGCTTTTGGACGTACATACACTTTTAGTAAGAATCCTACGCAGTTTTATAAACGAGACCCCAGACCTTTCACCAGTTAAAAACATTTGGTGACAAAGACAAAGAAGACCCAAGACCGTTGAGCAGCAAGAATCCTGTAACAGACACACAAAAGGGACAACATTCCTCTCCCACAACCCAGCCACTGGTCTCCTCAGTTCCCAGACATTTACAGACTGTTGTTAAAAAGGGAATGCTACACAGTGGTGAACATGGCCTTGTCCTAACCTTTTTGAGACATGTTGCTGCCATCAAAATCAAAATTACTGTATTTGTTCCTTAACATTTTACATTTAATCAGTTTAAACATTTGATATGTTGTCTATGTTC
Organism: Hypomesus transpacificus; assembly: GCF_021917145.1. Lineage (NCBI taxonomy): Eukaryota > Metazoa > Chordata > Actinopteri > Osmeriformes > Osmeridae > Hypomesus > Hypomesus transpacificus. The sequence continues at coordinate 11,520,375 of NC_061076.1, forward strand.
TATAGTGAATAACATTGGTTTATGAGAATTGCAAATCATTGTATTCCGTTTTTTTTTTTTTTCACAACGTTCCAACTTTTTGGGAATTGGGGTTGTAAAATACTTTGTTTTCACAAGTGTAAAGTGAAATAAAGATACACTTACTTCTTTAGGTGTGTAGGAGCTGGCAAGAGTCACCACCGACCAGAAGCTGATGCCAATAAGCATGATAAACTTCCTGTTGTACCGGTCGCCTAGGTAACCAAATAAAGGTGCTAGAAACATGTAGCTGCAGATGAAAACTGGGAAGCAAAGAAAGTGAGTAAGGACCAAAATTACAAACAGCATTATATATAATATTAAAAACGTCATTTAATATGTCAAACTCTTCCCCCACCTGTCTGAAGCAAGCCTGACTTTCCATCATCAATACCAAAGTACCGCTCAATATCAGGAAGAACACCTGTGTAAAACAGAGGTAGTCCATAGTGAATATGTTTTTTCACAGTTAAGGCAGACACGCCGTAACATACACCTATCTTATTTTGTAAATATTCGTATTACACCTTTGTTTATTTCTAAAGTCTGAGAACCCCAGAAAAACTAATTTGACATTGAATTATCTCTTTATGATGCCCCATCATACCAGCTACAGTGAACCTGTCCATGTAGTTGAGTAGGTTGATGTAGCAAAGGACACCAACGGTAACCGTTGCTCTAATATTAGAAACGCCGCTGGCTGGTTCCTCCTCATCACGTTGGACAGGCTTCATCCTTGGGTCTTCCGACCCTTCGTTCTCGCTGTCGTCTGTAATAAAGGGCATCGAGTCGGAAGTGGGATCGTCGGTAGACATGGCTAAAAAAAGAACAATAAATAACATTGTATATTATTTTCTTGATGTAAGCACTGGTCTCTATCATCAGGGCATGCTACAGACCATAATTGAAAGAAAAATAACAGCATTGATACAGACATAACATATATATAAACAACATTTAGAAAGCAGATACTTCAAAGGGGGTAGACAAAATATGTTCTTACTCCACTGCTACTGAACACCTTAAAGCTAGGAAGGATAGAGCTACATGGATGTACAGACTTATATGGTTAGGCTCTAGTCTCGAGATGCCAGTTGACAGAAACACCTAGCATACATGCGCAATATCTGCAAGCCTAACGTGTGTGTAAAAGTGTCTTCTCTGTTTGAAATGTATTTTCCTTTTGCTCCTAGTCAGTCATTAGCCTAGTAGCCTATTGCATCTCGCCATGATGTGTTATTTTTTCAAATTTATGGTCAGTTAGCAAACAATCTAACTAATTTAACCTTGTACTAATGTTATGAAATTGCTTCACGTTAGTGCAAAGCCTGCCATACCACTAGCTTATAAACTGTTAGCTAGTTTGACACTACTAATTATTGCTAGTAGTAGCCAACAGTCTACTAGCTAGTAGCCTAGCTAGCTACAGACAGTACTGTAGCTACTTTAATCAATGCTGATCAAGCTATCTTAATAAAATGTGCTACATATGGTGACAAACGTTAAATGAACATAATGAGTAAAATGAGTGCAACATCTAAATGTCCAGGTGATTTTTATTTTTTTACTTATACCAACAATCTACGTTTTTATTGTTTACATTTCAACATAGCTACCTGTAACCTGGCTTGATTTTGCTCACAATGCGTCTGGATTGTTGCTGCAAAGCTAATGCGAAGCTTCGTCCTTAAAAATCCCTGGTGCCACCTTTAGCTGACACTTTATATATTAACTTTACAGACAATGGCCAACATGTCAACTATGCGCTGTGAGACGAAATGACCAAATTAAACTGAACTCGGACGTTTAAAAAGCACTGCACTTTTATCCTAATCCCGTCGCAGCCATGTTGACTACCTATACTTCCGCCAACACTCACATGACTATTGCAACACGACCATCAGTTTTGTTACAAATAAACAACCCTCAGTCGTTGACCTTTTCGAAAATAACTTTATCCACAAAATTATGTACATTTGCATTCAGTTACACAGTTCCATTAGATCTTATTACATACATTATCTAGACTAAGAGTTGACCAGCCATATTTTAATTCCAAAACAATTTCCAAATACTTTGTTTATAAACACACTAATACAGATGAAAAAATCTAAAATTGGTGCACACATTTCCACCACTAAGAAAACAAAGGCGCAATTGTGGTTTATTTTAAGCATGTCATTTATGTTTGAAATTGTGAAATGCTTAAATTGAAGTGGACCCCAAAAAGTGGTTCAATATATATTCAGTCTTAGTTGTGTGTCTTCGGTATGTTGCCGAAGGGAGAAAACTTGCACCAGTATTCCTTGCATCAACAGTCAATGATCAGGCCCACACCTCAATAACATCACCATCCTCCATGTCCAGTTGGGATGGTGTCTGGATATTTGTGACCTTTGACCCATCAAACAGGAAGTGCACTTTTCGCCTTGCATCAGTGACAACATTTGAAAGATACTGGGTGAGAATTGAACCTAGAGGAGCACACTGGGAGGGGAAATTGAAAAAAACAGGGGTTAAGAATGCGTTCTGTAGGGACTACTGCCTGCCTGATTATATATCAACAACCAATCACAATGTGTATATACACCGATCAGCCATAACATTTTGACCGCCTGCCAAATATCATGTAGGTCCCCTTTTTGCCACCAAAACAGTTCTGACTAGTCGAAGTATGAATTCCACTAGACCTCTGTGGTATCTGGCACCGATACCTTAACAGCAGATCCTTAAGTCCTTTAAGTTGCGAGGTGGGGCCTCCATGGATCTGACTTGTTTGTCCAGCACATCCCACAGATGTGCGATTGGATGAGATCAGGGGAATGCAGGTCTCTCAAGTGTCACGCATTCGCCATGAGACTCACCCATTTCAACCATTTCTCATGCTAAGAAATAAGGGATGACTTGTCCTGATATACATTAATGGACGAGGTGCAGGCATACTGAGAAGATCGTTTTTTTTTACTCTGTATAACTCAAAACAACTACACTCAACAACTCAGAAATACATCCACATGAATGGCAGGACTCACGGTTTCCCAGCAGAACATTGCCTCCGCTGGCTTGACGTCTTACTATGGTGCCATGTGGTCCTCAGGTAAGCGACCACACAAACTCAGCCATCAAGGTGATGTAAAAGAAAATGTGATTCATCTAACCAGGCCACATTCGTCGATTGCTACGTGGTCGAGTTCTGATGCTCACGTGCCCATTACAGGCACTTTCAGCAGTGGACAGGGGTCAGCATGAGCACTAGAGCTTGACCGATTTATCGGCGGGCCAATATTGTCAGCCGATATTAGCCATTTTCCAAATTATCGGTACCTGCATTTTTAATGGGCGATAAATGATTTAAAACATTTTTTTACAGAGGGCACTCTACTAAATATTTGTATCGATATCGGCCTTAAAAATACTTTATTGGTCGGGCTCTAATGAGCACCCTGACTGGTCTGCATTTACGCAGCCCCATACACATCAAATTATGATGCACTGTGTGCTCTGACACCTTTCTATCAAAAACCAGCATGAACCTTTTCAACAATCTGCGCTTGTCTGTTGGATTGGACCACACGGAGCAGCTTTTGCTCCCCACGTGCATCAATAACCCACGACGGTTCACCACTTTGGTACTGACCACTGCAGACCGGGAACACCCCCCAAGAGCTGAAGTTTTGGAGATGCTCTGACCCAGTCGTCTAGCCATCACAATTTGGCCCTATCAAAGTTGCTCAAATTCTTACGCTTGCCCATTTTTCACTTCAACTTTGAGGACAAAATGTAAATGTTCAATATATATCCCACCTACTGACAGTTGCCATGATAACAATATAGTCAGTGTTATTCATGTTACCTGTCATTGGTCATGATTTTATGGCTTATCAGTGTATAAAAGTTCTGAAAAACAAGAGACAGTACTGTGCAAAGGTCTTAGGCACAATAAAAATAAAAAAAGGTTATGAAAAATGCTTTAAGAATTTTTTTTTTATTTTTTTTACAAAGTTTAGCAAAATTGTACTTTTATCCTGCTGCACAAATTAAAAAATAATATAACGTGTTTATTTGATTAAATGTTGGATTCAGATTTACTATAATTCTAATTTATTTTTACTACAAATAGGTACAGTACAAAACGGTTGCTAAACTTTCTGCATCACTATTAGTATCCTCATCTGACTCCTCACCGACAAGACACCAGAGATGTAGCCTACTAATTAATAAACTGCTTTGCGCAATTCCTGTGTTGTTCTTTATTACAAATTAAATAAAAGTCGCCCTCTTGTACACACCCTCATCAAAATTCAAGAAAAGCTGTAGCATTAAATTGAAGAAATACAGTATAAGACATTATTTGTGTAAAAAATCTTGGGTGCCCAAGACTTCTGCACAGTACTTTAAGTGGTAACCTTAGAGCCATGGTTGGCCATTTTTGCATGCTTGTACGCATTCTGTGGTGCTCATTGCTAACATTGATACGAAAAAGTAATAGTTAAATAAAGAAAGTCGTCTTATTGTTAATGAATTAGATTTTAATTATGTATTTTTGGCTAAGAACAACGGGGGTGTCACCACTACTTCCCATGGCTATGATTAGAGCCAATCAGTTTCCTCAAGAATAGAAACCAGACCGTGGAAAGTATAAACTACTAATACTCACTTTATGTATGGAAAACTCCTGCACTGAGCCTTTCTCCTTACCCTGCAGTCGCAGAGTGATCATGCCACCTTTGTCCATGGGGTCCAATTTCTCATCTGCTGCTAGGATGACACAATCTGACAAGCATGGAGACGTCATTAATGAGGGCATATATAAGGGTATAACAGGTGTGCTCATCTAAAAAGATCCCTTGGAACACCTTGTTATGAGACCCACCTATGATGTCCACAATTCCCAGGCCCAGTTCATTGGCTGAGGAGTGTACAGGAAGCTCAGTATCACTCCTCAGCAGTAGAATCCGTGACGGCGGGACCTTGAGCTTCGCTGACAGCTGATCCACTGCCTTGCTCAGGGGGGCTGTCTACATATGACAGGGCCATAGAAGAATCATGAAATTGCGTAAGTAAAAACCTTGATTGTGCAGACTACTCTTGGGTTAACTCCCTTAATGATATTCAAAAAGCAGTAAGATGAGATGAGCTGAGGTAAAAGGCTGTCACTATCACAGAAAAATCTATACGCCTTACATTCTCTACACAAGCAAAATGGTATCATGGACTAAGAAAAGTTTGGGAATTGTTTTCAGAAATTGCAGAGCCCAAACTTGAGGTACCACCAGGAAAGTAATTTACATACATGTCAAGTTCATAAAAAATACTTCTTAACTTCTAATAACTCAATGACAGAATTGGAAGAAGAAATAATATGCCTCAATTCATACAGAAATCACTGGGATCTTGTAAAGATCTGTACGACAGCGGAACTTGAGCATGAACTCGCGCGATGTCAGCGGGATTTCCACTTTGGTGGGGGGCTGGCTCCTGGACCTGGCCTTGCTTGCAGATAGGATGATGTTCTCATCGTCATCAGTGTCATCAAGCTGGGTGGGGTATTCAAGCTCTATGGCCTTAACCTCCGGTGGAGGTGAGAGGAGAGAGCCAATCGCATCTAACTTTCTATCGATCTCTCTGTGTAGGTGAGAAAAAATGAGAGAGATGCAAAGTGTGAACAATGCTGATGTAACCATTGACCACAAACTTGCATGCATGCATTATACAGAAAATCCTGTCTACTGTACCTAAAAAAAATGATCTTAACTCACCGGATCTTTTGATTGGCACGCTTGGATACTTTCATTGCTGGGCTATCTGGAGGTGGGGGTGGAGAGGGGGAGCGAATGTCTATTCTGAATGGGAGAAAGAGGAGTGAGGGAAATTAGATTCTGTCACACCTTTGATTAATAGATTTTCTGTCAATGGTTCCATATGATCAGCTTCTAGAAAAGTGAATTGGTCTTATGACTCAACTCAAACATCACTGCTGCTATCTACCTTTAACTAAATGTAATACAAAAATTTAACAATTAAGCCTGCTTAACCCAAAGGAAATTCAAGACAATGTCAAGTCATTATTCCTTCCAGCAAGGTATGAAAACGCACTGCTTCTAACTCTACCTGGACTCATTACTTAACCTAAGCAGCATTTAGATTCCTTCTCATGGTTTAGGATAAATTGACCTTTTTGGGGGAGTGTGTAGTATTTGAGATCTTGTTTTGGCATTGTCTTGTGAAAAGACTACACCTGCAAAAAATTACAATGTTATTGAGATAACGTTGTTGCGGCACTGTCTTTTTGCTGAATTATGCAATGTTGTAACTGAGAAACTGTTCTTGTAAAATACAAAACATTCCTTAGCAATAACCTGGGTAATACTGTTAGAACCATTAACTACTAGTCCTTGATTATTGCTGCACTTACAATAACTACAGCTACCAACTACAAAAATAAAGAGACCACTGCACCTTTTTCTTTCATTGAAAAAAAAGTTGAGACGGACAATTTTGAGTGAGGAACAGAAGAGTCAAATTTGCAGTAGCCTCTTAAATTGTACCCTTCTATTACTCACTAAAATTGTCCTTTACAACAACAAAAAAGGTATATGCTTTATATATGCACTGTATATGCAGTATTTGTATGTCGTTTTGGATAAAAGGGTCTTCTAAGTTAATTTAAATGAGTGCACAGTGCCCGTGATAAAGTCAGTGATAATGATGTCAATGAAACACACAAACAGATAAATTGGACTATAGATAAAACTAGAGGGGGTACAATTTCTGGGGAAATTGTAGGGTGTGCTTGCTTACTTGTAGGGGTCCGTATTTAAATTACATTTTACAACTGATATTTCTGTATATTTTATATTAAAATGCATAGCCTTCTTATTATTTATTAAGATTACATAGATTTAAAAGCATATTTTTGATATATAGTTGAATCAAAACCAATATATTTGGCAGACCGGTGTAAAAATTGACCTAATCTCTATGATTTAAACGTCATTGTAAGTTTTTCCCTTCTTGTGATATTTTCAGGCATTTAGCCTACTAATATTGCATTCATTCATTAATAAAGAACCCCCTTTGAAATTTATTTTAACAACAACGTTACCAGATAGTTATCTCAGATGACCATCTGGTAACGTCATCTCAGATGGAATCGCGATTCAAATAGTATCATCTGCTAACTGAAAATATGCCCCCAAAAACGTAAATAAGCTTGACATTTACTTAGGGGAAAATCATTCATTCTGCTGTGTGGAGAAGCTGCCCCGGTAAATTGTAGGCTACAACTACTACTACTGTCTTTGTAGCGATTGCGTTAGTTGAATTCGATTTAACGTTACTTCCGTTGTAAGGTCTAGGCTGAAATGAATTATTTTCATCAACAGATTGAAGTTTAGGCTGTAGCAATGGAGTTCAGGTTAGTAGTCACTAGTCAGATAGTTTCACCTATTGAAAGACTTTTGATTTAAGTAAGGGTAGTGCCGAACATCATTGACTTCCTACTAGGCTACTGTAAACCAGTGGGGAACCGTCAGGGCCCTTTGGCCCTCAGAGAGAGCCTAATATATTCTAAAAATATATATTTTAAAAGTAATCTGTTATAATTGTATTTTATCAATCCATAAATTGACAATATTTCTGAAATAAACCCTTCAATCCTGCCCTATTCAGTTTATGTTGTAATGTGAAGAGTTAAATGAAAAAATACAGTTTTGTCACCCTATCAGAATTTTGCTGTCTCCGTTGTTGGGAGGAAAATGCTATGCAGCTAGCTCTGTGATTGGTGGTCCAGCTATGAATTTTACAGAGGGCCGCTTGATAGAAATTCAATGAAAGACTAATTTCCTCTGACAGTAAAATTGACCAATCATATCTTCCCTCTAAATGGGTGGGCCTTGTTATCGCTAACTTAATGATAAGTTCCGCCCGCTGTGGGAACGGAGAAACGCGATCACAAGCCTAATAAACTAGCTAGCCTGTTCGTTCATTTCACAAGTGAAGCTGCGAGTAACGTTCCCGCTAGTGAGGAGGACATTGTTTCATATTTGTTATGCGCCGTTTTTTAGGTTAACTTTTAATGAGAAGTTGGAGTTAATCGGCAAAGGAAGACCTACACTAGTACTTAATTTTGTGCAGAAAAAAACTAAGCTTTTGAGAGCCTAACTATATGTTATAGTATTGTGCAGAATGACCGGTCAATCTGAAAGTACCAACGCAACGTCATTGTGCACAATTACAGTACGTGAGTAGTGCCGCAAGGGCTGGCTCAAATAGTGCTTAATGACCAACACAATTTCATGTAGGCCTTAATGCTGTGCGCGCTGTATCTTGTGTTTTTTTCCCGACGAGTAATTTAGGTCAGCGGGCCAAGGATTAAGAGTCACGGTTCGCTACTGTACTGCTGCTGTAAACAGCTGTGGAGATGTTTTCTTTTTAGCTACTAACAGTACAGCGTCGCAGTGAGCTAAACTGGTTTGAAACCACAGGTAATGATAATTTCACCAACAAATCGTTTACTTGTAATCTAATGTCATAATAAATCCTACAACGAAAATGTATTTGTGAGGAATGTTTATTTTAACGATTGAAAACAGGTGCATCATAGACCGCTGTAGTATGTGTTGCCCGGACAACAGAGGCTAATGTCATGATGCTAACGCTTCAGTGAAATAGTAGACTAATGTTTTCAAAAGTAGATGTAACTACTTCCTTATATCATTTACATTTATTCATTTAGCAGACGCTTTTATCCAAAGCGACTTCCAAGAGAGAGCTTTACAAAGTGCATAGGTCACTGATAATAACACAGATAGCCCCACAGCATTGCGGGTAGTCAAAAACAAGAAGTACATATTTTGAACAAACAAAAAATAGTGCTAAAGGGAAGAACCCATAAGAGCATGTAGTTAAACAAGTTAAATTACACAACATTAATCTCTAAGTGCAGGTATACCTGTAGAAAAGCAATAAAAATAGGATTAACTAAAATAGAATACAACAGTTTAAACCAGCTACCACTAACCAACAAGAGCAACAGTCTAAGCAAGAGTCATTGTGATCCTTGAGGAGACTAGCGTTGGGTTCAGCAAACCATTCCTAAGTACCATTGTACTCCCGGAACAAGTGCGTCTTGAGCCTTCTCTTGAAGGTGGAGAGACAGTCCGTGTCTCTGATGGAGGTGGGGAGTTGATTCCACCACTGGGGTGCCAGGCAGGAGAAGAGCTTGTGCTGGGACCGGGCGGTCTTGAGAGGTGGGACCACCATATCAGCTTATATTGTTTATCATATCACAAAGTAAAATGAGTAAATAGTTATAACCTTGGCCTATTTGCTTGTGGCGTTTCTGCAGCTCCCTTGCAGTAAAGCAGGTAGCCTAGCTATCTCCCAGAAGTTAACGAGCTGCTAAACTAATGTTCTGCTAGAGGTAGTCACGCGATATTTCGTGACTTTAGTGACGTCAGTAGCGTCAGTGACTGTGGCTAGCAAGTTAGCCACCGTTAGCTTCACTTTTGCCACAAAAACTTAATTAAAACCTAAACCGTGCAACGGAACATAAATCCCAATAGAACCAACGCAATCGCGACCAAGACGAACCTTTTGACAGCGACGTTGCCTTAGGGGCGCGAAAATAAACAATAATAATAAATAATATATATGTGAGATAACAATGGTTTGTGCTCGCCGAAGGCAGCACACCCCAATAAATAAACGTAAAATAAGACATCTACAGAGCTTCAGCTTTCAGCCCGTACCATACGCCGCACACTAAACAAGGTAGAACTCCATGGGCGAAGACCAAGGAGGAAAAACACTATTGAAAGAAAGGCACAAAAAGGCAAACTGTTGGCAAAAACATTCAAAGATAAGTCACAGTCTCCCTAAGATAATGTTCTATGGACGGATGAAACCAAAATAGAGCTATTTGGGAATGCAGTACAGCAGTTTGTATATAGGTGACAAAAATGAAGCCCATAAAAGAACACCTTTCCAAGAGTAAAACATGGTGGAGGTTCCATCATGCTGTGGGGCTGCTTTTCTTCCTCTGATACCGGAGGCACTGAATGCATCAAAGGAATAATGAAATCATAGGATTACCAAGGCATCTTAGAGCGAAATGTCTTACCCAGTGTCAGACAACTAGGTTTGAGTCAAAGGGCTTGGGTCTTGGGCCTGGGTCACTGGCTACCCATCACGGCCTGCATCAGATAAAAAGAAACACCACTGCACTGCTGAAAAAAGCACAACAGAAGCTGTATTTCCTGAGGTTACTCAGGAAGAACACATTTTTAAAAAAACTGTTAGTGTCCTTTTACCGCTGCTCTGGGGAGTCAGTGTTGAACTACGGCATCTCGCTGTGGTTTGCCAGCTGCACTGTAGCAGAAAGAAAAGTACTCCAGAGGGTCATTAACACCGCACAAAAAGTCATTGGTGCTCTCTTCCACCTCTTGAGGACATCTATAAAACACGCTGCCTCAGATAAGGCCACAGCATCCTCAGAGACTCAACACCCCCTGGTCACCACTTATTTGAACTGTTGCCCTCAGAGAGGCACTTTAGGACCATCAAAGCAAAAACAGACAGGCTGAGAAACAGCTTCTATCCCAGCTCTATCATAGCACTTAACAATGCACAAAACTGACCTGTATTTGTCTCTCTGTTGTTGTGTAATATGTCTTTTGTTTTTACTTGTTTTACTTAAACTGAGTATTTATAGTGTAAATCTGTATAGTTCAGTCTACAGTACCAGTCAAAAGTATATGTCGTGTGGGCTCTGTGTCTTGTTTTTAAGGGATGGCTTATGCATGTCTATAATCTGTGATGGGGATGGGAATGTTTGTGTTGTGTGTAGGGGTGGAACGGTACATGTATTCGTACGGTACGGGCGTCACGGTTCGGCTCGTGAAATTGCACGGAGAATACACAGTATAAAAATTAATAAAACTCCCGTGCAAATTAATTAATGTAATGCGGAACTACTGTAAGATATTCGTGTTCTTTAGGGACAATCTGTAGCCCCGCCTTAGCTCTGAAACTGATTGGCGCCGCCACCTGTGTAGCCGAGCTGTGCCTGAGTGAGTCAGAGATAGCTAGCAGCAGCAGCAGCACTAAAGACGTAGCCTATGCAACGCTAGTGCTAAATATAAATGTTTGTAGTGTAAGCATAGCGAAAAATAGCCTAAACTTTCCTAGACTTTTAGCTGCGGTACTAAAGCTGAGGGCTCGCTGATATGGCTGTCTTACTAGAACGTGCATTTAGTCTAGCAGACGCTTTTATCCAGAGCGTAGTATCTATGAGTTGTTGCTAACGTGTGCTGATGTTGTACACACCCAATAAATTCCAAATTTCCAGGCCTGTCTAGTTTCTACTCTGCCACGACCTTCTGTAGCTTCTCAGCTAGCTAGGTGAGTGCTTGTGTGCTGCTCATACAGGGGCCGTGTATGTAGAACTGACGCTTTCATTTCCCACTCAGTCAATAAAATGAGCAGTCATCGTGAGGTAGCTTTCGGTAGCACGAGAAGTCCAACCATCAGTCGTTAGTGAAACGAAGGGTGCAGCTGACAACTCGCGCTCCATCAACGTCGGTGTTTTGTTGTATATGTAAGGGACCAGGGCCAGCGTTGCTGCTACTGTATCCCTGCCTGCGTTTGCGCTGTTGCTCAGCTAGTAGCCTGTCGTGGTGTAGGAGGACTGATCGACAAGCGCATCATACATTTAGCTAAGACTTGCATGTACAGTAGTTAGTCTGGAGCCCTGCTTCTGCATTTTTGTTTTGCTTTTCCCCCCATTGTACTGAACTCGTACCGAACCATGATGTCTAAACCGCGGTACGAACCGAACCGTGACTTCAGTGTACTGTTCCACCCCTAGTTGTGTGCTTTCTGCTGTTCTGCTCTTTCATCCGCTCTCGAACAGGCACTCCGCTGATTGCCGTGCGAGGACTAATTAATAGGACACGGCTGCAGGCCTTCAGCGAGATTGAGTGGCCAACATAGATCGCTGGAGCCCCAATTGAACTGGATACAAGAAGATTTCCAGCGGCGAGATGGGGGAGAACGGAACAAAGGATTCCACGACCAGCCAAGGCGACGGGTTGGATATCCACAGTCGCTTTCCTCCGCGATACTAGCCCATTCACGTACTGCTGCTGTTACGGGGTCTACGCTGTCTACTACGTTCGAGTCCCGAGGGAAGGGGAGCGGAGACATCGGACGAGCGAGATTGTCCTGTGCTTTCAAATATAAGAAAAAGGAACGGTGACTCCAACATCCATTACCGCGTGAATGGGTTGCTGTGTGTGTGGGCCCTTGAGGATTCACCGTTTGTTTGCCATTGACAGGTTCGAAGCAGTAAGGAATCCACTTCCTGGAATTCTCGGGGGGATCCCGAGGGGTGATGTCACCCAGGCGGGGGAAACCACATCAAATGAGCAGCTTCAGCCACTCGAGGACGGGTGGTGCAGCCTGACTAATCCAATATCTAGGTTGGACAGTTTTCCTGAGTTGTGTGTATTTTTGTTTGGTCGACCGAACATACTTTTTTTTCTATTTGTCTGTATGTCCATCTGCTTGCCTGGAAAGGGGGTAGTGTTGGGGGTGTGCTCTATGGGAGGTGCAGGTAGAGGCTTGGGGGGTCCCTGTGTGTACGTGTGAGTGTTGAAGTATGGGATGCTATCTGTGTTACTGAGTAGCTATACGATTCCTTTAATCTTGTGTGCAGGATTGACCTGTGTGCCGTTTGCTGTGTGCCCCCTTGCCGTGTGGTTTTTCACCCTAGTACAAAGACCCTAGCTCTACCGGGTGCCCAATATTGGCCTGTACCCTTCATTAAACCTGTTCCAGGGGTAGTTTTATGAATTCCAAATAAAAGTATTTTCTTAACAACATAAAACCCTCCTGTCTCTGTTGTGGTGTGTCCTGGGATTCGTTGCCTAGTGGGTTTGCTCGTCTGTTCGGCAACATATTTTTTTTTTATTGTTTTTGTTTTTAACTGCACTGAGTCTGAGAGCTGCTAACTAAATGTTGTTGTACTTGTGCAATGACAAATAAATATATTCTATTCTATCCAGTCTCTCGTCCAGCCTTACACCCCCACTTACGGTCTTCTTCTGACAACCATTTGGTGGACCCACCTCAAGAGTGCCCGCTCCCAACCCAAGCTCTTGTCCTGTCTGGCCCCCCAATGGTGGAATCATCTCCCCACCTTCATCAGAGATATTGACTGTCTCTCTTATTGAGGGACTTGTTGCACTTGTTGGTTGGTTGTAACTGATTTATCTACTTGTATTCGCTGTGAATTATATTATTTTTAGTGCTGTCAAACGATAACAATATTTAATCGCGATTAATCGCAATAATGTCATAGTTAACTCGTGATTAATCGCACATTTTTATCTATTCTAAATGTCCATAGATTTATTTTTGTCCCATAATTGTTCTCATTTTGATGCTCTTATCAACATGAAAAAGTGGATCGGATTGCTTAGTGCAAATGTTTGCTTTTTTTTTTTAAAACAACATTGCAATCGCCTGGCTTTGACAAGGGGGCGGAGAATTAGCATCAGCTGTGTGCTTGGCCATCAAGTGGTATTTCAGACTGGACATGCTGCGATGATAGCTCAGTTCACAACGACAAAACACAAAGATCACTTTGGTCTTGTCAATGGAACCATTTGGCAACTTTTTACAAGTAAATGTTCCATTCAGAATTTTGATGGCATCCATTTCGGCGTCTCGCACTCACCATCCACTCAAAACGTAATGTTAGCCTATACTCCTCTTTAGCCGGCTCGCAAGTCCAAACAAGTGTGTGAGGCATGCCTGTTGTTTTATTTCAGGTCTAGCTAGATCCGGTGTGGTGTTATAGTTTTTCTAACGTCAGTAGTTGCTGCAACAGCATGTGAAAAAAACTACAACGTTTGCTTGGCCAAAAGAATTGACGCCGTTAATAACGAGTTAAACTGACAGCACTAATTATTTTGCTTGCTTTCCTCCAGGTACACTCTAGCTCTTATTTGCTTTTCACAATCTATGCTTCATGTTTTGGCTACCCACATTGTTTTTTCTAGTTTTTGATCATTGACTTATGCACATTTTGCTCTTTCTTGTAAGTCGCTTTGGATAAAAGCGTCTGCTAAATGACTAAATGTAAATGTCTTCCAGCAGGACAACGACCCAAAGCACACATCGAACAGCACAACAGAATGGTTAAAAAGGAATAGATGGACTGTTTTAAACTGGCCAGCAATGAGTCCTGACCTAAATCCCATGGAAAACCTTTGGAGAGAGCTGAAATCTGCCATTTCAAAGATGAATGCTGCAAACTTAAAAGAGCTTGAACACATAGCAATGGAAGAGTGGCAGAGACTACCAGCAGACAGGTACAAGAAGCTTCTAGGAGGCTACAAAATACTTTTGAAGCCCGTCATTGTTGCTAAAGGTTCTGCAACCAAATATCAGTGAGGGGTGCCAATAATTGTGCATTAGTATTAGTATTCTTCTTATTATTAGGGTTCCTCCAGTAGGAAGAAACGTATTGTTTTTGTTAGTCTTAACAAGGTTCCTCTGCTAGGAGGAAACCTATTGTTTTTGTTAGTATTCTTATTACTCTTATTCGGGTTCCTCCGGTAGGAGGGAACCTATTGTTTTTGTTAGTATTCCTATTATTAGGGTTCCTCCGGTAGGAGAGAACCTAGGGCTGGGCGATAAATCGATAAAAATAACTATCGAAGTAATGACTTCCCTCGATAAAGATATCGTAACATTAATTCATTTTCAATAATATCGATAAGTTCGATAGAGAATAATTAGGAACAGCAGTCCATTTAATTTCTGTGATGCAGCAGGAAGATGCGGAGAAATGGTAGCCTACGCTCACGAAAAAATACTGAGCACCTCGAGTGGAGTAGCTAATGTTAACCGCGGAAAATTTGTCTTATTGCCGTAAACAGTGACAGCGATAGCCATGGCGAGGGAGAAACTTCCAATGAAGAAATTATTGATAAAAAGGGTTCGTCTTCTTCAGTTATTTGAAAGTTGTTTGGCTTTTTGAAATCCGACAAAGAATGTTCCGTGCAAATTGGTGTAGTAAACAAACAGGTGGCTACCAAGTCTGGTAATACAACAAACTGCAAATGTGGACTTCTTGATGACTACGGTCTCAGTTAACAAACGTTTTAACAAATCTCTGTTTACAAAGGTGTTGGTGGATCTGTCGAAAAGTCCATATTTGTTTTTTTAAATAATATAACAACACGTAGGAAAATCCGAAATCAAAAACAACGAATCTGGAGCAGACGCCATGTTGTCAACATCTCCAAGGCAACCGCTTAGTAGGTCTCGTTTGCAGACCTCTGGAGAGGTCTGGACCAATAAGAACAGCGTATTGGTCCAATTATAATACTAATATATAAGAAACCTTTTTTACCACCTGACGCAAAATCAGTCGTTGGAACATGCAGAAAGTGTGAGTTTGCGCCAAGGTATTGATAGGTAGGCTATTGATAAAAAGCAAGGTTTTAAAAAGCTGAAGTTATTTGACCCCAGGTATGTGCTCCCTGGGTGCAAGCATTTCTCTCACACCGCTCTGCCTAAACCTTATGCCGAGTGTAGGGAAAAAATTGAGGAGGAGACTTATTTAGCTGCTACTACAGATCTGTGGTCTATCGTTTAATTATCTTTATCGAATGTAAATATTAATATTAATATCGATAATATTTTAACCATATCGTCCAGCCCTAAGAGAACCTATTGTTTTGTTAGTATTTTTCTTATTATTAGGGTTCCTCCAGTAGGAGGAAACCTATTGTTTTTGTTAGTATTCTTATTCTTTGTTTTTGTTTTCTACTTGCGCCCCCAATATTTTAAAAAGTCCCTGGTCATAAATGTTTTAATTTGACACATTGATACTACATCCAAGTGGGTACCCCCCACATCAAATATGGGACACACCCTAAAGTCCGATTTTCAAAGTGATGGCATTTCCGCTCCAATTCTTCTGAAACTTGGTGTACATGCCTTATTTTGTCATGGGCAACAAAAAAGCCTCAGGGCATAAGGTCGCCATGATGGATTTTCCTGTACAGTGAAAACTTGGGGAAATCTTTCAAATTCATCTCTTCTTAAACTAAAGGTCCAATTGACTTGAAATGGTGTATATGCAGTGCCCTCCAAAAGTATTGGAACAGTGAGGCCAATTCCTTTATTTTTGCTGTAGACTGAAAACATTTGGGCTTGACATCAAACGATGAATGTGAAACCAGAGATCAACGTTTCAGCTTTTATTTCCAGGTATTTACATCAGGATCTGATGCACAAATTAGAAAATATCACCTTTTTGTTTGAACCCACCCATTTGTCACGTGAGCAAAAGTATTGGAACATATGACTGACAGGTGTGTTTTGTTGCCCAGGTGTGTCCTATTACATACATTATTCAATCAATAAATACCACTGAATGTCTACACTCAGGTTCAGATTGGGTAAGATAGGTTTTGTCTATGCAGACTGTATTCAGAGGTGAAAACAACATGAAAACCGGAGCGCTGTCTTTGGGTGAAAAACAAGCAATTGTGAGTCTTAGAGAAGATGGAAAATCAATCAGAGCCATTGCAGAAACATTGGCCATAGCCAGTACAACCATTTGGAATGTCCTGAAGAAGAAGAAAACTACTGGTGTACTAAGTAACAGACGTCGAACAGGTAGACCAAGGAAAACATCAGCAGTTGATGACAGAAACATTGTGAGAGCTGTAAAGAAAGACCCTAAAACAACTGTTAGTGAGATCAGCAACAACCTCCAGATGGCAGGAGTGAAGGTATCACTATCTACTGTTCGCAGAAGACTTCATGAACAAAAGTACAAGGGCTACACCAGAAGATGCAAACCACTCATTAGCAAGAAGAATAGGAAGGCCAGGCTGGAATTTGCCAAAAAGTACAGAGATGAACCTCAAAAATTCTGGGACAAAGTTTTATGGACTGATGAGACAAAGATTAACTTTTACCAAAGTGATGGAAAGGCTAAAGTTTGGAGAAAGAAAGGAACTGCTCATGATCCCAAACACACAAGCTCATCTGTGAAACACGGTGGAGGTAATGTCATGGCTTGGGCTTGCATGGCTTCTTCTAGGACGGGCTCATTAATCTTCATTGAGGATGTAACACATGATGGCAGCAGCAAAATGAACTCGGAAGTCTACAGAAACATTTTGTCTGCCAATTTAAGGAAAGATGCAACCAAACTGATTGGCAGAGCCTTCATCATGCAGCAAGATAACGACCCAAAACACACTGCCAAAACAACAAAGGAGTTCATCAGGGGCAAGAAATGGAAGGTATTAGACTGGCCAAGTCAATCTCCAGACTTAAACCCTATAGAGCATGCATTTTACCTGCTTAAGAGGAGACTGAAGGGAGGAACCCCACAAAACAAACAACAACTGAAAGAGGCTGCAGTGAAAGCCTGGGAAAGCATCAAAAAGGAAGAATGCAAAAGTTTGGTGACGTCAATGGGTCACAGACTTGCTGCAGTTATTGAAAGCAAAGGATTTGCAACTAAATATTAAGTCTTATTCACTTAAATATGTTTTAAGTATATCTGTTCCAATACTTTTGCTCACATGACAAATGGGTGGATTCAAACAAAATGTGATATTTTCTTAGTTGTGCATCAGATCCTGATGTAAATACCTGGAAATAAAAGCTGAAACGTTGATCTCTGGTCTCACGTTCATTATTTGATGTCAAGCCCAAATGTTTTCAGTCTACAGCAAAAATAAAGGAATTCGCCTCACTGTTCCAATACTTTTGGAGGGCACTGTATGTGTAGAATTGATGTATGTATATAGGGTGACATGCAGGGCATGCCATTGGCACCCGCCCACCCGCCAAATGCGGATAAAATGTGTCTGTGGCGGGTAAAGCAGTCACTCTTACTAGCCATTTGGCAGATGGAATTCTACATATCTCTCGCTATAAGATTTTTTATTGTAGTCTTCTCCAAACAAAATAATAAACTCATTGCAGGGTTCTCAAGCCTCACGCATTGACCGTGAGATGCACGCGTTTCAACCAGCACGTATCGTTTCCCCGTGTTAAACAGTCTCGGCCACTGTACATTTGTTGCTAAGCAACATAGACGCGCGAACACACGCGAAAGCTCGTCTCGTGGGGTTTTTGATCAAACTTGAGGACCCTGCTCAGTGTAAAGCAAGGATTTAGCGGTAGGCTACATAACAGGTGTAGGAAAACCCTGAGGGCAGACAAAAAAAAAGAAAAACTGGTGATGAAAGTGAAACCGAAAATAAAGAGACTAAAATAATGTTGTTGTTTATAAATTAACAGGACAAAAATAAATTCAGTTTAGTTCATATATTTTCAATACATCTTTACACCCCGTTATATGCAATGAGCTACTCTTTTTGTCTTTGTCTTAATCGGTTGCATATTTTCATACAAAAGGAGCCTTACACACTTACTAGAGCTGAAGATTTGGCGACACATACATTTTATGTTGTCTTGATTTGGGGTGTTTACAATGGTCATTTACATTTGAAAGGATTGTAAATCTAGTTCTTCAAGTAAATTATAGCAAACCGTAGTCAACTTTAATCAAATAAAACTTAATTTCCCAACAATAAAATTGTGGCTAGTGAAATTGCTGAGTGGCTAGTAACTTTGGAAAACCACTAGCCACAGTGGCTGGTGAGCAAACATTTTAATGTCAGGCCCTGTTGACATGGAATAAGAAATGCAATACAAAATGGCTGAAAGGGGTGTATTTATGTAAATGTACACATTGCCTCAATATATTTGTGTCAATAAATCAAATATAATTTCAACTGATGGTTTTTCAAACATAATTGGGTTCCAGATTACATCACTAACATACCATAAACAATTTCACCTTGGTATGTCAAAAATATGATTGAATACAACATTTTACACTATGGCCAAATCTAACAATGCTTGCCACAGAAAAAACTGCTTACTTTTATTATACAGTAACTGACCGAAGGAATTGCCAACACTGAAATAGCTCAATGGGCTGAGACAGTGCACTGCAATGTGCATGGTCATAGGTTCAAATTCAACCACAGCCTTTGGGCCTGTCATGATACTGATTCTCTGTTTAGTTAAACAGGATGGCATCATTCTGAAGTACCATGCATGGCCGCGGGAACTAGGGGTACACTGAGGGTGCTGCAGCACCCCCTGACAGGACGAGAATTTAAAATGATATGACTTGAAAGTCCACCACCGCGGCTGCACGGCACAGCCCCGCAGTAGAGGACTGGCCATCGAGAGCACCGGGAGAACAATAACGATGGAAAGCCAGGCTAAGAAACGTAAGGGTGGGGCTGAACAATTAAGAGACAAAAAGACATCAGCTTCACTAGACAAGGATTTACCAATTGAAAAACGGCTATGTTTATTTTACATAAAGCTCAACTATTTTTGCTGCTCAGATAAAGGGCCAAAAATGTGCGCGCTCGCATTAACTATCGAAATCTCGAACTAGCATCACATCAAACACAGAATGTGCATGCATTTGCAGGGCGGCTGTGGTGGCGTATACGGGGGCCGGTTCTGGTGGGCCGGTCTGGATCAAAGTCCAGGGCCTATTTTTACTCCCAGTCCGTCCCTGCCGCCCCGCAACATTAAGCCCAACCCCCCCCAGCACCCCCCTGATAAAATATGTTCCCGCAGCTATGGTACTGTCAGGCCAAATACTGTCCTAGGGCAAATAGTGTCCTAGCGTCAGATAGGACAAATAGTGTCCTATCTGACGTCACAATGCCATTTTTTTTGGACGGGTCCGTCGCTATGCCAACCTTAAATTCCTGAGATATCTACGCGTGCTAGCAGGAAACTGTCATGGTTGCTATACTGGTTACTAGGTAGGAAGTTTTGTATTTAGGCTTATTTAAACCAGTTTATTGGGGTGTGCTCTGCCTTCGGCGAGCACAAACCATTGTTATCTCACATATATATTATTGGGGTGTGCTTGCCTCGGCGAGCACAAACCATTGTTATCTCACATATATATTATTGGGGTGTGCTTGCCTCGGCGAGCACAAACCATTGTTATCTCACATATATATTATTATTGTTTATTTTCGCGCCCCTAAGGCTCAGTCAATATTTGGACTACATAGACAACGTCGATGTCAAAAGGTTCGTCTTGGTCGCGATTGCGTTGGTTCTATTGGGATTTATGTTTTGTTGCACGGTTGAGGTTTTAATTAAGTTTTTGTGGCAAAAGTGAAGCTAACGGTGGCTAACTTGCTAGCCACAGTCACTGACGCTACTGACGTCACTAACGTCACGAAATATCGCGTGACTACCTATAGCAGAACATTCGTTTACCAGCTCGTTAACTTTTGGGAGATAGCTAGGCTGACTGCTTTACTGCAAGGGAAGAGCAGAAACGCCACAAGCAAATAGGCCAGGGTAATAACTATATACTCATTTTACTTTGAGATACTTTTACTTTGTGATATGAAACACAATTGTGAAGTGTAATGTACAATATAAGCTGATATAAGGAAGTAGTTACGTCTACTTTCGGAAACAGTAGTCTACTATTTCACTGAAGCATTAGCATCATGACATTAGCCTCTTGCCCGGGCAACACATACTACAGCGGTCTGTGATGCATCTGTTTTCAATCGTTAAAATAAACATTCTTCTCCAATACATTTTCGTTGTAGGATTTATTATGACATTATATTACAAGTAAACGATTTGGGTGAAATTATCATTACCTGAGGTTTCAAACTAGTATAGCTCACTGCAACACTGTACAGTGGCCTAGTAGGCTACTTACAAAACAGCGTTAGCGGCTAGATAAACACTACTAACAGAACAGCGCTAGCGGCTAGGTAAAGACTACTAACAGAACAGTGCTAGCGGCTAGGTAGCCTAGTAGGCTACTGTAGCTAACAAAAACATCTCCACAGCTGTTTACAGTACTGTAGGAAGTCAAACGGCGGCACATATTTTTGGTGAAACTATCTGACTAGTGACTACTAACCTGAACTCCATTGCCACAGCCTAAACTTTGTCAATCTGTTCATGAAAATAATTCATTTCAGCCTAGACCGTACAATGGAAGTAACGTTAAATCGAATTCAACCAACGCAATCGCTACCAAGACAGTCTAGTTAGTAGTTGTAGCCTACAATCTACCGGGGCAGCTTCTCCACACAGCAGGGCTATATCGCATTTTGCCTTGTTACTGACAATGATCGCTACCACTGACATTCTTTTGAATGAGTGATTTTCCCCTAAATAAATGTCAAGCTTATTTACTTTTTTTGGGGCATATTTTCAGTTAGCAGATTATACTATTTGAATCGCGATTCCATCTGAGATAGCTAGCTACTGCTGGTAACGTTGTTGTTAAAACACATTTCAAAGGGGTTTCTTTATTAATGAATTAAAGCAATATGAGTAGGCTAAATGCCTGAAAATATCACGAGAATGGAACAATTTACAATGACGTTTAAATCATAGAGATTAGGTCAATTTTGACACCGGTCTGCCAAATGTATTCGTTGAGGTTGCTGATCACCATTCCCTCTTGCAGAGGAAATGAGAAGACTACTATAAACTATTTCATTCTACTCTTCACTCTTAGTATTTTGAGTTGTAAATGAGCAGAAAAAATATGCTTTTAAATCTATGTAATCTTTATAAATAATAAGTAGGCTATGCATTTTAATATAAAATATACAGAAATGTAATTTAAATACGGACCCCTGCAACCAACACAAGTAAGCAAGCACACCCTACAATTTCCCCAGAAATTGTACCATCTCTAGTTATTTATTGTTTCTTTTCGCCCCCCTAAGGCTCAGTCAATATTTGGACTACACTGACAACGGCTGTGTCAAAATGTTCGTCTTGGTCTCGATTGCGTTGCTTGTATTGGGATTTACGTTCCGTTGCACAGTTTAGGAGGTTACAACGTTTTTGTGGTAACAAAGTGCTTTTAGTGACAAAGGGTAATCTGTGCTAGCTACGTCACCACGTCAACATACGTCAGCAACGACGCATGGATACAACGTGATAGAGACGTTCTAGCACGCAAATTGGAGCTTGGATTACGAGTGAAAAATACCACCCCCAAAAAATCCCAACCATTTAGCTTTGTTGACAAAGCGATTTCGAGTGGAACTGCAATCTCGGATTTTTGATTTAGGTCGTTAAAGTCTTTGTAAATTGAGCGAGTGCGGGTCGCCCGTGAGACCGCCTAGTCTTTTAGGCGGCAGCCATGCTAGAGAGCGTCATATTATAGTAGTATTTCGTAGCTCATTTTGTAGTTTAATTTTACACGAAAAAAAAGAAAGAGGGAAATGTTATGACGATATGATTAATGTGACAACATCCAGGTGGTGAGATTTTAATGTAGGTTGCTGTATAAACTTTGATTTGTTTGCTACGTGAGAGCCCTGTCAGCCTCCATTGACGATTGCGGCAGCAACAACAGTGTTGTCGATCTGCGTCTGATGAGTCTTTGTTTAATTTCGTACCAGGCCAGGGTCAATTCTACATCCAAATGGAGAGCAGTGTTTTAAAGATATGGCTATTGTGAAGACAGCCTGTGGGCCAGCATATTTTTGTTATTTGTGTAAAAAAAAATTGAGAAAGACTGCGTCTTCTTTTTACGTTACAGACTCGGCTCACCCTCTGGCAGTGTGTAGCAGTAGGCTACAGTCCGTTTGGACCCTTCCACATTTGCGATCAAAATATTAGTGCATGACTGGTCTACTAGTCCAGCGATCTTTCCATTGCTTCACAATCAAATCCGTTCCACTTTATCAGTAGGGAGAATACCCACAGCAATAGAATTCCACTCCACGTTTTCTAGAAAAACAGCATCATGCACGCAGATTCAACTCCCATATTCTTTGATCGACACATCGCGCACTTCAGACATGACGGTTCCACAGACGAGATGGACATTAGGAGGGTTTTTTCGACGAAGAGGAAAGTAAGTCAAAGTTGCCCAGTTTTCCCTTCAGTGGCCAAAGCACCCTTATGAGACATTCTCTGACTATAATAGCGTTAGTTAAGTCACAAAGATCCTTCTGCAAACATTATAATTATTGCTAGCTAGATGAGCAAGTGTTTTACCTACATCTAGCACTAGGCTATACCATACTTTATTTATCCATTACAAGTAGAACAGCATTTGTTGATTCTTAATCTGGGTCTGAAATATGTTGAGCTTTTGGCCGTGTTCAGATTTAGGCGTCTGTTTCAGGCAGTAATAGATGACAAGGATGTTTTTTCCAAGTAGCTACAAAATAAATTGCTGGTGTTTTTTTATTGCCATAACAACCGTGAGCTAATCTGGAGTTAACCTTAGCTAACATGCTAGTTTGTCTAGTTTGTGTAACATTGTCTTCCAATTTAAATACGGTTGCTCAACTTGTAATTTGGGCAATTCGCAGAATTTTATTGCTACATGTTAGTCTGTAACATGAGGGCAAAACTGATTCAACCATTAAAACCATATATCCTCTGAAAGCTTATACCCTCAGGATGTTATCTAATGAGACAAGAGACACGTCCATCTCTCCATATTAGGATGCTGTCCATGCATAATAAATTCGGTATTGGTAAATGGAGTAGGCTATATGGCCGATACTTTTTTGGGCTGTGCCATTTAGGGAAACTGATTCAACCACCTAAACCATGTATTTTCAGGTTTGAACACAAATATGATAATTTCTGAACTGTCCAGTCATGCTTTAGGGAGATGCAATTTTTTTAAATGTATCCTACATAATTATTAGGCTACTAAACTACCAATTCTGAATTTTATATGCTGATAACATGATGTACATCTCAGAAATCTTCATATGAAAAATCTACGTTAAGCTTATTATTATCAATATGAAAGAATGCTCAATGCATCTCCATGTCTCCTGATATAGGTGGTAGAGATTGAGAGTGAGTCAGAGGCAGGGGCAGTGGAGACAGCTCTGTTGCTGAGGTGAGTGCTGAAAGGTGACAGGTAGTTGAAGATGTCCCCTTGCTTATTGGGAAGTTTAGTTTTTAAAATATTTTCATGTCCAGACCCTCAGTATATGTATAACAACTATGGTATATAGTTGGTAAATGCACCAGAATGCGGGAAATTGCATCTACATCTCAAAACATTCTAGGGGAGAAACCCCCAGACCCCCCGCATAATGTGTGTCCCCCCACTCTCAAAATGCTGCTGACGCCCATGGTTACAGTTCTGTCTTCAATGCCACAGCTATGGCTGAACTATATTATGTCTTATTACGCGGCTGTTCTTTAATGCTGTAGAATGCTCCATTCACTTGAATGGGGGTTCCCAACGTTCTGCGGTGAACTATTTTCTCATATTTGACCGTTGCTATGCAAATTCGACCTCTGTCAAGGGAAGTGGCCTTTTTGCCTCGGATTCACGTCTTTCGTAGCACTCCGCAAGTAGTCCGGTAACTTTTCAACCCCAGCGTACTCTGTTGCTTAGCGACGTCAGCTGATTTGAAGCCTAAAGAATGTTCAAAGTCTATGAAGTTGGCGAACTATTTCTCTGCTGATCAACAATACGAATGGTAACAAATACATTGTAAAAAGACACACTGTGTTAAGTTATTTTTGTTGGCAAGTAGCCGTGTAATAAGCGGGATAATGCATATAACGCCGGTCATTATTGGGAAAATAAGCCCCTTCAGGGCTTCTGCTGTTCGTCTTGTCGGGGCTTATTTTCCCGATAATGACCGGCGTTCTTTACATTATCCCTTACAAAAGAAATATCATCATTTCCAGCGCTTTCAAACAATCAGTGAAGTGTGGATAGCAACGGCAGCTAGCTTGCCTCTAGCAAACTGCTTTTGAATTAGCCATGTCCCCCTAAATTCATATCGAACTTATTTACGTTTTGGGTGCTTATTTTCAGTTAGCAGACGGTACTATTTGAATCGCAATTCCATCTGAAATACTGCCAGTGACAACGTTGTTAAAGTAGCTTGTTTCAAAGGGGGTTCCTTGTTTCAAAGGGTGTTCTTAATGAATTATGCAATATGAGTAGGCTAAATGCTTGAAAATATCACTAGAAGGGAAAACGGACCCACCTGCAACCGACGCAAGAAAGCACACCCTACAATTTCTCCAGAAATTGTAGCCTCTCTAGTTATTATTATTACACATCTGTCATGGAAGTCTATGGCAGCCCCAACCACATGGTCAGAAGTTGTGAAATTTGGCACACTCTTTGGGACCAGACCCCTCATCAATTTCACCAAGTTTCATGTCTCCCATTCCAACCATCTAGCGCCACCAATGGGTAAAAGTTGAAGGTGTGTTTACACGTGTTAACTTTGAACCATATGCCCCATTGTCCAAAATGAGGTATCATTGGATTCCTTGGCTCTTTTCTTTGGCTCTCGACGAAGGCGGTCGCATTTTTCTCTCCTCCCCTCCCTGACCTTCCCTGCTTGGCTCTGTCTTGTCTTGTCTGTCTCAAGATACTCTCTCACCACCACTCTCCGAAACTAGAAGCATGGAATTAATTAGCTGGTCTCTCAATGCAATTGACACCATCTTCTCGAAGAGAAGCTCGGGTTCGGGGGAACCCAACTGTCCTGACGGGACGTTCGCAGCTGGCTACACGATGGACGCGTGGGACAATTGGCGTGTCGTGTGTCTAGCGGCGCTTTCCGTGGAGGACGTTGAAGACGTCTTTATATTCGGAACCGTGATTACAGGCGTTCTGCTGTTTGGAATAGGCGGTTGGCTTGTATATCGGAAAGTCAAGGATACGGCTGCGGCCATCAAAAGCCCCTTTAGGCTGCCCGACCTGATTGATACGGTGGGTAGAGCCGTTGGAGCTCTGACTGTGAATTTACAGCATAATATGGATTACAACAGGGATAAGTTTGCGGCTCTGCAAAGGAAGATCGAGGAGCTGGAGACCTTTCTGAAGGGTGGACGTGAAAATTAAGTCGCGTCTACTCGTCAAAACAACTACACCAATCTTATCTACTTTCGGCCCCGTAACCAGCACAGGCCTTGGCCAAGGCCGTTGCTGGAAAACAACTCCCCTGGAGAGCGCTGAAGCGAGACTATCTTGCTCTTCCCTTCCCCCTCCCCCACCTACATCTGTGGCTTGGTCTCTACCCGGGTCATGACCAAGGATGTCTCCTTGCCAACACAATCTGCATAGGGAGACTCGGACTGATTGTGGCCTAGGTCGAGGGCGCCAACCCAGACCTACTCACACACTAACTTTCACCTACTACAGATACCACCACCCCCCCACCCCCATCCAACGCCTTCGACTGCTTGTTCCACTGGGTGGCTGGTGGGTCTGTGTCCAGCGCCTACCATGGCTGCAGGTCCAGATGCTGCTTGTTTACCCCCCCCCACTCCCCGTTGCAAGTGTCTGTGTAAATGTTGGGCTTATGTGCTGAGGTTTTTGCCTGTTCCCATACTGTACTCCTCTAGGAGCATTGTCTGGGGGTTGCCTTTTTCTCTCCTCCTCTCTCCTCATGTTATGCTGTAACTTTTCTTGTTGGCGCCGAAAATGGCTGCCTAGGTACGCTCTCCTGCCAAGGTAAATTCCTTGTCTGTGCAAACTTTCATGGCGAATAAACACCAATTCTGATTCTGTTTCTGATGTAGATTTTTATAATATTTTGCCATTTTGCGGAGGAACCCGCAATGCTGCTTGCAGCTATATTTAGGGTTCCTCTTCTCCGCTAAATGGCTCAATAGCTCAAAAAGTCCTGGACCCAAATTTTCAAATTTGGCCCTATGATACAACAGGTCACTCAGTACCCCCAGACGGCTAGTGGCCCATGTACACCCATAGGTGGCGCTATAAAGCACGCCCAAAGTCTACGTGATTTCCCCAGCGCCCCATTACTCCAAAATGCCTGTAAATTGGTAAAAGACATGCCTTATTTCTCGTGGGGAACAATAAAGCCTCAAGGAGCCATATTGTCAGACTTATAAATTTGCTTGTACTGTCCAAATTTGGTACAACCTTCAATGAACTATAGATCCAATTGACTTGAAATTTGTTACGGATTTGTAGAATACATGACTTTCTATAGGGTCAAATTGAATAAGGAATGCAATACAAAATGACTGAAAGAAGTGTATTTATGTAAATGTACACATTGCCACAATATGTTTGTGTTAAGAAATCAAATAATTTTGACTGATGGTTTTTCAAACGTTAATGCTTTCAAGTTGACATCATTCTGAAGTACCATACACAATTTTACCTTGATATGAAAATGTATTATTGAATTCAATTGAATGGCTCCACAGTGCGCGCACACTCATCCTCCCCATTGACACACGAGCGAGCTTGGCGAGACACACACACATGCTTTCTGGAAATTGTGTGCTGACCAAGCCCCACACCCTCGGTTTTTAGCTCCTGTTTTGTTTTGCTTCCAATCGCAGCTCGCCATTACGAATATAAATTATTTTTCGACGGCCATTGTTGTTTTCAACTGGAGTCGCCTGATAGCCGTGTTGGAGACAGCTACGTTCGGTAAGTCCTATTTTTACGCATTTTAAGATAGAATCAAAAATTGGGTTTGTGAAATTACATTACTTCAATTATGGTGAAGGTTTGAGCACTTTGAGACCTTTAGATCGTGAGTTTGAAGTGACGGAAAACTGAACTCGAAAAGTAGTTAACTTTTTCCCTTTGTGTTTATAATTAGTAAATCATTTTGCATCTCGGCGAATTTTTCACCAAGAAAGTGGAGGGCGGCAGCCTTTAGGAGAATTAGCGATTCCCCACAGAATCGTCTCAGAATTTTGATTTGGCTCGAGAAAGTCTTTGTAATAAGCCTATGCGCCCATCCAACGTCTATAAAGCCGCATAGGCTTGGGCGGCATCCATGTTTTGGTCGCGTCATGTTCATAAGTTCACCATTTTACAGTTTGGTCTACACCAAAAATGAGGAGGGCAGCCTTTAGGAGATGTTGGAATTTTGCTTTTAGCCAGATGCTCCGATTATTTTTGTGATTTGTGGAAAGCTTGCAAGTGGAGTGATACTGCGTCCCAGCGGTACATTGTTTTGATGTTAGCCTCAGAGTCAGATTCGGCTCGCTCACTGGCAGTGTGTAAACAATTTTGTATTTCACTCAATTCTACTCCAAAAACGTTAAGGAGGACTGCTTTTTGTAGACAAGAGTCTGCTGAAGATAGCCAGTATATATGATTTTTCAAAGCAAGCCTGTTTCATTCGTCATTTGCCTGAGAAAGCGACCTACGGTAGCCAGGCTGGTTTTGCCAATTTCACCAGGTCAAACTACTTAAAGGTCTCTGACAGTCAGAATCAGTGTTGGGGGTAATGCGTTACAATGTAAGGCGTTACAGTAGTCAGACTACTTTTGTTAGGTAACAAGTAACTTAACGCGTTACTTATTTAATTGAATGAATCCGTTACTAGTTCCTTGTTCAAAAAAATAACGCGTTACTCAAGTTAGTCTTTTGGTCACCTTGATCCGTATTGCTGTACAGTGAGGATTGATCATGTTATATGCGACTGTCACTGACTATTCAGTCAAATATGTGCTATTGCTGAGGTCAAAAAATTTGCCTTCTGGGCATCAGACTGACCTAGGTGAATTGTCTTAGAAATAAAAGACTTCTTAATTGAAACACAAAAGTAACTTAACGCCTTACTCTACAGCAAGTAACTAAGTAACGTAACTAGTTACTTTACAAGAAATGTAACTAGTAACTGACACCAGCTCTCCACTGGTGTTCCGCAGGGCTCCGTCCTTGGACCCCTCCTCTTATCTCTGTACACCACCTCACTTGGATCAATCATCACCTCCCATGACTTCTCCTCCCACTGCTACGCTGACGACACACAGCTGTACCTGTTGTTCCCCCTCAATCACCCTGGGATCTGCGACGGTGACCCCTTCATCCTTTGCCAGGAACCTTGGGGTCACCATGGATGACGAGCTCTCCCTCACGGCCCACATTGCTGCAGTCTCCCGGTCGTGTAGATTCACCCTCTACAACATCCGGAAGATCAGGCGATACCTGTCTGAGCACTCCACCAAGGTGCTAGTCCAAGCACTTGTCCTTTCCAAGTTGGACTACTGCAACTCGCTGCTCGCTGGTCTCCCAGCATGTGCAACCCGCCTTCTTCAGAGGATTCAGAACGCAGCGGCCCGCCTGGTCTACAATCTACCCAGACGCTCCCATGTTACCCCGCTCCTCATCTCTCTCCACTGGCTACCCATCAACGCCCGTATCAGATTCAAGACCCTGTTACTGACCATCCGAGCAGTGAACGGGACTGCACCCGACTACATCAAGTCTCTCCTGCAGCCTTACACCCCCACCCGCCACCTACGGTCTTCTTCAGACAACCGCCTGGTGGTCCCACCGCTCAAGACCGCCCGGTCCCAACACAAGCTCTCACACCTCCATCAGAAACACAGACTGTCTCTCCACCTTAAAGAGAAGGCTCAAGACGCACTTGTTCCGGGAGTACAACGGTACTTAGAAATGGTTTGCTGAACCCAATGCTAGTTTCCTCAAGGATCACAATGACTCTTGCTTAGAGACTTGTTGCTCTTGTTGGTTAGTGGTAACTGATGTAAACTGTTGTATTCACTGCAAAATATTCTAATTTTGTTCATTCTATTTTAATTTTTACTGTTGCTTGCTTTTTCTACAGGTACACTTGCACTTATAGCGGTTCATGTTGTTTAATTGTAACTTGCTTAACTACATGCTCTTATGGTTCTTCCCTTTGGCACTTATTTTTTGGTTGTTCACAATATGTACTTCTTGTTTTGGCTACCCGCAATGCTTTGGGGCTATCTTGTTATTATCAGTGACCTATGCACTTTGTAAAGCTCTCTCTTGGAAGTCGCTTTGGATAAAAGAGTCTGCTATATGAATAAATGTAAATGTAAATATAATATTGTTGGTCACCCTGATTGTGCATGTTGTGTAATTTCATCTTTTTATTGGCTATTCTCGCAAGCAGCTGAACATGAGCTCTGCCCTAGCCCAGTTGCCCACATGACTACTCTTAATTGTGATTTGACTGAGATTTTGGTAAGAGATCAACTTATGAAGATTTTCGTTATCTGCGGTATTCGGTAAAGTTTGAAAACAGTGTTACGGTTAAAATGTGGGAGGTGTGTTTTTGGGCTACTTCTAAACCTCATGCCGCCGCCGCAGCATTTCTGCCTTGGCGTGACCTGTGCTGGGAGAGAGGGAAACAGCATGGATGGGGATAGTGTGCGGGGAGATGTCTTTATATAGGGTGAAATGGAATAAGAAATGCAATACAACATGGCTGAAAAGAGTGTATTTATGTAAATGTCCACATTGTCTCAATATCTTTGTGTCAATAAATTAAATATAATTTGGACTGATGGTTTTTCAAACTTATTAGCTTCAAAATTACATCATTCTGAAGTACCATGCAATTTTACCTTGAAATGTCAATCGTTTCTTAACCTTTGTCACAAAGCTCTGCCCTTTCTTTTCATTAAATCTACCCTCGTCATCTACACAACATCCACACGACCGGGAGACTGCAGCAATGTGGGCCGTGAGGGAGAGCTCGTCATCCATGGTGACCCCAAGGTTTCTTAACCTTTGTCACAAAGCTCTGCCCTTTTCATTAAATCTACCCTTTTAGCTCTGTTAAATTGCTGCACTAGTCCACACTTGACCGGTGGGGATCTCATTCTATTATGACTGTAACTGTTAGCTGCTCCTGGCATTCTCTAATCCCTGCTCTCCTCTCTCTGTCCCCCACACATTCCCTGTGGTGTGGGGGGTTTGAGCTGTCAGGACCTGCCTGGTCGTCGGTGTGCCAACGCTGGACCAGGTCGTCAACCGGAATCCAGTCTCCATGACGGCCAACAGCGAGTTTCCCGGTCCCATCCAACGTCTATAAAGCCGAACAATGGATTTTGGTGTTTCAAAGCCCATTGACACTGTATGACTATGTTTAGCTTGTGTTCTGCTCCTCTGTCTTACCAACCGTCTCTGGAGGAGGGGATCCCTGTCTGAATTGCTCCTCCCAAGGTTTCTTAAATCTTTTCTCCTGTTGGGAGTTTTTCTGAGAGTTTTTCCTTGTCTTCCTTGAGGGTTTAGGTTGGTTGAGGAGCAGTTCTATGGGCGTATGTGAAGCCCTCTGTGACATGCTTGCGTGTAAAAAGGGCTATACATTTAATTTTATTTGATAAAATCTCCAAAGTTGATGTATAGCAGAGAGGATATAGCAGAGAGGATAGAGAGACTAACTTGTAACCTAATGCTAATAAGTTCAAATCCCCATCCAGGCTATTGTTGTTGGCCAAACATGAAGTAGTTTTGCTCTCTTGTTGTCCAACTCTCGATCTTCTACAATGTATATTTGTATAATATTTAGCAATTTTGTGGAGGAACCTGCATTGCTGCTTGAAGCTATATATTGCATTTATATTCTGAATTATGTACTTAAAATTTAGGGGTGCCAATAATTCCCTATTTTCCATATTACGAACTCCGGTGCATTAAGCGTTTAGTTTAGTTTAATTGTGAATGCCTTTGTTAAAGGCATTAGTTCATTAATGGAACAAAACAGCCTCCAATAAAGCATGCGCTAGTGAAGCGTATGATGCGAGCTGAACATGGATGAAAAAGATCCATCGCCTAACGGGCGGTGAATTATTTATCTAAATGGTTATCCAAACAGTCAACCACAGCACTGCACTCTGTTGGATAATAAAAAGGACACCTGGGGGGTATCATTGAGTTAATATAACTAGAGTAAGCTACTTTTGTCTTCCAAGATGGCGTCCCCATTCATTTCTATGAAAAGTGCTCAGTGGCGCAGTGAGGCAAGCGAGAGCGCGGGACTGGACGCGGCCATCTTTCCACTTCCGTGTCTTGCGGTCTAGCTTTAAACAGTGGCTCTTTTTTCCCCTAGCTCCGAGACCTTGTGCACGCTTGCAACTAGCTGTACACGTCATACTTTGCGACAACCAGTCGCGAGCATAGATTTATATGGTTACGAGCGTGTGAGCTAAGGCATTGCAGTTGCAGAATCTATGGGCAGATTGGGGTACAAGTCTGATTAGAATCAGACACATGATGCAAACTTAACGGAAATGTATTCTGTCACTGTCTTTCACTTGTTTTTTACAAATAGGCTATAGGGCTAAATATACGGCTATTCTAGATGGAACTCATCACATATGTTGCTTTTTTTCTTCGTGATATGAGTATGATTTCCAACGCATTGTATCGGATGAAATAAACTGTTAACATGAACAGCTCCGTCGTTGTTCTCGCCAAGCAAAGAAAGCTTAATAGTTATTTTGGTAACCGAAATCTTCCATAATGCAGGGACAGGGTTGCTTCTATCCCCACATATAAAATACACATCCACACCACTCCCTGTTACTGCCAAATCATTTGAACATCATGATGTTATGCTAACTGATCCTATCAAAGCATGCTTAATTGTTCTTTACCGCCCACCAGGACCGCTAGCCGACTTTGTGGAGGAGCTGGACATGCTCCTCAGCGTCCTCCCGGATGATGGAACCCCCCTGATAGTCCTTGGGGACTTCAACATCCACCTCCAAGGAACGCAGACCATCGACTTCTTGTCTCTCCTGACTTCCTTTGACCTGACGCTGCTGAGCACACTGGCGACCCACAAGGCAGGCAAACAGCTAGACCTCGTCTTGACACGTAACTGTATCACTGACTTAACCTCTGGAACCCCCCTCCACACTTCTGATCACTACTTTATCCAATTCTCTGTCTCTCTCCCTCCAACCCCTCCTACCTCCCCTCCCCTTGTAACTTTCCGCCGCAACCTCCGCTCCCTGTCTCCCTCCCATTTCTCCTCTCTTGAAACATCCTCCCTCCCCTCCCATTAACGAGTTCTCGTCCCACCCCACTAACACTGCCACCGACTCCTTGTTAACCACATCACTCTCTACAACATCCGGAAGATCAGGAGATACCTGTCTGAGCACTCCACCCAGCTGCTAGTCCAAGCAATGGTCCTCTCCAAGTTGGACTACTGCAACTCGCTGCTCGCTGGTCTCCCAGCATGTGCAACCCGCCCTCTTCAGAGAATTCAGAACGCAGCGGCCCGCCTGGTCTACAATCTACCCAGACGCTCCCATGTTACCCCGCTCCTCATCTCTCTCCACTGGCTACCCATCAACGCCCGTATCAGATTCAAGACCCTGGTACTGACCTTCCGAGCAGTGAACGGGACTGCACCCGACTACATCAAGTCTCTACTGCAACCTTACACCCCCACCCGTCACCTACGGTCTTCTTCAGACAACCGCCTGGTGGTCCCACCGCTCAAGACTGCCAGGTCCCAACACAAGCTCTTCTCCTGCCTGGCCCCCCAATGGTGGAACCAGCTCCCCACCTCCATCAGGGACACCGACTGTCTCCCCACCTTCAAGAAAAGGCTCAAGACACACTTGTTCCGGGAGTACAACGGCACTTAGGAATGCTTGGCTAGACCTGTTGCTAGTTTCCTCCTGGATCACAATGACTCTTATTGAGTGACTTGTTGCTCTTGTAGGTTAGTTATAACGAAGTTAAGTCTTGTACTCGCTGTGAAATATTTTGCTATTGATTGTTCTTCCACAGGTACAGTCCTGCACTTTTTGTGGTTCATGTTGTTTTAATTTGCACTTTTTGTGGTTCATGTTGTTTTAATTTGTAAACTTGTATAACTGCATGCTCTTATGGGTCTTCCCTTTTGGCACTTGTTTAGTTTTCCACAATGTATGCTTCATGTTTTGGCTGCTTGCAATGTTTGGGACTACCTCGTTGTTATGATCAGTGACCTATGCTCTTTTGTAAAGCTCTCTCTTGGAAGTCGCTTTGGATAAAAGCGTCTGCTAAATGCATAAATGTAAATGTAAATAATGCAGACTTACCATAGCTTACTGTCAACTTTATATTCAAACGAAATGCCACGAAATTCACACTGCCTTCAATTTAACATCAGTGTAGAAATATGGCCGGTGTTTTATATGTTCATCATACAAAACCAAACGCCTATTAATGAATATAACGTGATCTAACAAGACGTTTCCATCAGATGTAAGTGGGGGTAATATATAGTCACTGAGGAGCTTCATTGCACCACAAAAGCAGTCTGGCTTGATGACACGATCAAAAAAAGAATAATGGGTGTGTTTAACAAAAGCTTCTGAAGGCAAGACTAACATTATTTAAATATAGGCCTATATAATTTCCTATTGTGGTTACCGGTTAAAGTATTAATCTTCGTCTTTGCTCCAGATAGGCGTCAACAATCTATGCTCGCGCTTAACATAATATATTTTCCATCGTGTCATGAACGTTTTTACGAAAAATCAAATCTGTTTTAAAATAACGGGAATAAACTGTATTAGCAACATTTCATGTATGTGTGATAACCATTTGCTAAACTTGCTACAAGATAAGCTAAGATAAAAAACGCCCCTCTTTTTGGTTCATGGAAGCAACTTTCGATATATCAACATAGTAACATATCAATTAGCACTAAACTGTTCCAGAGCAGGCTCACGCAAGTGTAGCTGGATAAGCTTGCCACAGCCCCGGAAAAAAACATGGCAGCTCCCTTTTTGAGAGACTCAGTTGACCAAGGAGCTATTCTAGTTCGATTAGCTTTCCATACCAATACAGTTCTTCGCGATCGCCAAGATCCTTTATTTCACACGGATGAGTTCTTGTTTGAGCGATATCGATTCAGCCGAGAAGGACTCATTTATTTGCAAGACCTTCTCGGGCCGTACGCCTACATTGCAAATATCACATGCCGCAGCAAGCTTTATGCTTTATTATGAACTTCTGCTGCTGTATGTGAATATGTAATTAACGCTATGTTTTAGGAAATGTCTTCTCTTATCTGTTGTGCCTGTGCTTTTTATAGGTTTCACTGTGGGAGAATGGGAAACGTCTTATCGATTCCTTTTTATGTCTTGACATGTGAAGAAATTGACAATAAAGCTAATTGAAACTTTAACTGTGTTTCAGACTCTCTGCATAGCCTTGAGGTTTTTTGCGTCAGGAACATTTTTATACAGGCGATGCAGAAAACATAGGCAAAGCCGCAGCATGCGTTGCTGTAAGAAAAGTGAAGGCTATTGGCACTGAACCAGCTGATGAATCAATTCATCATATTCCCTTGCCATGTCCCAGTCAATGAAATCAAAGAGGGATTTACACATAGGCCTACATGCATATACACATATTACATGATATAAGCGCTTTCAGTATATATATTATCATAAGTGTCTATGAATTCGTATCAATTAGATACTCCTTTGGCCTTGTTTTAACTACTTATTCTTATTAGACTTTAGATCATTATTTTCGCTAGCAAGATCTCATTCAATGATTAATTTCCATTAAGCCTACTGCCAGCAGGCAAATAAATGTGATCTGATTGATTGGGGTAGTGAGGCACTTAAGATGACCCTATACATTTTCCAAAAACTTATGCATTTAGCTTATCGGGAATTTTTGGGCCAAGCTGCCTGTCTTGCTCTGGCAGCGGTGGCAGTGTTCGACCTAGCCATGATAATATGCTTATTGTCTTTGTAGAGACTCATTATAATAGTTTGCTCGGATGGTGAGAATACCACCGCTCTCTCTTTCGTCTTTTCCGCCATCATCCCGTTAGAAAATCACGGTTCTGATGATCGACCTTTCCTGCCGTTTGAAGTAGGACTTGCACGTGCACTTACCCTGATGAGTTTAGCCTGATTTAAATTAACCACATGATTTGGATGCGGATCAGCCGTTGACGAACCGATATTTGCTGTTCTCAATTAGCTCGCTAATGTTAATGGGCTAAAGGGACAATTGATTAACTTAGCTTCAACCCTTACAACGAATGGGGCCCTGCAAATCTGAATTTTGCAGAGTCCGCAGTTCTCGAGATAATCCTGGGAAACTCGCTCCCCTATATCCCATTTTAATACGCGGGTACATACACAGACAGATACATACACACACAGAGATTCCTGGCATTTTTAGATAATGTCTGCTGGAATGTAAAACAAGATTTATTTAAATTTTAATTTATTAAATAATAAATGTATTTGTAAAGCAAGACAAAAACTAAAAAGCACATTTAGGCTATTTAATTTATGCCATGGCAATTCTTAATTTTAGTAATTTAGATTTTTTTTTGCTGAGAAAAAACTTGTTTGGTATTCAGTAGGCCTCAACAACGAATCGATTAAATAGATTAAAATTGATTATTAAAAGCGTTGGCAACGAATTTCATGATCGATTCGTTGTGTCGCGCGATTATTACGCCACTCAATAAATCGCTAAATCAATAAATTTAGTCAAAAAATCTTAAATGTACACCAGATTATTCAAATAAAGTCTGGCCTACTTCCATAACCTTTCAATTTTCAATAAAGTTTGAGACAAAATTCAAATAAATTGCTAATCTCTGAAAATAGCATTAAATCCACGCTAATATTAGTAACTTTTTCAAAATTGTGCGCCTGTTTGTGCACATTCTTTAGATTTTTTGCACTGTGAATTTGCACTGTCAGTTCTGTTTTTGCATTAAGGGTTGGAAATTAATGCTTTTTTGTTTTTTGTCCGATTCATCGATTAATCGAAAAAAGAATTGACAGATTAATCGATTATCAAAATAATAGTTAGTTACAGCCCTAGTATTCAGTGTTAGGTATTTAATTTTGTTTTGGCCAATCATTTTCATTTCAGGGCATCCCTAAGCCCAACTAATGTGGTAATTACTCAGACATGTTTGATCCACAGAACTTACCGAGGTGTACTCTTTTCTAGTTCCTCTGACTCCTCCTCTGAGTCAGATAAGACTATACAGATAGGTTTCTTTTCTGACTGAACACGCAAACTGGCTTCTGTGTTTCCACCTACGGAGAGCACAGATCCATCAGAAATAAACTCAAAGATTAACAGATTGACACGTGTCTAATATGTTTAATCAAACATGAAAATCAATAAGCATGGAAACAATTCTAATGTATATGGTCCTCTTCAGATTCACAATAAAAGGTACAAAATGTACAAATATTGGCTCCTTGAGCACCGTAAAACTCTAACTGAGAAGGCATAATGCGCTACCAGTGGAAACCCTTACCCGCTGTATCACTTTGGATAAAGGCCGTCGGCTTCAGTTGTAAACTGCTGTTTACCTATAAAGAAAAAAAAACTTCAAGCTTAATGACACAAAATAAACATACCTTTTTATGTTCTAAATGGAAACTATTTTACTTGTAAAAGGAATGCAACTTCACCATACCCAGAACTTCACTCACACAGAAATGAGTTAACAACAAAAGGGATGTTTATAGACTTCAGGTCATTTAATCAGCTAAATGCCAGGGGCCGGTTTCACAAAACACCTTAAGTTAGATTTTCCTTAAAGTCAAAGTTAAGGTTTCCTTAAAGGAGACATGACATAAACACTTCATTTTATGAGGTTATTTAACATTAATATGAGTTCCCCTAGCCTGCCTTTGGTCCCCCAGTGGCAAGAATTTTCCATAAGTGTAAACCAAGCCCTGCGTGTTCTTCTCTGCCTTTGACAAAATGAAGGCTCAATTGCTCTGTTTGAAAATCTCCCCCAGTGACGTAGATAGGGGGAAGGTTACCTCCCCTCTCTCTGCTTTGCCCGTCCAGATCATCTGGCCCGCCCATGAGAAACTGAGCTACCACCGTGCAAAGGCAAGTGCGATATCGGTTTTTCCTGGAGAGACATCATGGTGAGCAAACAAACGAAGCATAACAGTTGCTCAGTGCTTGGATGTACAAATCAAAACAAAAGTATTTTTTTGGTTCCTTCATCCAAGCTTCTGCACAACCAGTATCTTAATTTGATTTTCGCTGGAATTGCGCCGACACAACTTCACAAAGTTTTGTATGTCTACGCCAAACATTTCAGCCTCTACTGTTTCCTCAACTTGAGCCAATACAAAACTGGCCTTGCTGAAAAAAAATTCTGGATCATTGCTAACTCTCCTTGGTCAAGCTACAAACCTTGGACAAGTAAGTTAACTAACGCTAGATCATTTTGTTGCTTTACTGTATATGGTTACCTAGCATGCTACCCTTAGAATGTGGCTGTAACATTAGCTCTGCAGCTAACAGCTGAGTTACTGTTGCTAATGTAAAGATAGATGGCATCAAGTATGTGTGTGAATACAAACACTGTAACGCCAGTGTTGTACACTTCTTTGTTATTTGGATAACCGTTATGCTGTTGGTGTTATGGCACGGGCGATATCCGCCATTGAAATTATTTATGAGTGTGCACCTCTGCAAACCTGTGATCAGATGAGAATGGCTTAATTCGAGGCATCTTACAGCAACGGGGGCTACGAGCCATTGCGATAGTCAGCCCATACAGCTGAACATATACTGCGCTAGTCAATTAGCAGTGAAGTTGTCGTGCGTGAAAGGGCGAGTGTTACGTGCACGCCTAGTGGCGGGGTGAGAGGGAGGTTTAGAGTCCTTTCTCGAGAGTAACTTTTAAATGTAACACTTTAGTGGCACGGCAGCCTTGCACATGGTGGTGATTGGAGGGGAGTGGAACGGTGTCCTGATTGGGGCCCGGGTAATTAAGGGGAGCAGTTTATTGTTTTTAAACTCCCGGATGGCGGAAAGATGGGGGGAACCTCAGAGATCTTGTGAGAGAACGTCACTATCGATGCCGACTGGTTGTCCCCCTGGGTTTTCTGTCCCAAGCTCCTGCTGATCCATCTTGCTGTGGCACACGCCGCGCTTAATGTATGGAACATCTATCTAATCTGATCAACCCGACCAACCGCGAGTGAGCTGTCCACCGAAACGAAACGGCGGCTTGGGCTGTCCCGAAGCTTGGGGTGGGAGTCTACCTGGCTGGGGTGAGTGTTCCAGTTTTCTCCTTCCACTTTCCACCTGTCAGGGCCTGCCGCTGTTTCCGATTAGCATCTGTTGTAGCCTCGATATCCCCCTAGACAATGACGACTGTAACAGCGAGGCTTATTCCATCTTAAAACACTGTATAATTATATATTGTTTTAATCAAATAATGTTGGATTATTTTGATGTTGAGCTGCCCTGTTCATGAAGCTGAAAGTGCACGTAATAAAATAATATACCATTGATGGAAACCAACAGGAATCCTTGCCTTTTCTGCTCTATTATGTTTTGGTAGGGCCCCATATTAGTTTTTGAAACGGGCCCCCAGATGCTTAAGGCCGCCCCCGCTCACATATATATTTAGGGTTCCTCCGGTAGGAATTAACAAAAAATTGTTTTTGTTAGTATTCTTATTATTATATTTCTCCGCTAAATGGCCCAATAGCTCAATAAGTCCTGGACCCGATTTTTTCCAATTTGGCCCAATGATTCAACAGGTCACTCATTACTCCCAGACGGCTAGTGGCCCATGTACGCCCATAGGTGGCCCTTTAAAACACGCCCAAAGTCTACGTGATTTCCCCAGTGCCCCATTACTCCAAAATGCCTGAAGATTGGTATACATGCCTTAATTCTCACGGGGAACAAAAAGGCCTCAAGGACCCATATTGTCAGACTTATGAATTTTCTTGTACAGTCCAAATTTGGTACAACCTTCAAACCTTTCTCCTTATGAACCATAGATCCAATCGACTTGAAACATGCTTTTATGAAGGGTCAAATTGAATAAGAAATGCAACACAAAATGGCTGAAAGGGGTGTATTTATGTAAATGTCCACATTACCTAAATATCTTTGTGTCAATAAATCTAATATAATTTTGACTCATGGTTTTTCAAACCTAATAGGGTTCAAGACGACATCACTCTGAAGTACCATAAACAATTTCACCTTGGTATGTCTACACATGATTGAATTCAATTGAATTGCTCCACAGCACGCGCTCCAATATTTCACAGACTCATCCTGCTCCTTGACAATAGGGTGACCACCTGTCCCGCTTTGCGTTGTGTCGCACAGCATTTTCACCTCTTGCTGACCCTTTTTTCACTTTTACAGGTCATGCAGAGGCCTGCTCAACAGAGTGCAACAGAGCATAATAAGAGCAACAAGAGAGGATGCTGAGTGTAACAGAGGATGCAACAGAGGATGTTGGAGCAACACAGACCCCTTGCTGGACTACCCCTTTCTACCTGGACAGCTTCTCTTCAGCCCTGCCCCCAAGACAGCTTCATCCACCTGGCCTGCCCTGCCTGCCTGCCCCTGCCTTGATATCTCAGAAGATCACAGATTTACAGCTGTTTAAACTTCAGCCAAATCTTATAAAGCTTGCCACAGAACAAATAGCTTACTTTTCTATACATTAACTGACCACAATGGTTCTCAACACTGAGAATAGCTCAGTAGGCTAAGACAGTGTACTGCAAGGAGCAAGGTCACAGGTTCAAATCCAGTCGCAGTCTTTTGGCCTGTCATCATTTTGATTATCTGTTTAGTTAAACAGGATGACATCATTCTGATATACCATGTTCAATTTCACCTTGAAATGTCAACCGTTTCTTAACCTTTGTCCCCAAGCTAACCAAAGCTAATACTCAAATCACTGTTGGAGCACAGCTAGATAATCAGCGTCAGCGCCCCTTGGGTACCCAGCATGCAGTGCGGTATGTCAAATAGGCAAAGACTTGTGGAAAATAGTAGGGTTACAACAGCCGTGCAAGGGATTTCAGTTGTTGTGTTTGTTCAGTTAGATGTTTGTAATATTATTGTTTATCAGTTAATATAATCTTGTTGGTCACCCTGATTGTGCATGTTGTGTATTTTAATAGGACCAGAGTCGGCTGCTGTACAGCCATAGGGCCAATTCCAGCGTTATGGATGTGACATTTGTACTCAAAATGACAAGAAAGATTTCTCAGTAAAACAAAACTTCTTACAATATTTTAATTAGTCATGCATATTCTGAAAGTACTCAATGGGTAGAATTAGAGGAGGAAAACAATTCTTTGCAACAAAAAAAAATTCAGAAACAAAATTATTACAAAAACACCTGCGTTATGGATGTGACGAGAAATTACAGTCATTTTCTGGACACAATACTTTTTTCTGTAACTCTGTGAACCCTTAAGTCGAATGTAGAAAGTTTGATATTGACATGATCATGGAGTCTTAAGTAAACATAAAAATAGCAATTTTTTAAACATTTCTTCATAGTCTTTTATGCAGAATTTTATGAGGAAAAACCTCCGTTATGGATGTGACATTATTCTGTTATGGATGTGACTTGTCTGAAATACACACAGAACCTGTTGGGAAATCAAGAATCTAACTTTTACAGCGCTTTTCTCAACATCTAAAATAACTTACGAATTAGTTTTGACATTAAGAAAACCATCTGAAATGTCACTGGAGATTTTCAAGATGGCCACCAAAATAGCATTGATAATGACATTTTGGGCCTTATTTTAACAATCTGAAACGTAAGTATCAAAAAGTGAAACGCAAGTGACTTTGTGGGCGGGACTCCGGCGCTGTTGCTATTATACCGGCGGGATAAATGACTCTGCGCCTGGCGCAAATCTAAAATGGGTTGGTCTGAAGTAGCTACATTACTCATAGGTGTGGTTTGGGCGTAACACGCAATAAACCAATCAGAGCAACATCTCACATTCCCTTTAAGAGCACGCGCGCTTGTTATCTTGCGGATTGCTATTATAAAGGAATTTGCCACAATTGTTACAAATCAAGTTCACATACAGAGACTCATGAAACTCTTTTCAATCATTGACATGGAAGAAATGTAACGTAGCTTGCAGGAATAGGGACCCTTGCCTCACCAGTAGTGCGCATGGGCCAAGCATGCACCCTTAAAATAGCATCTGAATAACGCGCCATTAACTTTAAACAAACTTTTTCCTGGTCTGTGGCGGAATTGTTTTTTGAAAACTGCAAAATGACACCAAGGAACGTTTGCCCCG
This sequence comes from Hypomesus transpacificus, assembly GCF_021917145.1. Lineage (NCBI taxonomy): Eukaryota > Metazoa > Chordata > Actinopteri > Osmeriformes > Osmeridae > Hypomesus > Hypomesus transpacificus. The sequence goes on from NC_061076.1 coordinate 11,562,360, forward strand.
GAACACGCCCCCTGTTTTCGCTGAACTGCCATGGGAGCGCAAGTTCATTCACTAATTTACCGACGTGCGTCTGAATGGAAAAGTCTGCTTTCCGTTGAGTGCAAAATAGGAATGATACTTGCGTCAGTGTACAAAGTCAATTGCGCTGGGTACAAGAAAAGGACCCCTTATCTTTTTTTAGAAGGAGTTGTTGTCAAATTACTATTATAAAAGTTCAGAATGGTCACCAATCATCTTTAGCTGTGAATAGTCTCACACAGTCTTACAAATGATTTTGAGTAATGAACACAAAAAAATTATTTTTTTTAATATTCTTTTTGGGAAACCAGCATTTCGGATATGATGCGTCTGGACCAGTCTTCTGCAAATTACATAAAACGCCTACATGAATAGTGATTTTCAACATTAAACTATTAATTAGGCTCTGAAATTAAAAACATTGAGTTACAAATAAACTGTGAAATACCCCAAAAACACAGTCAATGACCCCTTTAAGACATCTTTGATCGAAGCTGTCAACTTTACCTCAGCTTGATCCGATCAAGGGGGTTTTAACAGCCAAAAACACGATTGCCATCTTTACCGTTTCATTTTTACGGACACATTGTATTTTGTACACCCAGTATTTTAACATTTTCAAAATCACAACGGGAAAAGCGAATTTAAGGATATTTCACTCCTGTTTACTGTTAAATTTTCTTTCATGCATTCCAAGGCTGCGATTCTCTTTTCTATCAGCAGATGTCGCAAGGGCTCCCATATATGAGTCTTCTGTTATTCAGACAGTTTCATGGTTCATGGCACTTTGCAGTTAAGGCAGCTGCCTTAACAACACACACCTGCCGCCTTGACTTTGTGGTCAAAATATTTTTTTATATGAATTTTATAATTATCGAATATCGCTAATTTTATTAGCGATATTCACTGTGTTTCCGTCAGATTTCTCCGCCAGTAATTTCCCTTTTTTATTCGAACGGCAGTGTCCCTTCTCTAGAGCACTTTGTTTTTGGAGGAGAACCCCCCACCCCTCCCCCGATCCATCAGCAAATCTCACCCTACCACCTTTACTAACACATTTTTCTGCGAGAAACCCTGAGTTTAATATATAGTGTGTAAATGTGCAAAATGATAGGAATTTAACTATTTGAAGTGCATTTGTTTCACATACATTTGTGTGTAGACAATGCAATAAGTGCAATTCTTATGTCCCATTATTTTAGAGCGGCAACAATAATTACCAATAGTAGATGGCAAATAATCAATGTTTTGTAAAGCAGATAAACTTAACAGTTTTGAATGTATTAAAACATATGTCAAACGAATCATTAGACAATACAATCACCAATGAAAATTGACAATCTATGTATGTAAGGCGAATTACTGGATACTCAAACTATAGTTTGCAATCAGCAGGTCTATTGAAGGAGCTATTGAAATGGTCTCAAACATTCAAAGGGTCTGATAGATACATTTATCCTGTTAAAACAGTTATTGTTATTTATTGACAGGGCACGGTCCAAGTATTGCAAAAATGAGAAGTGTATTAGATTGGAACTTTTAAGATAGAAGCTATGGTCTCTGCTTGCTGTCCTGTTAATCCTGCTCTCAAATGTTTGCTCCCTGAACAATAAATTGGACTGAAGCTTGTGTGTTAACACACACAAAACAGTGCAAAAACTCAAAGTTTATAATTAGGCTACTGCTCATTGCTGGTGGAGCTAATGACTGTCGTGTTTTGCTAGCGGGTTCGCTAACAGAGAAATCGCATCAACGTTTGTTTTCATCGAACCAAACCAAACCAGCGGCAGATGTTCAGGGAACCAAACTTGTGAGCTCTGCCAGACATGTAAGCGACATGTAAGCTCTGTGGAATGTAGTAAAAATGCACCAAAGACATGCTTGGAATGTTGACGGGAACATAACTTGAGTTGATTATGTTGAAGGGAAATTTACTTGAGACCAAATCTATTGATTCGCAAGGCAGTCTTTAGGCGGGGGGATGGGATACCCCACTTACCAGACACAGCCTGAAAGTTTGGGGAACAAATCTATGGCATCTGCCAGAAATGTAAACCGGACACACTAAACATGTGCGCTGAATGTTAACAAAGATACTTGTGAATAGTGTTGCTTTCATCAACAAAAATGTTGACTAAATATCGTTGTCAACAAACTTTTATCAAATGAGGAAAACGAGAGGAGACACAACGTATATACTGGTCATGTGACGACTAAAATTAAATGTATAATCAGAGCCTGTTTAGGGAGAGCCTTGCCACTCCCTATTAAGCCCCATTGTACCGAATTTGGCTGCAGTGACACGGAGAGCCTAACCTGTCAGCTGTGTTGTCGATGCCCTGAGAGAAAAAAGTAAGTGACCAGAGCTTGCCGTAAAGCAGTAGCTCTGGTCGTACGATGTGTATGACGTCAATGACATTTTCAAAAGCTTTTTAGAACAGAAAGGCGACTTTAAAACCATCTAACAGCCAGCAGTGTGTATTTTTTTTGCCTCCCCTTTCGAATTCAGAATTCAAATTACTAGACAAAATATTATATCCTGAGAAAAGTGGATTTTGAGGGGTACCGCTCCATAGACCTCCATTCATTCTGCGCTCGCTCGTTAGCGCCCTCACATAGAACTTCAACCAGTTCAGAACCCGGAAGTTTCCCGAGAGTGACAGTTTTCTCTATATTAGACATTGGCTATTTATCAATCCACGTTTTTTTCCGTTCTTGTGTTCTTGCGAACTCGTTTGACGTAATCTTTTATTGCCCAAGTACGGTTCCAATCCAAAGAACACAAGTCACCAAGAACGCCAAAAATACCCGGAAATGTTCCTGATCCGCCCCTTTTATAGAGGATGCATCGGATGGTGACTTGACCAGCGAGAATGCTTCTGATTTCCCAGAAGTCATTGCAAGATGTCAAGCGAGGCGGACAAACCTCACAACTGTAATTTTTTACTTTTCATAATTCAGCTAAACGGTACGTGTAAATCAGCATCTGAATTAAAATGTGACGAGAAATAGGCAGCTCAGTCGCTGAAAATGTTCTTATTTTATTGATGAAACGGCTAATTTGTAAATTTGCTCCGACTTGTCGATAACCTAGCTCAGTGCAGTGCAGACACTAGTTAACAGGTACTGGAAGTTAGCAAGGGCTACAGAAAACGTAAAATTACAGGTAGACGGACAATTTTTTTGCTTTGTTATCTAGTTTTTGTAGTTAGTCAGTGTTATCATAATGCTGCGAGTCCAGGAAAACCCTAACTGTTCTGCCCATAATATGTTTTTATTCTGTCCATAATGTGTTTTATGTATTGGGTTAATCTAACTTGAAACGTTTGTATGTTCACGTAATGTAATGTGTTTGATATGAAAGCAACTTTGGAATGTTTGTATGTTTGGAATGTAAACAAACCAGGCATCGTTCACATAGCAACTATCAACTGTCACATAGCAAAATAACAATTTTATGTATTTTCAATCCGTTGTGTGAATCTTAAAGAAAGCAATGACTAAGTTTTAAACGATCGTAATATGTACATTAAGTTAAATACAATGAGTTATATTGTAACCTTGATGATTATTTGGATGTTGTAGTCAAACTCAATCGCTACAATTGCTAAATACTACTGTCGCATATGTTACGTTATGTTTTCTAGCTTAGAGCTAGTATTATCAGTTATGTATGTATTTTATAACTAAGCATTATTCTACTTTGTCTTTTTATTTTGTAGTTTCACTCCATTTCAATGTTTGTCAATGACTAATAGTCAATAAAGGAGCAAGAGGCTCATTTTCCTGCCTCTTGAAAAAGGAGTTTGGCTCGCTGTTGAATCTACGTTGACGCTAGGAAGCACAACACGTACAGAGAACAGTACACTAACCATCTCAATTCATTCTCCGTCCTTGCGTCCTTGCAAGACCATTCTCGCAAGGAGGCTTGCCAGAACGTTCTTCAAAAGAATGTACTTCGGATAGATAAACAGCCATTCTCTGGTATGATGCAATACACAAGTTCATGAGCCGTTTCCGCTCTACTTCCTGAACTGCTCCCCTACATGCAATCCACTTCCGTTCTGGCGGGCTGGGTTTATTTTGCTAGCTAGCTCCGTTGTGCAGACAAAGCACTGATATCGCAGTGACAAAGAGGATATCAAATTTACAACATGAAGAAGAGTGGTTCGGGAATGACGTGTGCGGTAGTTGGTTGCAAACATTCGAGAAAGCACCTGAACGAGTGGTTAGATAGAGTGCTACGACCAGTTTTAAAACCTAGAATCGCCTCTAGAATCGCCTCTAGCCTGTTACAGTTAGGCTATACTACAGTCTTGTTTGTAGGCTATTCACATTTTGTTGGTGTTCCTTTGTCCTATTGTTGCAGTGGATTTAATAATTATACATTGATATGTGGATATAATAATTCAAACTTTTCAAAGTGCCAATACACACATCTATATAAGCCCGGCATGAGGTGTGTAGCCAACCGGTGCTTGTTTAAAGCAGTCATAACCGGGTTCATAGGAAGAATAGATACGTAGGCACTTCAGGCAGTGACAAGCCACATAAATAAAGAAAACAGTGTACTGTCTGTCCTTGTCCTTCTGAAGTTGTTAAATTGAATAGGCTGAACATCAACATGTAACATCAAGAATAGCCTCGAAATTCCAAACTAATTAGCGTTAGCTTTCAATTTTACGTATGCCTAGGCTACTTGTACCGTGTCCTGGCAATAAATAAAGAACATTATGCTTCATGTTTTGCCAGGATAACTAGCAAACCATTGAATGTTCATTATGTTCCTGTGTGTTTATTCCTTTGACTGGGTACAAGAACGCAATCAGTCAACCGACTATTAAAAAAAATTATGTCGGGCTACGAATTTGTTGAACAACTGATGTCTGATACGTGTGGCATCCTTTAGCCAAATAATTAGCCTACATTTTGCTGAGAGATTGAAGAGCTAGACAACAAATGTTCTAATGAATCACCGACTAAAGTCATCTTCTGACATTGCCTTTGCTCCATGTTAAAAGCTCCAAAATGATGGACTGGCAAAAGCTTTATAACTATAAATCTACTCTAAAATGTACTTTAAAGTATGGCGACGATGTTGGCAACTTATCCAGTAGTAAATGTCGAACGACATGTCAAAGTAGTAGAACCGTGATCCAAGCTAGCATCGACATTGCTGTGTTTACACTGGCAGACGCTGTGCAAACCACTTCCGGCGAAAATAAAGTGCATATTTGTAGCGTTATGGCGGCCCCCTAGTTTTGGCGCGTAACCTTGTGTATATTGTTGACGAATAAAAACGAGACTAAATGTGGTTAATAAAAACTATGCTAAAATGTCTCTTCATTTTCGTTGACCAAAACAAGACTGTGTTTTAGAAATGTTTAACGTTTAGTCGCGTTATTATTATTATTGTTTTACATTTACATTTATGCATTTAGCAGACGCTTTTATCCAAAGCGACTTCCAAGAGAGAGCTTTAAAAAAGCGCATAGGTCACTGATCATATCAACGAGGTAGTCCCAAACATTGCAAGCAGCCAAAACATGAAG